>NC_071500.1:52500000-53125000 GCF_028408465.1 Anastrepha ludens | reverse complement strand
TTAATTAACACTGACAAGTGATACAGAGAGGTGGATAACAACAAAATTAACGAAAACTACAGTTTCCAGTAATCAGCCAACATGCACCCACATACGTTTTGTATGTTTTACTCTGGAATACTTTGGGGTATGCAACACTCACTGCTCAGCCTTAGTGACTTGTTGAAGTTCAAGCAGATGCATGAGGATATTGCAAATAAATAGCAATTTTGCAATACTGATACATACCTTATCTGCAGCAGTAGTATGTATGTATGTATGGGGTGAAAGGCTGACTGGCTATGACTTTAGTGGTTTTTGTTGATTAAGCTCAGTAATTTTTTAACTAGGCAACAAGTTCATGAGGAGGGTGCGTGCAAATTTGTGACTAATGAAAATAACAGGAAGCCTAGTGATTTTTGTCCAATAGTTACTTACGAAATAGTAAATGGAAATGTGCATATGTATGTGTGTGTGTAAATACATATCGCTCAACTGCTGAAAGAGTATGTAATTAAAAAATAATTGTAATACGCAGAAATTACCACCATCTCTAATTTTATGCCGTACAAACAGTCCATAGCGGCATCTACTAACAGTGTATCATTAATTAGGTTGGTTTTGTAAGTGACGTCATCGGCAGTTCCCAGGTTCGAAACTTGTGAAAATACTGAAATTATTTTTCTAATAGCGGTCAGCCCTTCGAGAGGCTATAACAAATCTCCGCGTATATTCCATAAAATAACCATCTACTTATACCATTCGGAGGCGACATAAAGCTGTAGGTCTCTCCATCAGGCATATGAAGGCTATAAGCCGTCTACAGGGTGTGCCATATTTTATGTCGGTATGAAAACATTGAATAACTTTGAAAAAAAAAGAACTGTTTTGTATAAGTGACCACCTCTATTAGCAATCACAAACTGCGTCTTTTTTCTGCGTTTGTCAAGCATTTCGGGTTTTATAGCATCGATTTCGGCACGAATGTTTGCCTTAATAGTCTGCGTCTTGCTGGCGTAAACCTTACTCTTTAGATAACCCCACAAAAAGAAGTCCGGGTGGGCGGGGGAAGTCAGGTGATATGGGGGGCCAGTCGATGTCACCTCTTTTTGACACTAGACGTCCCGGGAATTTTCGTTGCAGAAATTCAATTATTGCATTCGCAGTGTGGCATGGCGCACCGTCTTCCCTCACTGCTTCAACAAGTTCATTGGAACATCTTGATCGTTGATGAACGGTATGTTCACGATCTCCTGCTGTATCATGCTCAAAAAAATTCGACACCAAACGACGAATTGTAATATCAGACGGTGCCTGTTTACCGCGATACTTTTTGCGATATGCGCGTTGAGTTGGAATAATAGATCGACTATTTTCTATGTATAGCATCACTATTTCAGCGCGTTGTTTCGAGGTAAAGCGATCCGTGGTAAAAATTGTACTAAATTGACGTATCGAAAATATGTATGTTGAAGTCAATCGGTTGGTAAATGACAAAGTTATTCAGCGTTTACATACCAATTACTCCCTGTTGTATGAAGTGTTTGACTCAAAAGTCTGTGCTTGTCGTCAGTTCGTCGCCTTCTATGCTGATGCATCGGTTTAGTCTCCCAATCAATATGGTGGAGTCGCGTGATGATCTTACCTGCGAACGATTGGGCTTCCTCCCACTTGCTACTGGTTGCGCACATAGTCGGTGTCCCCATAATTTCTCACTAATCACTCATCAACGCGTGGTATGAGTTTGAAGGTCCAACGCCCGCTTTGTCACTGATTCCACCGCTGCTTCCACCGGCCTGTTCTCAGCAATCGCTCAGCTGCTTTTGGCACTGTTTTTTACAGGGCGCTTTGCCTGTATGTTAGCCCTGACATATAGAGGGCGTGACATCTGGCATATAGACCAAAATGAGAAAACCAATGTATGTACTTCTAAAAACAACCAAGCTGGGGAATTGCAAATTGGCACGAATGCAAAAATTGTACGTACCATACTTATGAGGAAAAGTGGCAGGTATTGGAAAAGACGGTGTTACACCTCACATACAAAATAAAACCTTCATATTGCTTTTTTCTAGAATCGCTTATACTAAGATACTGAAATTTCATACAGTTACATAAATTTCAAATGCCGTACTTGAAGCGAAAAACATTAGGTATTGGAAGTTACAAGGATTTGCGATCGATTTACTTCGCCATCAAATCAATAGACATATTTGACATGAAATATATTATATTATTAGATGATGTGTTATGTAAACAATTTTTATGAAATGGCAGTTAAAAACACACACACCGCACGACAAAATTATAAGACCAAATTGATCATAATCTACTAAAGCATAATAGAAAAATGTCCCAAAATTGTTTCATTGATTGCATGTTTCATGCGGTATTTCATAGCGGAAGTTATTCCACTTTAATTGCTGGTAACGCTAGTATTTTGTTCTGTGCAAAACGAAATAATTATAAGACCAAGAGCGTTTGCTTTTAACATAAAAGTGTAAGTTATTTTGACCGCTTTATCTCGTTCTCATATCTATGAGGTTGTTTTGATTTAGAAACAATAAATATGCCGCGCCGAAAAGCTTTGTCTGAATTTGAGGAGGTACAAATTCTAGCATGGGGAGAGAGTGGCCTTACAATACGAGAGATAACTTCAAAATTAAAAAAATGCAACAATGGGGTTTTACATTACTTCAATTTGAAAGAAAAGTAGGATGTACCAAGAAAAGTGGTGGAAAACCAAACTTATCGGTAGAGATGTTCGGGAAATCACATCAAATCAAATAGCCCTGCTGAAATTAAACACACCCTTAATCTGGAAGTTACTACCCCAAGTGCAACCATTTTTGTAAGCGGATTATAGTCAGGCCAGATTGACATTTGCAGGAAAGCCGCACTTCTCGGACGATTATTGGGGAAAGTAATTTTTTCCGATGAAAAAAATTCAATCTAGACGAACCAGATGATTCCCAAATGTATTTTCATGATAGACGTAAGAAAAAGGAGGAGAGAATGGCTCCTAATTTCGGTGTGGATTCTGTCATAGCTTGGATGTGTCAAAGGTAAAACTTCTATATTTATCATATCCACAAAAATGAATAGTGTAGGAACTTCCAGATGCAATACTTATTACTTTTTTTATAATAATTTCGATAAGAAGTGGATTTTCCAGCATGGCAAAGAGTTTTTGGCAACGAAAAAGAGACCAATTTTAGAATGGCCTGCCCACAGCCCTAACCTTAACCCAATCAGAAATGTATGCGCAATACTCTCTCAAACAATTTTCAAAAATAGAAAACAGTTTGAGAGCGCTAAAAGCCACAGAAGTGCGATTAATGTCGTATGGACAAAAATTTGTGAAAATATTATAAAAAACTCAATCAAATAGATGCCTCGACGACTTCAGCAAGTTATAATCAACGAAGGATCCAACTACTAAACTTCAAATTATAAACTAAACCCAAGAATTCTCCTTATTTATTTTAAATATAATAGCATTGGTCTTATACTTTTTTCGTTCTATAGATTTTACTTTTTTCAATAGTTAATTTAAGTTTCGTGAAATGTGTGCTTATTTCTGGATATTTTTAAAACATTTATCATTAAAAGTTTAAATTTTAAAAGCATAAATTGTTGGCCCTAAACTGTTAATAAAAATATAAGAAATTTGGTAGGTCTTATAATTTGCTCGTGTGGTGTACTTCCATTTCCTTATAAGCTTCGGCTGACTACGTGAATTCGGAAATAATCACTGAGATGTTTTTGAGTAGAAATTAAAAGCGAGTAATAGCTGCCGTATGTTAATCACTAAAATGTCCATCATTTACAGTCTCCATCATTCATTTATTGAGTTGAAATTTAACTAAATAATTCGATAGTATTTTAATTCAAAAATGTCTACATGCAATACTAAATTAATATTAAAGCTCATTAAATCATAGAAACGCGCATATTTTTCAATGATATGCAGTTAATCAACAGCAATTATTAGGCAAATGTTATGTGTTCAACTAAAAATAGCTAAAACCTTATGTACATGAATATAATCGGATATGTGCTCTTAAAAAATTTACAATTAAAATATTCTTATGTATGTGACAATGTATACGAAAAACAGTTCATATTGCTGTATGAAGTTAAATGAAACGAATTTAAAATTGAGCAAAAAAGCAATTTTCTAAGTATGATAGTATAAATTACCGAAAGTAAAAACATTCCCACGAATGACTGAAGCTTTACTCGACCAAGATTTATTGTAAAAAAAGACATAATATAAAACTAAAACTAAAAAATTATTTCATGGTAGCAGGAAAGGGGAGCTAAATGTACAGTGAGCGGAATTGCTATATGGGACAAACCAATTTCATTTTTCTTCTAAAATAGCTGCATAATATTTTCTTGAGTTACCTTCTAATATATATAAAAATGTGGGTACGAACTAGCAGTTTTTTTATAGTTATTTTGTCTTTTGCCTCAGGTTCCGTTACGTTTGCGCGTTGCAAAAAGTTCGCAAATAGCGCTAACAGTAAATCGAAATAAAAATGTCAGCCACAACTTTTTGAAAAATCCTGATGGATATGGAAAAATTAAAAGAACTGATTCAAAGCCTAAGACTGATGACAGGTGTAAGGGAGAGATGAGATGTTACTAAAAGAAGAATACATCCACTTTTGAGTGCAGATTCGAGTTTAAAATATAATATCAAAATAGACAGGCTAAACCGCAGCTTACAACACGCTACAAAGAACTTGACTTGAATTCGCTTTAATCATAAATTCTGTGATGATGAATGGCGAGCCATAATTTTTAGCGATGAATAAACATTTAATCTCGACCAACCTGATGATTCCCACAAGAATTGGAGAGATATTCGCGAGCTACGACAAACGCGTCACTCCCGAAACTTCTATGGTGGGTCTCTTATGACATGGGTAGTTTTAGCTACCATGGAACTACCCCTATTTGTTTAATCTCGCCTCAAATGAACGCAGAAAAATACGTAGAAGTTTTACCGAAGAATTTCACTTTAGGTCTTGAACCTACATATAAACATGACAGTACTCCAATCTACAGCGCTAAGCATATAAAGAAGTTTTTCGCATCGAAAAATATGCATGCGCTAAAGTGGCCCGCAGTTAGTTCAGATAGAACTCCAATGAAGCAACTCTGGAGCTATGAGATCATTCCAGCAGAGGCACTGAATTTCATGCTCTAGCAACTCATCAGATTTTACTACCTAGACTTCAGAATAGAGTTTAAGGTAAAGTTCCCTACGCAAAAGGAATGGGATTTGAGTTAAATAGCCAAAGAGAATGCCCTTTACACTGACGGATCCAGGCAATGCGAAGAGAAACTTTAGCGCTCAAGACAGACATCACTCTCATTTGGGTTCCTGGCCATAGGAGCATAGAAGGAAATGAAAAATTTGATGAACTGGCAAGATAGGATGCCCCATCCTGTAACGAATCCGAAGAGGTAGAAATAGGCTTTCGCCAAGGTATGCGCAAAAGGGAGATCTTCTCGCTATTCCAGAAGCAGTCCGTAGACAGGACTAACCTGATAACGGATACCTGCAAAATAACTAAACAATCGTTGCGCAGAATTGACGAGTTATTAAATAAACCACGAGCAAACATATTCAGAATTATGTCAACAGTAACCGGCCACTGGCCTTTAAGAGAGCATGCCAGAAAGATATGGTGACCATACAACATAGACGTAAAGCCTGCAGTAAAGAAGGATCTAAACAAACAGTCTTTTACTGTCTGTGTGAGTACCCAAGTCTAACTGCTCTATGATATAGAATGCTAGGAGAATTCTCGATGGTTAATTTGAACGAAATTGCAGAAAAGCAAATAGACGGCATAGGCAGATTTATAGTAAAATCAAGATGGTTCGACTAATAAAAAATAGTGGTTCTATAAGTGGTATAACAAATTAGCATCTTTTGTGCTAATTGGGTCTGGGCTGTGACACTCAGACAACACCTACACTACCACCACTAGGAATGGGCAAAAATTGTCCTTAGTGTCCTTCAGTCTCACCCGCAAATGCAATGCCACGGCGACTAGTATCAGTTACAAAAAACAGAGAACATAATTATTATTTTCTTTGGTTTAATATTAGGTTTATCCCATATACCTATTTTCAAATTTGCAAGAGTGTAAATTTTTACAATAAAAGGCTGAAACAAATACTTTAACATGCTTTTTACCTGATTTTCTTTTCTTCCCTTATGCTGAAAGGTAAAAAGATTTAATATCTGAATATTTTATTACAAAAAAAAAACATTCTTCAGTGTCCCATATGGCTATTTCGCTTAGTGTATGTGCATATTTATGAACGTATTTAACCAGTTAATTGTAACCGAAAATCGAACGATGACGAGTATGGTCGTCAAGAAGTGCATGACACAGATGGATTTATTTTATAAAATAGCCAATTTTACCACTAATATTTATTTATCTGACTTATGTTAATTAACCAAAACTACAAAGTTCAAACGGCTTCCTATTTCCTCCTCTGATATTCCACAAAGCATTTGTAGCCAGATCGTCCATCTCACCATCGTCGTTGTTCTCAGTGTCAGTTATATCAGAACCCATTAGAATTTCAGGATCGCTCTCTGCATCAGCAATGTTTTCAGAGGATGATGAAAATGCTTGTAAACGACTTCTCTGCATTGTAGCGAATGAAATCGGAATTGCTCATTTTGAGAATAAAAAAATTAAAACTAAAAAAATAGTAATTTACAAATATTTTCTGGAAAACTTTATAATATTTACGTGAGTTTCACTGAACTCACTTGATGGGTACCACTGGCACGTGGATCAGTGAACATTGATACTCACTCTTTTGGTACACTTTGTACTCACTTGATAACAGGTCTGTTCACGTAAAAATGATTCCCTTAATTTCCAATTTCTCTCTCAAAGAGAAAAATATTAAAAAAAGTACATAAACGCAAGACCAGTAACAATTTGCAAGTTTTACGAACAGCTAATTAAATTATTGGCAGGAAAAATTACAAAAATTAAAAAAAAATTGACTTGATCTACCTCGTATTAAATAAAAAAAAATTAAGCAAATAAAATGCACAATAACGGGCTTCGGAATCACATAATTTCATTTTGTCCACAATAATTTGTACCATTTCAGCATCGCTGTCAGATGAAGCAGATTCCATTAGCAATTGCAATTCGCAAATTTGAATTCGTGTTTATTTTTCCTTTGCGATTAGCTGTTTCACTTGCAAATTCTTACAAGTAAAAATGTATCCAGTAAAAACTTGCAACTTCTCCTCGAAATGAAAGGTCATTTTGCTCTCTCATTTTCCTCTATTTTCCAAGTTTTTTGGGTACAGTAACACCAAAACTTGATAATTTGTAATTGATATAAACTATTTTATTCATGAACAGACCTAATAACTGTTCACCAAATATCAATGAATCGCTGATATAATTAATCGCTTATTCGGTATGCGAAGTTATACGAGTACGCTGTTTCTGCCGTTGTATGCGGGAAAGCATGAGTTTAGAACACATTTTTCATATTTTTAATTTTTTTTGTTTTATTGCGGCCTGGTTTCGAATTATTCTAAGCATCTGGAAATTTACGAATATGTTTAATTTTTGTATTTAAATGCCACCTTATTTATTGCCACCTTTCCATACTCGTCCAACACAGTTAACTGGTTAAAAAATTTGTATAATATTTTCTATGCCCTGCATGTACTTGACCACTTTGCTGCTGCGTACAGATCTGTGGAAATTTCCTTAGATTGTTTTACCTAACATAAGTATCAGCTTGTAGCAAAAAATACTGTTGGATTTGTCAAAAATCCTCGCAAGTGTATGTTTTTATAAGTGAACTATTATACAATAAATTTTCGTTGGAATGGCTAAGTTTGAAACAGTTAGTTCTGCCAAAGTTGTACTGTTTGTAACTTTGAGATGTATACATGCATACATATGTATGAATATATCTTTGCTGCGCTACGATATTACTTATTTATTTGTAAATTGTGTATTCTCAAATTTATGTGTAAGTATATACCAATAGATAATATTAATGTTATCTAATTTATGTGCATATATGTATGTGTGTGCTATCCACAATAAAAACAATTTAATTATAAAGGCTTCTAAAGCAACAGCATACAAGTTTATCTGAAAAAAAATATATACTAAGGCCTACCTAACTAAAATATAAACACGTATTTAAAGCTTAGCATATAAAAATGAGAGATGTTCGCAAAGCGTACAGTCCCAGAAGAACCTTAAATGGACTTAAAAATATAAAATAAACGAAAGTAAGCATTTTTGTACTTGTAGCATATAAATAAATTACAAAATCAAATTCGCTTTAAATTATGCAACTAAATTAAGAGTAAAATATAAATGAGATAGAGAAAATTCTTAATTGATCAAATCGCAATGTTCGCAGTAATTAAAAATTATTTATGTGTATTTTTTGTTGTTTTTATAGTTATTTATAAATATGTAATATATAAATATATAAATGTTCGCAAAATTATAATTTATAATTAAAAAACATTGTTTCAAGTAAGTGTATTCAAAATTTTATGTACTAAAAATGTGTATGCTCAGTGCGGTACATAGTAGATAGAAATTAGATATACAAAACGTAATTGAATATTTTAAATACATAAGTAATACAAAATACATGAAAAGCGTATGCTCTTATTTATTGGCATTTTTTATAGTGAAGCAGATTATTTAACGACATTCAAAAATTAGCATAACAATTAAAATCACCCAAATTGCTAACTAACTGCGGTTAAAAATTCGAGTATTTTATATATCAGACGCGCAAACTCTGATATATCGCAAAAACACAAAAAATATGTATACAATTTTGTAAGTATATAAACCAAAAAAAATGTACCAACTTCTCAGTTTCTATTCAAAAGTTTTATGAGTCTTAACCCTGCTACTACGTTAGGGTCTTTTGATGACCCAAATTGCATATAACATCACCGTATTTCTAACTGGTGGAATATATTTGAAAGTTCTTTCTACTCAGTGCATCAATTGTTGAAATATATTGAATTCAATTAGTTTTATCACCATTTTAGGCTTAGAAAATTGTTTATTGCTAGTGCTTACGCATATCATGCTCGGGTCATTTTATGACCCCTATCATATTTCTAAAACGAATAGTAAATATATAATGTAATATCCCCTGTTGCAGAGTCATCGTCTGGAACACCTCTCTGTTGTGAATGCTAGAATGCGTTTACAGTTATAATTTTTGTATTCAATAACAACGAAACCAAATACTTTCAGTTCTGTGCTAAATATTGTAGTGATCAGTTGCTATTGTAAATCTAAGTTTATAGACGATAGATTTTGATAAAACATGGAATCTAGACATACTGTAAGTATATATAATCTACATATTTTTTCTAAATTCATACTAGTATTTATACGGTAAAATTCGTTGTTGTATTTTCTTGGCCATAATGTCAGCGTGGACAAATGACTGAGCATGACATTGGTGCATTCTTGAGTGACCTTGAAGACGATGCAAGTGATGATTGTGATGCTAATTTTGTACTTGAGGAAGACGAATGTTTATCTTCAGAACAATCCATTTCCAGTGGCACAGAAGCCTTCATTTCATTGACCGTAACTAATAGCCCAGAAGTTTTTGATAAAGATCGGATGATAAAGTGGACAACAATACCTACTTTGCAATGTCTAAGTCGTGCAGCAAGTGAAAATATTCTTCACGGAAAACCTGGAGTGACTTCTTATGTTATTCATCGTATTTCAAAAATTCGTGATACTTTTGATGTATACCTTACAGAAGCTATGAAAAGAGATATAATTCACTACAGCAATTTGCAAGGAAGTGCTGTTTTCGAAAATTTTCAAGCTATAGATGCTACTGAGTTCGATGCCTACCTGGGACTTCTTATACTTATTGGTATTTATTTACAATATATTTTTCCTATTAGAATTGTATAACGGACATATTATTTTATTCTTTTAGGAGTCTACCGGTCATACCGTGAAAGTCTTAACTCCCTGTGGGACGAGTTTCATGGACGTCCGTTTTTGAGAGCAATCATGTCTTTGGAGCGATTTAGCAATATGTTGACCGTCACACCGACACACAACCACTCTAACGACGACATATTGCATTGATCACAAGCCTTAAAAATATTTTTGAACTGTACAAATTTAAATTTTCTCAATAAAAAAGTGTGGGTTAAAATAAGACCCGAACATAACATGTGTATTCTTTTTCTAACATAGTAGCAGGGTTAATGCAATTTTCCATTTCGATACCGATGTAAAAATTTTGGCAGAAATTCCGAGCCGCCATAACGAACAAAATAAATTCGACTTGCGAAAGTAACGCGAAAATTGATGCTATTTAATGCAATATTCCCTTTGAAAATTTTTACCGAAATTGCGAGTCGCCAGAACGAAAATATTCGATTCAACTTGCGAAAGAAATGCGAGAACCAGTTAAAAAGGTAGAAGAACTCTAAGTGTTTTCATCTGAATCGGGAAAGGGAAGACAGAACCGGTTTCAGCTGTCCCTTTCTCTGACATTGGTGTCCCCTTGACCATTGTTAAAGGGAAACTACACAATTTCTTTCTAAAAAAAGGCAAGACAAGGTCTGTTTCTGTTGTGGTTGTTGTTGTTGTAGCAGCATAAACATTCCCCATACATATGTATATGGGTAATGCTGCTGAAGTGACAGTCCTTGTCCGGATACAAATCCGGGTCATTCCGGTAACGTAGAACCGACTGTCGTAGGAACCATGGAGGTCTGTCTCATCGTGTGCTATTTCGAAAACACTATGGCCTCAATACGATATAAACAAAACGCTTAAGGTGATGGGAATCCGCCGCCATTCAATTTCCAAACTCATTGCGGTGCTCACTGGTCACTGGGTGATCGGTAGTCATCCGGAGAAGCTTGGAATTCCGTACAACCTCTATTGCAAAAGCTACGGGGATCCTGCAGAGAAAGAGACAGTTGAACACTTTATTTGCAAATGTCCGGCTCTGGCGGCTAGGCGCTTGAGACTCCTTACCGTGCCCTTTGGGAATGGCTTAAAGAAATTCTCCCGTCTAGATCCCTTTTCTCTCCTCCACTACATCAACAGCACTGGATGGCTATAGACGGTTTTCTCTTCCCTAAATTTTTTCGCAGGTAGTGGTCCACATTATGGTATCAAAACGGCACGTAAGTGCTGCTTGTAGTGCACCTCGGGTAATCTTGCCATCTAACCTACCTACCTACCTACCTACCTACCTACCTACCTACCTGAATCGAAAAATAGAATAGCTTAAGAATTCATACTCGTATTAACAAAAGTTCATTTACATAAATACCCTTAACTCACTATAAATCAGAGTATTCTATTATTAAGCAAGCGAAAACAAGTCAAGAAAGTTTGATCAGAAATCCTCAGATACACCTCAGATACAAGTTCTATAACTCCCTCAATTTTCCTCTGATTTGCTTGAAATTTTCACACAAAATTACGGAAGCGTTAATCGTTTTACAATACCAAAAAACACAAAAATCGGGTTCGAAATAAGAATAGGACAAATTAGCCTATAGCATCAGTAGTATCTAACATAGTTGCTCTAGCTGAATTATTTCAGGCAAAGTTCTGTAACTCCTTCAGTTTTCCTTAAAATTTTGACACGAAGTTACGGAAGCGGAATTCCTTCAGGCAAAGTTCTGTAACCCCTTCAGTTTTCCTTAAAATTGTGAGACGAAGTTACGGAAGCAGAAAAAAAGTTACGGCAGCGTAACATTTTTAAGTATATACAAATATTTAGAATTTTTTAGAATTTCGTGCTTAAAATCTAAGAAGAAAAAAACCTCGTCATTAAAATTAAATTTACACTCCTTTATTCGTTTTTATTTATTTATTTAAATTTTTATTTCATAAATTCTTTGTAGCAAGTATTTAATACTTATATGAATAAAAATATATTTATGTAATAATTAATATATATCTGTGTATACTTATATACTTTAGGTGGTGCAATGTGCAATAAACCGCAGTGCATTTCATTTGAAAAAAGTTAACATTCTCCAGCCGTGCATCCATATATATATATTTTTTTTAATATTGCGAATACATACAAATTTGTTTTTGTTATTTAAAATACTTCTTATACATTTTACAAACATTTTTCGCAAGACTTCACTTGTAACTGCTGTTGGGATGGGTTGCCTGAAGTCTACAAAATCTCATCAAATCATTAACTAAACATTTTATACAAAAACTAAATTAAATAGTATAAATAGTAGCCAAGAAATGACTGAAGCGAAATAAATATAAAATATTTTTACCGGAAACTAAATATGGTATATTTTGTATGCTTCAGGCATAGCCACTAGTGTACGTGTGATTGAGTAAGTGTGTATGTTATGTGTATGTATGTATGTATGTATGTATGTATGTATGTATGTTTGTATTTCTAACACGATTATTGCTGCGATAACAATATATTTTTCATAAACCTGCGAATTTATGACAAGTGTTATTAAAATTTTTAATAACATTTCTTTTGAAAAGTTGATTTAAAAAATTGCTTAGTCATAATACAAAACATCGATTTAGAATAATAAGTACACGCATTCTTAAGTGAAAATTGGAATTATTTTGCTTATAATCATCACGATATTAACAAGTACCAATAAATATTACCACAAGATATCAATATCGAATCAAATTGCTTATTTAAATGTGTTGATAACTTTTTTTACACAGCGAAAAAAGGTTATGATTTATGTTTATAAATGTATACTTCAAGTCAACTACCGGAATACTCGAATCGTACATATTTTTTATCCATAACTTAAAGCTTATGTTTGGTTCAGAACTTAACACTATAGGCTACCAATAAGGGAAATCATTGTATCTTACAAATAATCAAAAAAGGATAGTTTCAAAAATAATTCCATTTTGTTTAATTTTAGTTAATTATTCCAAAAGAAAACTTTATCTTCTCAAAATCAATCAATTTTCCTTCTTATTCATTTACATGGACATACAACATGCGGTATGTTGACTCGAGCACTTGACGTATGTATCTTTGTATATACGAGTAATTTTGTAAATATATATTCTAGGCGCTTGAGTGCATTTTACGTACTTTTCATCCTCATTTTATGTGTATATAGTAATTAAATATGTAACAAAATGTAAGATTCACACGTTAATAAGCGCTTGTAGAATAGTTTAAAAAATATTTAGTTTTTGCAAAAAAAGTTCTATCATTTTCAAGTCACTCTTAGCAGCAAAAGAGGCTGACGAATCAATTGTATTAATTCAAAATTCCCTCTTTTGCCTCTTTGGTTGTTAATTACTGTTGTGGTTGCTCGGTGATGCGACATCATTATGATTAACGTGATTATCATTAGCTTTCCATGACAGCAACTTGTTGAGCAAAACATCCATGTATGGATTGCCACCCAAACGAGCGACCTGTAAGCGGGAGTGTAATTAAGTCGGTAATACATTTTTATAAAAAAAAAAATATTTTTGCGCACTCTTAGCAAAACTAAAAATCCACTTATCACTTTCTACCTGTCAATCATAAATATGCCCGAGTTTTGATGCAATGATAGCTGTAGATTTTGCAATGAACTAAATGAAGAGAGGGAAACTCTTGAACACATTTTATGATCTTGCCCTGCATTAGCTAGAATCCGAATGAAATGCTTAGGAGCTCTACAACATTAGAGCTCGCAGACTTATTACAAGAAGCCTACTACAAGGAAACGTAAGGGTCAAGCTCCATCTGGTACCACTAAGGACCAATAGGTCTATGTGATGGCTTTCAGCCAGCCAGGTCAACCTAACCTAATCTTTAATGCAACATTTAAATCATCATCACATCAAGTACAGCGTACATATAAAATCTACACCAGAAATTGAATGGGTACGCTGAACAAATAAATATTGTGGTTTTAGGAGTGGAAGGTCGACGACTAATTAAAGCTTTGTAGTTTGCCAATTTGCTGAAAAGTTTCATGAGTATAAAATCAACCTGCTTGCCCTCAGATTTTCTGAAAGCGTTCGATAATATTGAAAGAGCTGAAATTGAACCGAAAAAATTGGCTTCGCTAGTAAGTCTAACCCTCGGTGAGACCTATTCCAAAGTGTTATTACAAGACAAAGCGTCTGATTTACTTAGAGTTGAAACAAGAGTAAAGTAAGGAGACGCGTTATCTACGCTTCTGTTCAATCCGATCCTAGATTATGTAAATAAAGATGTTGATTGATCAGAAACTATATTCACTAAAACTTCCCCAGTATGTGGCTTTGATGATGACCTGGTCATCCTCGCGAGAAATACGAAGTAAAAGAAGTACTCCAAGCACTTCAAATAAAAGCAAAATTCTTTGGATTGAAGATCAATTAAAGCAAAACGAAATACTTCACAAGACTTAACACGTTGAGAAAAGCGCCAGACCTTACACTTGGTGATCATAAATTTGAAAAGGTGGATGAAATTAAATATCTAGGACTGCTTCTCAGTATAATGGATGGTACAACGATTGCTTTCAAAGTTCGTGCGGAGGCTGCAATAAGAGCATAACATATTTTGACTACGTTAAACTATAAAAAATCAAGCTCTTGAGTAGAAGAACGAAATTTAAAATATATAAAACACTGATTCAACCAGTGTCAACATATGGATGTGAAACGTGGACACTGAAAGCAGTTACAATTACACAATTAAGCATATTGGAAAGAAGAATACGGGAAAGAGAGTCCAGTACAAAAAGAAAATGGTCTCTATCGCTTCAGATATAATAACGAGCTGGGGGAATTCCTACAAGGTGAAAAACTTCGTGCGTTTTATTAAATCGCCGCACATTCGATGACTAGAACACGTTTGCAGAATGCGAGATGAAAGAATACCTCGGGTGCATGGTAAAAAACGAAGATGGCGACCGTGGAAAAGATGATTAGACTACGTTGAGGACGATCTAAGAAGCGTAGGAGCAACTAACTACCGTAGTATGGCAATGGATCCAGAAAAATTGTGCAGGAAACTAAGGCTCACACCGAAATGTAGCGTGGTACATGATAATGATGATCATTTAAATCAGTTCACATTCACAGCTGAAGCTTTAATAAAGATTGATTTAGAATATTCGGTTTTTCTGTTGATACAAAAACTGAAAATAATAAATATTTTTTTTGTCAAAAGCATACAATTTTAGTTTAATTCCTATAAGGTGAAGTCCATAATAAACAAGAGTGGGCTAAAATAGAAATGACAGGAACTTTGTTCTGATAACTTCGACTTTATTTATTCAAAATAGTCCCCTCTGGCCTCGATACACAGATTTAAGCGATCTAAAAACTTTTCATAAGAGTGTATCAGGTCATTGACCGGTATGTCTTTCAAGATGTCGGTACAAACCTTCAAGATGGCCTCTACGGACGCAAAACATTTTCCTTTCTTGGCCAAATGAAATATTCCGAATAGGTAGAAGTTACAGGGATCCATATCAGGTGAATACGGTGAGAGAATGATGCTTAAAATGCGATTTCTAGTCCAAAAATCAAGCAAGAGTGGATCGATGAGATCGTCCATTATCATGCAGTAAGCGCCAGCTTTCTCCTTCGCGGTATTCAGGGCGAGTTCGTCGAATGCGATGCAACAGTCGCTTCAAAATGCCAAGATAGAAAATTGCATTGACCGTTTGGCCCGTTGGTAGAAACTCCTTGTGGACAATTCCCTTGGAATCGTAAAAACAAATGAGCATCGACTTTTGACTTCTCCAAACTCGATTTTTTGGGTGGTAGCTCGTCTGGGGCCTTCCATTCGGCGCTTTAACCCATAGTTTCTGGTTCATGTTGGAAACACCACGTTTCATCACCAGTTGTAAAGGAAGTTCTCGTCTTTTCTCGTCTCTTTAATGAGGTCTTTCGAATGTTGAATTCTGAGCAAATTTTTGGTCCTCAATCAACTTGTGCGGAAAGAAACGTGCACAGACCTTTCGTAAACTCAAATGATCAGTTAAAATGCGATAAATCTATATTTTGGAGATATTCAATTCCGATTCCAGGAATTTCAACCATGATTTCGGTTCGTTTTTGATAAATTTACGAACGATTTCGATGGAGTTTTTGGTGATTACTGAATTTACGAAATGTTCATTGTCATTTAAATCCTCACAACCATCTCTGAAACGTGTAAACCACTCGTGAACTTTGGCACGAGAGAGACAATCATCGGCATAAACTTTTTTCATCAATTAAAATGTTTCGGTAAACATTTTACCGATTTTAAAACAGAATTTGATATTAGCTCTTTGTTCGAAACTCATTTTTGTAATAACTTCGCTTCCACTGAACCAAATGTCACCAAGCTTTCATTGGAAGTCAGCTAGGAATGTAACTTCCAACGCACTAACGCATTAAAAAGGTGGAGCCATCAAACACATTTTTATGACGCCAGTCTTGTTTATTTTGGACTTCACCTTGTGTATAACATAACGTTCCGAATTTTAATTTAAGAATTTCTACAATTTGTATATCTCTTTATAGAAATTTTCGAGAGCGTTCTTTAGAACGGTATACTAATACTCATTAAGGGCTTCCAAAAAAAATTAATTTTAGGCAGTTCTATGCCAGAGCTGCCAAGATATGTTTTTATACCAGTTGCTTCATCTATTCGCCGCTTGCTAAAGCTTGACGAAAAGAAGAGACCTTATATTACTTAATGGAATGTATTATTTTACCTCTGCTCTTGCTTCTTTATCGAGTGATTCCAATACTTCTCGTGTATACTGAAAGCTGCCTAGCTTTTCCAGCAAATTAATGCAATATTTCTTAACTTCGATATCGTGAGTGCGTTGGCGCAGAATATCTGATAAAAATAATATTATTTTCCAGTATAAAAAATAACATTAAACTACATTTCAAAAAAAAAAACATACGCAAAACCTGCTTATCATGCTTCTGAGAGCGTACTGCGTGTATAACGGGAAAGCCAAATTTTCCCTCCGTCAAGTCCTCAGCGAAGCTTTTATTCTGCGTATACTAAATTGTAAAAAACAAAAAAAAAATATGATAAAACTAAAATTGTACATATTTTTCATGCTTACCTCTTTCAAGCTCAGATTACAGTAATCATCGCGAATTTGAAAATACAATCCCAGTATGGCAGTGAGCTTGGTGAAATCCTCTTTATTCTCACTGAATAGCTGCATTAAACGTATGGCGAGCATGAACAAACCACCAGTCTTCCGTATAGTCATTAGCTTATAATCCGATTCCGAAGGGCAAGTAAAACTATCGCGCCAATAAATTTCCATACCCTGTCCACGATGCAGTTCGAGCAGCTGTTCCGTGTACACGTTGGTGGCCTGCGGATGTGATTAGTTTAGTAGTTCGTAATAAGAAAGAGGAAAATTGGAAAGATAATAGAAATAAACTCTTCCGACGACAGGCCCTAGTAGTCACTAGTTGCTATGTACAAGTATGTATTAGTGATCATTGGACACTATTTTGGCTAATGACTGCTGTTTGAGTGCACGAGTACATGTTTTAAACTATAAATATGTATCTTATTTGTGAATTTGCTATTACAATATATTTTTAGATCAAGAAATTTAATATTGTAAAAGTAGGAGTAAAGGGCAAAGGCACCCAGAAACACTTTACGTAAAGAGTAATTTTTAATGTCTCTTAAATGTAAATGACAATTATTTTCACAAATATTAGGAGACTTAAAAATTTCCCTCACAAATTACCGTTGTACGGTTTTAAACTAGAACGCACCTGGTAACACTATAGCGCATTTGAAAGGTGATATTTTGTAGTGCTGGTCGGTCAAAGCGTATTCATGAGGCAAGAGTTTATGAAGAGAGTTCAAATTAGTCTCGAGGAATGTCATTGATTGCCTGTCGGTAGACTAGCGACTGACATTTGAGTTGTTGAATCTCGTAGTTTAGCTCAAGGAGGTGACTTCTAATGTGTCTAGGAGGCAGCTCAGCCACCAGCGGATGTCTATTGGGGTGGTTCTTACAACAACCCAACAGAAATTACTTGCTGAACATTATTTTACGATCCATAATTAGAAGCAGAAACGACATTATTGTAAAGGTGAATGCCCAAAACCAACTTGAACTTCGTAAAAGTTGTAAATAAAGTGATCGTTGATTTCGTAGAGGAAAGTTTAATGCTCCTAACAGTGAAAAAGAGGGAAGACTGCCGATACAGTTTTTTTATTTATTTCAAAATAGAAGGAATATGGTACAGGATTCTACAATATTGTTTGATATATTCGGGTTTAAGTGTGGTTCCTAAGCAACCAGCAATAAAATAGTTTACAAGCTTTCGTTCTTTTTGACCAATCACTGGAAAGTGATTTAAATCATGGGTTAGATTAAAGAAGGCCTGTACATGCACAAGTTCTCATTACAGTGCTAGAGAACTAAACGTCCATCAATAAATTTTGTGACATGTGAAATTAACTGTGAGAAATGTAAAGGAACTGACTTTGTGGAAAAGAAAGCTGCCGAAACGAAAAAAATCGAATATTTTTAAAGCGAGCAATTACTGGCAACGAAAAGTGAATCGAATTCACCAACAGAAAAAAATATCACGCGCGAAAAAAGCTGAAACCCGCTCAAAAGAGAGCGAAATCCAGGATTGACGGCACACGAAACCAACAATTAATGAGAGTGAAATAAACAATGCAATTAGAGATGCTAGAATAAATCAACAAACAGAAGCAAAGTGTTCCATTATAAAGGAAGGAGGATGTGTGTAATATGACTCTGCTTGACCTTGTATCCTCAGAATAGCTTTAGAGGCTTACAAAATGTGCTTTTCGCGCAAAAAACTCAAAAGTTATACACTTATGGAATAATCGATAAAATTCCAAAATCGCAAAATTCACACAATTATTATTTAAAAAAAGTTAACATGACTGATACTCTGTCTCACATAGACCAGTATTTGGTTTAAAAAAGTTTACAACAGAGGCAAATAAAAAGGCTACGCAGTATTTATAGTTTAAATCCCACCTTGATCAAAAAGTTCTCGAAACAACCGCCAGGTGACGCTCTAAGTGAACTAATTTGAGATCTGTTTTTTTTTTTTGTTGCTTGCCACATCTGTTAATGACATTCCTATCAAAATTTTACAGCCATTGTTTGACATTTGTAAAAGTTACGTCGTCTTGAGTAAATTTACCTCTGCACGGGTTGTTGTATAATATTATATTTTAAAGTTTTAAAACCGAATTTGAATTTGCAATAACGAGTTTGCATTAAATTTTGTGTTAAAAATGGATTCACTTGTGCAAAAACCCTAGAAATGTTGGGAAGTGTTTCGGTAATTATACAATACTTTAAAGAAAACATCCGTTTCCGAGTGGCAAGAACGCTTCAGAAGAGATCGTGAATCCACCTAGAATGACGAACGTAGTGGCAGACCGTCGACATAGAAAACTGATGAAAACATCAATAAGACAAAAAAAAGTAGATCAATAATGGCAAATTATCGGCCAAAGAGCTGGCAGAGGGATTGAACATTACTTATGGATCCGTTCAGCATATTGTAAATAATGATTTGTGTTTGCCGCAAAGTTGGACCTAAATTTCATATATTAGTGGGACCGCGTTGATATCGCCAAAGATTTGATTTCCAAGGCTGAATCCGACCAAACATTCATGAAATACATCATTACTGGAGACGAGATGTAGGTTTATGAGTGAGGCACACAATCCAGACATCAGGCAAGTGAGTGGAGAGTACCGAATGAATCAAGACCAAAAAAAAGCCGGGTTTTTATGGATTACAACGGTATTGGACACCACGAATTTTTTCCAGAAGGTAAGACAGTTAATAAGAACTATTACTTGAGCGTTATGAGACGTTAAAGTGAAAAAAGAAAAATATTGTGGGAAAACAACTCAAGGATTTTGCACAGTGATAACGCCCGTCGCACATTTCCATCATTACCCGTGAACTTTAGGCCAAGAACAAATCGAATACCATCCAACAGCTATCAAAATCTCCTGATATGGCTTTTCTCTATTGATCGAAACAAACAGGAAAGCGTTTTAATAGCTGAAAAGAAGTTGTGGAAAAATCGAAGACGTCTCTAATGGCAATACCGAAAACAGAGTTCCAGAAATACTTCTAGAGCTACATAGATCAAACGCTCTCATAAGTGCGTTACAGTTGATGGGGAGTACTTGGAAGGCGATATCATCACTTTTGAGAAATAAACTTGTGTTCTGAATTTTCTTAATATATATATTCCGGCAACTTTTTGATCAAAGTGATCTAATTATTTCGACATTCTTTCAGCAGACAGTAGAAACTATAGAGATTTATACGAATACATAAAAATGGCTGTTACTGGAATTATGGCATATAATTTATTTAATATACCTCAGGGTGACCCAGCTGTTGCACCTTTTCCAGTGAAAGGAAGAGCACATAATTCGCAGCGTTCATTGTGCTGGCGACGCCGTATATTGAATGCGCTACGGGAACACCTCTGCGAAGTATTGAATTGTCTTCAATATCATCAATTCTGTAAAAATTAAATAAGTACGCGTGACGAACAACATTCAATGGCATTCAATGCTTGAGTGAATTAATATTGAAGTTAAAAAGGAAGCGCGCATAAAATGCTAAAAATTAGTTACTTGTAGTTAGTATTGAATATGCATGCATAAGTGGGTATGTTTAGGTAAGTACGAAGGGGCTAGCAAAAGTTCGTTGAGAAACGGTCAAAAATAATTTTAATTTTATGTCATTAATTATCATCGTTTTTAAATTTTTCGATATTCTTCCGATTAATTTCCTCAAAAAGTATTTTATTTTGTTACTTCAACATTAACTGCATTACCTAACTCCTTGCTATTGACAAAAACCTATTTTTTTTTGTTGTTGCTTTTTTGTGACATCAACCACAAATCACACCGGGGATAGGGTGCCCTTTCAATAATCGGTGAAAGCGCAATAAAGTTAATCGCTTTCACAGCAGTGTGAACTGGAGCATTATGTGATGCAAAAAGTAACAGCGCAGATTATGTTTTCCCATGGTTTCTCAAAAATTATTCGATTCTTTTTTTCGAAACCTTTTTTTACCAATTAGCGTATATTATACAGTTTTGTATGTCGGAGGACAACCGAAATTCTTTTTTGGTAATATAAATCGATATCATTACTTTTGTTGATTATCGCCTTTTGTGGTCTATACTCGTACAGTTGTGATACCGTTGCTTGCTTTCTGGCTCATACTTGAAGAACCTACATAGCTTCACAAACTGTTATAGTTGTATTAAAGGTGCTGAACTCTTCATTTTTTAAATTTTGAAGAATATATTGGGTATCCATTAAAACCCGTGTGTCCAAAAGAATCCTTAAATGTTTACAATAGAACAATGACATTTAATCCCAATTCCTTAGCAATTATTTCCTAGGCAAACGTAGGATATTCGTCAGAACCATCATCATCATCACTGTTAGCTCAACAACACGGGCCGAATTTTGGCTTATTGTAACATTTATCTCCAGTTCAATTTGTTCCTCGCTTGAGTTCTCCAACGACTAATAGCAAATAGCTCAACATCCCGATCTACGCCATCCAACCATCGCAGTTTTGGTCTTCCTTTGCCTCTATTTCTTCTGCACGTAACCAGTAGAATTTTCTTTGGCGGGTATATTGCGTCTGTCCTTATAATGTAACTAGCCCACCGTAGACGGTTAAGCTTTATTGTCATCACAATATCCGGATAATTGAACAGTATTTGAAGCTCGTGATGGAATGGTATTCTCTAAATTTCGTTTGTCGTCAGAACCACATTTACGAAATTAGCACCACGTTTTGGGTGACCCTTACAATACTCGTTCTTCATTGAAACATTTTCGGTCCGTAATTTACAGAGCCACTTCAAGGCGATCACAATCAATGGAATATTTTCTCCGTATGCTAATTGACAATCATTAAATATTTATAAAGCTTGAAGTTGCGCGGAAAACTGTAAAATTTAGCACACTGAATCACTTGCTAGCGGTGGAATTTTCACCAACTCTGCTTCCGGAACTTCGTGTATTCTTCGCTCCATATTAACTTCGTGTATGCTGTGACTCCATGCAGTTAAACTAGAATGGACATATAGCAAAGTTGTGCCAAATCATCTGGCAATCAAATTATTCAGAGTTAGCAACTAAACGAATTTTTCTTAGCCTCTTCGTAAATACAGCTTAAATATGCATGAATTAGTTGCTATATACTTAATATTTAAAGTTTTATTATTTATAATCATAGTCATGCCAAAAATTAGAACAAAGCCAAACACTCACTCAATATACCGATAACAAAAAATTAAAAAAAAAAAAACGGACAACACAATAATGCGCCAAATGAAATGTAGCATAAAATAATTGCTGCAGCTACTTAAGTAATTAAAAGAAATCATATTGCCGCATTGTTCGTGTGAATTTATAACTCAAAGAAAAAGTATATAAACACTGACAATAGAAGCATGAATTAAGAGTGATGCACAATTGCAAACGACATTCATTATTTACACAGAAGCAAGTAAGGAAGTGCTAAATTTGGTTCGGACCGAACTTTTGTAAAGAATTTAATTTGGGGTGGCAGTTAATTTTTGTAATCAAACAAACCCACAGGCAATGGAAGTTATACATAGTCTTAGTATATAAAAAAGTAGGTGTAGTTTTATTCAATCTCAATAATATTTATTTTTTATTTTTAATACCAAACTACCTTGAATAAAGTGTAACATGTAAACCAACTGTATTAAGTCGGACTTTGGATAATGTAACGTTTTTTTTTCTTATTTTATAAGGCTTTGCTTTGTGTATCTTTGTAAATACTTATATGTACCTACATATATGTTTATCTCGATTCCTGTGTGCTATATTAGATATAAGCGTAGGTGAAGAAAAATTGTAATACCCGTTTGTACAAGTGCGCGCGGATATAAGAAGGTAATGTGTAAATACAAATGGCGCAGCAGCAGAATATAATACGGTTTTCAAACAAAATCTCACAGATACTACGCTCCTCTAAATATCCAAGCTACTATCCATTGCACAATCTGGCAAAACAGATAAAAAACGTCATAAAGGACTTAACTATTTTCATCCTGCCATAGTATGTAGTATTTGCATTCGCTCAATGCCAAGTTATTATTGTAAGCGCTATCAAAGCGTCTGAGCGCAAAAAATGCAAAAATTCACACTTACATCTTCTTTGGGTGTTTTTTGCAACAACTATTTCTCATTCATTACGACAACCGTAAGCGTCATACTATTGCTATTATGAAACTCGCACATTGAGATGTTGATACTACTTAGTAAAAATTTAGATAATTTCGCAAGAGGACTAGTTATATACCGGCTAATTTAGGGGGCTATTTTCATACCAATGGAAGGCAAAATGCAAAACGAATTGCAGATTTTGGTTTAGCTACATGCATATATACATATAGCAAAGCCACCTTTAGCACAGTTGCAAACCTGTAACAGCCTGCTTATAAAAGTAGATATTTAGAAGTGTAGAAACTGCTATCAATGAAACAAAATGTTAAAGGTATGTAATTTAACAGATTATGTTAATTGTGAGATCCCCGCTACATTGACAAGTAAACTGTAGTCATATAACATTGAGGCCAGTTAGTTAACTTGAATTCGAAATCTCTTATTTAGAGAGCATATATTTGCTCTGAACTTAGGGGTATTTGGCATTTGAATTTAACGCCTTTTTTATGTTGGCCACTTTTCAGAAAATAGCTGAGTGACCATTGAGATTTAATCATGAAGAAAATTACGCGGATGAAAAACGCATAGGAAGTTCCTTCTTTGCGATAGCAAAACGAAGCAGCTTAAAAGGTCTTTGTATCCCCGGTATAGGAAATGGGATAAGATATGATAGTAGAACAAAGGAACACTGGATTCGATGCCCACCGTGAGGGAGCATGTTAAGATATTCGCTGCTTGCAGCTTCAAAATTTTTTGCAAATATTTTACAAGTGGAAGAATTGAACAACTGCACTGCACTGTGGTGGATTAATGATTTTGTCTGTAGGTAATTAAAAAAAGCTACAAATGGCTATCATTTGAACCAAGTACTGTAGGTTAGGTTAAATGGCTGGCCTTGCGAGGGGCTCACTTGGACAAAAATTTAAAATTTTTCCGTTGTGATACCATACAAGGTGAGGGGAGGGGAAACAGAGAAGGGGACGAAACAGAGAGGTGGCAGAAAAAGGAAGAAGGAGCTTGGGTTCGAGGATGACGACCAACAGTGGCGATTTAAGTTCGTATGAATCGCTTCAAGTTACTTATGAATTTCACCAAGTGTGTGATATTTAAACTCACTATACCTGCCAGTGTAGCGAAAAAGTGAGAGCCCATACCTCTAAACCGTTGTCCGACGAGAGCTGGGCAGCTGAGGTGATTCCACCTCGTCCTCCAGACAGCTTCTGGAGAAAAGGCTTGAAGCAATCCCAAACCTCACCGCATGGACACCTAACGGACAATGTCCGGTAAGGATGCCCACCAAATTCGATAGCTGTGTTAGAAGTTCTCTCAAGCGCCCCCGCTCTACCCGTTGCCATCTCATATTGCGATTAAGCCGTCTCCAGGGTCAACTGTCTAGCCCAGCAGTTCCCTCTATAATAATGTGACTGGGAACCCAAATGAGCCTTAAAACGAAGCATTTCGATGCGATCGAGAGAGAAGTCAGGCATTCCGCGACTAATTTCGAACGCAAAACAGCTTAGCTGTCGAAGTAGATATTTACCTACTTAACAGTAATTAGAGAAGCGAGCAACCAGTCCACTGCTTTCTTAATTGCGGCTACTTTCGTCAAAATTACCAAGAAAAATTCTAGTAAAAAGGGCAATAAACCCCGTAACGATCATTAAAAGCATATTTACTTTATTAAACATATTAATGTATAGCTTAGTCTACTACATCCTGTTCGTCGGTGAGTGCTTCCGTGAAATTTCAAACAGGCCCCTTTTTCTGTTACCGTGGTTATCTCGATAAAGCGGTATTACTCACGAAACGCAACAAAGGAATTTTACATAAACGCACAAACTTATGCACCAGAATATTATAATATTGTTCACATAACGGTTGTGCATATCAGCAAAAAAGAATGGAAATAGATATGGATATGTAATACCAAAACGCCCAGAAGAAACGAACAGTGACAAATCCTGCCGAAACGTGAAAATTAGGGGATATCAGGAGAGATCACTCCGTAAGCTAGATCCACATGCAGAATAAGACCACAATTTTGCAAAAACAGCTTAGTCTCACACCACTTCTGAAACTGTTCGCTAGTACTTAGGGTATAAACATGTCGGCATATCCCTTTTATCCGGATTTTTCTTTCAACTCTTTAGCTTTGTTGGTGTGTCTAAAATGTGTCATTCCCTCACACACGCACACTCGCACTAGAATCCTCTGCATTGTCACTGCAAAGACATTGCTAGTTCACTTTGCAAACTATGAGCTAATATTGCATGGTCTGAAAGCTGTAAAATACTTGTGTGAGGATGCCTGTAACATCAGTTAAACACGATGATGGCACAGGCAGCTAGTTAACAAGCCAGCCAGTCAGTCGGAGAACAAACTTACATGTACCTATATATGAATGTGGGTAGGTAGTAGCATTAGCGTAAAGGTAAAAGCGAAGAAATCGACAATAGCGTGACACAGCTTTTAAGGTGGATTAAGGACATTTCCTATTCACTTTTCAGTATAAGCAGTACCATAAGTATGTCTACAGTGAGAAGTTTTTATTCATAATTCAAATAAAACAACGCTGAAGTCATTGTATGATATTATAGCGGGATTTCTTTTATTCTCAAGATTTTCCTAATTACAAAATGCCACTGTTTACAGTTTTCAACGGCGCCCAATTCCTAAAATCTATTAAAAATGTAAGGTTTATATCGTCCCCTTAGTATTAAAATAGCCTATAAATTTTTTGATGTTTTGAGAAAATGAATTTCAAACTTTTTGTCGAAAGTAGCTCTCACTCAAATCTCGTTATGTCTGTAAATATTTATTATTTTTGACTGACGTTTTGACCCACTTTGTGGAACTAGAATTTGACAAAATTTTGACCACATATAAAATCGACGATGGAGAATCCAAAAATTCAATAAAAAAATAATAGCCTATGAGCACATAGGCTATTGTTATACTAAGGGGACGATATGCATGTTTTGATGGTGAAACTTAAAAATTGGTTCCCTCATTAATTATCTAACAATCGTAGAAAGATTTAAGTAAGTAGGCGGAAAATAGGTAGAATAAAAATGTTCATCCACACTGTCGGGCTCAAACTAGAAAGGCAAATCCATATATTATTTGTATTATGAGAAAGGGACAAATATCGAATAGAGCATGAATGCTCTGGGTACTCCATGTGCTATCTAGCTTTACACAAATTCGCTTATTACCTTAATGCCGGATTTCCGAAGGACTGAACGGAGCAACAAAGGCCTAGGGTGCATTATCAGAAATATTAACCGATTCACTGTCCACTAATATTGAAGAATATTCAGAACTTAATGTGGGGAATAATAGATTTAATTCTTTATAATACCTATTCTTTTATGTTATACTTCGAATAAATATATATAAATATTGGTTGCGAGGGAAAAAAATGTCGATAAAATCACAGAAATAATCGAAGTTGACCAGCATGTTAATATTCGTAACATCGCCCAGGTGGTAAAAATCTACCATAAAATAGTTTTAAATCATTTGCGCAAAGCTGGATTAAAAACGAAGATCAAAAAACATGATGGATCGAATTTCCATCTGCGAAGCCTTGGCCAAACTGGATGAACCCATTTTTTAAACGGATGGTCGCTGGGGATGAGAAGTGGGTCACATACGACGATATTGTGCGAAAACGAAGCAGGTCAAATGGTGGTCAAACCAGGGCTAACGGCCAGGAATGATTTACTGTGTATTTCGTGAGACTTGAAAGGAATCATTTTTTATGATTAGCCAAACACTAAATTCAGATCTCTATTGTCAACAACTGGACCGTTCGAAGCTAGCGCTTGGCCGGAAACGGCCAAAATTGGCCAACAGAAGAGGTGTACTGTTCCACCAGTACAATGCAAGGCCACACACGTATGTGGCGATTACCATTGCAAAACTTCCTGATAAGAAATTGGTATCAAGAGAAGATTGTGAAAATCGCTTACTAGAGTTTTTTGCATGAAGCTACCTTTAAAATAGCAACAAATTATACAAAAAAATTTACTCAAATCGCGTAATTCGAAAAAATTTAAATAAAGTTTTGAATTTTGCCCAAAAATTATGGATTTATTTTTCCCCAAGCTAATATATTTTCTGTAAAAATAGAAGGATCAATACTTGTGAGCATACGAAATTTGCAGATGACCCTTACAAAGATCTCTGGCAATCATCTGAAATCCTTGCTGTTGAGTTAATTCTATTGCGATGGAAACTCTGGATATTCGGAAACTTAACAGAGCAGGTACTTAAGTTGTTGGTAGATATAGAATATTACTTTTAAGGAAAGATACCATAACATGCAAACCGTCAACGAGTGCCAAAAAGCAAGCAAAGCGAAAAAAAGTTGAAGAAAAATTAAATTTGGTCATCAAGAAAATTTACTATGATTTCTTGGGCATCGGCCAGGCTTAATATTTAAACATATGCACACACTTTTCACTTGGCTAGCGCACAATGGATGAGTCATAGTCATAGTCAAGAAAAAATATTTAAAATCGAGCAAAAGAGGAACAGACAACAAAAGATAAAGGCCGACTTAAAAGCTTTGCAATTGAATTGTCACCAATGAATGGGAATCTTTATGTTGGCTGCTATTTATATGTGTATATGCATAAGAATGTATTTGCATACATATGTATATTTGTTCATAAATGCCAATTGATAATTTCTGTGAAATTAAACGTAAAGGAAAAAGTATATAAAAATGCGTATCTATGAACATTCCCCTATATAAAGGGCCTTTCAAGTTCCAATTAATTTTTTAAATTAAATGGGAATAATTTTTTTGTCTATTAACATGTGTAGTAGAGGGGCCACAACTAATGAATAATACATTTAGCTATAATCGACAATTTTGAATCGAATTTTAGCCTTCAAAGCCTCAATTGCTTTTGGTTTATTCACATAAACTCTATCCGTATCCCACAGACAATCTCGTGATTTTAAAGATCAAATTGATGCGGAATATTGGTAAATTTGTCTTCCCAGGAATTTCATTTGCAATAAATTGACTGTGTCTTGTTGAAACCACATATCCCGACATCTGGCAACCAATAGCGAAAAACAAAAATTCTAACACACAAATTTTGATCTATTGGGTCTTCACAACTTAAGATGATAATACAAAACAGAAATATTGTTGGAATGCATTTTTGTTTTATGATAACGGCAGCTCCTTCCTCATTCCGAAGGTAAAAAGGGCCGATGATGCCGACAGTGCTCTTCGAGCTAGGGGAACTGCAATTCAACAATTTGGAAGCGTTATTCTGGCGTCAAACGATTCACGATGGTTTGACTAACCTTACTGAATAGAAATTTGAACACGATTTGCCATTCTCAGCTGTCAAACCATAGTTATCGATATCGATGGTTCTCATGCAGCTAAAAAACACTCACTACTTAAGTGATTTTGCTTACAGCTGCGATATTCTTATACAGAGTCAGATGGAATTTATTTTAACTTTTTATTAACTTTTTTATTCCGGGTTATGTTGAATGAGTATAACATAACGACCGAAAATACCCACAATTTTGCGAAATGTAGTTTTCATAGACCTACCATTTTCGTAGTGGATTTCAATTTTTTGTATACAGTTCAGAAATATCTCTCTGTGGGGCGATCGTGATAGCCGGCAAAATAAAACAAAACGAAAAAGAAAGTCAAACTTTAATGATCCTGTCAAATAAAAATAAAAATGAAAAACTTACACAATGAAGAATTAAATGCGCACAATTAAAATCTTGGAATTGCAGTACAAAAGTGGCTAGGCAAAGCCATTCAAGGTACATAAATATACATATATAACGAGTGAGAAGGTCGTTTAGGTAGTATATTCCAGAAAAAAACCTACCTTTTGTGGTTCTATAAAAATTAAAAACAAAAATGATATAGCCATGAACACTCTTAAATGCTTTAAAATATTTATATTCAGCCGTTAAATTCGCCTGTGGAAATATGATTGCCCGTTGACACCAGACGAAGCTACATATGGAATTGGTAGGGAAAGAGGGAAATATTTCTTTCAATAAGCTTTTTAGACTCAATCATGTATGACAAACGCATCCAAACATTGGAGCCACGTCTCATGTAGCACAAAAATAAAACGAATACAAAATCAAAAGCACCGATAGGCTGATAATAACCGATACCATAGCCATACAGCGCCATAAATTTTTCAACGAGAGTTCACCCACAATTACTCATAAACATATGTACATACATACATACATATGTATATTTACAAAGCAACAAATGCCGAGGAATACGAATATGATTAAGAAGGCATAACTAGCAGATCAATAAAACTGTTAACGAAGGGCTGAGACAGTGAGTAAAAATTGAAATGTGTTGTGGAAGGCCTTAACGGCCAATTAAGGCCGGCGCATATATATTTCAATGCGTTATGAGCTGTCATGTGCACATTTACGCGTTCACTCATTCATTTAAAAAAAAAATCCATACATAATACACACTGTAGGGAGCATATGGAGCTATAACAACCGAATTGAAGTAAGTGACAAATAACAAATTTTATAAAAACAGGATCTTTTTGTTTAATTTATGTATTTTATTAATCAAATACAGAACCATTTAAAGTGTTTGAGCTGAATTCTAAAATATTAAAAACAACATTATAAATAGAGGTGTTTTAGAGAAAAAGATTTGACAAGGAGAAATAGTAGGCTGTAAAAAGTGCAAGTGGGAGGATAAGAACAAGGAAGTATTTAAAGTACATATACGTGACCGTGCCAATTAGCAATTTAGTGGGCAAAATAATGCAAGAGTTCATTTGTGGTAGAGCATTCCAAAGACGAACAGCAAAAATGAAGAACTGACATTCAGATTCAAGCCAACTGTATTTCTTACTAAACAGGTTAAATGATCGGGCTAGTGAATTGAATTCATTTGGCAAGTTATTTGGGCTCACTACATTTAATAATCTTGTGAAGCAGTATTAGGCATTTTACTTTTAATAAATCATAAAATTGTATACAAAATAGTTTTAAGGCAAAAACTGATATGTGATCGCGACGTTTTACACAATAAACAAATCTGGCGATGTTGTAGTAGAGGATATTAAGTTGAATCCGACACAGATTGGCATACAATTCACATCCATACAATAAGGTTGATAACAGAAATGCTTTAGCTAAAAGCAATCGAATTTTCATTGGAGTCAAGTGCTGAATAGCCCATAATGAACGGAGCATTCCACAGACCTTGCCTATTGCACTGTAAACAATAGAGTTGTATTGAAAATTATTCCTAGATTTCTGACTGTGTCAACAAATTGTTGTTCAATTTCACTTCACTGCAGTCCTCGAGTTTGAAAGCCTTCTTATAAATATCGCTAACCTATTGACACAGGCCCACTTGCTGAATTGATCTAAGTCAGGGTTGAGATTATAAATAAAATGTTGACGGATACAAAAGCACAGCTGACATATAATCGTACACAGCTAGGTACATTTGAATGTCACAATATTTTACAAAGTGTGGTAAATCATTTATACATATATAGGTATATACGTACTCCCTTTTTGGGTGCCTGCCGAAGAGCGACCGCTATTAAGAAAACCTGTTTCTTAATTTTGGTGGTTCACCGAGATTCGAACCTACGTTCTCACTGAATTCCGAATCGTAGTCACGTACCAACCCATTCAGCTACGGCGGCAGTAAATCATTTATATATAATATAACACAAATAGAGGGCCTTGGGAACACCTTTGGTTACGGATAAATAGTTTGACATATTGTCACCGTCACAAACAGCTTGCGAGCGATCACTGAGGTATGATTTTATTAAATGTAATCCTGTCGATGAGAAGTTACATCAAGCTGCTAAGTTTCAAGGCTAGAAGTTCGTGATTAACAGTGTCGAAAGCTTTGGAATGATCCACAAGTGTTAATAAAGTTACGCGATCATTGCCAATATTGAGTCTGATTTCATCCGCTACCCTAACTTGCGCTGTTATACAGCTTTGGTTGGATCTAAAACCAGATTGGTACCGATTGGCCAACAGATTTCGACTCAGAAAAGAATTTATTTGCGCTCAAGTACCTTGGACAAAAAAGGTAGTATTGAGAGAAGTCTAAGGCCGCCATTAGATTTCCTAAACGAAGTAATTTTTGCCGACTTTCAACAGTGAGGAAAAAGAGAGGTAATTATAATGTTGCATAGTTGGTTGGTTGGTTGGTTGGTTAGAGTGGTGATTCATCCAGAATCCAACTAGCGCTTCCGTACCATTTTGTTGCCACATCCTCGTTACCAAATTGTTTAACAGTTATTTACAGCTGGACTATATCCAGTCTGTGCGGTTTAGGAACCTTATTAGGTTGTTGACGTCTAAGCCAGACAGCTGCTCGAGACTCTCGAACAGCGGTTTGCCCAGGGTTGACATTCTGTCCTTCCATAGGGCAGGGCATTCACAGAGAAAATGGAAGATTGTTTCTTTTTTCTCCGGTTGTTTACAACTATGACAGTATGTGTTGTGAGGGATGCCCATTTTGGCGGCTTGTTCTCCGATAGACCAGAAGCCAGTTATGACTGCCGTAAGTCTACAGGTGTCCCGTCGTTTCATGTTTATTAATGTCGACGATTGCTTGAGGTTGTAGGTGGGCCATAACGTTCTGCTGATTTTGCATTTCGTCTGGTCTCTCCATCTACACTCTGCAATTCGAAGGTATTTTAGGGAAATTGCATTCTTGACCGCATCTAGTGAAGTGAGTACTGGTACTGCAAGAGCGCTATTCATGGCAGATCCCCCTCTTGCCAGTTCATCAGCTTTTTCGTTACCTTCTATGTTCCGGTGTCCCGGGACCCAAATTAAGGTTACGCTATGGTTTTCACTCAAGTTGGTGAGGCCATTCCTACTTTGCTCCACCACTTTAGAGGTTGTTATAGTCGCATCCAGCGCCTGGATTGCAGCTTGGCTATCCGAATAGCGATATTGCCCTTAAAAGAGAAATCTGCGATTAGTAACCTACAGGCTTCCCCAATTGCTAGTACTTCCGCTTGGAAGACGCTACTGGTTTTAGGGAGACGCACAGATTTTTCAATTCCAAGTCTCTGAGAATATATACCAGCTCCGACACCACAATCCATTTTAGTGCCATCTGTATAGACTGTGGTATCGAAGTTGTTTAGAGAGAATCCCTTATTCCATTCTTTTTTAGATGGAAATAGTGTGGCAAAATTCCTATTGAAGTTGCATAGTTACATATTACAAAATTTTAGGCAATTAACTTTTAAAAAATTTGACATTAAACAAAAAAATTATCTCTGCAATAAACTACGAATTTTAATAAACCTTTGCATATAGTCTCAATTTTGCTCTTACTACATAACGCAACCGGTAGATGTGCGTTTTGTAACTGACCAGCTACTGCTGAAGTTCTAACATACATAACTTAGGTCAAAATATTTGTACATGAAATTCTTTCAGTAAATTTATTTCAATACAGTTTCAATGATCTACCATACGAAATAATGTGGCCTTCGTCAATAAGAGAAATGTGACGTTTGGATCGTGGAATTGTAATAGTTTTTCTTTTTCTGAAATATCGAAACATCCATGTTTCAAAAGGATAATTGGGCTATCCTCTTTACCTCCCGCTAAACGAATCGAATTAAATTCTATTAACAATGGAGCAAAAAACATATTACGAGAAATCAAAATATTCCATTACTTTACACTCTTAAGTTCTTGGATTCGTTCTTGGCACCGTCGCACAGTGCCATTATTATCCATGAATTTTTGACCAAGAACGAATCGAATACCATCCAATAGTTTTCGAATTTACCTGATATGGCTCTCTAGGATTTTTTTTTTTTCAATTTGATCGAGTCAAAAAGCCACTACGGAGAACGCGTTTTAACAGCCGAAAGGAAGTAATGGAAAAATCGACGACGGCGCTATAGCCCATATCGAAAATAGAGATCCAGACGTTTTGAGGCCTAAATCAAACGCTAGTATAAATGCAGTGCATTTTGGAGAGTACTAATTTGAAGGCGATAACATCACTTTTCAGGAATAAGCTTATTTTTCTGAATATCAAGGTGATATTGTAATCGTGTTTGATCCTGGTTCTCGGCAGTATAGCCGGAGAGATGTAGCTCAGTCTCAGGCAAGTGTCTGCAGTAATGATTCCTGCAGTTGCAGGTTCTACGTACCGGAATGACTGCAATTTTTCCCCGACCAAGGACTACCACTGCGGTAAACTAGGCCTGACTACTGCTTTGCACTTCAGATGTGTTCAGAATCAGTACATGAATTAAGGGGGGCCTCTACTGTAAAACTTAAAAAAAATCGATTTTTTACTTTTTGTTGAAACATACTCAGAAACAACTCCAGAATGTTCCATGAAAATCTTAAAAAGAAATCTTGAATAGTTTTCAAGTTATAAAAGTTTTAGCAAAGCAGGTATAAACTGAGCGCTCGAGCGGTTTACGGTCATATGCGCTTGATAATGCGCTTGTTTAAGAGTGTTTTTCTCGAAACCACGTTTTCAAAATTGCCCACATCACAGCTCCGTGAAAAACTAACATATCAAGCTCAAACTTTGATAGTATATTTTTAACAATATTTACTAGTTTTTAAAGCTATGGTAAGAAAAAATTTATTATTTATAACCCCTTTTTTAATAACAAAATGACAACAAAAAAATGTCGATTTTTTAAAAAACTTCAAAAATTTTACAAAAAAATTTTTTTTTTGCAAGTAATAGGCTTAACAACTAAAAATAATGATATATAATAAAAAAAAATTGGTTTTTTTCATTTCAGATTTTTTTTAAATGCGCGACAGTGTGGGCAGATTTCAAAAGGCGTTTCGGGGGAGAGGCTGTACAGCTGCCATTTTGAAATGAAAATAAATTTAAAAAATTTTTTTGTACACTCAAGACCTGTGTTTATGTAACCCTAAACTTTTTTTTACTAATTAAATTAATACAAGTATGAAAACAAAATCCATGAAAATTTGATTTTTACTGTAGAATCCCCCCTTAACCCGGCGCTATCATGTATGATTGATACAAATCAGTATTCCAGAGCATTGGTACCCAATCCAATGCCAAAAGAAGTTACAACATCAAAATCTGTTCATAACGTTATGAACGATGATGGGGCAGTGAATTATCCAATTGAATTTTTTAATTAAATTTTAATAAAGTTGTGTAGTAAATTGGAGAAACAAAAACAAATTTTCTTCGATTTGTTTTTCCTGCAGGGTATATATTTCCAAATGCATTCACAGTTGGTGGGTGAAGCAAGTGTATTCTATCATATGAATTTTTTTAATCGAAGCAGTTGCGGTTGTTGTTGAAGTAACCACATGTTGAAGCCACATATAAATATACCTATATGTAGCTACGTTCAATGTATACAGTTTAACCTCAACATAACGAGGTTGAAGAAGTTTGAGAAATGCTTCGTTATATCTAAAGTTTCGGCATATTTATAGAATATGAAAAAATCGGCACAATGAAAAATATATTTATATGTCGTTACAAGTATTTTTTACTAGTTTTTTCTAGTTTTCATTTCCAAATCAAACAAATACAGTTTTGATTTGTTATTATCAATCATTAAAAATTTTCATAACAATTAAAGCTTGACTGATAATGTGCACTCAACGCACTATATTCCATTATATAGCGCCTTTTGACAACGCAACATTTCATATTCTTGATTGGCGCTATAATTTTCCTCAAATAATTTTATGTGCTCTCCATTGAAACAGGGTATTGTTCCTCTGTTTATTAGCGTCCGAGCAGTTTCGCCTTCTCACATTAGCACGCTGGAAGCTATCCACAGGGTATTTCAGTGAAACTTGCAAGTTGTGAGCTGCTTTCACCATAAGAATCGTGCTGGCAGCTGCTTAGTGAATGGCGTTGAGAGATTTTCCCCATTTGTGTGAATTTCTACGCACTCTAACCGCAACATACATACATATTCAGAATTCTCTATGTCCGTAAGCTTTTCCTTACGAGACTTTAACCGTCAATTCGAATATATGGTATTCCGAACGAGCATGAAGATCAGAATTTCTATGACTATGTATTGCTTGAATGGAAAATTTCGAGGGGACTTAGTAATATTTTGTTATATCAGTTTTAGGAAAAAGAAATCCATTATTTTCTCGGAAGATAACTGTAGTTAAAAGTTTAAAGTGTATGCTCGTTGTCAAAGTGACATTTCATACTAATATAAAAAAATATTTTGCTGTTTTTTTTTTTTGCTCCATTCAGTTGTGAGTTAAAAAACGTTAACAATGGAAGCCAACAAAAAGAAAATTCAGTATATTTTACAGCTTTTCTTTGATAAAGGCGAAAACGCAACTCAAACCGCTCATGTGTATGACTCCGATACTGACAGCTAATTACGTGCAATTTTGGTTTCGTCGATTCCGTTCATGCATTTTGGATGTTAAAAAATTTCGATGTCTATAAAATCACAGAAATAATCGAAGTTGACCGGCATGTTAGTAGTTGTAGCATCGCCCAGGAGATGTAGATCGACTGAAAAACAGTTTTAAGTCATTTGTCCAAAAATTTTACGCAAAAGTAATGATTTCTTTATCCCTAAACTAATATTTAGATTCCTTTTATCAGCATTCGTTATATCGAGGTTTCGCTGTACATATGTACAAGTACATATTTACATCACATTTCATTTTACTTCTACGATTATTGCCACACTATGGCTGTAGAGCGCTTCAGTCAATATGCCACAATGGGCAATTATCGCTTCCAGCTTCCGCAACATTTTATTCAATTTTATTTTTCTCTACATACATACATATGTATGTAATAGCTTACGTATTTTTATACATACATAAGCACAAGCATGCATATCTATACATAACTTTTCAGAGCGATGGCTTTAATGATTATTCTTATTGCATGTATATCTACATATTTACAGATGTAGTATGTATTTAAATAATATATGTAATATTTCTATACTAGAAGTATCAACAAGTGTAGTCAGCAAACATACAGCGAGCATACCGACACCAATGCATTTGAAACCTGCGCATACGCAAAATGTGCTTTTTTATCAAAACTAACTTCCTTTGATTGCTGAATCCAACATATCCAACACTCGTATTTTGGCAGTAATCTCTCTGCGCAATGCGTTTACACCAATATACAGGGTGCGCCATCTCGAGCTTCGGTATGGAAATATTGAATAACTTTGCTATCCATTGTCAGAGGGACTTGAGAAAAAATAATTTGAAACGTCAATTCAGTACAATTTTAACGATGAATAACTTTACACCTAAAGAACGCGCGGAAATTGTGACCATGTATTTGGAAAATGGTCGTTCAATTGTGCTCGCTCAACGTGCATACCGTCGAAAATACCGCGGTCGTAAAGTGCCTTCTGATAACACCATACGCAATCTGACTAAAAATTTTGAAGAATCGGGGTCTGTCGCAAATCATCAACGTGTTTCAGTTCGTAAAAGACGCTCCAATGAAATTGTTGAAACTGTCAAGCAGAGTGTTTTGAAAAGCCCAAATCTGTTATATCGTCACCGCGCCCAGCAGCTAAACATAAAAGGAATCGCTCTTAGAAGGATTTCAAAAGAGGATCTTCACATGTTTCCCTACAAAGTGCAAATAACTCAACGATTATTGGAACTACATTGGAAGCGCTCAGGACCAACATTAGATCTGAAATAGAGGCAATATCACCCGAAATGCTAGCAAAAGTAATGGAAAATTTGAAAAAAAGAGCACAATATTGTGTGGCTCGTAAAGGTGGTCATTTGTTGGATGTTGTGTTCTAAGTGCAGTTGAAACAGATTGTAAAGGACAAAATCAAATAAAAAAACACCAACAAACATTCAATTTTGCTAGTTGCTAAAGTTATTCAATATTTGCATACCGAAGCTCGAGATGGCGCACTCTGTAGAAGTATTGCATATACACATACATAGGAGTATATGGAATCCAAATACGTTGCGCAGATAGGCTACTGCCAACATAAGATTATTAAATATATGATTTGAATATGGAGTAAATGCTAAATGTAACTGCTCTGAATTGTTAAGAGTTTGATAAATTAGGTAACGTATAGTGCATACTTATATTATACATAAGTATGTATGTATGTCCAAAGTGAATAGAGGAATGTTTAGAGTTAATCTAGTCATGTCTGTTTCTATGCATACTATTGTCTTTTAAAGCTATCTGTTACTAAGGAGATTGCTGGTGCAACATCATAAAATACGCTGCGTACACTTTTAGAAAAGGATGCGGATTTTAAAAATCCTGTAACGCGTACTTGCCCCTTATAGTGACAAAGGTTCTGAAGTTTCTACACAAGTTTGCTTTAATTGTAAGCCTATGGTTCCCAAACGCTATCTCATTTTATTAGGGCATATTACTTTGAATCTTTTTTTTCAGAGCACTTTGCTGGAGCCTTCTATTTGATCCTGTAGACAAAAATAGTTATATGAACGCGCAATATGTAATATCAACGAAAACCAAAAGCGCATTTTTTTCGTTGTTTACAATTTGTCGTATGCAATTAGTAGTACAAAGGTAAGTCAGCAAAACAAACAGCTGAAATGTGGCATGCCAAAAAGCTAACACCAAGAATGGAAAGGTCAATAGTGAAACAAATTAATGGAAAGCTGCAGTGCAACCTTAAGTTGCAATTAGTAGTGCAGTACCTTAGCCATAGCCATAACCAAAGCGATTAGCTGCTCTGATCAAACATATGGTTATCACTACCTGGTTATAATTATATATATATATATATATATATATATATATATATATATATATATATATGTATACATATAATTGGCGCGTACACCCTTTTTTGGTGTTTGGCAGAGCTCCTCCTCCTATTTGTGGTGTGCGTGTTGATGTTGTTCCACAAATGGAGGGACCTACAGTTTCAAGCCGACTCCGAACGGCAGATATTTTTTTTATGAGGAGCTTCTTCATGGAGCCTTAGAATGTTAGCCGCAGATTTCAAAGACCGTGAAAGTAGATCAACAAATTGTCCGAGGAGTTCTCTTAAAACTCAAACCTTAAAAAATTTTCAACAAGTTGAAGAAAAAAGTTATTACTATCACATGCTAACGTTGACAAACTACTTTCTTTTGCTCCAACTCTCTTTTCCCACCCAATGTGTGAATATGTGGATGTTTTTTTTTTTGTATTTCTTTTTTTTTTTTTGATGAAACAAAAATAATGCTACATAACCTCGATGAACCCAACAGAGTTTAGAGAAAGTCGCTAACAGCCCAAAAAAATAAGAACATTATTCCCACAGTGAAATTTTCGAAGCTAAGTGTAATGGTAATCGCGACCGCCGCGTAGCCGAATGGGGTGGTGCGAGCCTACCATTCGGAATTCAGAGAGAACGTAGGTTCGAATCTCGATGAAATGCCAAAATGATATATAATTGGCGCGTACACCCTTTTTTGGTGTTTGGCCGAGCTCCTCCTCCTATTTGTGGCTAATGACACCAAATGGTAACATAAAAATAGTCGTGTACATTATTTGATTTTTTAGTTTGATAAAATGTTAAAAGAATTTTGCGACAGCGCCGAATAAAACAAATTTTTTAATTGATTTCTTTCGAAACCACTTTAAATAAATATGTAGCTGTCTTACAAACAAATAAAATAAGTTTGTTTTGTTACAAAAATAAATGAATAAATATGTGAATTACATTTTTGCCTGTAAAATATTTCCGGATGAAAAGATTTATGAGGCAATTAAATTTGATTTCGAAGAACTCATATGTAAATACAATTCGATTTCACTATTGATAATCTCGTTGGTGTCTTCGCAGTCGAAAATTTTAGCTGGAAATATAATATTTACGTGCCTTGCATATGAATTTTACCGAACCTGTCATCCACAAAATTAGCGGCAGGTTTTGGAAATAAAAACTGCGCAATTATTTCTAAAGTTGCATATTTTCATTTTCAGATAAATATACATATAATGGAAAATCATACACACAAATCGTAATGTAAACAAAACTGTTGATGATGAGTGTGAATTGACATGAAACAGGGCACCACCCTCAAAACACAAAGGCAGCAAACAACAAAAAAATACACCTAAAAATAATAACAATACATAAAATCTTTATTGGCGCACATTCATAGATATGTATATGTACATATGTACAGCATGCATATAATCTTAATTTTATATATGCGGCAGATTTTTTAATATATGCACAAACACACATCCATATCACTCCAACTAATCGTAAACATGACAATGTGCATTTTTGTCTGTTCGAATGAAGGAGCCAGCTTGTATGAGCAGCCACTCCATTTCCCACACTCGATTTATCTATCACTCACTCAGTTATTAGTGCATTTAGTGCTTTAAAAGGCATTCCACATGCTTTAGAAGACAGTAAAAAAGACTTACAGTAAGCTGGAATTGTGCAGCATTTGCACAATTTCGCCAATCTGGTGCAACTTCTCAGCCGGAATATTTAACCAGTGATTGAATGCCAAGGCCAGCTCTGAACGGAATTGTTTGCCAGGTATTTGTTGTATGTATGCAAAAGGCTGCAATAATATCTGCACGAAACAAAAGATTTAAAATACACGTAAGCGTAGGCGGATTAAGTTCACGCAATCGCATAAAATCGGTATAAAATATCCATAATTTGTGTGTACGAGGTCACAGGTAATAAATGAGTGCTGCTAAATTATCACCTCATCTTGTTCCTTTTGCGTTGACGGATCACGCGTTTTAGCGAGTATTGTACACAATTCTTCCATGTTAGCGTCGCCTGGCATTCAGACTGTAATAGTTATTAATTTAACTCACAAGAACTTAACTGGCGCCACAAATATTTTAATTTCACACGACTGAACGACTTGTCTGCTTAGCACAGATTGCACATGGAAAGGAAAGAAGCCGAAGAAATATATGGCGAACAGCTGATTCCTTGGCAACCAATTGATTGTATTTACAACGTAAACAAACACAGTTTTAGAAGCACTGAATAGAAAGTGACACCAAACTACACAACAGCAGGGCTGCCGTGACTTATAAAACTAAATATATTTATTCCTGATTTGTGGACTATAAAGATTTCTTTAGTTTAGTATTGAAAACTGGGCTTTCGAGTTTATATGTTTAATCAATATAATAATAAAGTTAATAAAATAAAAATAATTAAATCCCTCTTCTATTATCAATATTGGCACCAAAACGTATTGATTAAAATTAATTTTAAATTACAGCAAAAAATACTGCAGTTTTACAATCAACCCTCCACTGAACATCTCTGCATACGAACTTCGTTTTTATTTCAGGTGTATGGCAACACCAACTTTTCGCTATATTACTGAACTTTAACATTAAATTACTTAAAAGCTATAAGGCTCCGGAGGGTGCGGTTTTCAATTTTGAGATGGGGATACACCCCCTTATCCCCCCTTTTAACCTTTTTTTCAAAGCGATAGACAGTTTTCTAAATATTTCCCTCGATTTTTACCCCAATTAGATTAATTTTGCGCATTGGCAAATTGTCGTTAATAACCATTAACTTTCTTTTCCAAAAACATATTGTCTAATCTGGCAGCACCCACATTTGCAACGTGTCAAACGATTTTGTTGTCAATTTTTGTTTTTATGTCAATTTCCTCCTAAGCATAGCAGAATTTCACTTACTTTTCTGTAATATAAAATTTTTAAAGAATAATATTAAATAATAATATCCCATGGCTACGTCACAACCAGTGCAAACAAATTGGCATCCGAGCAAAAAGCATAGCGATGTTGAACGGTAAAGGCTTTAAATATTCGCAGGTTGGCCCCTGATTGAAGAATTATTTTAATATTCTAGTTGGATTTGCATCTATCCTGCATATATAAATAGTAAAAAGACACGCCAGGAAGGACGGCGCCTACCAAAAGATGTTTGCGTTGAGAACCCAACTTACGCTGAAATACGCGATGTCTTATCTGTCACAAATTTGCGTGTCGGTGTGGAAAACAAGCAGTATTCGCGCGAGCGAAGCAGGGTAAGCTCTTGGCAATGCACCTGATATGCAATTTGCACCAACTCAACTATATACGTTTTGCTAATCATTTGTAGGAATTACAGTTGCGTGGTCGCATCCGCGTGCAAATGCGTAATGATGATGGAACAGCCTGCAATCCAGAGCTGAGCAACCGCGAGGATATAATGCGTTATATATCAATCAGAATACCACAACTAAAAACACGTCAAGGCAAAACTGGTGACCAGCAACAACATGTGCAAGCGCAACAGTCAGCTGGCGGTAAGAAGGGCAAAGGCAAGAGGCGTTAATAACTGGTCAGAAAATTAGTTTGCAAGTTCTATACGGTTTGATTGAGAATTATGAAAATGCTTATTAAATGTTTAACGATAGCAAGAGCTATGTTTTTGGAAATCGTAGCACTAATACGTATGCAACTTTACGTTATTTTTGTTTTATTGTAATTTTTTTATGGTACCTTTCTTATTCAAATGGTAAATAAGAATACGCAAATGTATGCATTTGGTGAATTAAACTTGCGTTTTTTTTAAATGTAAAGTTTTTGTACTCAGTTGAAATGTAAGATATAGATATGTACATACATATGTACATATAATACTTTGAATTTATGCACTGTGAGGCTGTGCAACGTGCTTTTTCCGAATCTGAACCGTATGGTTTATTATTTTTTATTTGTTTGTTGAAAATACATAGCTTTAGAAACGTGTGCTCATCAAGTACTCTTTAATATGCATATGCATGTACATATGTATATATATATATATATGTATTTGTTCATATTTACGTTTACTGTATTTGGTGAGAAGCGCCACTTTTTTACCGCTCTAGTAACCTTGTGAGAATTGTGTAGTATAAAAAGAAAGGTGGCGGTTTCAACCTTTTTCGAAACCCATTGATCATAAAATGTTGTATATTAAATAGTTTACTTTCTTTCAATAAATTTGAGATTTTCGATTGCTCTAAAGTAAACAAATATTCCAAAAAGCAAATGTTCACAAACGTTAATCTACAAAATAATTTTTAATTGTTTATTAACTTCTTCGATATTACGTATTTTTTTGGTTTTCACAACATATGAAACTTCCCTCATACATTTGTGGAGAACTCTGAAAAATTATGTGATGGCATCATTTAAATGTCCACAACGAGCACAAGGAAAATACGCCAAACAGTCGACTTATGAACGCCTAATTGTTAAGAACGTCGAGATATCGATGTTGAAGGTTCTTCAACAACACTTTCGCTACAGCAGCATTATTCTTAATAGAACGTACCGTTTTATATCTGTCAGTCCTTTTTCTATCCACGGCAGAACCAGTTTCATGAAATTTGTTAACCAACCTTTGAATTGTCGACTCAATCGGATGATTATTTTCGCCAAAAAATCTCGAATTTTGCGATATGTTATTCGTAAAGATCGACCATTTTCATAATAGGTTAGGTTAGGTTGAAGTGATTAGCTTGCAGTCATACATACAACTGTCGGCACGGTCCATAGCGGTACTATATGCAGCTCATTAATTATGTATGTCCACCCTCATAGCGCCTGTTTCTATTACGAATTTAATGCCAACCCATCATAGTGTGGTCGAACGATCTTAGACGTTATGCGTATACATTTCCATAATAAGTTCCAAGTTTTAACGTGTTTTTCTTTCGCGTAAAATTGCACATCTGTTTGCTTGGCAAGTGTCAAAGATGGCATAAAAAAGTGCGTGTAGCGTAGTACACATAACAGAAGTTAAACTTCCAAGGCAGACGAAGAAAAAGGGAGAGACCCGAGAGAGAATGAGAGAGAGAGAGAGAGAGAAAGAATACATATCTAAATAAATTCACAACCTTTGCAGAGAATACAAATAGACAAAATTTACAAAAAACAGAGAAGGGTTGACCGGTGTAGGTAAACGCCGGACACAAACCGTGGCAACAACGCGCACCACTCTGAGCTTTTATCACCCGCACAAACGCAGTGATTCCAGGATCGCAGCAACGGCACAAATTACCGCAAGACAACACCATTAAATCCGATGCCGGAATGGATAGCACTTTATTGTACGCACAAGCACTAGCCAGGAAACGGAAATAAGCGCCAAAAAGTAGGCACCAAAATAAAACGCCAAAAAACGCCCCCAAGGAGATATAACGCCAAAAGTAGGCACCAAAAATATATTTCCTACAAGTTTGCACCAACAAATAAGCGCCAAAAAGTAGGCAGTGTTATTTCTCACTAGAAATTTGTAACCAGAAGGAAAAACTCAGGAAAAATAGTATAGAGTGTATCTAAGATATATATAAGGTACTAGCATTCCCCAGTGGGCTTCGCACCACCATACATAAAATGTTTTTTATATTGAATCGTCTGGCGTGCTCCCCAATTGGTGTTTTATCGGCTTTTATTATTATTTTGTGGTCATCGGTGGGCATCAGATCGAGTGCCACTTTGAACAATTTCACCAATTCATTGCGTTGATGGAACATTGTTTGCAATTCATTCACGATTGATCTTCTCGTATTCGCCGAAATTGCACAGCGCTGATCTAATTCACGATTATCATCACCAATAAAATATATTTGCAAAAATTGATAGTCACCATCTGGGAATGGTAGCCAAGACCCAGCTCTATGGTATATTTGACCTTGAATCTGTAAAGTTCGAGAAATATATGTAGATAACGGATCTGAATTTTTAAAAACATCGAACACAGGGACGGCACATAAATTAAATATGATATTGTTTATTCCAAACGAAGTAATAACCTTAAACGTCGGCATAAATCCATTTCTTATAATATTTGTAGCTCCAAAAGATGTCATTTGAAAGCATGAATTGTATTTTTTAATGTTTAAGAGGAAATGCTTCGACGTTGGTGAATTGCCAGAAACCAATGAATGCAAAGGTTCTGGCGGAAGTTCTAGCACCGGCAATTTGACTTTCCCACCAGGACAGCACATACCAGGCGTTTCGTTTCTGAATTTAATTGCTTTGCAATGTATACATTCTATATTCATTTGGCCAATGTAGGCATGCATGCTGTAATCAATGGTGGCATCGAAATTGAAAGACGCGCGGTCCATTTGACGTATATCATAAACGGACGTACGCCCACGACGGTTTCTTGGTGCTTCACTATTAACCGACTGATTTCTTCGTCTGTGTCGTTGTGTTTTCACTTAATTTCGTCGAACACGATCTTCTTCACTTTCTGATCACATAAAATGTCATAACTCAGGAACGGCTGCACCGATTTCAACCAAACTTCACACAAACCACCTCCTCAAAGATAGAAAAGAACTCTAAAATTTTTGTGTTAATCGGTTCGGCGGTTCTTGAGTTATAAGATTACCAAGGAAATGTAACTTCTTTTTATATATATAGATATCTCTCTCTCTCCTTTTCCTCTACGTTATATCTTTTTTTCTCGCGCGGAACGAAAATGCCCAAAACGTTGCATGGCCTTGAAATTTTACTCTCCATCCTCGCTCGTCCATCGACGCCTAAGAAGCTTACCTTCAAAAAGGGTTGCGTCTACTGACATTTAGGCGTCTCTTTTTTATAAAGACCTTATATATTTATATACATCGTTATCTCCAAATTTTTAAATAAATGAACTTAATTGCTTACTGTTGTTTGGAAAAGATGGCTATTTAGACAAATTCCTTTCGACCTCTCTAAAACTGCGACATGGCAGAATTGGTCTCGAAAATCCACTCTGATCTGGGTAGAATTGTGTTCTCTCACTTATTTCAATCTTGTTTTACTGTTACAAATAACGTTCATTGAAATAAGGTGATAGTATCGAAGTATACTACTCGTTCACAGTATATACGGCAAATCTGTATACATACGTACCTATGTAAAAGCATATTTAATTTTGTAAGTGTATTATTTATCTACTGCTGTTTGGCGATTTCGGCCCAAACAAATTTCAGCTATAGCCGGCCCTGGCATTTCGACAAGTACAGCAAGTACTCACACTTGTAACTCAACATGTACTTCATCGGTGGCTGCAAATTAAAGCAGCTTAAGTCGATTTGAGTAAAATTAAATTTGTTATTATTAACCTTTTCGAGGAACATATTCGTGCCTCATTTATCATTTTTTTCTACCCGGATACTTTGAACTACAATAGTACACAAAAGTATGCCTAGCACAGGTCAATAATATATAATAATAAACATTTATTACTGGCTTTCTCATGTCGATTTAGACTATTTTAACTTATTGGCTTAGCCATGTAGTACTCAAAACAGTTTGAAATTGCTTGGTCGGCAGATTCTTCAACGTTCCATCGAGCCAAGCCAAAACAATATTCAAATCAGCATACTCAGTTCAGTACCAAGAAGCATTGAGAGACAGCAAAGCCAAACAAAAAAACAAAAAGCCAAAATAATAATATTAAAATGAAAATTACGAAATGTATAAACATTGAGAACATATAACACTCGAATTATTACCAACATACAATCGACCACAATAACATCAATTGTGAGTGCAATATAAAATCAATTAATTGCATTGCAGCAGCATTGAGTTGACAAAAAACCGTCAAGCGCATCGCAAACAATCGGGCAGTCTTCAGAAAATACATACATACAAAAGTATACAAAGCAAATCGTTGCTTAATATGCCACCTGCCACAGTCGTATCCAATACCCACTTATGCTTGTACACAGTGGGTCTGCTACTTATTTGGATCATCGTTATAACAACAGCGGCGCCTTTTGAAAAGAAAGACCTATATACTGCAAAATTATGGGGCAAGAATCAAGCACAGGAGCAGCGTTTGGAAAACAGTTGTAAGGCACTTTGTGGAGAATGTGGTTGTATGGGTTTTTATTGTGGCGAAGAATGTCTCTGCGAGTACGATAAGTATAGCAATTATCATGGAGGTTACCAAAAACGCAACAGTACAAAAACAAAACAACCGTCAAATTACGAATGCATTGCATCAATGCAGCAAGTAGCACATACAGAAAGCCTACCTTTTGAAGTACTCATTCAAGGGCCAAGCAGTGAACGATTCATCCGCACGGCTGCGCAATTCGAATTGGATACGGCGCGTGCAGCTGTCGCATTGACGGGTACGCCTAAGAAACGCACTACCATTTCCATTTATCGGCCGAATATGGCCACGCAAAGCAATACACAGCTGCAGGCTAACGAAAGTCCGCAAGCTATAAGCTTGGCTGCCGCTCGTCGTCGTCGTTCGACAGAGCCATTAGACTGGTTTACTGACTTTGCCAACACTTTAGTGCGTCCAGCGCCGTTGCGTAGGCGCGATGGCAGCAACAAGAAGCGCGAAACGCAACGCAAGGAAGATAATGTGCCATCCGAAAAATCCGATTCGTGGTTTAGTGATCATCCCAATCGACTATTACGTCCGGCACCGATCTTTCGTAAACAAAAATCTTCGAAATCAATTAATAAGGAAAGTGAAGAAAGCCAAGAAAATGAAACGAAACGCAATTCGCAAGAAATGTCAATGGCACCAGTTGGAGAGGTAATTAAAAATACTATACGGAATTTTGAGGAATCAGGATTAGGTGAGGGATTGCGTGCTGGACTACGTGATGGTACCGAATTGTTGCATAACACATTTCAAGGTACCAATTTAGAATTGTTCCCAAAGCGTTTTCGTAATGACTTTGCAGAGATGCTCGATGCGTGGTTGAAGAGTCAACAAGTTACCGAGGCCAGTCTGGAGGTGCCCGTTGTACAGCCGCATTCAGTGCAACCTGTTTTAATGCCCTGGTTCCGTCCGGTACGCTTTTTACAACGCGTACAACAAGCGCTCAACTGAGAGGAGAGGTTTGAGGAGTAGTTCAAAGGGAATCTAGATGGGACTGACAAAGTAACTACAAATATGTACATGCGTAAATTTAGTATATTGTATATATTTTTTATTAATAAAAACTGAAAATATTATGTACACCTAAAATTACTACGGATACTTTACAATACACAAAAGTATTTTTTATTGTTACTATTTTTAATAATAATAAATAAATTTTTAACGAAGCTTGTAGTGAAGTTTTATTTAACTAAATTATACAAAATCTAGAACAACAAGTGCGCAAATACAACTGTAACAAGTTGAAGCTCAACTCATAAATCAATTTTGTTTCTCGAAAATCTGGAGACAGCAGACTTCTGAGAGATAAGCCAATATTAGGTCTGTTCATGAAGCAAATAATTTCTAACAATTTCGTACAATTGTAATTTGTTACAAATTATCAAGTTAGGTGTTCATGTATCCAAAAAACTTCCAAAGTAGGGGAAAGTGCGAGAGCAAAATGGCATTTCATTTTGAGAGGTAGTTGAAAGTTTATATTGGATACATTTTTACTTGTAAGAATTTGCAAGTGAGAAAAACAGTTGATCGCAAAGTAAAAGTAAACACGAATCCAAATTTGTAAATTGAGTCAAAGTTCTAAATTTAAATAAAAATGGTGACTAAAGTGGAGAATGTAAGTAAGTATTTTATAAATAAAATTTATAAAGTTTATTTGAAGTCATATTTATTAAATGGGAATTAGCCAATGATATAGAGGTATGCGCTTGTGGACCACAGCCTCCAGTCACTTTCGCTGCCATTTTCGAAATATATGTTAAATCATTAAATAAAGGGAAAATATGAAGAAAGCTGTGATTGCCACAACAATACAGTTGCTGATGGAATGTTCTTCATTTGACAGCAATAATGAAATGGAACTAATTATTGTAGACAAAATAAAATCATTTGATGCTATGTGTGTGTTATTTTGCATTTATTTGCTTTATAATTTTTTTAATTAAATGCAAAATTTCTATAATTTTTCTCGCAAGCAATTTAATCAGCTGTTCGTAAAACTTGCTAGTTGTTACCGGTGTTGCGTTTATGCACTCTTTTTAATATTTTTCTTTTTGAGAGCGAATTCTCGGAAATTAAGTAACCGGCAAGTTACTGTACATATAATTTTTACAGGAACATACCTATCTTTAAACTGTAGAGGGCCTAACAAAAGTGATGTCCAGAGGTAGAAGTATAATTTTACACGATAGAACAATGCTTTAGAACTATTGAAACTTATTGTTATGAAAATAGTTGATCTTTAAAAACAACATATCGCAAAATTAGTAATTTTTTTATGGAAATAATCGTCCGATGAGTCGACAATTTAAGGGTTGGTGAATAAATTTTTGGAACCTGATTCTATTGATTATAGAAAAAGTACTGGCAGACCAAAAACTGGACGCTATGTTGGGAATATTGCTGCTGTAGCGCAAAGTATTGCTCAACAACTTTCAACATCGATATCACGACGTCTTCGACAATTGGGCAATGATGAATCGACTGTTTGGGGTTTTTTTTTTTGTTTGAAAGATGCTTTACATATTTCGAAGGGTTAAATGGGTATAAAACAGAGAGATATGTCTTTAAAATATGATTGTTTGATGTTTCATTTACTATTAAAAATGACAAAGAAAAGAATGAAGGCATCGTACAAGCAAAATATTTTTCATGCCAATTAAAAAGACTTTGAATGCAACAATTTCTAAATATTTAACAGTTTGTAGCCAGAATTTCACATCAAACATAATATTTGAAAAAATCGTGCAACACAGCTGTTGTGGTTGTCACCCAAACAACACCATAATCGGAGAACAAACTCTTTCATCTGAGTACTTTTAAATGTTTGTGTATTAGTAATGTTTGTATATTTGATAAAAACTGAAAGCCGCACTTCCTATCGGGGAGCAGGAAATTCGAAACTCCGAACGAAGTTAACACCTCTCCCATTCAGGCGGCAAAAAGCCTTGCCGCTGTAGTGTATATCTTCATATTATATTTTATAATTATGTATTTAAGCTTTTTAATGCAGATGAAGTTGCTTTTTCCCCGTCATAATCCCCGGATGCCCAAAGTTGTGTGCTCGGAGATGAGCTGTGGTACTGATGCTGTTTTCGTCGTTTTTGTTAAGTTTTTAGGGAACGATGCTGAAGAGACAACCTACTTAATACATAATATATATAACATATGTATATAGGATATATGTATGTGCATTAAACTGTACTGAAAAAAAGTTCGCCTTGCAACCCTGAGTCCAAAATGTTTTTGTAAGGCAATTTTTTCTTACCGAACGGAGGTAATGCGTTTTTACATTTTCGTCAAATCCTCGGCATTTTGGCCCCGTCGCTTTCAGTGCGTTCAAGAAATGAGGGGAGATAATATTTGTTTGTTCCAGAGTTCATTGGTTGCAAGGCTTTTACGCGTTTCTTTCAAAACCCATAACTTTTAGAATGATTAACAAAGGTTTCACTCCCCTTGACGCTTAGTCAAGTCAAGTAAAAGCTTACTTTCGAAAATAAAATAAGATGCTTTTGTTAGAAATATCAAATAATCCCGCTACTTATGGAAGATTTGTTAATTCATTTGGTTGCCTCGATTGGTTCCGCTGTAGCGTTTCCTACCAATGCAATTTTCATTACCCTGTTGACAGTTTCTATCAGTTTATCTTTCTACCAAATTGATCGGACAATATACGCCTTCAACGGTTTAATAATTTCTGAAATCTCGATTTCCATATAGCATCGACGTCTCAGAACACTAAAACAAACAAAAAAGAGCACTAAGATTTCCATATTTCACAATGATTTTCGAAAGTTAGGAGATTACTAAAGATCGATCATGTACGATGTCAATGTCAGTGTCAAAATAAAATGGTTCCAAATCATCTTCCCCTGAAAAGTCTGAATCATAAAATTCCAGAACATTAGAGAAATTTGGAAGAGTGGCCAGAGAGTAATGATTGTTGTTCCAAGAGATCAAGGCTATTTTCGGCTCAGCGGCCGAATTATAGGAGCGAACACTATCCACAAGTGTATAATGTATCCTTAAAGATTGGCCGTTTGGTGCGCTTTATTTCTTTCGAAATGAAGAAGGACATACCGCAGCTGCCCTCGATTATTTTCATTGGGTAGCGTTTCTTAATAACAAAGGTGCTTTTAAAATGTTCTTGCGATGGCAAAAGTACTCGATGTTAACGGATTTTCGTACTCCCGAGGTTCTGGTGAATTTAATCAAAAAAATGCTTTTATAAAGGTTCGTTAATTCAAAATTAGGAACCTCGACGATACAAAGAGCAGTCAGCAGCGGCACCCTTCAAGGCAGCATACTGTCTCCACTCATTTGTGTTCTGACAATGAATAAATTGCTGAACAACCTTGAAGAGAGGAGTACCATGCGTTGATGCATATGTTCAGAGAAAGTCTCGCCACCTAAGCTTAATATTAGATTAGGAAAGTAAATGTAGAAATGAAGAAAGCTTCAATAGCACTTTACTCATGCCAGAAAACCACAGGATGAACTTGGGGTTTATTTCCGAAAATAGTACTCTGATTGTACTCAGCAAAGGTATGTGCTGTTGTACTATAGGGAATATAAGTATGGTGGCTGGCACTTGATAAAAATATTATTGTGAGCAGATTGGATCGCATTCAAAGAGCAGCAAGCTACACGTGGAGCTATTAGACCCACTCCCACAAAAGTACTAAAAGTAGTTTTATACTTATTTCCATTGGCTTATATGGTAAGCAACTAGTTACGAAGTCAGCATCGAGGCTCAGGGAACTTGCCCTCCCAAAAACATTCAATAAAAGTCATTCGACTATAATAGAAAAATGTCCCACTATTCCAGCTACTATAGATTTTTGTAACAGTCTAGGGCTTCATTCTAATAAATAATTCACCACAATGACCTTCAGAAGAGGACTGGGACAGTGGTACGGTAGATGACGAAAAAAGAGTAAATATATTTACTGACTGATCTAAGCTTGATGAACAGGTTGGTGGTGGAGTTTACTCGGAAAAGCTAAGCATCAGCGCATGCTTTCGCTTGCCTAATCACCGTAGTGTCTTTCAGGCAGAAGTTATCGCCATAAGAGGGGGCTTATATCTCTTAAAGAAGAGACCCCTAACTATGAGGGAATTATAAAACCACACAGATAGTCATGCAGCTCTGAAATCGTTAGAGTCTGTGGAACACTCGTGAAAACCGGTAGTTCAATGTCACAAATTAGTATGCGAAGTATCGGAATATTTTGAAATAAACCTGATCTGGGCGACAGGTCAAAGAAATATAGAAGGTAATTATAAAGCAGATGAGCTTGCAAGAAAACATTCACCCAGATAATGCAGTAATACCGATTCCCTTAGCTACGTGCAAAGTATTAATAGATAGACACTCTATCAATGCTGCTAATGTCCATTGGAGGCAATCACCTTTTTGTCCAATAAGTAGGCAAGCTTGGCCAGAATGGAACCACGGCCGCACAATAATGTGCATGAATTGCTCTATACAGTAAAAGAATATTAAAGGGTTATTATCATTTAAAAGGATTTTAACAGATTGGTTCAGTGAAGTCTCAGGAGTGTACAGGAAGAGCTCCAGTGCTCGATATACGAGCAGAAGAACTTAAGCGACTGTATCACTCACGTGCGCACAAACCAACATCTGAAGACAAAATAACCGAGCGCGAACGTACAATAGCAAAGTGGCAAAATAGATGGGAACACTCCTCTAAACGACGATGGACGTATAAGTAACCCCTAAACTAGATAAATGGATAAGCAGAAAGCACGGCGAAACGGACTACTATCTAATGCAAATCCTCAGTGGGCATGGTGGCTTTCTTGCGTACCTCGACCATTTTAAACTAGCAGATAATTCGACCTACCCAGAGTGTCACAGCGAAGATAAGAGTGCAGAAGACGTGACTTTTCACTAGGCCAGATTTTATGAAGAGCGTTTCGAGCTCGCAAAAGTCCTCGGCGTCGGCCCCACACCAGAAAACCTTTTAACGCAAATGCTGAACTCCAAAGAGAAATGGGAAGGTGTAAAACAGTTTGCAGCAAGGATATTAATAAAACCGCGAAACTTAGAATGGGAGCGCAAAGCGAATGCGACCGATATAGAACACCCAAGACGATGATGTTTCTGACATTTTAGATTTTAACCTCCTCTGCAAAAAGTGGTATCACAATGGAACTATTCAGACCTAAGTGTGCGGATGACATCCACTTAACCTAACGTAGCCTAGTATACGTCAAGTTTTCAGCCTGCGGCAACAAACCAATCAAGGCCAACATTCGAGATAATGTTACCCGAATAACGTCGCATATATTACACCGAGTCTTCAATAATTGGACCAACCAATTATGTTCATAAAAGTTGCTTCAAAATAGAGCCTAATCAATTTCATCTCTCTCTAGTCACCCTATAATATTCCATAAATGGCTAACACTTGGTTATTATACTTTTATTCACTTTTTATTTTATTTATCATATTTACTAAACATAACACTATAATACAAATTTATTATTACATTTCATAAATTACATTAAAAATTTCGAAAATTTCACCAATTTCGAAACGCATTATTCTTCGAACGTGTAAGCAAGAAAGCAGAATAGAGGATACAAAGGATAGAAAAGTAGAGAGATTATAGTAGATACATATTAACGAATTAGCACAGCGAAATAAGGCTGAAATTTAGTATATCGTTTTAATGTTTATCACAGTTTTGTATATACAAACAGGATGGTTTTTATAAATTTGTAAAAAAAATAAAATACAAAATAATAGAGTTCGAATATTGAAGCATGGGCTGAAGCACAAGATATTTAGATACAGAGATAAGATATTTAGATACAGAGATAAGTAAAAATAGATAAATGAAAGAGATTTGAAATGATAAAAACATTTTCTGATACGGCAGTTTGTATTGGCAGTTTTAGTATTATAAAAATAATTATTCAATAGGCACTACATACTAATAGCAGGGAACTTAAAAGTTAACACGTTCGAATGCGGTAATTTCCATTCAATTACACATATGATTTGGAGAAAAAAATTCATGCAAATTCGTTAACAATTTCCATTTGTTTTGCAAGATGCCTCGATGTGCATTTTTATAATATACATATTTCTTTTTTTTGAGTATTTTTTCGTTTGTAAATTTTTGTATTGATTCAAAAGTACGTATCGAATTTTTATAGTTTTAGTTGTTAGTTTTTGTTGGCAGTTTTACTTAAGCGTTCTCAAAAATTTAAAGTTAACAACTACTCACTAAATAGCAAATGTGTATAGATATGAGCAAGAACAAAATATTAACAAGTTTTTCATAAGTTTATGTATCCTTTCTTCACTGTTGTTTCACTTTCGTTCGAAATTTATTCCTTTTTTGTTCTAAGTTAGTATATATGTATGTATATGTAAAGAGCAAAGCGATTGAAAATGGTTAGGCAGGCGCTTCTGTCGGCGCGTGGCAACCCTCCACATTTTCGGGCCAATCGCACACATTTTCTTGTGGATTGAAAACTAAGTTGGCAGGACATGGCATATGATGTTTGCGTTCACCTTCACACATATAATAGTGAGTGCAGTCGCTCCAATCTTTATGATAACTAATGTGCCCATCTTCCTCTTCGCAGGTCACTTCGTGAGCTAAAGAATGGAAAAGGTATTAAATTAATTTATTATACGCAATTAAAGATGTTTCGACTTACGATCTTTCGTGGTATAGGCGCCACGGGGACCGTGCGATTCGTATGGACCCTCAAATTCCAATTCAACTTTGTAATCCTTTAATTCATCGTTTAACGAATTCAAAAGCGGATACTTGCCAGCGCCGCAACGTCCCGAGAAATCATCCATATCAATAGACCACACCATAATGCCACCGAATCCTTGTTCCTTCAGCCATTCCATCTACAGTATATTGTAATAACGGCATAAGCGTAAGCATTCAATGATATGTATCTATACACACGAACCTTGGTTTTTAGCGAACGTTCATCATCGAAACCGACCCACTGATTGTCACGATAGGCGAATGGCACCTGCTGTTCAGAGTCCCACACCAATGTCGTATTTTCCGCCGCCAAGAACGAGCACACTTCGTAGTAACTCAAGAAACCGGCCTCATTCGTAAATTTACCCGCCTTACCACCACCCGACGCCGGCGCTCCGATATCGAATTGTGTCTCGTTGACCAACTCAAATGAACGTCCGTAAGTCGGCATACCAATGAGCAATTTCTCTTTGGGCGCACCTTGTTTCACCCATTCGCGTGCACTGAAGTCCACAGTTAATTTCTTTTGATAGCCAGTTGTCGCCTCCAAGGGGAATAATGGTGAATTGTGTCCAACAGTACGTTCCCATTGGCCGTGGAAGTCATAGGTCATTACGTTGATAAAATCAAGATATTTCGAGATCTCAGGCACATCATAACCGGCGGCGATTGCTTCGAATGAAGCAGGCACTGCGGCAGTTAAGAGCAAACGCGGCTGTCCGGATGATTTCGCTTCGCCCTCAAAAGCAACACGCAACTCACGCAACAGGTTTATATAAGCAGCACGATCTTCAGCTCCACGTGGATACTCCCAGTCCACATCGAGCCCATTGAATTTGTAATCGCGTAGGAAATCGATTGCTTCATAAACGAATTGGTTCATACGGAAGACATTTGAGGTGAGCTCTTTGAATGGTTTTGAACCGAAAGCCCAGCCACCGATGGCCAAAAGAATTTGTAAATCTGGGTTCTCTTCACGCAGAGCAATAACTTGCTCGTAGTTTTCGGGATCATCATCAGTTGCTTCGCTTAGCTTGTGATCTTTGAGTGTAGCAAAAGCATAAACGACGTGGGTGCAGAGTTTAGGATCAATATTTGAGGGCAAAAACTTGCCAGCACCTGGTCGTTTGGCAGACCAACTTGTCAGGTAGCAGAATACTTGAGCCGGGCGTGCTGTGGAGAAAAAAAAAAACAAGCATGAACATGTACAACTTTAAAATATATTTTTATGTGTGCTTACTATTCTGCTCTTTAGCAAGCAGTCCTGACTTGATGCGATGCTTCTTCACCGGTTTGCGCACCTTACTGAGCAGTTCCTCAACATCAATCTTGATCGGTTCTGGTTTTTCCTCCTAAAAATAGCAAAGGTTTATAAATAAGTTACTTGAATTATCATAAAGTTAATATTTACTTCTTCCAAGTCATCGAATGTGGCAGCTACTTCAGTCCAATTGACATCCTTTGCTTCTTTGCCACGCGAGATACCCAGCAATTCTTCACGCATTGCACCAATTAACGGATATTTTACTTTCCCGCCGCACACCTCACCCTTGAAATCATCCATATCGATGGTCCAAACCATAGCACCGCCAAATCCATTTGATTTAATCCAATGCATTTTATTACGAATAGCTCGCTCATCATCAAAGCCAACCCACTAGCAGAACAAAATTTTTAATTAGTTAAATCACATGTAAAATTATTCTTAAGAGAAGTTTACCTGATCGCCATCCACCATGTAAGGTACTTTCATTTCATCATCCCAAACATAGACGGCACCATTTAACAACAGCTCGCAAATTTCATAATAGGCCAGAAAACCACTTTCCTTAGTGTAGACACCCTCCCGGCCGCCACCAGTCGCAGGCGCATTTGGACCATGTTTATCGGTGTTTGCCAATGTGAATGAGCGTCCATATGTTGGCATACCTGAACGTGTGAAATGGTAACTTAAAACTGAAGTGCATAATAGGGAATATATTTAGCATACCAATCACAAGCTTCTCCTTTGGCGCACCCATTTTCACCCACATATTGGCAGCATTGTCCACAGACAATTGCTTGCGCCATTCCGAGTCAGTAGAGGGCGCATACAACGGTGCATTGTGACCAGTCTCCCGCTCCCATTTGCCGTGGAAATCGTAAGCCATCAAATTTATAAAGTCCAAGTAACTGGCCACAGCTGGCACATCATATCCACCGCGAACATTATCGGGACCAACTGGTACGGCAGCGGAGAGCAATAAACGTTGTTTCTTCAACTCTTGAGCCTCAGCTTCGAAAGCTTCACGCAGTTCCTTCAACAATAACACAAAGTTTTTCTTATCATCTGAGCCCTTCGGGTATTCCCAATCCATATCCAGCCCATCGAAATTACGTTTACGCAAGAATGGTATGGCTGAGTATATAAATGTCTGACGAGTATAACGTGTAGCGGACATTTCCTTAAACTTTTGGGTACCAAAGGACCAGCCACCCAATGCAAGCAATATCTAGTAGGACACAAAACGAATTTTTTTATTAGCATTGAGTATTTGAGAATTCAAGAATTATTCCGACCTGCGACTTACCTTCAATTTGGGATTGGCCTTCTTCAGGGTCAACATGCGATCATAGAGACCGGGCACATTATCCTTTGTCTCATCGTTTGACTCGTATGAGCTTAGTTTACCTTTCTTTAACCAGCCAAAAGCAAAGATGATGTGTGTACACAAATCTGCTGGTATATCTTCAGGTACGAACTTCCCGATCTTCACACGATACTGTGACCAATTCGTATAATAGCAAACGATCTTCATACCACCATCATCGGCTTTGGTTTTTTTGCCCTTCAAAGTAGAGCTGCTCGCCACTAAAGCAGTGCCAGCTGCGATGGTGCCAATTGAACTGCGTACCTTCGATTTCGAACGACCGCGTGCGCGTGACACGGTGGTCGTGGAGGATGACGACGACGAAGATGACTGTTGATCAACACGTTTTTCGATCTCATCAACTGGCGATTGGGTAGCACGTTTTGCAACAACAACATTGCTGCGTGAGTCAGCAGCCGTAGATGCGGATGTGGGGCGACGTAATCGTCGGCGCGTTTTAGCTGCAAAATGGAATAAAAATATTAATTTTAGTAGACAATTTATCTGAACAAAAAATTAGGATAAAAATTGTATAAGAGTAACCATTTAAAATGGTTGGCCGTAGCCGAATGGGTTGGTGCGTGACTACCATTCGCAATTCACAGAGAGAACGTCGGTTCAAATCTCGGTGAAACACCTAAATTAAGAAACACATTTTTCTAATAGCGGTCGCCCCTCGGCAGGCAATGGCAAACCTCCGAGTGTATTTCTGCCATAAAAAAGCTCCTCATAAAAATATCTGCCGTTTGGAGTCGGCTTAAAACTGTAGGTCCCTCCATTTGTGGAACAACATCAAGACGCACACCACCAATAGGAGGAGGAGCTCGGCCAAACACCCAAAAAGAGCGTACACGCCCATTATATATATATATATATATATAACCATTTAAAATTAATATATTGTAACACAAATCGTCTTTTTCGGGATCGATATCCCATACCGATTAATTAACTGTTGTTGGTCGGCTCCATTATTAAAAACCGTCTTAAAAACAGTTTTAAGAGCACTAAAGTGTAGAAAATGATTGTCTTGGGGACAAAGATTTCAATTTGTTGTATAAAGCTTTACTCAATGCGGGAAAACTAGAAAACTAAACTTAAGACGAATCATTGAGGCAAAGGCTCCTGTATACGAGTATGTATCACCTTAATCAAAATTTTCCCGAATCATTTATTTAAAAAATTCAATATACAAGTTTATTCCTCAAAATATTATCGCCTTCAAAGTAGTCCCCATCAACTGCAATGCAATTATGCCAGCGTTTGATCAAGCTCTCGAAACATTGCTGGAACCAAGGCGAATCTATTAAAAGTGGCATCGGCAAATCAGCTGATTAGCGAGCTCAATCTTTGTTTTCTACTTTGCTTTGACAATCAATCGTACAAAACATTTTTGGCCTTGGCTGGAACTCTATTTTCCGGATAACTATCAGAGCCGTCTACGATTTTTCCAATGCATCCTTTCGGCTGCTAAAATACGTTACCGATAGTTGACTTGATCAAACAGGAAAAATCGCAGGGAGCCATATCAGATGAATTCGGTGGCTGTTGGATGGTATCTGCTTTGTTCTTGGTCAAAAATTCACTCATAATGATGGCGGTGCGTTATCATGGTGCAAATCCACGAGTTGCTGCTTTCCGTAAACGTCTAATCACCCCTAAATTATAGTACTTCTGGGAAAAATTTGTGTTGTACTTATACAATATCGTTGTAATCCTTAAAAATCGTGAGTATCCAGTAATGAGGCGTTTGATGGATGTTTGGTCGGATTAAGCCTTGGAAATTATGTATGGGACAAGAAATTCAATTCCTGTGGAACCTACTTTGCAACAACATGGGGCAAACCCAAAGCATTAACTACGGTGACCTAAATGGATCCATAAGCGATGTTCAAGTCTTCTGCCAGCACTCTGATCCATAATTTGCGATTATTGATCTACTATTCTTTCGTTTTATTGGTGTTTTATAACTGTTAAAAATCAGAAATACCTGCAGAGGTAGATTTACTCAAGTCGGCGTAACTTTTACAAATGTCAAGCAATGACGATGAAATTTTGGTAGGGCTATTAAAAACAGATGTGTCAACCTAACAAATACAAAACAGAACTCAAATCAGTTCACTTAGAGCGTCACCTGGCGGTTGTTCCAGAAACTTTTTGATCGAAGAGGTATTTGTAGTGTTTTGTTTGGTCCTTGATCCTCTGCTTTGCATTAAAAAAAACATGTTATATATCACAAATTTCAATTTAGCTGGAGATTGACCAGCTAAAGTGGTTTTCCATTTCTTATTCTTAAATATCGATACTTTTTAAGTGAAATCACTTATTGCCGATTGACTTTCACCAATGCGGCCTACACCAAAGTCTGTAATAATCCAAAAATTTACTAGAAGTACATTCTTAGACAAATACTAAAAGTTCGAGCTTAATATCACGTGATCTTCCTATATTCTCAAAATGATACGTTCGGCCGATCGCCGAGGTCAATAGTGCCTGCGCCAATTCGGTTTAATGTTAAAAACCTCGGCCTGTAATTTTTTTGAAACAAAGCATCTCTCAAAAAAAATATTTTGGAAATTTAGCTCTGCGTCCACTATTTTTGGGGGATACAATTAAAACTCATTGGATAAGCTCGACTGAAAATTTCAAGTCTATATATGTTAAATATAGCTCTGAATTTTATCCTTTCGAAATTCATCGATGATACATACTTTTATTACATAGGTAGGATACGGGGATTGACAATGCCATGTTCATGGTTCATTCCATCCTCCATTTAACTCTGTGAATGAAGGAAACTTCGAAAAAAGTTAAAAATATTGTATTCAAAGATCGTGGTTTGAGAATCAGAGAAAGTATGAACAGCCTATATTGGTGTAATTTTTGCATAAACAGCATCGCATTGCATATCGCTAAAGAAACGCTCTTTTTCAGCCAAAACCCAAGAAACCAGAACAAAGTCGGGCGAAAGTCTAGGTTTTGTTGATCATTTTCTTTGATTGTCGTGATATGTTTCACTTCGAATTCCGCCCAGTCGGCCAAGCAATAAAGAAGAAGTTTTGTGTGAGCATACTGCAGCGTTTGAGAACGAATATTTGGCAATGCATGCAGTGAAACAACTCTCGGTTTTTTGTTAAAACAAATGTTAAAACAAAATGCCGGCTCACTCACCATTTCGAAAGCTTTATATTCACCTAATATGACTACCACTTGAGTTATCACTTTGTGTAAAGCGTTTTGAGGCGATTCAGGCGTTGTGATTCCCTTACAATTCATACTGTCATAGTTGTAATCAACCAGAGAAAAAGGAAACTATGTGCCCTGGAAATGCCCTGCCGAATAGCCAGCTGGTACAAATATAAACAACCTTATAAGGTTTCGCAATCATACAGACTGGATATATTCATTTAGGAGTAACGTGTATTAGTTGTTGATAGCGCAGATGTGGCAACAAAATGGTGCGGAATTAGATTCTTGGTGAATGATAGTGACTTAAACCAACCAACAAACCATGGGAATTACTTTGAAGGAAATAAAATTAAAATTAATAAATAATTGAAGCGCTTAATTTTATTGAAAAATTCCGGCTACTATTAAAAGATTTACATGCATATGGTACATGGAGATTTTGCACTGTGTGGTAGTGAATGAACCAACCATTAACTATAATGTCATCCCTATCCTATCGCTTAGCTTTGAAGGCTTAACATGTTTTCAAGTTTTTTCTTTGCATCGAAGCGGTGAAAATACAAAGCTGACTCTTAAAGTGAACGGTCTCCCCGACTTGAAGCTTCGTGGGATTTGAATACCCATAAACCTTATTTCTATTGATTTTATGTAAAAATTGCTTATACGAGTACTACCATATTTCGGTTGACGTATGCCCGAGTTGTGTATCGAAATGACTTTAAGTACTAGGGCTCTTATGAACTGGAGTATACCAGACTCCACAATACAGATGTCTTTTGGAGTTACTATGCAGAAATTCTATTGTAAGTTAGTTTAATTTACAAAAGATGGAAGACAAAAGAAACCTATTCAATTTTCAAACTTTCGTAGATTTAAATGTGCGATAATCGTTTCAGAAATTTGCGTATGCGGTTTCCCGCTCAAAAGGCTACCGCATAACCAACACTCTAATACAACGCCTCCAACTCATTAATCAACTTGAGAATGTCATTAATTGACACTGAGTACTACATTAGAGTATGTGTACTGTCGAAATTGCAATTTACGAGATTGAAAGGCAGTTATTTATGAGTGTGTGTTTTTGCGTGTATCCATATACATATGATACATATATACTATGTACATATATTTGTGCATTAATTATTAATCGGCTTAGCACAGATCAGTTTGGTACATTGACCAAGTCTCACAGCCAAACAAATTTTTGAGAATTTGTAGCTATTTTGTTTCAAAATCTGTAAATCCTCCGTTTAGCGTTATTATCGCTTAAATTGTTAAGATTCATTTAAATCGAAACAAGCTTTATGAGCGTCACGCTTTGTTGATGCAAAATGATTGCAAATGCTAAGTCCAAAAAACAGCAAACAAGAAAAAAGACAAATGAAAATATTTTGCAGCTGCAGCAACTGCAAATTAAATTAGCATTGCATATTTAGTTGTTGTTGCTAACGCGGCAAAACTCCTAACTCCATTAAATGCCTTTCAGCCACTCACCACTGATAGCGAATATTACTTAAATCTCAGGCACGACTTCGTTTAACCAAAATAAAAACAATAAGAACAAACATTAACTACATCCCCTACTGCAAAAGTAGGTAACATCAACTGACAACAACAATACTGAGAGTGCTGCATAAATTGCATTGTAGTGGCAAATACTTAATTGCTTTTGGTTTCCTGAGGAGCAATTGCCAAGAAAAAATCGGCCGCTTGCCGCACGAAACAATTGTTACCTAACCGTTTTTGGTATTTGCAGTAAATGAACGATTTCATTTGCTATTGATTCTTAATTTTATGTAGTTGAAGATGGTGTCTTTGAACTTTCAAGGGAAAAAGTATTATTGCAAGTTAGTCTTACATATTTAGAATTATGACATTATGAAAATCCGGTTAGTGTTGTGGAATCGCCGTAGCAAGATTTGTTTTTTATATTAAGTATTTTATAATAAAAAAGTATTTTATTATAATGCTGAAGGATATATGTATAGTACCATAGTTTTTGTTTTTCAGGTTGTGTAGAAATAAATAAACAGACGGTACAAAAAGTACGGGTCCAACGAATCGAAACAATTGACGTTTAGTTATTTTGCTTGTGGTTCATTTATGCCATTGAAAAATCCATAGTTTTGACTGTCATTCGGTTGCCTCAGGCTTGAAGCCCACATTGGGCATAAAGCTCCAAATGATAGAAAAAAGGAACATAGAAGGTGTTCTAAAATTTCTGTCTCGTCCAGTTCATTACAAAATCTGCAGGTATCATTGTTTGTAATTCCTATCTTGTATGCGTGTGCCGCTAGCAAGTTTTGGCCTGTCAGTATGCCTACGATAGTTCTGCTTTCTTTTCTAGGCAGAGCTAGTACGAATCTGGCGTATTTATATGCTACATATATTTACATACAGGGTCCGACACTGAAGTGTAACCAACTTCAGACCGCTCTCGCAGCTGATGCACGGGCACATCGAAAGACTGCAACGTCACGTCAAATGGTTTAAAAAGAGAAGAAGCGACTTAAGCGAAATCCCCGACGAAGTACCAATCAAATGGCGAAAGAACTTAAAATATCTGACCGTAGCATCCGCCGCATACTGAAAAATGATCTTAAAGGGCAAGCCTTACAAGATCGAAAGGCGCATGATCTCACATCAAAGCAGCAACAAATCAGATTTGAGAGAGTGAAGGAGTTGCTTCGCTTGACCGAAACCGGTCAATTGGGTCAAATTGAGCAATTCGTAAACTCCCAAAACGATAGGATTTAATTGACCTATCCGCGGGCATAATGCAAGCAATTTGTACAACATACATTCGCCTCATTTCGATTGTACAAGTGGGCGTAAAAGTAGTCATACAATTTTGCTTTTGAATAAATTTTTTACTACAAAAAAAATATATATTTTGAGTGCTGAAATGTTTTTATTTTTACCTTTATATTCTCCATTGTTTGTCTGTATGTATACTGCAGCTAGTTAGCTCGAAAGTGTCAAATATGATTGACACACGAGGTAATTAGTAAACATTATAAGTCTTCCGGTAGGATGATTAATTTTGCGCCACCTTGTAAACACGTATCGACACATGCTGACAGTTAGTGGCATATAATGAAAGATTACCATGACAGTACCTTACTTTTAAGTAAGCCCTACATTTTCAAGTTAGAGTAAATTTTTGCAAACATATCCCTTCTCACCTAGCCAATATGCATGTATGTGTCTATTTTGAATTTAACCCAAATAGGAGCGTAAATAGTTGAGTTTTTACATACATAAATACTTATATTTACATATATATCGATTCTAGTGCCACCTAGCGTACTCAAGCAAGCCAATAAAACTTTGCGAATATATTCGCAACAACTCTTTAAATATTACAAATACAAATTCAAACCTTTAAACATATCACTTTATATTATAACCAGCGGAACAATTACGAAGCACTGCTAATATCTCACTTTCACTCCTTTGAGATGATGTTTTTAACTTACCCAAACACTTACACCGTAAAGAGATCAAATTTTTAAGGTCGGTAAAAGTTTATGACTAAATATGTATGTATGTAGGTAGATCGCACTGTGAGCCTACTTATTGAGTTGAGGGTATAAAAATATTACTTACTTTGCGCACTATCGGCTATTTGTGAGAGCAGCACTAAAACAAGGCATGCCACAAAGGCCACTCGTATTAGCCGTGGCGGTAGCTGCAAAGAAACAAAAAATGAAAGGCATAAATTAGAAAAAAAAAAATTTAATAAAATCAGTAACTGTATATATATCTAAATTTGCTAAACAAAATATATTTGAGCTAATTCTTTAATCATTTAAGCGTTACAAACTCATGAACCATGCAAATCCTTTCAAAAAACACAATAATTCCATTTGACAGTTAGCAGATTGCAAAAACACAAAGCAAACACAAATGTTTTGCATTCATCTACATCATTCATACCAACAAAATTATTGCGCATAAAACAATGAGTGCACTAAAAAGGGTAAAATCATTTATCATTTGAAAAAGTTGGCACATTTCAAAATCGCGTACACGCACTTAATCACTTGAATAACATGCCAACGAAGGTCACAGTAGGTGTTCGAAATTATGTTACATAAACACACAATGGGCGAGATAATTATGTATGCGTTTGTGCGTTTGTGTACGAATATTTTATATGTATGTACACTTTATTATTTATTTTATCTTAATAGTAATCTTTAATTAGGCTTTTTTTCACACGTGAGAAACGATTTCGAAATTAACGCATTCAAGCGCGACAATAATGCCACCCATAAACCACTCGAAAGGTCAAATTTACAAAAGAAGTCCAAGACTCAGCTCACAGCACACTTTTACAATTTGTATTTACAGATGTATTTATAGACATACATACGTACATTAACACGTACATAAGAATTGGCGCTTACAATATTATATTTTTAGTCGAGCTTCTCTTCCACTTTAGGGCGTACTTCTTCGTATTCTCCCACTGGTGAAGAACCTATGCTGCCATCAAGTGGCATTTGGTTGTTATGATAAGCTTTTTCATGACATCAAATGCATGCGAAGGTTTAGCATTGTCTGTCTATGGGTGAACGCGCTTAAAAAATCTTAAACATACATTCGTATAACTGTCGGCGCAAAGGTCAAACAAAAAGCTGGTTTAGACATTTGACTATTCTGTTTGTTATAAAAACCGTTGAAACAGATAAAGGTCAGACAAATAGCACACGTGAAAATATGTAAAATAAAAATCGGTGTTACGAGTGCAGAAGTAGCGCTCTACATGCACATACATGCTCGATAACAAAATAGATATAAAGGGTGTCCCGTTAAGACCTTATAATATATTTTGAATTTATTAAACTTTTTTTTGTATCATATAATTCTTGAACTGAAAGATGATATTGGATGGGCGCCAGTTAAAATACAGTCGTGCCTGAATATAGTGAACGACCGATATACAAGTATACAACCTCGACATAGTGCACACGGAAATTTCTACATTGAGTACTCTAAATAGTAAACAATCAAAAACGTTTAAACAGCTTATTTGATGCAGTTTAAATTAATCTTAAATAATTTTAAAAACCTGTATTAGGCTTCAAAACTTAGTATTTTTGTCTGATAGCCTTTTGAAGAGCTTAGATACCAGTTGGCATTGAGTTTACTAGTTTTTGTGTGGTTTATATTCAACTCATCTTTGGTTGAAATTTTGTGGCTTCGAATTTTTTTGTCTAATAGAACTCACAAATTTTCAATATTTTCATATTAGGAGGTGTCATCAAATGGGTGCAGTTCTATATAAGCCATGATTTTACGATAGCTGCTTTATGTTTTCGATGAATATCTGGGTAAAATCAGTACTTTCGATCAAATAATTTTGAAGAATATCAAGGCAGTTTAATAAAGACTGATTTTTCTATGCTGGTTGCGAACATACAGCTACAAACCACCATAATTTACAATAGCTCTAGGGCTCTCATTTTTAAGCTCTGTAGAAAATATGATCGTGTTCCAAAAGCCCGAGGCCTTGCAAAGCTCCTTAGTTACTGTAATTGCCACCCTTGGTTTTTTTCTAACAAGTGGCTTCTTACCAGCAAGTCAACATTTAAGACCGTTTAAAGCACGGGACAGATAATTTCAGTATTGCATGTTTTTCCTAATTCCTGCTGTATATCTATAGCAAGCTTTGGAGCCAATTATTGGGGATTTAACACTAAAAATTTAGCTTGGGCTCGTCTGCCTTTATTTTGCACTCAATTTTCATGTATAAATCGCCCAATGATGTGTTGCAAAAGTGTTTCTAATCAGAGCTAAGGTTAACTATTGCCCCAATTTTTAGGACCTATTCACCATTTTTATAATATCAATTCCGATTACTCTCCTGTTGTACATTTTTAACAACGCACTTGTAATCACTTTGGCATACTAAAATTTATTTAACAACAATCATAAATATAGTTAAGGCCTATATAATTGGTCAGCGGGAAACATGGGAATTTAAGATAAACTTCAAATACTTCCAAAGGTCGTCATTGCGTTTTATTTATTGTTATGGCAAGGCAAAAATTCGTTTGAACCATTGAAATTCTTGAAATAAGCGCTTTCTGAGGTTCAATGACTGCCAGTTAGACCTTTATCCGCTTTGATGGAGATTTGAAGAAATTTTTAATTCTCATTCTCTGGTGGCAAGAATGATCCGGTAATTAACCTTCACCATGTAAAGCTAGCGGCAAGTTCAAATTGCGTGATTTGTCCACAGATATGGTATGTAATAGAGACTTTTGTATTTTAGACAAAGTTACATTAAATGTCGGATTAAATCCACTTTTTTCGACTAAATTCGCACAAAATGGTGTCATTTGAAAGTTAGCTTCGTATTTATTCAAATGGTTCTGGTTGCTCACACATGGGCACACTGAAAAAGCCCCTTTCAGCGGCGGTGAACTGAACAAAAAAGAAGCAGCTCAAATTGGACGATCTCTTTTCAAATCAAGCACCGCCTTATGTACACAATTTTTTGTTTTTATTTAGATAGGGAAAATATATTTATTTTTGTTTAACCCTTTACTATTGAGGCCGCCACAGTCGTCGTAAAAGTCGGTGCAGACATTCTGGCGGCAAGATGAGGAAAGGAAAGATTTCCGAGATCAGTAGAAAGCTATACTATTAAACACAATAAGTCAGTTTTAATGAATTCTGTTTTTTCTAATATCCATATATTTACTTTAAGTCACTAAGGGAGAAATAACACCGAAAAGCTAAATTTGCACCCACCAGCTGGTACTCCAAGCAGAGAAGTTTGCAAAGGGTTAATATATGTTTGGTGGGGGAGCTGAATCGGGTTAGAGGAAATATTAAATAGGTCTACTGCATCTCCACGTACCGAGTCGACTTTACTTTTAAAGTATTTAGAGAAAAATCCGACAGTAGATGTCAATTTTACAAATATCTCGACTCTGAAGTCATCTAGCGCTTGAAAATAAAATCGGTAAAACCATTGAAACTCACAAATTTCGTCAGAATTGGATGAAACTAAAATTTCTCATACAAAATATAAATATGATAGCAGATTTTTCCGAAATTGCCTATCTTTTTTTCGTAACAATTTTCCTTGGATGAAGAAAATATAATAAAAAAATCGTACGATCCCTTTTCGACCCTTTGAATTTTGCAATCGCCTTTTGTACGCTCAGTACGAAATTTCAATTGATACTCTCTATTAATTTTATGGGCCAAAATCATTATCGCATTTCCTTACTTTTGTGCTTTGTGCCACAGATACGTTTCTTAATGGGTGTGTATAGTTGTAGTTGTACATTTCGAGTTATGTTCCGAGTTAAACATCGAGTTTTGAAGTCGTGTTACAATTCTACATGTGCCACCATGCGGTATATGGAAATCTTAAAAATTTATAAATAAAAACGAAACTGAAGAGATAACCTGGTTACTTTTTTATATGTATTTTTTTTTATCTTTTTTTTTTTGACTGCAACTCCACACGTGATGTATTCATAAAACAAAAATGTTCGTGCTAATCACTTATTCTGTGCTTTCCATTTATACATACAAATACAAATATTTATGCGGCCGTCGTAAGCGAATATGTTAGTGCGTGACTACCATTCGAGGTACGGTGGTTCGAATCTCCGTGCATAAAACACTAAAATTAAAGACAGTTTTTTCCATTAACGATCACCCCTTTCCAGGTAATGGCAAACCTCCGAGTGCATTTCTAAAGTAAAAGTAAAAAATATTTGCCGTTCGGAGTCGGCTTAAAACTGCAAGTCCCTCCATTTGTTGAACAACATCAAGACACACACCACAAGTAGGAGGAGGAGCTCGGCTAAATGTCCAAAAAGGGTGTAGGTGCCAATTATATATGTATATGTATAATAATATATAATAACTACAAGTTATTTATTTGACATTTTTAATACATTTTCCAAAATCCTCAGAATGATGAGAGAAGTCGATTTAGCCATGCCCACTCTTTATATGTTGAGACTAACTTTCTGTTCGTCCCTCTGATGTTTCAAGCTATACCTCCCATTATCTATGAGTTTGTTTAATTCCAAAAATTAACAGCCAGCCCAAATTAAATTTTATTAAACTGCACATGGCATAAAAAGTTCGGTGCGGACCGAATTTAGTACTTCCTTACTTATTGAGTTTTGACTTTTTATGCTTTTCTTTTATATGTTCATGCATATAAAGTACATGCATATGTACGTACTAGTATATGATTTCTGCTACAATTTAAAAATAATTTTGTAAATAATTTTGTATGACATTGACCCAGTTGACGACCGACGCATCGGTACGACCACAATGCATGCGTACATATATACCTACATACATAGGCTATGCATACATTCATACCTTTTGTGGTTGAAAAGCACTTGACTTGATTGAAATTAGCTAAATCAATAGTTGTAAGAGACAGTTCGGGCATTTAACGTTTATTTATATTTTTGCCTATATTTAGTGGCTCTTCAAAATCTTTGGACTTCACTTTCGAAAATATTATTGTATAAAATATTTGTTAGTGCTGAATTTAGAGTCAGTATTCTATTAGATTAAAGTTGTAAAAAGTTCCTCCTTTTACTGCTTATTTTAATATACTTAAATCAGACTCTTATGAAAAGGCTTTCAGACCACGGGTATTTCCAGAAATACCTTTTCAAAATAAAGAGAAGTGAACTTCCTACATGTACCTATGTACAGTGATGCAGCCGAAGATGACACTGAACACATATTTTTCCAATACCCGCGTTGGGAACAAAAACGTGGAACTTTGGACACTGCAGTCGGCCATATAACCTCCGAGAATGAAATCGACAAGATGTTAGGTTAGATTAGGTTAGCCAGCTTGCTTGTCTAAGACAAGAAGCTCCGTGACCCTAAGGCCCATTGTGATACCATCATTGAATTTCCATCACCAAACTAAGTTGCTCAAACACTTTTTATGAAGGAAACTGGTCCCTTCATTGCGACATTTAGCAAAAATCCCAGGACTTCAAAGAAGTAATCGCCAAGATGCTAAGCGGCGAGAAACGTTGGAAATCGTCAGTGGATTGGCAGAAAATATACTCTGGAGGACAAAGCGGAACCTCGACGCAGGCATAGATCTTGTAATAAGAAAGATGGAACGCCACGCTAAGTAATGCGAAAGCGGTACCCGGGTGAGCGGTAGTTCGAAACTTGGGGTAGTTTAGTTTTAGTCTCTGACATGCCGCAGCTACGACGGCAGCTCTGATGATGCAAAATTTTAAACCTTCTTATCCGCACCCGGTCAACGCCTGTAGCTTCATAGTGCATTTGGATTGACCAAAATATGAGAAACTTTGAAGAGAGACACTTTCGTGTAGCCTTTGACACATTGATTTCAATTAATAACGTGCCAGTTTTTAACTCGAGCTAAAAACTGTACCGTTATGCTTATGCATGCAGCTCTATGTATGTTAAATATAAGTGAGTAGAAATTAAGCATAAACGTGGTTTAATTAAGCAATGAAGGCCTCTCGTGAAGGCCTCACATTCTGTAGTGACATTCTGAGTCTGTGTAGTCACATTCTGAGTTGAGCGCAGCTGATGGTCATACAATAGGACTTGATAAGAACAAAATGTGGTATTTGCCTGCACCACTTTCAATAATAGCGTTTCTAATGACGCATTAAAGCCACCAGAGCTGAATCGGCTTGTGCGTGACTGCCATTCGATAGGGCCCGGGTTCGATAGGCACCGTCCGTCAGTAGCTAATGGCAAACCGGCATGGAGTGACATTGGCAAATATTCGAAGATAAATCTACCATGAAAGAGGTATGTAGGTATACGCGTAAGGTTTTGATTACTAAAATTAACATCCCATGATACGACGTATTACATCCAGGTGCAAATTAGTTCAGCTCATCACACCCATACATGTACATATGTCTTCAAAATTAAGTCGAATGAGGTGAGTTCCGCCGTCATCCTTCACGGCACTACACCTTTGGTAGTCATGAGGAAAGTGGAGGTGTTTTATGTATTGTGACTAGTAAAAGATGTAGGACTGAAAGCAAGTGATATTCGTGATACTGGTGGATCTGCCCTTGACCAACCTATAATCAATAGTGTAATTTGTATAATAATAATAACGCACATGGAAACATAATAGAATTTTTATACTTCGCCATTTGGTGATAATTACGTCATATTGGTTAAGCTCTAACCTAACGCAACAAATACCGCCTTTTAAAACATACTGTAAAGAAATTATTTAATTGTAGTTTCAGTTTTAAAAAACAAGTAGGGACTAACAGGCCGCGTACATACATTAAAATAATGCACAAGAAAATAATAACTTATGTATTTTTAGAGAAGCTTCTTTTTATGGCAAGTTGTTAAAAAATGATAAAAAATCTTAAAAGCAAAATTGTTCAAAAAAAAAATCATAAAGTAAAAGCACAGAAAGTGTCGAAAAAAACGTGGATTTCGCTTTCTTATTTAATATTCAGAAATTATCTAATATATAATGACGAAAAAGCGAAATCTCGGCAGCTGCTTAAAAAGGCAACGCCTTACACAGGCTGATACCTTGGCAACTGAAAAAAAAAACCAGTTAAAAAGAAGCATGATAGACTACTACACAGCTGATGCCTAAAGCGTTTGGACGTACAACGTTTTGTTAGGAATTAGCGCAAAAGTATAAAGGAAATTATGCTTTTGAATGCTGCCTCGTTGTTTTCGATTTCGTTTATGAATTCTTCTGGCTTCGTACACTTGGTTTTATTTCTCTAGCTCTAATGAATCGCTTATACATATTTAATAAAAAAAGTGTGTCTTACTTTATAACATCTCTTATTTTATTTTGGCTTACGGCGCTATTTCATATTGCAAAGTGAGTAAAAAGAATTTTAAGCAATACTCGTACAGCCTCAGCAACTCAACTAATCAGTGTTGCGATTTTTCTCATTTTGTTAAATAAATTTATGTTAGTTATAAGTGTAAACCACATTTTAGAGTTCTACGCAATTTTGAAGAAGTCGTTTCTTGTATGATTTATATAGTTAGTTATTGTTTAGTTTTCATCATCATCTTCTTCTTCTACGTACTAACAACCTAAGAAACTAGTCGGCATTTAATTAACTACTATGCGAAGCTACAGTGTCTGACCTTGGCGCTGCAGACCTATTCGTACATATGTTCGTATGTATGTTGTGTTTATTTTCTTGAAAACTTCGAGTTTTGTCAAATAAAACACAAAAATTAATTACTCATCGAAGTGCTGCGCACGCGGTGTGGTTGTGGGTTGTGTTGTTGGTTCAGTTTCAGTCGAACGCTGGCCGATGGCATCTTCGAAGCGGTGTGCCGTAAAGTGGTGAATAATGTGCATGGTTTGCATTTTAATTATGCGTACTGTTTATTTTTCACGCACATACTCGTATGTACTTTCATATAAATAGTATTCATACATATTTACTTAGTACGTGTTAACCTTTTGTGGATTTTGTACTTTCCGCTCTAGACTTATGCAAATGTGCAACGATTACGATGACGATTGATTGACAGTGGGTGAGTAACGGTGCAGTGAGGGTATTCATATAGTACTACACGTGTACATAAGTATGCATTGCATTACAATTCGTAGTTTGTAGATTTTTGAGCAGAAACGTGATAGAATTTAACACCCTTTTGATTATCAAATGCTTTGTTTATGTATTAATATCTACTTAATGTTTTGAAATATTCAGTTGAAGGTTACTTCTGCTTCAGTCTATAGTAAAAAGCAATTTCCAGAAGTCGCGGGCCAAACAGCCAATCAATCAATCAATCTGACTACTTATATAAAACATAATTGATATTTTTCAAAAAAAGTTCAGCTTGCTCTTAAGGTAACTACGAAATGCTATAAACTGTTATCGTGTATGGATGTGAGACGCTCTCTGATTGTTAAACCAAATGATTTTTTAGCCGGCATGCTTTGTTACCTCTGTTAGGGTCACTTCTTCAATGCTTTACAGTTAAACAATGGTCAAACGCCCATTTCGCAGGATTAAACTCAGTTCAACTGTGCTAAATTTTTAACCCTGTAAAATTGGTTGTATAAGCATATTGACTACGGCATTTCACTATGTAAGGACCTTGTCTGCGAAAGTCGTCTTAAAAAATAAAATTAATTAAGAAAAAATGATTTTTTACATAAAATGTTAATATAATCCTTTAAGAATATGTCAAAAAAATTTTAGAACGTAAATTTAAGTATTTTTTGTATTATAGATCGTCAACCGTGACGACTCTATTCTTTGCGTTTGAGTGCTGGGAGAGGTATAGTTATGTTGCCGACTTTAGACGCGTTTTTCTCAAAACTATGATATATTTGTCGAGTTGGCGTACACGATAACTCGAAAAGTTATTGACCGATCCCCCTGAAATTTTGCACACATCTTTTTTATGATATTACTTTCTATGTGTTTTAAGTTTTCAAAAATTTTTCGAAAAAATAAATTTTTCGAAGCAAAAATAATAGGAAAATTCGCCCCAAAACTCTTTTTTAAGCATTTTAATCCGCGATTTTTATTCTATTTGTTGTTAATTCATATAGAAATTATGATATTGATAAAAAAAAAATTTGGTATTTTGTATTCAGGTCACTGACGCCGATACTACAATGCCCGCCGATTGAGAAGCCCCGCTGCGACCTTCCTAGAGGAATTAAGTGTACATCCGCCATTTTAAATGATTAAAATAAAAAAAAATGTATATTATTTTAATGTATAAATAAACTGTATGCCAATTTTGAAAAAAATGTATTGACTTCTGCATTTTAAATTATTTTAATGAAAATTAGGGGAAATTTGGTCATTTATAGGTTTGAGCATCGATTGTTATTAAATTTAAAAGAGCATAATTAGTTTATGATTTTTTGATTTATCAAATTGAAATAATTAATAAATAATTGCGCTCATAAGAACAGTGCATTTTTAATATTTGATATATGATGTCTGTTGTCTCTAATCGCCAACGAAAATATGATCATTTTAACTTAATTTAACTGTAAAGATGAGTTTAACTTGCACCGAAAATTTGGTCCTTATAACCGATCGCATAAGGTGCATTTGTAACCGAATTTAGGAAAAAAGTACGTAAAAGCTTTTTGGTGTACACTTCTTTGACTGTTTACATTTTCGGTGTTTCATTTCGTTACCTTGTTTGCTTTTTAGAAGTAATTTTTGCAGCGTGCTTATCTATAAAGTGAAGTAGAATTCAACACAAAAATCGTTTTAAAACCACTCATTTTTGAATTTTAAACGATTTTGCGTAATAAATATGTTTATTCACTCCTGTTTTCTTCATTTTTTGCCTCATTGTATAATGCGTAACAGGTGTCGAGAAAGTGACGCCGCTGCCGGAAAATATTTGTACCTTTGGTTCCTGCCTTATAGTGCATTTACATACCGCCTATAATATAACGTTTCCACCGCGGCTTACTTTTGGGTTGACTGTCGCGAACGTTTTAAAGGCTTATTACCGCCAAAACACTTGTCAAATTCCATAGAAATATCATATTAATTTAATTAGCAGCCGGCGTCTAAAATTTAGGAATACATATATTAAAAAGAATGAAACCAACGAATTATAGTTTAAACACAATTTCCATCAAGCATGCAATGGAAGCAGTTGATGATTCTCTCGCAACCAAAACTTTGAAAAACTGGGTTTGTCTTTGGGGAAAACATATTATGATACTACTTCAAGAAACTCCGAAATTTATTTGGGATGTATTGGTTTACTTACGCTTATTCAAATTTAGTTTTATGTATGTATATATAAATGTATTCACCGTTTTATATTAGTTTATGGAAAAAGAAATCCATTATTTTTGCGTAAAGCTTTTGCGCAAATGGTTTAAAACTGTTTTATGGTGGATCTTTTATCTCCTGGGCTGAGCTACGACTACTAACATGTCCGTAAATTTCGATTCTTTTTGTGATTTTATAGACATTTTTGACATGTGTGGCTAACACATTTTCTTTAACATCAAAGTCGACCTAACCAAAATTGCACGTCATTAAATGTTACAGTACCAGCACTAGAATCGACGAATAGATGCATAATACCATATTTAAACTCTTGAATTTTAAAGTGAATTATTACAATGCAAGTAAGGAAGACTAAGTTCAGTTCGAGCGGAACTTTACATACCCACGCACATTTTAGTAAAATTTAACTTGGACTAACTGAAATTTAGTTCTAGCTTATAAAAGTGGACACGGTCTCAATCCGATCTCAATAATATTTTTGTTAAATCTAAATGAGGTGGGCAGCAATGCGTATACCAAATATTAGGTGCGTTTAGTAAATCGTTTTCGGAACGTGTGCGTTGTTTTTATTTTTTTTTAATTACCGTTACATGACAGGTGGGCGTGATTATTTACACATTTTTCCCAGTACCAAACTACCTTGGACACCTTGGACAAAGTGCAATATGTACCAAGCTTATTGATTTAATTATATTAACTTTTGCTCGAGCTATCGAACGCATGGACGGAGAGAAAGAGCCAAATCGACTACTCTCATTATTCTGAGCATTTTGGTGTGTATAAGTTTATATCCATCTCGGTCATTTTATGCTGTTACCTACAACCGTTATGTGAACCAAATTTTAATAACCCTGGACACAAGAACACGGATATTATAAAAAAACATATATAAATGTATCTACGTAATTTCAGTTGAAAAGATAGAAAATATTATTATTTCATTATTTACTATTGAAATTGTAAAAACTTCGTGTCCATATTTTGTTTGCACATTCTTTCGTTCCTGCAACTTCCAGAGAATAATAATGGTAAAGAAAAGAATCAATAGGAGGAGTTTTGAGGGGCACTCAATTTGCGCTCATTTTGGTACTCATTCACTACAGACACAATGTTCTCTGCAACTTCTCTATTAAATCAAAGTTCCTTGCTGTTATTTATATCAAAACTTATTTTCCCCCACTTTTTTCTTAAGTTTTGTTCAGTTACTAATTCGCTTTGCCAGCGTGAACTTAATTGCAACCTAACGGATTTTGTTGTAGATTTCCAACTATAAAACCACTATATAGTTGTAGTTGTTGCTGTCGTAGTCACCTGTCGCCATTCTCTTGTCATTCTTTGACAATTTGCAATTTAACCGCAAATGATGTGTGAAATGGTGTTAGCGATCTAGTAACTGAACCGCTGATGTTCTGCATATTAAGTAAAATATTTGGCAGTAGATGTGAGAAACCAACACAAATACATAAATATCCATATGTTCATAAATACTTGAATATTTTTTTCTGGTTGAGATATATTTTTGCGTACGTATGTTTCTATATTTATGTAAAACTTGTTTCGCCTAAGATCTGAGTGGTGATTGGTGGTAAAATTTGTTTAAAGTGTTGAAATCTCATTACTCAGACGTTGTAAACATAGTAAGCAGATTTCTTTGAGTAACACTTGAGCAAAAACGTATAAAATATAAAACGTTTCACTTAACCAATTCAATTCCCAACCCAAACTGACTTGCAATAATATTTCTGTTGTCAACATACTCCAAAAATTTTAAGATAACCTAATGCTTCGAACATTTTAATAGCGATTAGCACTTATTTATCTCCTTTTAGTTTCAAGATCACCCATTCGCACATTTACTCCGACTGTGTTTAACTTTTATTTTTTAATTTTTAATAACGTTGAAATAAATTTAACTCCCACCTTGTTTAAATTAAGAATTATTGTGCCATAGTTAATTAATAAAACTAAGTTTATGTGATTTCCATCATTAATTGGAATGTTTTTTAATCTTCACTTTGATAACAAAACTTGTTTATAAGCTTAATAAAACTTTGAGTATAAAAAATGAAAGGTAAAAACATATTGGCAGGTAATGAAAGTTTTAATTTAAAGTTATCTGTTCGATAAGATACTGGAAGTCCAATTTTCCATTTGCTTTGTTTTTAGACTAAGTTCACAACAATACTGTTTAGAACTTACTAGGCTGACTAAAAATGTTGCTGCACCTTTTACATACATATATGGTAGTCTATTTCCCTGGTAGTCCATTTCAAACTAACAACGTAATTCTTTATATAAACACAGTCTGTGTCAGAAAATAGGAGCCGCGATTATTTATGAAATATAAATGATATATATTTAATTTTTTTCACTTGAAAGTATGTACAAAACTACGAGTCGCAATTACTCAATAAGACGTGTAGTCTTCATCGTTGCCGAGTATAGCCTGGCATCTTCTTCATGCTTTCGACCAAACTTACAGATTTTGCATTTATTTACATATATGGATGGTTTTGTGCCTTAATAAATAAACGCTCACTTCAATTAAAACAGCTCACTTCGAAGGTACATCAAAGAATCTTTTATTACTTGCATCTTCGTTGCGTCTCGTTATGTTTATAATGTCGCTCCCTCTCCTTTGCATCCAGTGTCCCATTCTTCTGCTAAAGGTCGGTTTTATTTAGTTGCATTAGTTCGTTTGTTCCATTAGCTTTCCGTAAATCCTACAAATATTTGGGTTCGATTAATCAAGTTTAGTCGCAGAACCTTTTTCCATGCACTCGTTGATTGCACATTTCCTGAAATACGTACATTTTGCTGTCCAAGCGATTTTAGAAAACATTCTTGAACACATTTCAAATATGCCTACAGAAAAGTTGAGTTTTGAGGGATCGTGGTACATCTTATTCATTAACTTTTAAATAATGTCAAATGCATATTTCTCTTGTATCTTTTCTTCTCTTGTCTGTAAGCTCGTCAAAAGCGGGTTATTTGAAAAAGTTGTCAGGTTATGTTCCTTTGCCCATTTTTTAATCATCTGTGATAACTGGCGTCTTATCATCGCTTAGCAAAAAGCTTTATTTGGAGTTAAAATCGCACTTAATTTTTTTTAAATATTTTGAAAAGCCATGGTAACAAAATTTTCCTTGAGTCATCAAGATACATATTAGAATGTAATTAACGTATTGGAATTTAAGTAATTGCTATTTTGTAATAGCGTTTAATTTTCTACCAAATTGTGATTCGTAAATCGTTTTTAGAAACTTCAAAACTAAGAACTTTATTCGATAAAAAATCCTTGTGCAATCATACAAAGTTCTTGCCATAGAACTAAAATATACAACATAATGAATCACAATATTTATTATATCACAAGTCCGCATGTGTTTTCAACTAGCCCGAAAATTGGTCTAACAGTCTGCTTGTTGCGAAAAGAAATAAATTTACATAATTTATTGGCAAAACTGTAAGGCTTTAGTGGTCCACCAGCACAGCTGTGCTAATATGATTCGCCTCAGCAATCTTCGTAAGTATGCATGTACTTTTGTACTATACTTACAGTTGTGTGGTCTCGATCATACGAATGTGCTCTAGTTTTTTTGATTGTTGTTATGTCGTATTCTCACCTATTAAATATTGCCTGGTCTAGCGTATTGTTTTTCATTATTTTAATTTTTTTATTCGTATCTACTTCGGCTAGCTATTTGCCGCTCTAAAAACGTTTATGGAATTCCTTTTGCTAACCGGAAATTGAGCTGAAGGTTGTACAGTCACAAAATCTCGAAATATAAAGAAACATACATGCATACTTATATACTTGTACAAACATGGACACTTATCTCATTAAGTCAGAATTCGTATGGAAAAATGGCAATATATGATAAATAAAAATTAGCAAATCAAATTTTTCAACCGCATTTATTGTTTTTGTTTGCATACCTGTATTGCACAATCGTACTCGAATAATACATAGATTTGAAGCAATTATTCAATCGCCTGGAGTTTTCAAAACCATTTGGTTTTTTGTTTTTTAATTAATGAGCGAGTATTGTGGTACGAAAAGAATTTAACCTGTAAATAGTGATGTGAAAAATTCTTACATTGATGTTGACGTACAGTCTGTCAGACAATCATTTCGTTTTTTGAGAACTTTCTCGTAGGTAGGTTCTGGATCAATAACGAAGTTTCAGCGACATTTTAGATTAGATTTGTGGGGGGTTGGACGACTTGTCCAAGCACTTAGTCAGGAAACCATTGTACTACAGCCGGAAAGATTTCAGTAGAAATAATAGAGATAGAAAAGATAAAATGTGGGTGGTAAGACAGATATATCAGTTTTAGGTCACTCTTCCACAAATCTCTTGGATTCATTGATTAATCTTAAGAGATCCGGAAGAGGAAGAGTATGAACTTTATCCATGACCATGGGTAGACCTCATGAAGTCGTCAATCCATAGTTGAATCGATGCGGAATTGACACCTAGAAAGGGTTCAGGGCCTAGTGGTATACTTGCAAAGCCTTCATTAACCAGTTTATCAACTAACTCATTCCTGGTAATACCACAATGTCCAGGCACCTAAATAAGACTAACTTTGTTGTGTTTTGCAACTCTGTTCAGTTATGTCTTACATTCACCGACTAGCTTCGAAAAGCAGCGTGGGTTAGCAAGGGCTTTCTGTGCTCAGCTTGACTGTCACTACAAATTCCAATACTGCTACCACGGCAATTTTTCTCAATTAGCCAGTATGCCACATTCAAGATGGCTTATACTTCCGTAAGGAATACCGTGGCCATCTGTCCTATGGCATATGAGTGCTTAGTGTCTTCGTCTAAGTACCATTCAGATCCGCTACCATCACTGGTTTAGGATCGGTCGGTGTAGAAAGTGTGCTGATATCCCGTTAATAGGTTCTCTGGACTTAACCATTGATCTCTATCTGGGATCAAAACATCATACTTCCTACCGAAGCTAATGAAAGGCACCCGATTGTCTACTGGCATCAAGAACAGTGTGCACCGCTGCGACGCTTACGGCAAAGTGTAGTTTGAAAGTTTCCTGTTGAAATATGCAATCACTTGTTTTTAATAATATTCAATTTCTTGTATGCTTATACAAGGTGGCACCAAATTAATCATCCAATTTTGTTTTGGAATAACTTTATTATTAAAAAAACAATTATTTTTTCGCCACTTGGCAATTTTGCTTTATTTTAAGTGTGCCAAACGGTTTTTGCAAAATTTAAATTCTTTTTCAAGTTATTGGTTATCAAACTTTATAGTCACATATTTTCATGACATTTTATCTCGAAATCTCTGATTCTACCAAAAAAATTTTTGACAAGGAGTAGTATAATGAATAAAAATTTTAAAATCTCTTTCTAAAAAATGGCTAAACTTAATTTTTTAAAAACAATTTTAAATGATATTCTGTTTTTCTATCATTCGGAAAAATCAAAAGTTATAAAAACATATTTTTATTAAAGTTGGTAGTGTCCCTAAGAAATGCTATAAATATAAAAAGGTTGATTTTTGATATTCTCGATTCATTTTTGAAGCTCTGCCTACATGGCCGGCTTTACTCGACTATTGATGCGAGGATGGGTGGTTTTCTTTGGGCCGGTTTTTTAGAGCTGGTGTAATTGTTGTGATGCATAGATGTAATTGTTGTGATGTCTGCATTATTCGGCAATTACACTTTGCTAAACCGGAAAGTATATGCACTCTCCTTTTATCCAACAAAACTTAACTATTTAGAGCGACTTTGGTAATGCGCTGGAGGCGTAAATAGCAGTAGAAAGCAGTTGAACAGCGTCATCATATACGCTTGGAAAAAAAAAAACAGAAAGTTTACAAATAGTCAATATTTTTCCCAAGTTGAAAGCTTCTTTGGCATTATGTACACAATTTGATAAAACTAAAAACTCCGTGATTTTCACCACTCTACGGTGAGCAATGTAAGGTAAAGAGAAGTCAGCTGTTTAGTGGAAGAAACTGCAGAATAGAGTTCGCAAAAACGAAAAAGATTCACTTTTCTTCACTTTCACATAATTGAAGCTATTTATTTTACTATAATATTATTTATTATAAATATTTTCATTCTACGTTTTTCATTTTAAATCTTATAAATTGCATGACTATTGCTAAATTTAATAATCAAAATTTATTGAGACTAGTTCAAGAGTTTCTTTTTTATAGTCAACTTATAGAAATCTGGTTTATTATTTTTTTAAACTTGATTTTATTAAGTAGTCAACACAATTTAGCACAATTCTGAAATATTTGAAGAAGCTTTAAAAGTTAAATTTGAAACACCAATTGATAGGCAGGCAACGGTAACCGTCCGAGTATATTTTTGTCATGAAAAATGCTCCTCATAAAAAATATCTAACGTTCGGAGTCGGCTTAAAACTGTAGGTCACTCCGTTTGTGGAACAACAACAAGACGTGCACTACAAATAGGAGGAGAAGCTCGACCTCACAACAACAACAAAACAAGAAAATTGCGTCAATGCACTGACCTTCCTAGTCCCCAGACGCCAACCCCACTGAAAATGTGTGGGGAACTATGAAAACGCATCTTGCCGAAAGGCCAGTCCATGATTTAAAGCAACTCGTGCATCAAGTTTGCAAAATCTAGTCCTGTTTGTCGACGAGCTACGCAGAAAAGTTGGTCGAAAGCATGAAGAAGATGCCAGGCTATACTCGGCAACGATGAAGACTACACGTCTTATTGAGTAATTGCGACTCGTAGTTTTGTACATACCTTTATGTAAAAAAAATTTTAAATATATATCTTTTGTACTTCATGAATAATTGCGGTTCCTGTTTTCTGACACAGATTGTACACACATATAACAACAAAAGTTTGTTGTATTTTCATATATTTTCGCTTACTTTCAGACATCAAAAACAAACATCTGGGCGAAATCAATAAAATGATGCAACTTAATGAAATAAAATAAAATATTAATATTTTCTGCTTACTTATATACTCAAGGTGGCAATAGCGGTCAAGCGACTTTTGCAAAATTTTATTTGATTCTCAACCTGATAATTTTAAATTTTATGATTTGAGAACCGTTACATTGCTGTGTTTTTAATTTTTTATTGCACTTAACCAAAAATATATTTACCTGAATGTAAGTGCTACCAATTGTGTATTAAAAACCGATATTTGCTTTAACTTTTTCTCTAAACACCTGCAATTGTTCGCTCATAGCGTCATTGACGTCAGCACTTTAAGGTATCATGTTTTGAATTCCCTTTTATTTCATTACCTTTCACTACTTTGGCATACCACAATTGTGAAGCTTGGCTGGCCAAACAATTGTTGAGAAAAAACAATGAATTTTTTTTCAACGGGTATTATTATTAATTATTCTTTTTAAGCTTATTCTTGACATCATCAATCTTATATTCGTCTGTGCCGCAAATTGTCTGTCAAAGTGCCAAAAATGGATTCATGTTGGGACGAGTACTTGAAACTGGAAGCAAAATTGAAAATTCTCATAAAACAACAAACAAATTTGAATGTTTAATTAAATTTGCTATAAAACCTGAAATAATATTATTTAGTTATCGGTTACCGAGCGAATTGTGTGTGTGTGTTTATGTGCTCATATCCGTTTTCTCTGGTCATTATGTAGGCAGCGCGCGATAAATTATATTCAAATGAAAGACAAATGAATATATGCGCCGGTAGAAATAAATTTTTTTAGAAAGACATGACCGTAAATTGCTTGAAATGTTGAAACAAATACCTTAATCGAGTTGCTAATTAGTGGTCAGTGGCACCGAGGGAGAATGAAGTGTTTTGTTAAGAGCTGCACACCCATGTTTGCGCATGGGTATGTATATGTGCTTATGAGTAAACTATTTTTTAGATACTACAAATGCTGACGTACATATATTTTGTTTTGTGATCTATTTAAAAGTTTATGAATGCAACACAAAATTTGTGATTGATTTTTAAATTTGTTTAACAAAATAGTTAAGTTTTTATTCTCCATGTTTCGTAGTTTATTCTTTTTTTTTATTACATATGTACGTATGTACTCGTATATGTATGTGTGTACTATGCACTCGTATGGCCATTGCCTTGTTTTCACACATTTATAATTTTTAATTTTTCTTTTATATATTTATGTACATACGTTTAAGTAAAGTAAATCTTACGGTGTTGTCGATTTCGTCTGACGTTGCTGTCGTTAACAAGGTTAACCGGTCATTTAGTTCGAATGTGTTCTCTGGTTGCTGTCATTAAACAACCAAGCAACGCATTTTTGTGTACAATAAAATTTAATACAGCAGGGTGTGGGTCTTGCACTTGGCATATTCGCTGTTTCTCTAATAATTCTTAGTTCGAATCCTACTTTTCAGATGTGTAAGATAGAATAGAAATAAAATCGATCCCTCGTTTCATTTCGAATGGTACAGTTTCATCTTTCAATTTTTTTTATTGGTTTATGTACTCCGTTAGTCTATGATTTCTTGTTGATTGCATTTCTTGTAGGCTAGTTAGAGCCAATTTAAGGAAAAGTAATGTATTTAGGCAGCTTCGGCACACATTGGCAAACCTTCGAAAGTATATTTGCCATGAAAAAGCTCTTTATGGAAAGGGAGCTTCGTGTAGCTCCAAAAATGTGTATTTCATAAATATAATAACATTCGTCCGTAACATGCAATTATTTGGGAATTTTTCTGTTCCTCTACTTACAAAAATACAAATACAAGAAACTATATGAACCTGTTTAGTTTATGGAAGTGTATCGGATAACCGAGAATTGAAGGAGTGTTTTTTGAACTTCCAGATGAGCTTGTTTACGTGTTTATTTATTTAAGTTTGATAGCTCGTAAGCTTTATTAGCGCGCATTACTGTGGAGCAGTTAATCACTTTTTTTTAATTTATTTAGCCTTGGAGCTCAAGGGAGTCTTGGAAGACGCAATTATTGTGAAGAACTTTTTGATTTGCGGCACGTTGTTGATTGCCTGTAGTATGCCATTTAAATTTATCGTTTGAGAAATGCAGTGATCTGCGCGGCCCATTGAATGATAAACAAAAGAGTAACTTTCATGCGAGAGGGAAAGTAATCAAGCGGATCGGGAAAGTAATAAATGTTTAGCGTGTTTTGTTATACTATCCAGCTCAATATTCCAAGCAATTCCCACCTGTATGATTCGGGTCCTTTTATGTGTGTTGACCAATCTGATGATATTAATAATAATTATAATTATATGTTGATAAATTATTCAAATTCTTTTGCTGTTTTGAACATGTCAACATTGGCGATGAAACATTAACAGCAGATGAAGTAAATAAATCAGATTTTCAATAAAACCATATTTCAAGTCGCAGTTCACTAATAGCCATTTATAATAATAGTTTTGCAAGAGCTCCTGTTATCAATTCACCGTTGCTGTTTTAGTGATTTAACAATATAAAACCAATCAATTCGCCGTAATAGTTTATACCAACGCGTAACATTAAAATTTACTGCCAAAAACTCCATTCAAGATACAATTTATCTCTGAATTAAAAGCTTTTTTATATACTTTGTATAAATTCATGTTTATGTAGACATTCACTTGTCAGTACTGCCAATTACATAAGGCTGCGCTGCTGAACAAGCGACAAAAAGCAAAACGAACAGAACGCATCTCTATCACGATCACATCGTTGTTGTTGTATCTGCGTGTAAAATACGCACCCATATCCCGTTCATTGACCATTCGAACATAACTCATGCGTGCTTGTACATTTATCCTTTCCCCCTTATATTTTATAGAATTTATAACTTAAAACTTCTTAGTAATATTTTTTACAAATATTTATTGCTAGTTGTGCTAATCATTAATATTTAGTAATAAGTTACCAAGTGATCAGTGTCTTGGATATAAGTGCCCGCATATGAGTATGCGCTTAAAATTCGTATGAAACAATTAGCGTAAAGGAAATGGTAATGGCTTGGCCAAACGCTATGGAAAACTTACGCCAATGTCACTAAACAAGCGCTGCGCTTGAGTCCATTTCAACAAACTGGTAGAGCACGTACAACCTGACGGCCCTCAACAGAAGCTGAAATGAATGTATTCGATTATCGTGGAACACACTAAGATGCCTAGCCCAAAACCGAGTCCGTTGTCGAAGAAGAGTGGTTGATACCCTATGCTCCAAATAGGAGTTAAAGGATCACATATGTATATTACTAGCGCAAAGCTTTATATGCATTTATGAAAAAGTTTGCGACTGAAATTGAGGCTATCATGTTGGTTATGCACATAGCTTTTATTGGCGTTTCGCAATCTGCTTTATCACTCGTAAATATTAAACGAAATGTCAACAGAGGAGACGGATGTTGATATCATGCAACAAATTTTCAGAATTCTAAAAACAATTAAGATATGCATACGAATCACATTTTTCTATTAATTTAAAAAAAATTTACCGCTTACATTTTCCAGTTCGCAATTTACTTCAAAAAGTATCGATATCATATTTGTTGGGCAGCAATGGCAAATGTTTTTAAAATTTATAGACAATTGTCGAAGTACATTTTTATTTTTTACTGTAAGCTCAGATACATATACGGGTACGCGTAAAAAATACACGGCTATTGTTACGACCAAAAACAAAAGACTTAAGTGACAAACTCATGTGGTTCGAAGCCATATAAAATTTGAAATATTGTAAATAATGAACAGCTGTGCATTATAAAATTTCATTTCTTTACATAACTATTTATGCAAATGCTAATGCTAAGAAATAAGCATGCAACATGCATGGAAATGTGCATACCTATGAGTATTATTTATGCATGTAAATATGCATGAACCCAAATAATACTTAGCCATACGTACTTACGTATGTGTATACTACGCAATCAAACCGCAGTGCGCCCATTTTGTTTTTTCTTTTGTTTTTCTTTTTTTCTCTTGAGTGCCAAATAAGAAATAAGTGTGTGTAGAGGCAATTGTTTACGATGAAAACGTGATGTATACAAGAAGTTAAATGAAAATCGGAGCTGAGCGTCATATAACAATGATTCGACGAGTCGCATGCTTGTAATGAATGCAGCAGCAATAACGACGGCATCAGCAGCCAGCAAGTGTGATGGTATAGAGTATGCGTGCCGAAAACAAAAATAAGAAAGTAGAAACAAAAAAAGAAAAATATAGTAAATGCGCTAAGTGGGTAAAATTGTAGGCAATTTTTATGCATAAATTCATTAAATAAAACCCACATTTCAGTTACGCTTCACCACATAACTATACAGTTGCATGAGCATAGCACATCAATATAAATACATACATACATATGTAACTGCACATCTATGTTAGAGATGTTCGATGAAGCTATGTTGCCGTTGGCATGGATACGACGCGCTTCCGCCTACTGTGATGCAGCGCAACGCATATTATTAAACTAAATTTCCTAATAATTATACATTTTATTTCAGGTCTTCCATTTATATATCGCTTTTAAATTTTTATGATTTTTTGACTTTCTTACTTTTTTTATTACATTATTTTCTGCGAAGTTAAACCTCTGTGCTTCATTGCTTATGATGCTTCACTACATGCATTTCCGTAGTTAATAAATATCTGTACCTCTTATACAGGTTTATAAAGCATATCAGTACCGCCTTTTGTAGAAACAAAAAACGCTAATACCTATGTACGTAAATTAGGGCGGGTAATTTTTTTTTTATGGAACATCAATTATTTATTTATTTTATTTAAAGTTTTCATCGTTTTTAGCAGATTCGGAATCTACTTAAGATTGTAAGAAAAGAAGTCCATAAGAGCATAGCTCTAAAGTCATTTTCTAGCACATAAATATAAAAGTAGCTACCTTTAATTAATACGAAGTTGATTTGCAGATTTACATTTACTTAAATACTAAAAAATTGATTTTTTTTTTAAACTAACTTGTACAAAGAAATTTTTTGCATGTAGAATTTATTTTTGTATACTTATTTAATAGTTATTTGAATTATACTTTTAATTTATATTTTATTTTTATTTAAAGAACCACAAGAGAGTGCTTAATTTACTTCATATATATGAAAACATGTATAGTCGTACACCCTTTTTGGGTGTTTGGCCGAGCTCCTCCTCCTATTTGTGGTGTGCATCTTGATGTTGTTCCACAAATGGAGGGACAGTTTCAAGCCGACTCCAAACGGCAGATACTTTTTATGAGGAGCTTTTTCATTTCTCAAATTTATTATATTATAAATATTTATTTTAAATATATTAATGGTATATTATAACAATCTTCTTTTAACAGTTTTTAGTTCTATTTTGAACATATGCTCTAAAAGAAAAAAATCATTGTAAAAAAATTTTCAAAAATCAACGCGATTTTTAAGCGACTTTAAACTTTTCCTATGTTCCATTAAAATTAAATGGGTTATGAAACTTCATACCCATACCAAATTTTTGAAGATTCTGTTACACAAATTTTAAATTTTGATGTCCGTTCTTTGAGATTTCTTAAATTTTTGTGAATTTTGTAGTAAGTTTGAAACTTTGATGTATAAGAGTTTTTTATAAAAAATGAATGCAAAAAATTTTAGCTCGAAAAATATTGAGAATATTGAAAAAGATGAAATTACTTAATTATGTGAGCTCAAGCATTGCGTCTTTTAAAATTTGACGGCCTCGAAATTGTTAAGAATTATGCTCTAGTTATGCGCTGATTTTTCTTATGCTCGTAAATTTATGTAGCATCCGAATCTGCTGTGAACGATGTTACAAAATATAGTGCCATGTAAATTGACCCGCCCTAATGTATATGTATACATATTTATACATAAATACCACTTTAGAGTACAATGCACTGATATGGTTGATGATAAGTTAAGCAAAAATCATATGTTGCCATATCCGAACAAAAAAATAATAAAATTCAAAAATAAATGATGAAAATGAATACAAAAAAATATCGACTGAGGGGTGCAGTCACAGCAGCCGGCAAGCGGACTAGAAACAGTCAAGTAATTGCTTGTAGTTATCAACAAAAACAACCTACAACTGCAACAGCTTACGACTGCAACTAAATAGCAGTTGTCCTTGGTTTATCAGCCAGTGACAGTACACAAGCAAATGGCAAACAAAACATGTACGGCAATGAAATAGGCAACAAGTCAGGTTCTGCTAAACATTTTCGATGATTTTCAACAGCTGTTTTTATTCACGAATTCTCAGTCGACGCTGAGGTGAATAATTTTTTACGTACAATTACTTTGACTGCTTTGAAAAAACTCTTAGTAAGAATTTAATTTTTCCAAGCTTGATGGATCTTAAGAACTCGTTTCATGCGTATACAATTTTATACCCCATGCACATGCGTATAAGAGTTTATTGGTATTTGATAGGGCATGACTTTGTGTGGCTTGCTTTATGTATGTATGTGCTTGTATGTGCAATTAGATGAAAATAAATTAAGGTCTCAATTCCATTTATGAGCAGAGTTAATAAGAGGTACAGAGTTGAATAAAGTCAGCCAAACACCATACCTGTTACTAGAAAAAGGAAAAATTGTAATGTGCGACAATTAATGAGCTTTTTAAAATAAATATATACATTTCTTTGGATACATTCGAATGAACAATCATAGCTTTAGAGCTACATAAAGAGTTTTTCAATTGGCGCGGGTCGATTTTGGCGCCCTGTGGCAGCCATTTTGTTTTGGTGACATATGTCAAATCTTTTGTTTATTATTCAGTTGCTTATGCCAAATCATCATGGCAAGTTACTCGATTGAACAGCACGTTCAAATGATAAAACTTTATTATCAAAATGAGTGTTCATTAACGCAAACGTTGCGCGCATTGCGCCCATTTTTCGGTAGACGTGGTGGCCCTTCCAATTTCTTATGGCCCATATTGAACCATATGGACCTAGACGACATGTGGTTCCAGCGGGACGGCGCTACGTGCCACACAGTAAACGCCATTTCAACATCTACCCGCCCTTATTGAAAAACCCTATATTAAGGAGGTCAGAAAATATAGAACCAGTAGCCACTTGAAGAAGCTAGCTTGTGCTGGATGCGAAGTTCTGGATGTAAGTTTGAGAAAAATCGTCTAACTAGATACTATCAACAAACAGATACTATGCGATAAACATAGTAAAAACATTGTAAAAAAAAAAAATTCTATAAATGTTTATTAAAAAACTCCAGGTAGTCACTACGAATCCAAAAAGTTTAATCTGTTAAAGTACTATTTTCATTTTTATTATATGGTAAGCGCCGCCGTAGCCAAATGGGTTGGTGCGTGACTACTCTTCGAAAGTGGGCAGGTTCGAAACCCAGGGCGTGAAACACGAAAAATTGATCTGAATATTTTTTAGTAGCGGTCGCGCCTCGGCAGATAATGACAAACCTTTCTGTGATTTCTATTACTTCTGATACTCCATTGGTAAGGCCTTTGCAATTCCCCAACGTAATTACTTCAAACTGGTCTGCTATTGCTGGTAAAAATATACTTCAGAGATGGCAAGACCTAAAGGTTTAAAAAAAAGGTGTATACATTTAAAATAGTTTTTTTTAATTAAATGTGATTTGTATCATTTAATTCCAAAGAGATTAACCAATGAACAGTGCCTCAAACTAGCTGTGTGGGCTTGAAGAAAAAATGGCAGGGAAACTGTGTATTTGAATTGCGTATTTGCATTAATCTGACGTTAATCAATTCATAGTGGCTTCCCAAGACTTACTGAATAGAAATTTCAACACATTTTGTCATTTTCAGCTGTCAAACCATAGTTATCAATTTGATAGTCTTTATGCCGCTAAAAAAACCCGCGATACTCGTAGTATTTCATAAGTAATAAATAAAAACAAATTGTCGGAAAAATATAGAGGGTTCCGATAACTTCAGGGCCAAGATGAAACACTATCGCCTCTACACGCCTCCTCGTTCCTAGATATTATTCCGGCTGTACGATAAAACTTCATTTAACAAACCATCCAATAAACTTAGAGTTCTCAGCATATGGTGTAAAATATTTAATACAATCAGAACTACGCCTTCTGTATTTGTTATTGCAAAATTTCTAATGGCAGCAAAAACGCATACCAAACATGTTTATGAGTCACCTCTATGGTCGGTCGGTCAACTATTGGCCACTGGCAGCTAACAGCTTACTCTGCTGTAGTAGCCACTGTCACTGCCGAACCACTTTACAAATACATACATACAAACCCAAGAACAAATCTTTTCAAACCCAAGTACCTACAAATTAATTTCACATTTATTCAACTCTAATAGAAAAATAATTCAACACTTCAATGGTTTCTAAACCCTATGAACACTCGTGTGCTTGATTGGTGAGTAACTTCCGTTCCACTGATTTGTCACACGGCATTAAGCACCCTCGGTACGAGAAGTGGAGTAAAAAATGTCTATCAGGCATTACAAGCATTCGCCATTTATTGTTTATAAAAGCGTACGAGTACGTACATATGTATGTATATATGTATGAAAGTGTTTGTAGTTGTTGAGTTGCAGCAAAGTTGGCGGCCAACAAGTTTCATGTGAAGCAACTAACACACACACACACATTGAAGCACTAACACCTGAAGTGCATAAAACATGTTGCTTAATTGAATGCGTTTTTGATCAATCAAAAAAATAGGCAATCGACCGCATTCGCGTTGAAATTCTTAGCATTTGAAGTGACAACGACCGCTGCTAAAGCATTTCAAAGTTTTTGTAATGTAGCGAGTAGTAGTGTGCAACACTTGGTAACAACCTCACTAAGGCTCCTACATTTCGTGCCAAAGCTTGCAGTTTACTTCGTTTTATACTCGTTTGTTGTGTTTTCTTTTTTCTTTTTCCTCTCAGCTGCACATTAAATATCAACTAAATGGCATTTGGTTGAAATCGCTTAAATTCGGCGCATACATAGTTGAGCTGTCATTCTGGCAATTTCTCACTGTCAAATTAACGCCAAAGTCGTGGTAATTTTTAATAAGCCGCATTTAAGTTTGAAAAAGGTTTTGCAAGCAAAAATAAAATTACGAAATTTATGATAAGTGCTTCCGTCAAATACCACAAACTTTAATAGTAATTTTCTCATTTTTCTATTGGCAGTTAAACCTAAAATCAGCAATTTTTTTTTTAAATACTTCAATTTCATGACTTATATACTTTAGTTTCCAGCAGAGTATATATTTCTTAAAGTTTTTTCCAACCGTGATTTAATAAAAGTTCAACTTTGAAACCTCTTTATAGCTTGCAGATTTTTTCGGTTTTATCTTTAACACGAAAACGCGTGACAACAAAGACTTAGGACAGAAATCATACAAAAACGTTGACGACTACAATGGCGAAAATGGTAGCTGGCATAAATTTATGGTTTTGACATTTTGTTGATTGCTTCATGCTGCGCGCTTAAGAAACTTCTTGTACACGAACTATTGGGTAAGCGAAAAGTACAACAAACGATTTGACAGGCCAACAAGGTCGTTTTATGAAATAGCGATGTTGCGGTAATTTTAATTGTGCGTTGAACTTATGACTTGAAAATAAAGTGACTAGTTATTAGCTTGTGAAAATGTTCACTTAAATACAAGGTGATGAAAAAGACAGCAAATTTTCTTTGACAAATAAAAAAAATAACAAAATTTGTCGAAATGTTTTGTCTTTATTCCATCAAGTTTTCTAGTCCATGTCGTTTACGTATGAAACGCCCACTACGAACATCTGCATCATCCTTGAATCACCCTATATACCTGTAAGAATTAATTAAAATTCTCAACGCAAATTATGATCTGATTTGACTCACATTCAGAATTTATGTGTACGATTATTATTTACATGAGATAACTTCTTTTTTGCAGAGTCGGAAGGTGGCGTTGTTGTCAAGATATTTTGAAAGCCGGCTTAGTTCATGTTCAGAATATATAAGGTGGCGCAATTTTAATCACCCTATTAGAAGAGTTATAATTTTTTAAAATAGTGTTGTACGTGAATCATATTTGACACTTTTAATCTAGACAGCTGCAATATACAAACGGAAAAGCTATAGAGCCCGCAAAGACTTCCTCAAAATTATAATTTTTTTTGTTTTGTTTTGCAGTAAAAAAAGCTATTCAAAAACAAAATTGGATGACTACCACCACCTCAAACATGATTACCGCAAAAGCATCCTAAATACTCAAGGACATTATTTAGGTAAGTTCTGATAAATTTTCTTATATGACATGATGTCCAACCCTTGGCCGTTTTCGCGGTATTCGATTTTATATACAATTTTAAAAATTTCTTGTTTTTCGCAATCGCTTGTCCACTCTTTTTAAATGTTATGCAGTTCAAGGGCTCAATTTTTTTCTGTTTTTAGGTATCGTCAAAATACCAAACCTGGCAATTCTAAATAGCTTCAAGATAAAGTTTTAAGCAAAAAAAAATTCAACAAACTATTTTCAACACTAGGGCTTGCTCTTAGCTACCCAAAGAAGTAATCATAAATGATGTAAATAATAATATCCTGAAGTGGGTAGAACGACTTTCCCTGTAACCACGAATAATACCTACACATCAAAAAATGGGCTTTATAGATGATTTATCTTTTAATTTAAAAGAAAATCATCGTTCAACGTAAATGCAACACAAGGGCAGTTAGAAACGGAGTCTTGGCAGTTTTATACTAGTTATGATGAAATTGTTCATCTTCATCTTGAACATAACAGAAGACACTGTAAGTATTTATTCAGCAAAATCGAGAATAGATTGAAACTATGAATAAATACTTATTTTTAATATTTTACTCGACTGATGATAAAAGTTTACAATCTTCACCTTTAATAACAAAAATATAATATCTTTATATGTAAATGGGTAAAAGTCTATTGAAAGAGAAGTTTTGAGGGCAAGCGTCCTTTTAATGTAACCAACTGGATTGAAAATGAGCACTTTGCTTAAAACAAATATGATTCTACCAGGAGACTAACATTGGGATTAACGTGTCGTCATCTGGGGGAGAAGCCTACACACGTCATATACTATAGGTATGTTATATATAAATACATGTAAATGTTAGGCAAATCCTGACAATTTGTATGTACCGTTTTAAGTAATTAGTTAATTTTGATCATCATCATCTGATACTGATATGTCTAAATTGGTTCTTAGCTAAGATATTAGTAAATGAAACTTCAATATCTTATATCCAATAATGTACTTTGTATTTAATCATATTCTGAAGGAATCCATTCAGCACATCGAATGCTCTACAGATTTATGTGGAGGATTCGGATGGGAGTGCCACTTGAATTCGCTCACAGATCAAAACGGCTTACGCCTATTCCTACGTATAGGAATACTTGTATAATTAGAGAATTTTTATTCCTTTAATTTTTTTATTAGTTACATTGTAACTAGTTAATAAATTATAAACTAACGAACAATTTGGATTTAATTTTGTGCAATACAACTAAATTTAATAATGCTCTGTCCAAGGCTTGCCGAGAAGTAGGCTACTGCGTGAGTTGGTGCGGTTTTTTTCGTTTCAGCCTTACTTTCCATTTACCGGGATCAATTAGGGCTGAGGCTTCGCTATTTACATGGTGGCGTAGTCTTACCATATGAGACTTAGCGTTTGTGTTGATCGAAGTGGCAACTGTTTTGATGCTAAGGTCGGGTTCGATATCGGTGTTGCGGACGTACCAAGGTGCATTAACAGCGCACCTTAGTACCTTATTTTGGAATCTTTGTATAGATTTTATATTGGTTGAGCTTGGGCAGCCCCATACCTGGATCCCATAGGTCCAAATTGGTTTAAGCACCTGCTTATAAAATTATAGAAATGTTCCCCGAGCACACAATGGACCTCTGTGGCCACCGAGTGAACTCTTCTTTAACCATCGAATTTCACGTGGTGTTTTTTTCTAAAATATCACATCTCAATTAGGAATTAAAATAACAGCCATATACACATACAAATGCAATGTGTAATCTTGACGCTAAGTTTGCCTTGAAGATTTTAATAAAGATATTCAAGGTACGAATCTCGCAAAGGCAAATAATTCGTACAAAAGCGATTACATTGAAGACAATATGACATGAAACGTTCAAGAGAATCTGATTTAACTACTTGCTATTTCTAAAAAAATATATTTACAAGTCGTTTGTGCAATAATCACTTTTATATTTAAATTCGCTGCAAAAATTTCAAGAATATTCCAAGAATTCAATGGAAACTGCTTTGCTACTCTGAAGATGCTAACACAACTCAGATAAGCCATATTTCAACAAAAATGATGGCTAATCATACTCGTTTATGAATAAAAAGTCAATATAAACATCTTATTATTGATATATACACCAAGAAGAATATTAGAAAATTAATTTCTTTAAAATGCAAGCGAAATTGCGACTTAGTTGTAAGCAAAGCAGCCCAAGTCAGTAATATTTTTTACTTCAAACAAGTTTATTTCTCTCAACGCTAAAGCCATAAGAATAAGCAACCGAAATCAAGAGAATTCTGCTTAATCAATGCACCGTTGCAGGTAGCAAATATGTATGAATGTACAGTTACGGACACAAACATCTGGGTAAATGGAAAGGACGAGAATCAAATTTGGGCATACGGATAGGAAAATATATCATTTAGGAAATCAATGAAAAGTTTGAATACTTAGTATTAAATAAAAAATGGTGGAAATGGTGCCAGCAATACTAGCTGGAGGGAGAGGTACTGTATGGAATGCAAAATAAGTTTGCAAAATAAATGCATCCAAAACTGTCGAGTACATTAGGTAAATGTTGATGCAAGAGCGCGTCATCGAAATTTGGGTGAGAACAGTTCGCTGAAGATTTCAAAATGCTGTTCAACTGCTCGTCGTTTTGCCAAAAACTCACTTCTAATAACGTAGATGCAACAAAATCGTCATCAATGGCCAAAACAACACCAACATTGAACCATAATTGGTTATTACATGTATATAAGGCTTTACCCGGCTATAAAACCAGGCTGTTTCAGTAACGAAAATAAATTGTATTGCGCACCTTATGTTTCAAGAGAATTTTATCCCCTTATCTGCTCACTAGAGAATTCCGCTGCTCACCAAGCAAAAAATTTGTGTGTGAAAGCAACAACCAATTGGCGATGGTGAAGCGAGTTTGTTTATAGCCGCTTAGCCCATAAGCTACATGCTTAGGCCAGTGCTTCCAAGTGTAAGTATAGCTATTTTTTTATTATATTTTACATACTTTCAGGTGGAATAATTTATGAAGCAATATAATTAAAAAACAGTTTGCGCGACATGTAGTGAGGAGAAAGACGGTCATCCTTGGGTCGTACTACCACGTGATCAAACCAGGGGGGCATTTTGAAAAGCAATTGGATTAAATAGCAGTTTGTTAAATGGCAAGAAAATTGGTGTTGCTAAATCAAAAGCAACGTTGGATTCAAGGGAGTTGTTTTTGGAATTGTTTTTGTTTCCCTAGCTAGTTGGTTAATCGATTGCAGACTGGACTATGCAAATTCATATTATTATAACATATAGTATTTTAAAAATTTGTTTTTTTGTCAGAAAAAAGTTCTTTACAAGAATAGACATTTCCATAATGGGCTGGCCTGCAAGTTGCATTAGAAAACCACCCAAAATCAATAAAAGTTCTTCGGATAGGTTAAGTTACTACTCTCCATATGTGTCGTCATTAAAGTTTAAATGTGTCTGGATAAATTATCAATAATTAGATTTTAGAATATATAATGTTAACTCTAATTAATAATGCAATAAAGTTTTTGTAGTTGTAATATAAACAAAGTGATAAAATACAAAAATTATTATATTGGAAGCACGAAATATACAAAATTATAGAATTTATTTCAATTAATATACATTAAAATAACCAAGGAAGCTAATTCACATAGTTATTAGCATTGCCATTTTTAAAAAGTAATGCAGCAAAAAGTGCGATTATATATTTATGCCCGCAGCTGTATGCAAATGTCAACAGTTCCAATATGCAAATATGCACACATATATGTGTTCATATATCATTCATTATGTACACCCCACAACAACTAAGCCGATATGAGCTTTACATATTTACATAAATATTTTTGTAATGATGCGCAGTCTTTGATTGCATCTTTACTTCAGCAGATTTTTTTCAAATCATATACATTACATTTTTTATATCTTTCCGAGGCTGCGAAATTAATAATCTGCAGTCATGCACATTTTCAAATACAAAATGCAGCAAAAAATCCAAAGCGGCTGGAATTGAACTGCAAACTGGTTTTCCGAGATACCAGAGATTTTTTCGTAATAATTGATAAGGGGATCGTAAATGCGTGCTTTTATTTCGCAAAACTTTCAACCATAATTGAAATTTTCCATACCTTCTTTCATTATTATTTGGAACAAAAGTGTATTTTTATCCCAACGACACTTGCACATGGGTTTCTTGTTTTTTACTGCCAAGTGATTACTTCTTTGAATGTTAAGCAAATGTCTTAAGCGTTGAAGTTGAGTCAATATTTCCCAAAAACACAAACTAAATTAATTTATATGTACAAAAACAAAAAACATAGCCGGTTATGAAAAATAAATAATATTGTAAAACCAAACCGATGGGCTTATGATATATTACCGAGAGCGTTTATTTTCCTACCCGAAATCATGTTAAATCATGTCTCAAAAATTTCATTTTGTATGGGAATTGTCACGCCCCCTAATCACATATTTAAATCTTATAATCCTACGCGCGGGATTTGGAGAACGTTGGTTCGAATCCCCGCCAATTATATATGTATAATGCTAACTTCGTCAACACAAAGCAAAAATGATCCCCTTTATATTCATATATAAGTGTTTAAGAATATATTGTAAGTAAATAAGTACATAAGTATATGACTATAGAAGCATAGAAATATAAATGTATATATATAAGTAGATAAATATTTAATATATATTATTTATTTATATACGTACATAAGGGGAATGTTGTTGAGACCTTCTTTTCAAGATTTTTCTGTAGCGATATCAAAAGAATTTTCACCAGTGGCAAGAAGTTCTATTGGCGTATCAGGTGAAAAAATCATTTAAAAAAATTCCAAATAGCTTTTCCAAAATGGTTTTTCAGTTAGGCAAAGCCAAATTGAAATAACTGCATATTATATACATTTATTCAGTTTAGCTCGATATGACCAACTTTTGCCTCGATTATAGCCTTCAAACGGTCAAAAAATGCTGCACGAATGTGATCTTCAGGTATTTTGGCCCATTCTCGTATAAACGCTTTTTTCAGCGCACCCATACTGGCATATTTTTTAGTCCTCACCTTGCTCTCCAAAATGGACCAGATAGAATAGACCATCGGATTTGCGTTCGGCGAATTCGAAAGCCATTGTGTGGACGAAATGAAGTGTGGAATATGATTTTTTAACCATTCTTGGTTCACACGAGCTGTATGAGACGGTGCTGAGCCCTGTTGGAACGTCCATGGTCTACGACCGAAATGTTTGCGTGTCCACGGCTCTAAAGCAGCTTCTAAAACATTTTCCTGAAAATAAGTCGCATTCACTTTGACACCAGGCTCGATAAAAACGATTGGGGAGCGTCCATCAGCGGTCACTGCGGCCCAAACCATTACTTACGATGGAAAATTGCTTCGAGTGGCCATACGTAGGCTCAAATTCTCGTATGAGCGTTCAATCAAGTAAACACGATCGTTTTGAGTGTTTATGAACTGCTCAATTGGAAAAGTTTTTTCATCAGAAAACACAATGTTAAGAAATTTGCCACGTTCGTCTGAGCACAACAACTCCTTTGCTCTTTCGCACCGAACTTTTTTTTGCTGGGGTGAAAGATCGCGTGCTTTTTGGAACTTGTAAGCATTGACCTTGAGCTCATTTTTCAATATGCGTCGAATGCTGTCTTGCGATGCTTTCAATTCTTTGGTAATTTTTCTTCCACTTCGACGTGGATTTCGTTCAAGTCGAGCCTTCACTTTCCGAACCATTTCTGGCGCTGTTGCGGTCTGTTTTGGTCCACCTCCATAGCGTTTTGCAATGCTACCAGTATCATTGTAACGTTTTCTAGTGCGATACACAAACATTTTATTCACTTTGAGGTGACTGAGCTTACGAACAATGGCTGGTTGTGATTTTGCAACCAAATAAAACGCAATCATACTATTACGTTTGAATTCCATCGCAGAAACAAAAAATTCAACAAAACTGAGACGCAAATGCTTTTGATGGCTTATAATCAATATATTGAACTGTCATTAGAGCAATTTTGACGTTGATGCCATGAGCTGTTTTACAGATACAAGTAGTGTGAAGTTGGTAACACTTCATATCGTTCACCCTGTAGATGGAACACGGCATCGGTCATAAAATTTAAATCATGATTCGGACCTCAGAAATTCAATTCCGGTATAAATGGCTCGAAAAATCGGACTAGAAATTAAATTTGAAGTAGTAGGTTTCATTTGTTTTATTTTTCTTCTTTAAAAAAGTAACAAATAATACAATGACAATATTATAAATAGCATAAAAGGTGGCGCAAAATTAGTCAGCTTATCGGAAAGTTTATGATTTTTGTTTCATATTTGACACTTATAAACTCGACAGCTCCAGTATATGTAAGCAATAGAGCGCTAAAGGTCGTAATAAAAATTGCCATCCCCCAAAACCATTTTGTTTTCTCTATAAGTAGTAAAAAAAGTTATTCAAAATCTAAATTGGATGAGTAATTTTGCACCACCTTGTATGTTATTTATTTCTATTGTATTATTTTTTACTTTTTCAGAGAATACAAATAAAATAAATGAAACCTAAACTTATGTATATGAAAGTAATTTTTCGAAAATTTTTTTTCGAATTTATAATTATTCAAAAATAAAAACAAGTCATGGAGTACACATGTAGAGGCACATAATTTATCCATAATTTTAATCAAATGATTGCGAACTTTGTTTTAAATTCATGAATTTGTTTTTCATAAGAGTTGATATTACTTTTCAATCGCAAGCTTTAATCTGTTTATTCTTAAGCTTAGTATAGAATTAACTAAGTTGTAATCCAGTATATCAGATTTCTAAATCGTAGACGGGAATAAAATCGAAAAGAAATGAAATAAAAGATAAATTTCCTCTTAAATTGCTGAATACTAAATGAAGGCAATCAATTTTTCACTTAAAGACATATTTGTGAATATGGAAAAGTATAAGACTCAAATGACGTTACTTTGTCCGCTGAACAGTTTATTCCAAAAAACAAAGTAGATTTATAGTCAAGCGAAGGGTTGGAATATATTCTAAAATTATTCGAACAATTTTTCAATTCACATATTCACCAATCGGAGTAAAGTCCGAATGCTGCTCCAAATACATAAAGTCGATAAATAAAAAAAAAAATTAATCAATGGGACAAAATTAAAAATTCATCAGAAATTTAAGACATGCCTTTTAATAGAAAGAGTAGATGCTTTAACGAATTGTGATATATAAATAGCCGATAGTTCCTTTATCAAGTCAATTTTTAAAGACCACGTTGTCGATTTCTGGCTCTAACTCACAAATTGCTTTACTGATATTCCTGTTATAGGACCGGTTTGTTTCTAGGTAGCCCGTATATCGCAAACTCACAACAGCAAAGACAAATGGGTTTTATTCACAACTGCAAGACAACCATTTGACATCACCAAAACGCTGATAATAGAATTATAGCCAACAGTGGGCAAAAGATCAAACATTTGAGGAGCAGTGTTACTATCATTGTGCCATTGTTGAATCCAAAAGTTACCTAAGTTAATAACGGCTATTTCCGCTCACAAAATGCCGATAATTTTTAGCTCCGTAGCCGAAATGGCGTTTTCGGCAGTATTTTCAAAAATTGGGATAGATGCCTATGATTAGAAAGTACTGTGAAGATGATGTTATATGTTTTCTTCGATTGCCAGGGCTAAGTGCACCATAAGTACCTGCCGTTGGGTAAAACAGTCAATAAAGAATATTATTTACCCGTTTTGAAGCGTTTGATAGATGCTGTACGTCGCAAACAGCCGGAAATGTGGGCAAACAATTCTTGGATTTTGCATGATGATAACGCGCCATCGCACCGAGCTCAAATTGGGCTGGATTATTTGACCAAACACCAAGTAAATACCATCGTGCAAGCACCGTATTCACCTGATATGGCCCCGTGCTAATTCTTTTTGTTTCCCAAGTTGAAGTTACCACTTCGTGGAAGGAGAAGTTTCAGTCAATAGAAGAGATCAAAGAGAATGCGACGAAGGAGCTGAAGGCCATCCCTTCGTCGGTCTACCAGGGGTGCATGGAGGACTGGGTCAAATGTTGGCACATGTGTCTTGCTTCAGACGGGTCATATTTTGAAGGAGATAAAATAAATTTGCTTGAAATTTAAATCTGATTTGTTTAATTTAAGCATTTCCGGTACTTTCTGATCATTGGGAATACAAGTATATCAAATCTCGCGGGTTTTCCAGTATTGAATAGCCAATGCGCCTCGTTTGAAAACTCTCGTTAATAAGTGCATCACTTTGGAAGTAAGTTTCTGTTATTTCCAAACCTTATTCAAAATTAAAGCTATCTTTTTTCATCATTATTCATAACATCTTCCTTAACTTACTTCTATATATTCTCAAACGATGATTTTATTCATACAGTTGAATGACTTTCTATAACGAATAACCTTTATCTTACCAATATCGGTCAATTTGTGAACTTTCTATGTAAATTTTATATACATAAAGTTTTATTTAAAAACAAAAAGAGTTAATAAAACAAAATTAGTTACTCTGAAATTCAAGAAAACTGAAGGTGAAACAGCAAAAGTGGAAATTTTTTTCGGCACTATAAAGTTGAATTTTTTTGCCAGCCTCTATGACCGCTCTTAGTAATTTACCCATTAATACTTATGCAGTTTGCGATTTACGATAAACTCATTACACTCAGCATGGTTGCGCCTTTCAAGCTAACGGCCAATAGTGCAATGCCAGCAAGCGTAAAACTCATTTAACAAAAAATCAACACTAATTTGGCATAGCTGCAATGGCAGCAACTAAAACTTAATTAGCAGCAATTGTTATGGCAGTTTTGTTATTACGAAATATCAGCAGCGATAAAAAAATAATTAACTAATTTCAAAAATTCATTCTGTTCCTTTTTAGTTTTCTCATTTTCGATTGATTTTAAATTGTTTAGCAAGCAAATTAACACGCTCAAGTTATTCCCATATTGTTCGTGAGATAATTACATTTTACATAATCGGATTTTTTGCTTTCGTTTTGCTGCGGCACATACTTTCTTAGCTAACTACTTTCGTAAATCGCTTGAATTGTGTGAGATTATTATGCGTATTACATATGCATGTACATTTGTACATATGTTTGCCTGTTTATTAATATTTTTTATATCTGTATGCAAATTGCATTTTCTAATTTCTCTTTCAAGGCATATTCGACTATGTAATAGAAAATTATTCAAAGCACTGTGTCTGCCAAGGCACACTGTCTGCTTCGCAATATGAACTAATAAATATTCATTTTTTAGACCACATGTAAGCAACTGAATGATTTTGGCGGCTACTATAAAGCATAAAGTCAGCAATATCTTCATACTTTTCGTATACAGAGGTAGGCTAAAATTAAGTATCTGTTTATATGTAATTATATTAAATTTATTTTTGAAAAACGACGTTGTTGAATTACATTTTGTAAGACATTATTTTATTTGTATCTTTATTATTGCAATGCAAAAACTTAAGGCCACTGTAGCCCAGAAAAAGTTGTTTTCTACTAGCCATCGCCAAATCTCCGATTGTATTTCGGTAATGAAAAAGATTCTCACAAAAAGCCATCTGCCGTTCGTAGTCGACTTAAAGCTGTAGGTCGATCCATTTGTGGAAAAACACGAGGACGCATGCCACAAATAGGAGGAGGAGCTTAACCAAAAGGATGTAAGCACCACTTAAGAAGTTCTGAAATTCTTATTATTCACAAATAAAAAATAGAATTCAAAGAATCATTTTAAACCAAGGAAGCTGGAAGCCCACCTTCACTTATATAGGCAAACAATAAACGACATGCATCGGGAGTCTCTCACCACCTTTATAAACTCCAGCACACCGAATGTAATTATCGGAGTCCAACCACCCCACCGATTGTAGACGAAGAGCTTCAGCTGGCACAATTACGTTTGGAATACTACAGCAGGTTAAACTTCTACCTTTCCAAAGCGACCCTCCCATATTCAACATATGTATATCCGGCTTGTGAATGATACCCGCACGACACTAACCGCTTATTCACGTGCACCCTTAAACCAACTCAATTAACACCTCTTCTAAAGGTAAAACCCCATCGAAACAGTAAGTTGTTTCCTAGGTGTACCGCTAGATGAAATCGTTGCTGACGACTGTGCTTAACAGTCGCTTTGGTCGCACATTACTGTTGGAGATGAGTTGAGATATGCCCCTCAATTCCAGTACAAGGTAAAAGTCAGTTGAACTTAAAACACATCGCCTTTTCAGTCGACACACCAACAAAAGTCGAGGCAAGTATTTTGGTTTGTAAGAAGATTAGGATTTCATTGAGAATTGAGATATGACAGAAATTTTAACTAGCGCGTTCTTATTACATCAATACCAAATATAACCCAAGTAGGAAACTTCCTGAGTAGTGTTACTTTTGACTTTATTTTTAATCATTAATAATTTTATCTTTAAATTGTTTTAATGTTATCGAATACTTTAAAATAATCACCTCATTAAGAAATCTTTATATTTTTCTTCTTTTGATTTCTAGAGTAGCGTACAGTAATACTAATTAATGTCGCATAGACGCAGTAGTATAATATGGCAAAGTTTTTTAACATCATCTTAGAGCAGGTTTAGTTTTGCCATTTTAGTTTGCGCGATCATATTATTTCTGCATCGCAACTCTTTAACTATTAAATGTTATTTTCGAAAAATATATTTTTTCTGCACAATAAATAAATCAAGCTAATACACCTTTTCAATTAATTTAGGCTGATTTTAAAATAAATTTGAATACAAAAATATACTTAGTTTTGGCCCATAGTCTATGTCTGCTACTCCCATCCACTTTGCATTGCTTTTGTTTTATAATTTTCTTTTGGACACGATTTTTTTTCTGTTGACATTTATTTAGCATTGATTATGTTATTGACATACATTGATTAGTTGTTTTATTAAGGCACCAACTGTATATAAATTTTGTCATTCCTATCTTCATATTACTAATGAATTAAATACCAACTGATTGCTGCATTCGCCTTCACATCTACATTTTTGCGCAACTTAACGCTGACACGCATACTCGTGACCATTAATTGGTACTAATTCGTGATAGCATTGGAAAATGTTGCGAAAGTAGCAGAGTAGGGCAAAAAAATGTTGGAAATTGTATTGTATTAAGTATTTATTAATTATTTATTGCCATGAGCCTTATGTGTTCTGAATATTTGTCCGCTTAGGGCAAAGTATAAATTAAATATTTATATTTGAAAAACTCGCATAATTCCACGCAAGGTTAGATTGGGTTTAAATAATTGGTTAAGAAAAGTCTCGCATATTTTTATTTTTTGTAATCATTATGTTATTAAATTTATAACAAAACTTTATGAATAATAAGTGGGTCGATAAGAGTCGATAGTGCGACATATTTATTGTAACATATGAATACATATTTTACTCAGGCAGTCAAAGGCATCACTTCAGAGTTCTATTGTCCTGCTAATCATTTGATTTTCTCCTTATTTTGATGATGTGCCAGGCCGAACTACTCGTTAGCAGTGTATAGCTTATTGGGTGATGATACTTTTGTCTTAAGCGAGCTATTTATTGCACTAATCTCACTCATCGGATATTTATCTATTGATTTTCAAAATAATTCGTTGTTGAGATCTTTTTGGATTTCTAACACAGAGAACCGCATTTAAAAAACAGAGTATTATTAAAAAATCAGCAAAACAATTCATTCAAAAAATAGCGAAAAAGAGACAATGGTTAAAATGATAAATGAAAAACTTCAAATTAAGCATAGAGGTAAATTCAGCCCAACAGCTTATGCTGCTAGTTGCTTTGATTTTGTCATGTGAATATTTATAAATATGCTTCAAGTAAATATATAAATAAGATTTTAAATACACAGTCCAATAGCCTTACAAAAGTGTTACTCAACAGGAACAAATGCTATTGATTATGACGGAGGATGCAGAAATCATCAGCTTGCGTACTGAAACCAAAAGGAGAACTTAAACAGTTGCTGATTTAAAGGGAAGAGCCAAAGCGAAGAAATCATTATTAACACGAGGTCATAAATATCTGCTGAAGCAGTTAAGAACTTCGTTTACTTGGAAATCACAATGTTGGCCTTCAACCGCATTTTAAAAAGTACTACTTTGGACTTCGTATTCAATAATGCAGTAAAGTCTTCTCTCGGCGAACAAAGGGCATACTTTATACAGTTCTTATGAGGTCCGTCTTATTAGAAATATGGCATAGAAATATCCTGTACGGCGTCCCATTTTTCTTTTTAGGGAAGGAGAGTAAAAGCATAAGCTCTTGGTGTAAAGTTTTTGGGATGTGTTAGCACAAAAGAGATCGGACATAGTAAGAGGATCAGTGAAAGCAAGACAGCTGCAGACAACACAAAAATGGGCTAGTAAGCTTTACAGATGCTATCCTCTAACTTGCTAATAATATTAAAAACACTGGTGGAATAGCTACCGTTTGGATTAAAACTAAGAGAATTGAGGTGTTACAATGGACTATTAGAGTCCTTTATGAGAACTTCAAGCTGGCAGTGATTCACAATGGCGATATCAAAGACCCATTCACCACCAACGCAGATGTGAGTCACGGTTGTCCCCTGTCGCCCCGTCTCCCTTTGACGTCATGAGCCAATTAAACTGCACAATAAAGGCATCACATGGAGTTTCAGCAGATATATTGAGCACCTGAACTTCACCGATGACATCTGGCTCCTTCTCACAGACATGCCAGCGAAGGCGGGCTAGTCACTAGACTAGCCAGCGTGCCTGGGCTGTCGGATTGCAAGTCAGCATCACCAAAACGAAGACTATGAGACTCAAACACAATAAAGCAAGACATAAGTATAATGGTTGACAGGTGCCTCGTGGAAATTGTTGAAGGCTTCTTTAGAATATTCTAGTCGAACACCACCAGCAACGACGAGCTGTGGAGATCAACAAATGAGGAACCTATCCTTTGGCAAATCAAACGCAGAAAGCGGCGATATATAGGTCACTCGCTTAGAAAACCACCAGATGGCATCACGAAACCAACTACGGACTGGAATTCATAAGGTAGTAGAGGTTGAGATCGGCCGAAGAACAGAACCGTGTATGGTGGAAGAGTCTTATCGAAGCTATATGTCCCTAAGCGGAATGAACATGGAAAAAAAGGCATATTCAATTTCCGGACATAAATTCAATTTTTAATTTTCTGCAGAGCTTAAAAACGGCGCGAAGTATCTTACTTGACCTAAATTAAATTAAATATGTGCGAAGAATTAGATAGGATGGGATTAAACTTGTTCTGATTTTATTTAAAAACAATTTAAAAAAAAATCTCTTGTTGGTTGAGATATTGGAACGCAATCGTTGAGTTTATTACTAAAAAATAAGTGACTTCGTGCATTAATTACAACTACTTGGAAGCGGATATGGCAGGGCACACTTTGTATGTGCAGTATAAATAAAGTAAAACTTCTTTCAACCAATACATTGTCATGGATTGTTTTCAAATAAATTAAGTTATTCTCAATATTGTTGTAATGCCGTTTAATATATAACACAGTTAAGTAATTTTAAATTTAAAAAATGTAAAAACTTAAAAATGTTCGGTTGTTTTTCTTTTCACAAATATTTGATAGTATTTGTGAGTCACTCCGTTGATATTCCATCTGCATGGACATAAATTTCGATTCGCGTATAAATTACAGCAATAGGCCAACACAACAATGGGTACTTAGTTGTCAAAAGAGGTAAAATAATCTTACACCTTGCTTATGCTGTTGAACTAAGGTCAAATGCGTTATTTACATACTTCTAATGTTTTTTAAAGACTCTTGTTTTCTCAACTTTTCCATTGTACGACAAACTGCTGCTGGTCTTGCCTTGACAAAAAACTAAAGCTAACGAAATTTTTATCGGAAATCGTAATCAGAAATTAAAATAACAGAACAATGTGCATTAAATTACTCAAAAGCAAAGAAATGAACAAAAAAGTAAATAAACAGGGAAAAAATTTGTTTAGCACACAAAATAACAAAAACTTTGCGATTGCTATTTATTTTTTCAAAAATGAGCTGTAATTAAGTTAATCAAGTGTTATTATTCAAGTAATTCATAGCCAAAATGGGTTAAAGCCACACACTCAGACACACGCAAATAGGTGCGAACAAAATCTTTTATTTGGAAGATTTTTTAATTTCCGCTATATTTTAGTTTTTATTTATTTACCGAAGCAGGAAGTACTCATAAAAACCAATTCCGCTTGTGGTATTTTCAGCTACTTGATTTTCTACAGCAGCAGTAGCAATAGCCGATGGGGGTAAAAATATGTTTATATTCATTATTTGTTTGTTTGTGTGATTAAATATTATATATAAATTTGTATATGAGTGTGTATGTTCATTTATGCCGAAATAAGTATCATGTTAGTTTAAGTATGTTGCCTAACTTGCACCACTTGAATGTAACTTCGACGCCACTGAGCCATTTCAACAGGTACACAGGTACACAGATAATAAATGCAATCGCACAGAGCATTACATTGTGCTATACATTTGTATGCGTCCAGCTATGAAACTATGAAAGGTAATTCAACGTTCCAGTCATTCGAGTAGCGTACTGAAATCGAAAACATGAGCTGCCATTACAAGATTTTTACACCATGCATACATCTACAAGTACCTATATACTCGTATTGGCGATTTTCCACCACTTGTCGTCTTTTTTGAATTCATCTGGCGTACTAATTTTTTGCAACTCACACAAGCATACTCGTGAATTTACTGAAACCTGGCGCATAGTATTTCAGTATATTTGTCGATTGCAGTTTTCTCAATAAATTTTATGCTGTTGTTTATTTATTTTACGCAAAATATGATACGTAGCCAAGGGATTGGCCGACTAAAAATGCTATTATTTCACTATGTTTTATTTTACACTTTAAGTTTATGGCAATTTCTGCGTTGACGTTTTACGTTCCACTTCCAAGGACGTTCATACATCGCTCTTATTACTGTAATCATTTCAAATATTAATTATTTTTAGGTGTGTTAAGTAAATGTAAATTTTTTAAATTTTACACACAAAAAGTTAACATAGTGTGTGTTGAATTTGTACTTGTGTATTTTCTGGCGACATACAGAACAATCACCATAAACGCGCGCAAAACAACTTTCTCTTCACTGCACTGCAACATTCATATTGTTGACACACTTGCGGTCACTTATTTGGCATGCATGTGTGTGTCTGTGAATGTAAGTAAATAAAAGTGTATGTATGTATAGCATATAGAACTTGGTAAAGTTCATTTTAACGCATTGTAGTAACATAGTAAGCATTTGAACATTGGGGCATGGCAAATCTGTTAATTTGCTATATTGCATTGCAACAGGTTCGTGGCTTAAGTCTTTTGTTAACACGTGCAGTCTTAGAAGTGGTAAGCTAGCAAGTGCACAAATGTATACATACTTTCTCAGAAACACATATATATGCACATACGAGTACATACATGGTATTTTACTTTATTCTATCGTATGAGGGTGAGGAAAAGAGACGTGAATAATCTATTGTATTGCCTCCGCTATGCGAAGATTTGTATATATATCATCAAAATTCGATTCTTCCAATGCCGTTATGTGTAAGCATATTTACAAATATAAAAATTAATTAGACTATGAAAATTAGCTGAGCCAGCCAAATGGATTTCTAGCAAGACGGAATTTTCAATCAATATAAATATGAGACTAATTCTGAGCAAAAGTTGGCAGTAAAACTCATATACTGTCTGATTCTCAGTGGTATCAGTTAATTTAATTTTAAAAATTTCGGTTTTGCTTACAAACTACTTTTTTCGGCTATTACCCTTCCATGTTTACATTAATTCAGCGTAAATTTTCATTTTTGCTTACAGACGATTATTATTTGCACACACTTTTGCTAATTCTCACCACCAGCTTTCCTAAAATTATGGCTCCATTAAAAATTTTATTTTAATTGACCTTAGTTTGTATTCTATCATTCTTGGACATAGTCAACCAAAGACTACCACTCCAACAGTATTCATTAAAAGTATATAGGAGCTGTTCTAAAATTCTATGAAGGGTTTATTTCACAAGTTCGAGCTGCCTGATGGCTGATAGGCTTGCTTAAATGTGAAGCTTATACACGTAAAACTATTTTGAATTAATACTAAAGGTCAGGCAGAAATAATGGTGAACATGAATATTTTCAGCCAGCATCTTTCAATCAAGGGCAGGTTCAGAAATAAAATCAAAGTATAACTAAGGGCTAGGGGCTATGAAAGGGGAAGGGCTATGAATTAAATTTTATGTCAAGTAAATAGATTCCGAAATTTTTGTTTGTGAAAGACTTATAGTTTTTAAGATATATGTTGTCAAGGTTTTTGTGAAACGTACCGAAAGTTGCAAACATTTTGAAAATCCAACAACTCAGTTGAAAATATTAATTAAAGTTGCATGTCGACTCTTTTCAATTTCTTACTATCTTTGCAGAAAGGGGTTTAACTTGCCCCCCTTTTTTTTACTTTCAAATTGCATCAATAAAATAAGTAGCAACCGAAATTAGTTGCCAAATTTTATAAAACCTTTTTATTATTGAATCATGTTTTCAGTATTTAAACCACGAGCAAATTTCAACTTAAAAATATCGGCCATACGAAATATGCGAATTATAAACTATTACAATTAAAGCAAAAATATCACTGAATTTACACGCGAAAAAGTTTGAAAAGTACAAGAGGGCGCAAAATTAGTCACCCTATAGGGAGATTTACAACTGTTGCAAATGGCATCGTAGGTCAATCACATTTGACAGATTGGAATTAGACAGCTGCAGTATACAAATATACAAGCAATGAATCGCATAAATACCAAAATAAAGATTACCATCATCCAATTTTTTTTTTTTTTAATGAAAAAGTTATTCAATAACAAAATTGGATGACTAATTTGCCACCTGTTATGATACTCTAAATCTGGAAGTTGAGATTAACATGCAAGTCGAACAAGCACACAAGTAATCATTATTTCAAACTTTAAATTTACCTAAATAGGTGGCATCCCCGAAATTATTCATTGTTGAAAAGTAAATAGGCTATCAAAACATAGGTAGCAAATGAAAGCTCAATGAAATATTAAAGTAAGAGTATTAAATGAATGGTGTTAAGATAAGAGACTTACACCATTTATTGGGTGTTTGATCGAGCTCCTCCTCCTATTTGTGGTGTGCGGCTTGATGTGGTTTGATTTCATGTTTTCATTTGTTTCACCCACCGAACATACACACTTCCGAATGGTAATCACGTACCAACCCATTCGGCTACGGCGACCGCATAGATTCTGTCCTGATAGATAAATTTAATCCTGGGATAATTTTGAATAAGAAAAATTTCACAAAATTATCAGAATATGGGTATAGAAGAAATAGAGTTTAAGGATTTTAGATTTTCAGCTTGAATACAGAAATTTTGAGGAACTCTCACATAAATTTTAATATGAACCGATTGCTTAATTTGCTTATATTTTAATAAAAAGTTAAAAAACAATGACAAGCTGGTTGCACATGAAAAATGTTATACCAGTTGTAAAGGATGTTCAAATTCGAATAGAAATCCACTCTTATTATTATGAAAATTTACTAAATAAAGAAAATTTTTTAAGTGAAATATCACATACTTTTATTTAAAACAGAATTTTTTATATTTTTGTCATTCTATTGGCAACCTTAAGACCATTAATTTAATACCTTTATTACGATAATCTTTTCAATTTTAAAAAATTGATAAATAAAGCGGTGTTATAAAACGGCGATCATAGAAAATAAAAATAACGGGAATTAGATAAGACGTGCTCTTCTTGCTGTTGTACCCATATTAGAATTAATTAAAGCCTTTGTATCTCGAACCTGACCCTTTGATAAGAACCAAAAATTTGTAGGTAACCCTTTATCAGTTCTATAATGTAAAATTTCGAAATAAATATTAAGATTAATATTTCAGGTTATTTCAGAATTTCTGAAAGTTGACGATTGCTGCCACATGAAATTAAGAGAACATTTTATACGAAACAACCTTTTTGTTATACTCAACTAAAGTTCAAAAATTGTAAGCCCAAAATACATCTGTAAGTGTAAGTCTATTCTGTACTGCTCCCTATATTTAAAAACTGAATACTTTTTATTTCGCTAAACATGACTGCAGATATATAAGTATATTTATTTTTTCTGCAACACTTGCCATTTACAATTTTCCTTTTCCCATGCGCCACTTTATACGCTGACTTGCAGATTTTCAATGCAATACCAACCATTGATTTAGTTACCGACTTGTTTTTCCACTATTGGCTACCTAGTTGGTTTTCCATTTCAACCAACATTGCGGATAACTTTCAATGCACAACCATGTGCAATACCGCTCCCGCCCACCGCGTACTTCTTCCAATACCCAGAGCGACTACAATAAAGCAGCGCAGTGAGTGAAGTGGTTGAAGTGAAAGGCGAATTTGATGATGTTTTTTTGTACTCATGATTTTGTTGCTACTTGAGCATTGTTGTTGTTTTCGATTTTGTTGCTGTTCGTATTGCTTATTGCAATTGGTTGCGTGGCGCCGGTACGGTATTGCGGTATTTCTCTCACAGTTGCACACACGTCATACGATGCCGGTCGACTCAGGCATATAGGAGTACTAAGAAAAATGTATGAATGTATTTACGTGTATGAGTGTATACGCACATATATATGAAAAGAAACCTCTGCTTGTGCATACGAATAAGTCTGCATTTTCAAATAACTATCGGCTAACTGATATTTCCAGCCGCTCGTTTTGAATTCAACTCATTGCTATTTGCTGTTGTGGTGCTTAACGTTTTTGGAAATTGTCAGTTTATTGACTACCTTTTTAACGCCATAAAATAGTTTATAAACGATGTAATGCTTGCACGAATCCACTACAAAATAAGGGTTTGGTATTTGAGGCGACTAATAAATAACTTGAGGAAAAAACCAAAATGATTACTTAATGATTATGAGAGTGTTGCATGGTTTTGCAGTTTTCGCCATCAAAAGAAAGTGACTTGAGGTCAATGGTCACAGGATTGGTAAGTACTTAAAATATGTAGTAGATAATTGAAAAAAAAGAAATATATATGTATATATAATATGAATGCATTAGATTAAAATGAGAAAGGAAATGAAAATGCATTTGAAAACGAAATACATTTTTTACACGCGCAGTCTCCTCTGCAAAGGGGTATTAAAATTTTTGTCGTTGAGGAATTGTGATAAATATACTTATGCTCACATAAATTAACTACTTTATTGTTTTAAAATATTAGTGCTACATTTTTCGTTAATATTTTATAAAAGTTTAGTTCACTCTATAACAAAAACAAAAATTTTCTGAACAAGTGCTTTATATTCAACCTATGCAAAAAAAATGTCAAAAGACAACGCAATTTATGAGCGATTTCAGCCTTACACTTTTTAATACTGAAATTAAATAAGCTGCCAAATTGCATACTTTAAAATTTTCTCAAATTTCTGATCAAAAAGTTGAAAATTTTGAGGCCAATTTTTTGAAATTTATTCACTTTTGTACAACATTTAGAACTTTGATTTATAAGGATTTTGCTGTGGAAAGTGTTCATTACGCACATGGGCTGAAGAGCCAAGCATTTGGTGAGGCTTATGGGCTGGAGGAATCATCGGCCCATATTTCTTCAAAGTGAGACTGGCGCCAATGTAACAGTGAATAGCGAACGGTAAGCAATTTATTTCTCATCTCGGACCAGTGGATTGGCCACGAAGATCGTATAGTATCACATCTATGGAATTTTATTTTATTGCAGCATTGAAAGCCAACATTACTGAAGTTATTCACGAGATACCGACCCAAGTCATTCAGCGAGTCATTCCTAATTGGTGTTTACGGATTATCTTTAAAATAGAAACGTCATGAATGGTTCTAACAAAAATAATAAAGATTGCCCAGCCAATTTGAATGTTCGTTGTTTTATTTCAATTTAATCTCCCCTCAATGGATCCCCCTTTATTATGAATATAATAAAAAGACAAAATTATTTAATTATGTGAGCACGAGTGTATATACCCAGTTTTGACAATGTATTTATTTATTTTTTTAATATAAAGCATTTTTTTATGGAATTACAGTTTTTTTTATAAGAAATACCATAATAATCCACGTTCCAAACTTTTAAAAATTATAAAAATTTTATAAAAATATCAAAATTAAATTTTTTTTTTTTTGAAAAATCGCAGTTTGTTTTTGGTGTAATAAAATAAACGGTGCATTTGCTTCCGTATAACGAATGCACCCCAGTTTTTTTTTTTTTTTGTACGGAGAAAATCTGAAGCATCGACGGGGGAAAAATTATCAAAAATCAACGAGAGTTTTGAGTAACTTCAGACTTTCACTTTCCGTGCAGCCTAAAATTTAATGGGCTGTAAAGCTGCGTACTCAAATTATTTCCAAAAATTGTGACTAAAAATGTTGAAGTTTCTATGAAACCCTGACGAATTGTTACACATTTTTTGCAAAATTGGAAACTTGGATTATTATAAACTTTGCTTTAGAATAAACTATACTTTCATAAAAAAATTAATTAAAATTAAAAAGTAAATAAATAAATATTCCAGGTTTGTCAATATGTGCTACTTTCACAATTTTTCTACATCTGCATATATCAAAAGATGAGAGGAGTATATTTAGCCATCCGTCTGTCCATCCGTTCAGGAGCACATTAACTCTACCAAAAACTAATATACTTCAATGAAATTCGGTACAAAATACTACTTTTTTGGCATTGAAAATGGGCGAAATCGATCAAAATAACCCATAACAACTTCCCAATTAATTGTAATCAAAAAAAAAAGAAAAACGAAATATCCCATTACTTAAAAAAAACAAGTACTCCCGTTTGGTATAAATCAAAAATCCAAAAATCGGATAAAAACCACGCGCTTGGCGCTTACACCCTTTATTGGGTGTTTGGTCGAGCTGCTCCCCAATTCGTGGTGTGCGTCTTGCTGTTTGAAGGACCTACGACTTTTAACTCCAAATGTCAGATGCTTTTTATGAGAAGCTTTTTCATGGCAGAAATACACGCGGACATTTTCCAATGGCTTCCAGGGCGACCACTATTAAGAAAAACTTTTTCTATCATTTGATATTTCATGCAGGGCGATTTAAACTTGCACTTCCGAATCTTAGTCACGCACCAGGCCATTCGGCTAAGGCGTTCGCAGTGAATGCTAGCAATCCCGATATTTTCGGGATTTGCAATTCCTTGCGAAACATTTAAAGTAGAGATAGACAAATCGCCTTTACAGCAAATTGAAAAATACTTTGCGTTTACAACACTTCTGTCGTAAAATTATACTGAGTTTTTGTATTCCATGTTCATCTCTTCTTATGAGTGAAATATGTATTTATATTCGTGTTACATTAAATAATATTAAAATAATATGAGTGAACGGGCACGCACTTCAGGTATGTGTATGAATAAGGATATTAAGTTCTGACTTTATCATTACATCAAACTATATCTGACAGGTTTTTTCCGCAACAAAAGGAGTCAGAAGCTTTCGTCTCTGTTTTTAAATTTGTTTGGATTGAGCTTTTTTTGACATCCTTAGGTAAAAAAATAGGCTAAAAAATTACTAATGCGTATAAATTTAATTATTGCCTTTGTTTTGTTGCTAATTAACTCTAATTCACTTTAAACGAAAAAGTAAAAAACAATCATTTATTTATTATTTACCATATCATAGGAGAACTTCTTCAATACTATTGATGTTTTTTTCTTCCAAATTAACTTGTTTCAAAATAAATATTATCTAAATCCCGAGATTTTAAAAATCAAACAAAATTTACATCCCCAGTTCGTTCCAAATTTAGTACTTCCTTATTTGTTTTTAACTCTCTTTATTACGTGCTAATATTTGTATGTTTATATGGCACACTTCCTTGTGGGCTGTACGAATATAACAAACAAAGCCTTAATAAGTTTTGCCCGTCTCTATTAAATTTGTTGAATTCACGCGAAAGTAGCATTCGCTAATTACTTTTCATTTTGACTTTGAAAAACACATTACCAAACATTTTATAATCAAAACGAATTTTATAAACCGCATACATACATATATGTGTACTACAGGTTTCCACTAAAGATATTTAGCAGGTCTAACTTCCTGCTCTATCTCTTTGGAATAGACAACAAAGCCAGCTGAAGGCAATGCAGCAGTATCTAGTCGGGTATTAGCCAAACAGCCCAGCAGACAAATAGTGAACGATTAGCAAAATAAACGAGGCAACGAAATGTCGCTGAGAAGTCAAACCTTAATTTGGGTTTCACATACTTTTTACGCATAAACAACATTTGTAAACGAAGGAAAATAAAGATAGAGGAATAAATAAGTAAAATAAACTATCAATTGACGACCGCCGAACCATGGCGTAGCCCGAAGCGTTTGCTGGCTTTTGTGCACCAGTGCATATGCCCATGGTATATTGCCCAATGTCCACCAGCAGTCAATAGTGGTAGCAGCAGCAGCGGCAGCAGCAGCAACAGTGACAACTGGTACTGAACAACGGAGATGCTTCGTGCAGGCTGCGAGCAAGAGTTGCTTGCCATGCTTGGATGCAGTGTAATTACTGGTAATTAAATAGGAAATCTCTTGATTCCGCACATGGCTACTGGCAGTCTACATACGTATTTGTCCATATATGTATATGTGCATGCATACTTCTGCTTATTCATTGAGCATGTGAGCAGTTGTCCAGTCGCATCAATGACTGCGTATACGTACCGTTATTTGAAAGTGAATTTCACTAATTTCTTAAGGGCAGCAAATTGTGTACCTTTCCACTATAATTCAGGTAAATTTCAGTTAATTCATAGCTTTTAATTTTTATATTTACATAAGGGCACACATACATATGTACATACATGTATGTGCAATATAAATTATATTTCATTTTGTGTTCATATCTGTGAAATGCGTAGAAAATTCGCGTAACAGAAAAGAGTCTAAAACCTGATCTGATATTTGTATGATAGTAACTTAAAACATGAAGTAAGTGAATATGAATAAAATAAAATCGAATTCGTAGCAGCGCAGAATTGTCCGATTTTTTTCAAACCCATACATGCACACATACACAAGTAAAAGCAATGAAGCGGGTATCGATATTATAATGTATGTATATACCAATGTAACTATATACATTTAGTTGTGTGCATATGAATGAATTTAATCATTTTGTATATATGTTCATATGTTTGCAAGGCATACAAACAAACACGTACGTACAACAACATACATCAAGATATCTGCACACATATCATAGTCAAGGCATTGCCGTCGTTAGCAGTTTTGACCAAATGGGGTCGAGTTTCGAGCTGGTCGGACTTGTTAGCTCCAAGCAAACCTAATTTTAAGGCGGCAAATATATATGCAGTTATACATATGTATATACAGATCACATACGCATACACACAAACTTATATACCTAAGTGTTTATATTTCTAAGGCTTTTCAGTTTCTACTTTAATGCATAGAGATTCAATGAAACATCAAACATAGCAAAGCTCGAATTTTTATATATATATATGTAATGCATATAGATAAATATACGAGTATCTTAAGTACAAAGAGTTACCAGGAAACCCGCTCTGCAGGCATTTTTATTTATATTAGATAATAGATTAATTTGGTTTATATGACGAGATTATTAATAATTAACCGTTTTCCAATTATTCGAATTTAAAGATTACATTTACAAAATTTTTTTTTTCTATTGTACGTCCTCTCTGTAAGCTCAAGCTCAAAATTGTTCCAAGTTTTGATTATGTGGAAGGATATGTCAATTAATAAAATGAAATATACAAATTATTAAAATAAAATTCGTCAATAAAATTTGAACCAAGCGCTGACAAATAAAAATTGCTGTTCGATAAAGCTTTTTTATTTTTCGATTTTTCACTAAGCATTTCTTACCTCACAACATTAAAAAAACTTCTATGAAAACTATGCTGCAAATTACTTTGAAAACTAGTTTTTCTTTTTAGCTGCCATGTTTTTAAAAAATCTTTACAATCGAATATCTCGAAAAAGGTTAAGTTCTCATGTCAAATAACCAAATTTATCAGAAATAAATAATAATGCCTAAATAATAATGACCGAAAGTATCTACGATAACCTTCCCGGTAACTCTATACATCGGCAAAAAAACTCGCAACTTGCATGCATCTAATAACTACAGTCTGCCTAATGGAGACCGATAAAATTCAAGCTTAAAGTTCTGTTATCGAAAAAATTTAAATGCTACTTAACAGGCGTATCCATTCCGCAGTAACCGATGTGCAATTTGTTGGTTTTGTGAGAAATTTAGAAAGCGTAAGTGACTTTTACAAAATGAGTTCCGCGCATGAAAAACGATTTGAAACAAGCATCCTGTAGATCCAAAAATGTCATATGCATCTGCAGCAAATTATTTGAAGAAGTCAAAGCCGTTTACAAATAAATAGTTGCAACGGTATACAGATGTAAAAAACGTTGACGGCTTCATTGGACGAGATCTTCCATTTGGGCAAATAGTTGCATACGTCGGTCCTGGTGTTCTGCTGTTAATTATGTTTGGGCCGCGGCCGCCGTAGCCGAATGGGTTGGTGCGGGATTACCATTCGGAATTCACCGATAGAACGTTGGTTCGAATCTCGGTGAAACACCAAAATTAAGAAAAACATTTTTCTAATAGCGTTCGCCCCTCGGCAGGCAATGGCAAACCTCCGAGTGTATTTCTGCCATGAAAAAGCTCCTTATAAAAATATCTGCCGTTCGGAGTCGGCTTGAAACTGTAGGTTCCTCCATTTGTGGAACAACATCAAGACGCACACCACAATTAGGAGGAGGAGCTCGGTCAAACACTCAAAAAAAAAACGGGTGTACGCGCCAATTATATATATATATATATATATGTTTCTCTGAAAAAGGATTTGGCCATTTATTTGTCCTTACCGCCAATTTGAATACAGCTTTGATAACTAAAATTTACTAGAAAGGATCAATGCCATTAGCTGCGAAGATATTTAAAAAAACTAGCCAATCTTAGATTTGACAAGAAGACAACGACTTGAAGGTGTATAGAGTAGAAACAACAAAATGGGATTGATATGCTGGATTGACGACTGTGAAGTCGGTTGCCCACCATATTGAAAATGTCTGAAAAAGAGTGAAACAAAAACTCAAAGGAGAACAAATAGACGCTTCAACAGTTATTAAGGCAAATTCGATTGATTTGGAGCCGATTAGTTCCACAACGTGCGCAGAAATTCACAACAAAGTGTGACTCAAAGATGTGCAGCCATTATAGCTAAAGATGGTGACTCTTCATTTTATTGAATATATTGCGTACTATAAATATTATAAGCCTATAAAATACAGTTTGTTCGTGTCGAATCGGTCAAATAGTTTCCAAGTTATGGCAGCCTCGCTTCCATTAGACAGACTGTATAAATATAATAAAAAATTGTGTCTTGAGTAGTTCACTGTTATTAAAAATTGATCCCTCAAATTTCCTGAATGTTAATAAAGCTTAAAAAAGAATATTATCAAACTAGCATTGAGAGAATACAAAAATTATTCATATGCAAGAATCGACTAACTCAACTCAAGAAAGAATTTAGTTGTTTATGGCTATCTCATTTTTTCAACAGCTCTATACTCATATGGAATGACTACTTTCCTAGCAATTTTAATTAAAAATTTTTTACTAAAAACAGAGTTCCATAGATAAGGTTTTATTTTTGGCAAATACGGTTTTCGAATTAAGTGGTTGTTATTAATGAAATGTAGCCTTGGAGGAGATGTCATATAGTATGCATGAGGAATACAACGAGAATAATTGCTTTATTTGAAGAAAAAACAATGTAATTTTTTAACATCGGTTCAGCTCATGAGACAATTAAATACAATATTTAAGTATATAATCAGGAGCAGGGCTCATCTTTAAATGGAAAAATGCTGATAACATTACCCAAAGCGAGTTTTTTAAATTATTTATCATATACGATTTAGCTGTTTTACGGCAGCTACTGTGAAATAATGGATTTCTGCATGACTACCGCTTTATTCGCTGAGAGTTTTTTTTCCATAATCTCACTTGAAATTTGGAAGTACTTATCCTGCTTATCTTCGTGAGCTGATACGGCATAAAAAAAATTATGCATGTCCTGAAATTAAGTGTTGAAATGAAGAGCACCAGCAGAAGCGCCATTGCGTTTACGACCTACTTAACAGTTGTCATTTCTATCTACGATGAAGAAAATAGAGAAGGTGTAGATTTTCTGATGTAACAGGAGATGTGACAGCGATTTATTTATTTTATTGGGTTGATGATACCTATATGAAAAAATCAATGTACCAATCATTACTCATGTTACTTCGTTGATGTCTGAACAACGACTGATTGTATTAAACAAATCTCCTGACGTAACAGCCCAAGTTATTATTACAATTTTGCTTCGGAAGGCTAACCTTGTAATCTATCATACTACTTGATTTCTGTTGGCAACAAAAAGTTTGCCAAAAGAATATCAAGATAAATATCGGAAGCCAAGATTCGAAGTACCATTTTTGCCAACTAGGAATTTCCAGCCTAGGACCATTAGAATTTGTGATATAAAACAATATAGAAAATGAATAAATATAATGGTAGTAACGCAAAGAAAGCTCTGAAATGTAATCAGCAGGACAATAGATGGAGGATCGTTCCGAACACATTGGGAGTTGAAATAATGGGGCCAACCAAGAAGTGGCATAACTCGGATTAATTCGAATGAAGTGCAAATTAATTTGAAAGTTCACAGGCTTTAAGAAGTCTTAGGACAATTACGAGACAAAATGAACCGAGTGACGAGACACTAATCAATTAAAAAAAAAAATAATAATAAAATAATATACGACCACACCATTAATTAAAAAAAAAAGTTTTTCATAAGCTATTTATCAGGTCAGTCCATAAGTGCATGCGTATTTTACAAATAATTTCACTTTTGTACGATTTTTGCATACAAAAAATTATTCCGGGAATATAACGGAAATATTTTTATTTTCCTTGATATATTGTGCATTCAACAAGTGATTCGAATCGCGGATAGAAGCACGTGTTGTTAAAAAATAAAATGGAATCTTCGAACGCGCATAAGAGAACCGAAACCTAGAGATGGCCTTCACCCCAAGAAGATTCTCTGTCTATTTGGTAGTATATGGCCAGTACTGTTTATTATGAACTTCTGGAACCAAACCAGAAGATAACTGCTGATTATTATTCCCATCAGCTATCAAACCTGAATGAGGCACTTAAAAATAATCGACCGTCTTTAGTGAATACACGCAATATTTTGTTTCACCACGACAACGCAAGACCTCATACCGCAAGGCAATCATTAGGCAAGCTGAACCAGCTCAGATGGGAGCTAATGCCGCACTCTCTGGATATTGCACCTTGTGGTTATCACCTTTTCCGTGGACTTCAATCATATGGGATAACAAGAACTACTCCCCAAAAGAAGCTATAAAAAGGGATATCGAAGAGTATTTTGGCTCCAAGAACAAACAATTTTTTGAGCAGGGAATTAAAAATTTGCCTTAGCAGTGGGAAGGCATTGTTAATAAAGAAGGAATATATATAATAATATATAATTGATTAATAAATACTTTAAGCATCTTTTTTATTAATTTTAAAACCACCTTTAAAAAACGCACGAACTTGTGGATTGGCCTGATATATTTCTAGCCAAGTAGTGGAGAAATTCAATTGGTTTCATTGTTTTTGGAAGTATTCTCCACGATGATCAATATACTTTTGCTTTCGTTTGAACCAATTTACGACGCATTTTTTTCCAGTCGTTTTTATAGAGTGTTTTTTAAATTGCGTCGGATCCAACTCGAACAACCTTTTCTACCACAAAGCGATCATGCAAAATCTTATTGATGCTAGTCATACTAATGCCTAAGGATGCCTCAATCTCTCGCGAACACGAAAAAGTTGTATATACATACTTCTGCACTATATGAAATTATATAAGTTTTAATAGTTTTTGTTTACTATTTCCTTTTATGTCGTCTTTTTTAAATCAGAATAAAAAACTACATATTTTTATAGCTTGGCCGCTAGCATAAGGTCGACAAAATTTCTTGCATCACCAATGTCCAGTCTTTATGGTACTCCGTAACTCAAACGACAATTTCAATTCATTTAAGTGTTTATACGTTTTTCTTTTTCCAATAAATTTAATTTTACAACCAATAAATTGAAAGACTTAAGCCGCAAACTTGCTTTCAGAGAGCCTAAAAACCAAGTTGCCGTAAAGTCATAAATTCAAAATAATAATTGTGCTTGCAATTTCGCATATACAATAGGATTTAATTTTGAAAATCTCGCTACAACTTTTATTGACAATTTCATGCAATTTAAGATTTTTTGTTATAGTTCAAAAAGAGCAAAAGAGAAAGACGTAACCATAAACTTGCTTTGAGGTGGAGCAGACTGCTTGGATTTGGAAAGCTTTCATTTCATAAAACTATATACAAAAAACACCTACATTGAGTGAAAGGAAGATTGAGTTTTAGAAAATGGAAATAAACAACTTGCGTCGCAAACTTGCCTTGCGCAGAGCAAAAGTGAATTTGTTCAAAATTTTAAAGCGTATTTTCAGCACGAAAAGCAAGAAGACATGCTTGTAATTTCAAAATGACAATTTCATGCCATTTAAATTCGTTCACCATTGTTTCGCTCATAACAAGCATTTAATTTTTAATGGAAGAGACTCAAGTAAGGAAATACTTGCAAAATCTTGATTATTTTAAGTGCGAGGATGGGCTTAAAAGTGATCACTATAGGTAGGAAGACACATCCATAGTATAGAATTGATATATATATATATATATTATATACAGGGTGGCTGATGAAAGCCGCAACCAAAAAAAAATTGAATAACTTTTTTTCTTTTTAAGTTATCTGTTCCATTTTTGTTTTAATTTGCAGATTGATCTTTAAAATTTATTAAAATGGATAACTGGGACACGCAAACAAGAATTTGGATAGTCCGCCGCTATCACGCACTGGAGTCCGTAGTTTTGGTACAGAGAGAGTACAGGCGGATGTTTGGCGGCGATCCCCCGAGCAGATGGACCATAATGAGACTGGTGAATAATTTTGCTGAGCAAGGAACAGTCGCAAGAAGGCCTTATCATCGAAACCCACCAGCTCGGACGGAGGAAACGATCGCTGCTGTAGCTGCAGCTATACAAAGCAATCCAAGGGTTTCAACAAGAAGCTTATCTGCTCAACTTGGTGTCAGCCGACAGTCTTTGCAAATAATAATGCACAAAGATTTAGACTTATTTCCCTACAAAATTCAAATGGTTAACAAACTGAATGCAGCACACTTGCCGATAAGCTTGGAATTTTGCCAGAAGATCCTGCAAATGGTGGAAGAAGACAAAAACATGTTAAACTGCCTTTTCATGTCTGATGAGGCCCATTTCGATTTAAACGGCAATGTGAACAAACAAAATTGTCGAATATGGAGTACTTCTAACCCACAGATACTCCACGAGACGGAATTGCATCCTCTTCGCGTGACAGTGGGGTGTGCGGTTTCTTCACGCTGTATTGTCGGGCCTTATTTTTTTGAAGAAAATGGTCACACCGTTACGGTTACTGGAGACCGTTATTTGAAAATGCTGAAAGAATTTTTCTATCCAGAACTACGCCGAAAGAGAATTCCTTTCAACTCTGTGGGGTTTCAACAAGATGGGGCAACGTCTCACATAGCCCAGACTGTTATGACAGAGTTGCGACGAAAATTTCCCAATAAACTGATTTCAAGAAACTCCGAATTTCGTTGGCCCCCCAGGTCGCCTGACCTTACTGCACCTGACTTTTTCTTGTGGGGTTTATGTAAACAAGAAGTTTATAAAACAAAGCCAACAAATTTGGATGAAATAAAACAATCCATTCGGGCAAAAATTGCGGCTATTCCTGTCGCAACTCTCAAAGCAGCAATGAACAACTTTTTACTAAGATGCCGCACTTGTGTCAACGAGCATGGGGGGCATTTAAATTCAATTATTTTTAAAACTAGTTAAGCTACATTTAATAAAATTTAATGACCTTCAACTTGAAAAAAAAAATAAATAAAAAAAAAGTTATTTGAGTTTCTTAATGTAGCAAAATTCATCAGCCACCCTGTATATGTACTTTATATACTTTATATAAGTATATATATATACCTACATTTGTTTTTTAATATGCTATTACTGAGAGTTTATGATGACCAACAAGGGGTAGTTGACACAAGTATATTACAATGTAATTATATTACAGGAATATTTAGCATTTTTTACCAGTACTAAGTTGGCGGCCGCCATAGCCCAATGGGTTGGTGCGTGACTACCATTCGGAATTCACAGAGACAACGCAGTTTCGAATCGCGGTGAAACTCCAAAATGAAGAAAAGCATTTTTCTAATAGCGGTCGCCTCTTCGCAGCCAATAGCAAACATCCGAGTGTATTTCTGCCATGAAAAATATCCTCATAAAAAATATCTGCCGTTCGGAGTCGTGGATTTGTGGAACAACATCAAGACGCACACCACAAGTAGGAGGAGGAGCTCAGCCAAACAACCAAAAAGAGTGTACGCGCCAGTCATACATACATACCAGTACTAAATATTATTTTTTGAGATATTTTATAACTTTAAATTAGGCTTGTAAAAAGACCCTGAAGTGGTAAATTTTTCTTTGAGAAATTGTGGTAAAAAAGTGAATATGATGATGGAGATGAATATGAAGCCGGCAAATAAGGGAAATGAATCATGTTAATGTTAGTACCGTTACATACATGTACAAGTTTACGACTTTTACCCAAATCATATTATGGTAAATTAAGACCGCGTAAGTTCTTCGGAGCAAATTTATTGAAGAAAATGGTGTATTCCAAGTCTACGCTAAATTAAAAACAAAGATGCAAGCAAACTACTGTATAGCCTAAAAATGACGTTTGACCCTCCCAAATTGTAAAAGAAAGATCGGCATTGTATATTTTTTTATTTTGGTCAATATTAGGTTTGCTTTTACAAAATTTTTCGTATTTATTTATATTAAGGGATCATTTCATTAGAATTGTTAAAAACCTATAGTTATTTTCTTTAAGAACAAAATAAACATAAGGGATTATAAACGCCACAGAGTGGAAAACAAATGTTTGACATAGGACATTGATTGATAAAATCGAAGCACATATGAAGTCTTTGACAAAAGTATGTGGGATTTACGGACAAAAGAATATTCGTGCGGGAAACTTCCAATGCGTTTCAAAAATTATTCCTACATCAATATAATGAGCGAAAACTGACAATGCCCGAATATAAAATCAAAGAGTTACCTTTCGAAACACCAACGATCTCATTGGATTGTACTGAAACTGATATGAATTGGAAAGCAATTACTTGGCAATTGCAAAAGTTTGTAAATGAAAAATTAACTTCGATCAAAAAATTATAGTACATATACTGCCTTATCGTTTTTACAAACTTGGAGGGTCTACCGTCATTTTGGGTATATAAACTGTTCAGCTATTTTGCCTAGAACTAAGCATAGAATTCAAATATGTCATACACTTTCTTCGAAAAGAAATCGCGCTGCCCTAATAAACATATATAGCTGTTTGTTAATTGATAAGAGCAGATACTATACTTTCATCTTAGCCACAAGGCCATGAAAAGCGGCTTTCGTAGCCGAATGAGTTAGTGCGTGACTACCATTGGAAGCCCTTGGCATGAAACACCAAATAATAGAAAAAGTTTTTTCTAATAGCGGTTGCCCATCGGCAGACAATGGTCCGAGTGTATTTCTGCCGTGAAAAAGCTCCTCACAAAAAACCATCTACAATTCAGAGGTGGTGTAAAAATGTACTTAGTTTCCTCCTCCATATTTGTGGAAAGCGTAAAGACGCACACCATGAATTGGTGTAGGAGCTTAGCCCAACATACCATAAAGAATGTTAGCACCAATTATATATTATAGTTGTAGGTGGTCACCGTAGCCGAATGAGTTATTGCGTGACTACCATTCGGAATTCACAGAGAGAACGTCGGTTCGAATCTCGGTGAAACACCAAAATGTAGAAAAGTTTTTTTCCAATAGCGGTCGCCCTTCGGCAGGCAATGGCAAACCTCCGAGTTTATTTCTGCCATAAAACACTCCTCATAAAAAATATCTGCCGTTCGAAGTCTACTTGAAACTACGTCCCTCCATTTGTGGAACAACATCAAGACGCACGCCACAAATAGAAGGAGAAGGTCGGCCAAACACCCAGAAAGGGTGTACGCACCAATTATATATATATTTGTTTATTCAGAGATCTAGCCAGTCATTTCCAGCATTTTCCAATTGGATTTAAGTATTCCTTTTGAGGCAGCCTCTCGAGTATAATCTAACATAATATTTGTTAAGTTTTAAGAAAGAAGTAAACTAAGTTGATTCTGTTGAAAAGTAAAATCAATGTTACGAAAAAAATTATATCTTGCTTTAATGGCCAACTTCTTAGCACACCATCGTGCAGATTATTTCTTTTTTAATAAAACTATACAAATATTGGAAAATGTACAATTATGAAGAAACTTAATTTAGCTCGAAAGTGTGGCGAATTCGTTTTAACAATTATATGCAATTTAGTGTTTTGTACTTTTTACTTCATACAGACATTTTCGCACTTCGAAAGTGAAACTCGCTGCAATACAAACATGCACGTACACGTACAAACATACACGCTTACTAACACACATGTAGTTAGTCGAGTCTATAATGAATTTAAGAAACATATAAAATTGTGTGCATGCTTGGATTTTTATTTCTTCCACAAATTCATGCGCTTATTATTGATTTTTCTGCCAAAACAACCAACACATGTACATTATACACACATAGGTAAGAGCATTGAAGTGACATGTACGTATATTTGGTTAACGTACAACTAAATGAAATCAGTGATTCACTGCAGCGCACTTTGTCTATACGCCTGAAATGCATTGACTATATGAGTTTCAAGTTTGTGTCTTAAGTCTTTCGTTTCATACCACTACAGCCGCTACTATAAGACACATATTTATATTCGCGCGTGTACGAGTATTTCAATGCAATAACTTACCATTTTGTTTGAAAATTCGTAGTCTCCACAAATAAACTCCAAAAGTTAACGTTTTGAGTGATTCGCTTTCAATTGCGCTGCACCAAAAATATTTACCACTTTTTCCAATAAAACTCAATGAAAAATAGAACGATAAGAGTGTACATATATATATAAGTATATTGTGTGTTGCACAAATTACAAGCAACACCGAATTCAGACGTTGATTTCGTTAAGCTGCAATTGCACTAAAATAAGAAAAATCGATAAAAAGGCCGTTTACTTAGATGAGATTAACAAAGCACTGTAGTGAGAGATTCATAAATTTATTCCCCTTAATTTCAACTTTCACAACTTTTAAATTTATTTACTTTCCGTTAATTGTTTGCAAATACATTAGTTAAAATTTAAGGGCAACTAATTTTAAACTATAGTTCCAGAAGTATATAGATCAAGTACGCCACAGTTGAAATTTAAAATTATTTAAAAACGTATGCTAATGCAAATAAAAATGAAATTTTAAAATGGTATACTAAAAAATGTAATATATTTGCATTTGAAAAGTGAAATCGTGGCATAGTCAATTAAGCTTAACAAAGCTTGAGCATTTTGGTATAAAACAAACTGTCTGCCTTTTTTGGTAATTGTCTTAATGGCCACTTAAACACTTTTATAAATTTCGCTGTGACAAAAAAATTGCCAAAAGCAGTTAAAAATTAAATTAGCAATAAAAGCATTTCGAAGAATTTCGAATGGGTTGTATCAAAAGTCTGCAAACTTTTATTTTAAAGCTTTTTTTGAAAGCACAACAACACTTCTGCTTTTAGTTCCATAATTTGTATGCCAAATAGTAAAAACAAAAAACTTTTTTTTATATTTTTACTCAGTTCCGTATTACTTTACGCGTTTTTGAACATAACTGTTATTGTTATTATTATTTTTTTTTTTTTTTGTTTATTTATAAAAATATATTTTTCCCCAAATCCATTAGCTCCACACAATTAAAATTTTAATTTTGTTTCCTTTTCACACTAAAATTTGTGGAGTTTTTTTACTTAATATTTTCATATATTATGTGTATGTATATGTTCATATTATTTAATAAAATTATAAACAAAATTGCTCGCTTTTAATTTTGCGCACTAACCGTTCAACTGATCTCAACCGCTGGAGTTGGTAACTGTGACTGAACTATTCCTCGACTTGTGCGCATACGCAGCACTCCTCGAGCAAGCAAAAAACCAGCAAACCAGCTGGAGAAATTACGTATGTACTTATGTCTAAACCAACAACAATAACAAGTCAGTGATTTTGAGTTCTTTTTCATTGGCTCTGCCAGTGAGAAACTCAAGCAGTTCACCAACTCAATGTGTAGCCAGCCAACAAGGCGAGTGAGCCTCGAAAGCCAGTTGCACTACATATACATTACCATATTGACCAACCAACCATACCTATCCAGTAGCTGGTTTGTCGACTTTAAGACAAATATTGCTTGCTAGCAGTCGGCACTTGTTTATTAGCTACATCGATATATTTTGTATTTAATATCTTCTTTTACTCAATTTAACTTCTGGTCTTTCGTGACTTGAGTGAAATGGTAGAATTTACCAAAACAAAGCCAACACATGCACCATGAAAGTAAACCTAAACTGAAGTTTTGTGGAATCGCTCAAGCGCAAAGAAATTAACTGCTTATGCGAATGCTAAAGGTATGAGTTGATTATGGCTACCATTTCAGTTACATATTGAAATTTGAAAAAAAATGTAAATCAAAAAATTCATAAGAACAAAAATGAGTAAAAATATTTCTTTAAAATATTACATTTGCAGTTATCGAAATAAGAGCGTTTCATAAAATATTTTCAAACAAATTGTTCACTATACAAACGCCGTTCAAATTTCATTATTTATTCCAATTTAAGAGCAAATGGCCGCTGATTTCGGTGCCTATTTCAGCAATAACGACATCAATATTGTAATACAGTGACCGAATCAATTCTGGATTGTTGGCATAGCATCGATCCTTAGGTACGAAATGAAATCAAATAGTAGCTTCACGCGAATTAACTGACATCACGTCTGATTACACGATTATCGAACTTAATGCGTAGAATATCGATTATTGGACGACTTGCGTAGCGTGTGGCGTTCTACTTGCGTGAAACCAGAGCGTACGACCATTCAGTTCTTCAACGAGCTGTCACAAGTAAAATAAATGGTTATCAAATCCCCATAGTATTCTACATTAGCCATTGCGTAGTTAATATCGTGACTCCAAAATTCACACAAAACAATTGCACTCTGAGCATGCAGCAACTGCTCTGTGGCAACGCGTGGGTTCCCTAACTTCCAAATATGCCAATGAAAATCGGCTTCATCTGTAAAAATGATTTTTTAAGCTGAATTTCTGTCACTATCTAACTAGCGGCCGCTGCAGCCAAATGGGTTGACGCGTGACTACCATTCGAAAGTGCGCAGGCTCGAATCTCCCTTCATGAAACACCAAATCATAGATAACGTTTTTTCTAATAGCCCCTTTGCAGGCTATGACAAACCTCCGAGTGTATTTCTGCTACGAAAATAAGCTCCTCATAACGAATCATCTGCCGTTCGGAGACGGTACAAAACTATAACCTCGCGAAACCATTGTTTTTCTTTCTGCTCTTTTTCAGACAAGATATGAAGGACTGCAACTTAACTCAAGAAATGAAGAGGCATGCAGTTATCGTCGATACATGTGCAAATCAAACCGATTTGGAAATCTCTAATTTTCTTAAGTGCGCCCGTTCGTTCATTTATAAGGTTCGTCGTGAATTGAAAGCATCAGGCGATGATGCATATTGTAAAACACAAAAAACACGAGGAATGTTCTGACACTGTCCGAATTTATTCAGCAAGCGCAAGCGATCATTGACGAGGACCTTTCAAAATCAATGAAGGCCTTTATGATGGAGCTTAATGTTTCTGAGGGTCTTATCCGTCGAGTTGTCCATCTCCGGTATAAATCCTACGTTATGCGCAGAAAATAGTTGTGTTGAAGCAAACATGAGAACAGAAAGTTATCCGATCGAAACGCCTTCTAAATATAATTAAACACCTTGAAACGTCTGACGTCCAAATTCAAGCGACCAACCGCAGAACCGCGACCAAACCTGAATGATAGATGGCTATGATCCAATCCTGTTGTCATGCATACAAAGTTTCCAGCCACTGTTATGGTTTCGTATGTTCTGAGCAACACAAGACATGTCATGCCAGCACACTACATTTTTCAAGGACTACAGATAAATTCTGCTGCATAAATCGATGTTCTAGAGACAGTACTGAAATCCTGGATTGATATGGTACGCGATGACAGACCGCACATCTTTCACCAAAACTCTGCTCCTTCATACAAAGCTATGGCGACACAAAATTGGATGACCATGACCACATAATATCGAACTTATGGTCGCCTAACTCCCCAGACCTTAATCTCCTGTATTATTAAGTGTGGGGCGTAGTTGAGCGTGAAACCAATAAGCATTCTCCTTTATTTTCTGAAGGCTGCAATTAATGCCGTTATCGTCAATATCAATAAGGAGCATTCGACTCGGACATGCAATCGTTTTCGAACCGACCCGGATCAAGGAGGTTATTACAGCTAATGGAAATTTTATTGAATGATTTTATAGATATTTAATAAGTTAGTGTTATGTAAAAAATTCGTGAAGTTTCATTAAAATTTTATTAAAATTAGTTTTACTCTCAAATTCTTACGCACCCTTCAGAGGAACGGGGAAAATATTGTGTTGTTGAGACCTGCGGCAAATTTCCATTCTTGGATTCAAGAGCACACTGTCGTTAAAGTAGCAATGTTATCCGTTGAGCAAGCATGGGTATTACCTTTTTTACTTCACGATGTTGTGCCTTACCACGATCAGTTTTTGCTTTTTTAATTTCGCACCTGAAACGCTTTTGAGACATAACGCAATGCATTTCGAAATTTCATTTTAGACCCAATATTTGTGCTTATCTTCTTCATATTCTGGTAGCAAAGTCCCGAAATAGCTCAGCATAGAAAAATCGAACTAAATTACTAGGGCAACTACAAATAAAATAATGCAAGGCAACAATGTATGCAACTGATAAACAAGTTTGCATTTTGGGATAATGATTTTTAAGATAACTCCAACTAGACATCATTGAGTTTTACTGATCTTAAAAGTACTTTGGATCAGCAGTTCCGCTTTAGTACAACAACGCAGGGGACTGTTCTTTTTCCCAATTATATTTGCTTTGCCTTGAAATATCTGGTTGAATAAATGACACCAAGGATTGTTTTATATATTTTCCTTAGTGGTAGACATTTGCATTATCTGAAACCTGGAGTCTACGCAAAAAATAAATTGAAATTCATTTGCAAAATGCTTCTATTTTATTGCTTCTAAATAGATTATCACATAAAAACTAGTATTAAATAAATTTTGAAACTTCTTTTAAGCATCTTCTACACAACTTTCATATCCACTGCATAGGAAGAAGCGCGTTCATGCGCACACTTCACATATCCAAGCTGATATAAAAGATTATCAGTAGCAACTAGTTCTCTATTCAAAATCAAGCGCATTTAGCTAATTATGAAACGTCTAGCAAATGACTGCGAGCTGGCTAGTTTGTGCGCAAAATTAGCATAAAGTAATTTTTTCCAAAAAAAAAAACTAATTTTAATGTGCAAGCATTTAACGCACGCATATTTACCTATGCTCATACATATTTATGCTCATATTCCCTTTTAAATAAAAATGCATAAAAATCCAAACGTAAACGTCTAAATTGCCTTGATGGCATTAAAAAAATCACTCCACACCCAAGCAGCCACAAATATTATGTATGTACTCTCATATATGGTATACTTAAAATGGTCACAGTAACCAATAACTCGATCCCGTGTTTGATCCCGCTCATTATATTGGTAGTAATCATTTATGCCCAATTTTCTTAATTTTTATTATATTTTCTCGTGTCGCGTCTGAATACTCATATGGTTTCTTCTATGTAAAGTATGAAGAATTGAGAGAACAATTCGGCACAGAAAAATATTTATACAAATAAATTCTCTAGTACTGTTAGCATTAATCATATTTAGGACGCCTAGCTTTTAAAAAAGTGGTATAAACTCCCTGAAACTATATACCCATAAATAAACAGAAGAATAAGTTGAGACTGAAAGCCTATACTCTGCAATTCTAAGGTCACAGCGTAACCATTTGAGGACAAACGCATATTATTATTTGGAAGATATAGGTAAAGTGAATCCCCTTATTCTGCTTAAATAACGCCATTAAATCACGCCATGTCTCGCAGCTTGAGAACTTAAAATGCAGAACAAAAATATTGTTGAAATGATTTTTTTTTTATTATATTCTGGTAGATAATTTCATGGAATTTTTGACTGACTTCTACTTTTTCCAATAAATCTGATTTGACTACTTTTGCCAATAAATCTGAATAATAAATCTAATTGATCAGCAATCAGCAAAAATACGAAGCAAACGACTGTCCGCTTGCACGAGCTGTATTTTCTAAGCACGTAAGCCAATATCCTTACGTAAAATTTTCCATGTAATCGGAGGACAAAGGCCAACAAGTTGGGAACTACGACGAATTGACATTTCGGCGTCTTCTTCAACACTTCGCTCTATGAACTTTTGGATCACATTTAGTTTTCTAAAGTAAATTTCCACAATTGGGAAGAGTGATTCTGGTGTTAAACACTTCTTGATGACTTGTCAAACCTTACTGAAGAAATACCAACTCAGCTGTCAACCCGGAGTTATCGATATCGATAGTTATCATGCAACTAAAAAAACGATTGATAAATAGTATACTTATATCGGCGGCGGCCGTAGCCGAATGAGTTGGTGCGTGACCACCATGCGGAATTCACAGAGAGAACGTTAGTTCGAGTCTCGGTGAAACACCAAAATTAAGAAAAACATTTTTCTAATAGTAGTCGCCCCTCGGCAGGCAATGGCAAACCTCCGAGTGTATTTCTGCCATGAAAAATCTCCTCCTAAAAAATATCTGCCGTTCGGAGTCGGCTTGAAATTGTACAATAGGTCCCTCCATTTGTGGAACAACATCAAGACGCACACCACAAATAGGAGGAGGAGCTCGGTCAAACACCCAAAAAGGGTGTACGCGCCAATTATATATTTATATATAGTATACTTATATACAAAAAGTCGCATGTGGTTAGATTAGAAAATTGGCCACGAAGAAGACAGCGATAAACCTGTACATTACACGCTAAATGTTAATTAGGAAATACCTCATATGTTTTTAAAATGGATGTGAGCCAAGCAGGGCAGGTGTAGAGTAGATGCTGAGATAAATCCAATTCATTATTCTTCAGGCAGATGCACCAAACGAGCCTTGAAGTAAAGTATCCAATTAAGACCCACACCACTATCTGTTGCTACGACATGGTTTGCAATAGAAGCTCTCCTCATCCGATCTACCAATGGTTATAAGGATCCGGCGGCCTTGTATGCTAGTGTTTTCGGCCGATGCGGCCTATCCCAAAATTAGTATTGTGCACTTCGTGGATAATGAAATCCCGAAACCTAATACCCGTAATTCCCCAGCCATCCCAATTAGACAAAAGCGTATTGCACCGATAAATAATTGTGTCCAATATTTCATGAAACAAGGCGTATCCATGTTTTATGCTGTATATATATATATATATAGGTAGATTATCATATGTATTGAAATACATAGGTACATACTCGTATTATTATACCTTTTATAACCAGCTATCCTGTATAAATTTATTATACTACATACATTTATATTTTTTTTTATTGGCTTACTATCTTCATTAATTTTAACTTTCAACTTCATAAATATATAATGAGTACATAGATGTATACGAGTATATTCCTATATATGTATATATGTAAATATAAAATAATTTGCAATGAAAGCGAAAGTTTTTTTGGGCTAACAACGCGTCGTCGCGGTTGATTTAACGCTGTGCAGTCTCTGTCGTTAGCACTGCCTGGCATGCGTTAATTGGCAACCTGGCACAAAACGTAAACAAATGGAAACTCAAGCACGTATGTATGTATGTATGTATATATATATATGTATATATATTGTATATTTATATGCATTAAGACAAATGAGTACAAACGTTTTGCAACAAACTATACAAACATGTGCTTTTATCACATATTTTACATCTTCCTGGATACGCCAACTTAGTTTTTACGTTCCGATTGTATGAAGATAAATACGAGTATTTTGATGTGGGTGCATGAAAATATATGAAACGGTAAGCTACTCTTTCGAAAATCCCCCAATTTCGGACTGGTTCACTTTTATTCAACTTGAAACTATGACTAGTTCGCGATCATTTACAACAATGATAGATTACAAGGTTTGGTTTGGTTTGGTTTCTAAGCAAAATTGTGAGAGTAACTTTGGCTGTTATATCATAGGATTTGACAGAGAGGGGAGAGAGAGAGAGTGAAGAGTGTAAATTAAGTTAGTTGAATACAATCAGTTTTTCAATCAGTCGTTGTTCAGACGACAATGAAGTAACATAATAACACGTTCACATATAAGTATGTAGATGATCTACTTTTTCGTGCGTAACTCCCAATCTGTAATTAAAAATCGAGATTTCCCATACAAATTTTCTCCCCCAAAATCTGAGGTTATAAAATAATCCTAGATAATAATCATATTTTTTGACGTGTGTCCTCTTATTACTTGTTATAAAATGTAATATCCAATTTCAAATGCGTATTGTTGCCATAATTTTTTTAAACCTCAGTAAACGTCGTTTACGGATTTCCTTCAACTGTTTATTATTAGCGGCCAATTGCACAATTGAATTAGCTATTACTTCTCCTTGTCTTTTCTTCAGATTGTTAATTATTAAATAAACCAAAAAGACCGAAATTTATCACCAAAATAATTTTTATGAAGAAAAACCGTTTACAACAGTATTGACAGCTGATTGACAATTTTGCAGGTAATCTGCCATATGTGAACGGGCAGATTAATTTTGTGGATTTATTGGTAATTCATGCATATGTGAACGTATTATAAACAGTATCTGCGTTGATTTTTTCGTGTACGACCCACACAATTCCAGTTTGTTCGTGAACAAACCGCTGTCACATCCCCTGTAACGCCAGCAAATCAGCTGATTCCTTCAGACTCTCTTAACACCAGTTAACGGTCTGTTAACTGTTATGTTAGCCACACATCTTCTGTATTCTATATTCAGTAGTTCATTCCCTTGCTTATATGTAGCAAATGGTGAATTTTTCGCGGGCGGTATCCAACGAAGTGTCAATTGCATTCTACTGCATCCAGTTTTCGACAGTTCAGAATAGTACAAGATCTTTATATGGTAAGTAGTACGCTTTGAAACTATTTTTCTGTATTTCTGAACCAGTACTAAGCTCCCCAGACGGTATTTAATATGCCGTGCTTAACGTTTTCAAAAGTTCAGAGTCAGTTAAAATGACATACAAAGGAAATTTCAAAAGTGACGGCTATAATAGTGAATACTTTCTAGGATGTACCTTTTTTATGTCATCTGTGACATTTTATGTCATCTGTGACATGATAGAACAACGCTTTCAAAATTATTGAAACTTATTAGGAAAATGGTCGACCTTTAAGACCAAAATATTGCAAAATTCGTGATATTTTCGGTGGTAGACCAAAAACTGGGCGTTCTATTGTGAATATTTTGAAAAGTGTTGCTGAACAACCTTCAACATCGATGTTTCGACGCTCTCAAAAATTAGGCATTCATGAGTCAACTGTTTGACGGATTTTAGCTGTGCTCTGTATCAGATTTAAATTATGTCAATATAAGTAATTGTTAAGAGCCGTATTTGAAATAAAAATAGTGAAACCTGAAAGAACCTTACATGTTTTTACATGTTTTACTAGTTTTATTTTGAAACAAATCGCTGCACGTCTTTTGAAGGACCCTTTATTTTACATATGTTGGTGCATACATATACTTAGTTCCTAAAGAAACATAAAAATTAACCTTAGTATTTAGCAAGAATTCAAATATAGAAGTGAAAAAAATCAAAATAGCTTTGTGGTGTCGTAGTTGCAAATGAGCTGTATGAAGATAATGATGAAATAGTCAGCTTTGAAAACAAAAATGAGAAACTAGCTTAGGTTAATGTAATAAAAGTAGATAATAGGAACTAAAAAGTAAACTAAATTCTACAGTTACTTCAGCTCAAGTTAAGATCTACACGGACGGACCTAAAATAAGAAGAGCTTTCTATTAGTGAATCCTTTAAACTACCGGATCACTGTAGTGTTTTTCAAGCGGAAATAAAAGCTATTCATGAAACCTTAAAATGGCTAAAGGTAAACAGAGTATCATCAACGGATATCTGCATTCTATCGGGCAGCCAAGCTGCCGTACGAGCCCTGGATGCATTCCAAACAACATCAAGGAGCCTCTTACGTTGTCACCAATCTCTAAATGAGATGGTCAAACAATATCGTATAATCTTATGCTGGGTTCCAGGCCACAGAGATATACCAGGGAACTGTAGGCAGACCAACTTGCAAGAGAAGGTACCGGTATGCCAGTCATAAGTAATTTTATGGAGATACCTCTCGCAACTTATAAGCTTCTCATTAAGGACGCACTAATCAGTTCTACAAATCAAAGATGGATTAGCGTTAACACCTGTGAAACTGCTAGGCAAACATGGTCAAGCCTAAATTTACGTCTGTCCAAGAGTATTATAAAACTGAGTTGACTTCAAATCAGGACCTTAGTAGGGGCCCTCACAGGACATGGTCTCATAGGAAATTATGCAAGGGGATTAGGCGTTTACACGCATGATTTCTGTCGTAGCTGCAAAAATGAAAAGGAGTTGGAAACAATTCAACACCTTTTTTGCACATGCCCAGCTCTAGCCAGAAGCAGGAACCGATTTTTAAAATCCTACTTCCTAATGAGTATAGATAATCTATACACTTTAGGTATCAACAACCTTATACGCTTTGTCAAAAGCTCAGGATGGTTCAATATGGAGAGGGAAATGAAGCCCAGCCCCCGCGGCTCACAATGGACCCATTTCATGGTCTAAGTGGCATCGTTGCCTCTATGTGCGATGCGGCTGCCAAACCTAACCTAACCTAACCTCAACTCAACAGCCGATTACGTCACATTCTCTGAGAGTAGAGTGGCAATAGCTCGACATGCACAACTTCCTGTTTCTCCTCAACCATCGCTCATGTCAAAATCGTCGATTTAGAAAATACCAGCTTTGATTCTTCCGAAAGGCAAACAGTTGTAGCTTCAGTGAGCGAACTGGTACGTAATTATCTAGTTCTAAGCCAGAAGTTTATTTCTTTACCTCAAGTTTTGCTACAGGGTATACAATCGCGAAGCATGAATGTGTGAGGACTGTACAACATTTCCAAAATATTTATTGCTCCTAACAAACTTGAAAATGCTTTATTTTCGCCATATACCTCCCCGAAAGGGTGCGCTGATTAGGTGGGGGACTGTTCTCGAGTGTCTACAAATGTTGAGTGCTTACATGTTTACATATACAGCAATAACACGGACTGCTACGAACTCTACATTCTATTACGCATGAAATCAGTAATATTGATAATGTCAATTGTCATGTAGCTATCGATAGCTATCTTTTTTTTTATCTTGGTGTACTCCATTTTAAGCATTTTACCACGAGCAACGATTTTAACGATTCATGTTATGCTTATAAAGGTGTTCGCTGACATATATGTATGTACATGCATACTTATATACATACTTGTATATACTCTATTTTCAAATTGAAGGAGGAGCACAGTGAAATATCTAATATCCTTCATTAGATATAGCCGTAGCAATATGTATTATATATATCTAATTATATATGTACAAATGCATAAGCATAAAAAATTAGATGATACCTGTAAAGCTTTTTTCATTTTGTATAACATGACCGGGCGAAAAATATATGCCTCACAAAAAATTTTCCTTACATCATTTATAGATAGCGCGAATATTCTCATATGCACAGCAGTTAGCTGCTTGGGCCTTTTATTTTGATTATACTTTAACCAATGCAAGTTTATTTACATAAAAAAGATTGACCTAAATTTCACGATTTATCTCTTAAATGTAGATAAAAAAGACCATGCATCTATATTCAACGAGACAAAACAATTGCAACTTAATGAAAATAGCGCATAAAAAAAAGGAAAAAAAATAATAATAATTCGTGGCAAATCCATTGATCTCAATAACTAACTGCCTTGCACCGCCGCGCACCGCACGAAGCACTTTTAATATAATGTTTATTTATCCCTCGTACTTCCAGTCTGCTGGTTAGTTTTTTTTTGTTCGTTTTCCACGAAATTACGACGATTTTTTTCTTTTATAAAGTTGAAAATAATTCTTGAAAGCGGCTGCTTATGAGTGCAATAAATAGCTTGCGCAACGTTCCGCCGAATTTTGACGGAAATTTTTGCTTCGGGCTAGTTTCTCAATCAAAACATGCTCTCCTAAAAAATTTTTGCGCACAGATGATGCTAAGGAAATATTTCGATCAAAATAAACAAAACTTTTGTACAATTAGAGAATAGATTAAGGCACGAATACTTTTGTCGGGGTATAACGCACTAAACAAAGGTGCAATTGTGCAAAATGGAAAAAACTAAAATTTAATTAAATAAACATTTTCAAAAATATATATATGTATAATTGGCGCGTACACCCCTTTGGGTGTTTGGCCGAGCTTCTCCTCCTATTTGTGGTGTGCGACTTGATGTTGTTCCACAAATGGAGGGACCTACAGCTTCAAGCCGACTCCGAACGGCAGATATTTATATGAGGAGATTTTTCATGGCAGAAATACACTCGGAGGTTTGACATTGCCTGCCGAGGGGCGACCGCAATTAGAAAAATGTTTTTATTAATTTTGGTGTTTCATCTAGATTCGAACCTGCGTTCTCTCTGTGAATTCCGCATGGTAGTCACGCACCAACCCATTCGGCTACGGTGGCCGCATTTTCAAATATGTTCATGAAATACTTTAATCTCTAAAACAAGCAATAAGAAGCATTTCAAAAGAAAAATTTGTTTGTAATGGTGTTTTCGTTTCTACTCAAAAATTATGCTAAACAGCTTCTTTGTTCAAATAGTTGGACCGCATACTTCGTTTTAGAATTTTAAAACTAAGTCCGCTAAAAGAAACAAAAAGTTCTTGTTGTAGTTTGGCTTATTTGATTCAACCAACTGCAGACGTGAGTAGTACATATAAGCACTAAGAACTAAACGGATGATGAAATAGTGGCAAATTAGAGAATTTTGAGAAAATTTTCACAGATACGTCTAATTCAACCACCGTAGCCGAATGGGTTGGTGCGTGACTACCATTATCCGGGTAGTATCCGGGTTCGAAACACTGAGCATAAAACTCCAAATCGCTCTTCCGTTTTACAGTGGATATAAATTACAGGATATAAATTACATTTAAAAAAAGAAGGCTAAAATCGGTCCGGACCGAACTCTATATAACCGCGCATACCACCTTGATCAAAGAGTCCCTCTAAGTAAACTGATTTGAGTTCGGTATCTTTGTTAGGTTGCCACGTCTATGATTGACATTCCTACCAAAATTGTATGGCCATTGCTTGACATTTGTAAAATTTACACCGTATTGAGTAAATATAGCTTTGCACATGTTTGCAATTTTTTTTAGTTTTAAAAATGAATTTGAATTTGCTACAACAAGTTTGTATTAAATTTCGCTTAAAAAGTGGATTAAATCGTACGAAAACCTTAGCAATGTTGGGATATGGTTCGGTAATGAAACTCTAAAGAAAGCAGCCGTTTATGAGTGGCATGAACGCTTCAGAAGAGATCGAGAGAGAGAGAGAGTCCCATCGAGGACAACGAAAATGGTGGCAGGCCATCGGCATCCAGAGATGATGAAAACATCAATAAAGTAAAATAAAAGTTGATCACTAACAGCAAGGTGCTGGCAAAAGACTTAAGTGTTGGACTAAAAAATTGAAACATTTTTTATGGCATATTCTAAAAGTACATCATCTTAAAAATATAAATTCAAAACAGATCGAAAGTTACAGACCGTGGAAGCGCGCAAATTATCCATAAATGAAGTACACGCAAAACTTTAGACGCGATTATCTCGAAGTAATGTTTTTTGAAAATTACCGTCGCGATGATCATTATTTATCAAAAACTATTTGACCGATTTGCATAAACTTTTTTTTTAATCATTCGAAGTTACAACCTCGCGAAGCTGAACGGTTCACTTTTTATAAATACTTGCATAGTTCGCTTGAATTAATTTTTTTTTTAATTTTTCAACCCCTCAAAAATCGGTTTTCATTTCGAGAAAAAATTTGTTTGGGTAAATAACATAAGCCGTTCAGATTCACTAAAAAACCTTTTTCTACAATAATTATTTAATTTTTTTGATTTCAGTTGAGCTGCTCATGCGCTACCGTGATCACCGCAAGCCTCTTCTAAAAAACAGCGTTACGGGGGAGGGGCAATATCAACAATGAATAATAACATTTTTTAAAATAAAAACACAAAAATGTATTCTTCGAGAGTTACCCTTCGGTATGATATATGTCTTATTTGAATAAAAGTTCTACATATTTAAAAAAAATTATGACAATCGTCCATTTTTTCGGGCTCACAAGGTATATAACCCCTTAAACATTGCTTACTATATATATCTATTCAGGTCATCATAGTTTGATTTGGGTTTGCACTGTAACATCAGGCGAGTCAATTAAGACCAAAAGAAACACGCCGTTTTCAGTCAAAAAAGAAAGCGATACTCACAGATTTTATGGACTACAATGGTATTGCACAACACACATTGTTTCCAGAAGGTCAGACAGTTAAAACAACAACAAACAAAGATTATTATTCGAGCGTGAAAGAAAGGCAAATAAGAAAGGATTTGTGGGAAAACAACTCGTGGATTTTGCACCAAGACAAAACGCTGGCATATGTGCGTATCAGTTGATGGGGAGTACTTTGAATGCGATAGTATCACGTTTGAGGAATAAACTTATATTTTGAATTTTCTGAATATATTCCTCGAACTTTTTGATCAAGGTGGTATATTAATAAAATCTAATTTGGGCTCTCTCTTAATTTTTGGGATCAAACAAACTCATAGAAGCCTTCACAGCACCACATCAGAGGTCTCAAATGTCCCAAAAAATATACCAACTAACTCATAGAAGATGAGAGTTATAACTTATAAAAATACTTATCTCATGAGTTTCCTATAGCAGTTGCAGTTTCTCAACATTACTATGTATATACTTAAATTTCATCATAGATCTCCTAACCCTCTGACAATGTTCTAAAGTCAATATTTGAAGATGATATTGCTATCTTAAAAATCAATTGGTCCCTAAATTTGATCTAAAATGCTTAATGAGCAGGCCAATCGGCAAAATTGGGAGCAATCGGTTAATCGCAGCAAAATTGAGCGATTTATAGAAATTCAACTGAAAAGTTATGGTGAACTCAAAGCAGCATCGAATTAGGAAGTGTTCCGGCTCACTCGCCATTTGACAGTTTTGTTGGTTTACAACCGATTTTTATCATTTTTGCATGTCTAGAAAGCCAAAGAGCATTCAGCATCTTAATAGAAAATTAAAGCGAATACTGTAAACTACAATGTAAACACACTTTTAACTTTATAATGTGAAAAGCACAGAGTCTTTATAATAGAACCCATCTTACTTAAATGGTCATATAAATAGCCAGCTAACTTGGCTTATAAGAAAATATTCTATTTGATGAATTATTGTTAGCTACTAAGAGAGAAAGGTCCTACAAATACTTAAAATAAATGCAAAAAAAAAAAAAAAAAAAAAAAAAAAAAAAAAAAAACCTTCATAATTGTTAACACTATTTATGATGCAACCAACACAATTTCCTAGCTGCATACAAATTTACCAAAAAGATCTAATGCTTTACATATCGTACGTACGATTGTGAGTGAGTAGGCGAGTATTAATTTTTATTGCAGGCGCATAAGCACGCTATAATACACAGATGGGTATTAATGAGCAGAAACCGTGAAATGTCAAATTCAATGCTCTACTTCCTTTGGATGTTAAATGAATGCGCATTAGCGTAAAATTAAATCTAAAATAATTAGTTGTAACTTAACCAACTCCATTATGCGCTTACACTTATTTACTAAAAACAAATGGATTAGAGGGAAGGCAATTTCACAATTTAAAAATACACATACCAACATCAATTTACAAATATGCACAGTTGTGGACTTAAAAATCCGGAAAGCAGTGTGGAGTAAATTAGCTACGTACTTTTTTTCGTAAAAATGCATTAAGTATTTTTTATTACATAAATTGATTTTAACTTAGAAAAATGGTTACCCAATTTCAATGAAAGTTGTACATAGTATATGCATACCATACTATATATCAAATTTAAAAAAATTACGAAAGTGGAAAGGTTACAATTCTTGTCACACGGAAAGAAAAATATATTACCTGGAAAATTAACGAAAAAGTATGATTTGGCAAGTTCGCTGTTGGATATTTCTCGAAAAATTTTAAGCAGGCCGCCGTGAGTGACTACCATTCGGAATTTAGAGAGAACTTGGTTCGAATCTCGGTGAATTACCAAAATTAAGAAAACGTTTTTTTTTGTAATAGCGGTCGCCCCTCGGCAGGCAATGGCAAACCTCCGAGTGTATTTCTGTCATGAAAGAAAGAAAGGGTGCACGCGCCAATTATATATACATATATATATGTGAAGAGGTGTGCCGTCTCAAGGTGAACCGAGTGAAGGTCGCTACCTGAATGAGATGATTTTGTAAAATAAACGCAAAATCACTAAAGATATTGGAAGAAAATTGATAGAAGACGGTGACAACAAAATTCGATGTTGTATAGTTCTTTGACAACATCAAGATGCTGGCTTAATTATGCGGCAGCTTGCCAAAGCGATATTTCCGACAACGCGGTTGGACTAAATTACTAATGTGGGCAAAAAGTAAAGTGAATTTATTTGTCAAACTTCGCGGGATTAAAATTTCGCTCTAGTTATTTTTTCATGAGTTGGCAGCAGTGTTAATAACATCTAGGCAAACTTTCATGTGAATGTCACTATCAGTAATATATTTACGCTTGTGTTTACCAAACGAGCAAGAGTGCATTTTTCGATTTTTACAATGTCTGATTTGATTGAGTAGAGAAGTGCCATCAAATTTTGTTTGCGGAATGAAATTTCGGCTGCGGAAACGTTTAGAATGTTGCAGAAGGCATTTGGTGATTCGACCATGTCGCAGAAAAATGTTTATAAGTGGTACAAAGACTTCAAAGAGGGTCGAGAACGTGTTGAGAGAGCGCTCCGGACGACCATCGACGTCAACAGATGACCAACACGTCAATAAAGTGAAGGAGTTAGTGCTCAAAAATCGTCGGTTGACTGTTAAAGACCTTACTGATATGATCGGAATATCAGAAGGATCTGTGAAAACCATTTTGAAAAACCATTTGGGCCTACGAAAAGTCAAATCTCGTTTGGTACCGAAAACTCTCAATTTCTTGGAAAAAAGTCGTCGCGTTGATATGTGTGAAACAATGCTTTCAGACTATCAGGACAAGCTCAAATGCATCATTACGGGAGATGAGACTTGGATTTATGCTTACGACCCTGAAACAACCGACCAATCAAGCGAATATCGTGCTAAAGGCGAGACCGAAAAGAGCACGTCAAAGTCGTTCAAAAATAAAGGTCATGATGACAGTTTTTTTCGATTTTCGTGGTGTGGTGCACTATGAATTCCTTCCACCTGGCCAAACTGTTAATAAGGAATATTATATGAGCGTTATGCGTCGTTTACGTGAAACAATTCGTCTAAAAAGACCAGAATTATGGGCCAACAACTCTTGGTTTTTGCATCACGATAATGCACCGTCTCACACTGCACTCGTTTTTCGTGACCATTTCGCCAAAAATTCCACGCATATCGTTCCGCAAGCACCGTATTCGCCTGATTTGGCTCCGTGTGACTTCTGGCTATTCCCAAAACTCAAGAGACCACTCCGGGAACGCGTTTCGAGTCGATTGAGGAGATAAAAGCTGAATCGAAGAAGGTGCTGATCGCTATACCGGAAATGGACTATTTGGCTTGTTTCGGGGATTGGAAAAATCGTTGGAATAAGTGTATTTCATCGAGAGCAGATTATTTTGAAGGGGATGAAATTGATTTACAAGAATAAATAAAGAGTTTTCATTTTACAACCGAATTCCCCTTACTTTTTGCCCACAGTAGTATATCTAAATTACACTGACGAAAGGTATTTTTTCAAACGAGACCAAAATTTGCAATTTTCTTTCCCTGCGATGGTCTGTCATACGTTTGTTAAAAGATCTGTAGGTAAACGCTAATGCAACGAGTAGATGAAAGCCAATTGGTGATCTGTGGATTCATCTCCTGTTGTGGTAATTAACAGCTATAACATATATTACCTATATGATTTCTGATTTCGCTAAAACTTTTGGTACGATTTCCAACAAAATCTTAGTTGCTAAATTGGCAAATTTATTGAGAAATTTATTTATTGAAAATTTACTCCAAGGTTAGTTGCCTTAATGACTCAGTTGTTTTACAATCAGAACTCAATAAGCTAGGTGTGTAACGAATTGGTTTTTCCTTAACATCTTCACAATTCTCTGACCTATATAAACTCAAGATTCTCTACTCTACGTTTGCTCGATCTAAATTATAATACGCTGCTGTTATATGGGGACCTCATTTATAAAATATTTCTAAATTAAATTTTAATTTTTTGTTTTGTCTTTTTCTTTTTTCTCGATATCCTTTTGGGTAAAATTGACTGGGGGGAGCAGTGTTCTTGTGTTTATAGATTTTAATGTGTCAGGTAAAAACATTCGTAGTTTCGATACTTTTCGTACAACTTTGTACAAAGCGTTTTAGCTTTACAATACTAAAATTTTAGAGCTAGACTTATCGGATTGCAACCAATACTCTAAAATAGATTGAAGAACTATTTATTGTGTAATAGTTTAGCATAATATTATTGGGATATATCCTCAAGCGTATTATACAAAAAAATAACAAAAAATTATATTTTGAAAATTTTCCTAATGTCTGTACCATTGAACTCCAGACATAAATAAATATATGTATATAAGTATACGAGTACGTTCACAGTCTCTTAGGATATTTGGCCGCGTTCCTTCTCCTATTTGTGGCATACGTCTTGATGTTGTCCCACAAATGGAGAGGTCTACAGTTTTAAGCCGATGGTTTTTTATGAGGAACTTTTTTATTGCCAAAAATACACTCACAGGTTTTTCATCGCCTGCCGAGGAGCAAACAGCATTGTAAAAAAACTTTTTCTATAAAATCATGTTGCGTGTCCGGAGTTTTGAACCTGTGCAATTCCGAATGGTAGTCACTCACCAACCTATTCGGCTACGACTGCCGCAGATATATAGTACGCTATTCCGCTACACAGCTATATGCAACAGATGTTTAGTTAGAGTTTACTGTTCATTAATAAGTATAGACTTGATGGAAGTTTAATCAAACCGATTGAAGATCCCATTCACAAATAACTGACCTTATCTTTCAAAATGATTCCGCACATTGTTATGATCCCAAAATGGCAAATAGACATACATATAATACTATGTACATACAACCAACATATTCCTCTGAATGTTATACAGGCAAACCTATTTAGAAGGTTTATGAATTGGTGCCTTTTTGTCTTTAAAGGTATAAAATTACTTTGAAGAAATTGAAACTTCTAATATGGGTTCATCTGGCAATAAGCTCCAACCTCAACTTTAGCACTTTTTGAAAATGTAAGTAAGAAAGAGGAAGCCATAGTTTTACCTGTGTTCTGTGAAGAAGATTCTTGTCACGGAATTGCAGAAGGAGCACTGCAAAATTCTATTAAACGAAATTAAATCTAAATTTAAATCTAAAGGATACTCGATAAATATTCTCGATCGTAACCTCGACTCGTTTCTCAAAATACGCTCTCTTTTGTTCCTTCATAAATTAATATGCACACAAAAACCATTGTACCTGTATAAAAACATTAAATAAATGCCAGTGCACCCGAACATTGAATCTGATTGTTCCGACTTACACTTACTTGGAATCAGAACGCATGTTCTTTGTGACTGTTTCCCAAAGCAATTAACTAAAAACAAAATATAAACTCCAAAAATTTTTTTCGTCCCGTTTTTTCATGTCCGCAACTGTTTTTTAAACAAACGAACAAAATCAAGATACTAATGTTCATTTCTACTTCTTTTTTGTTTTTTTTTTTGTTTAGCATTAAATCTCGTTTTTAGTGAAACTCCTACAACTAACTGATCACTCCTAAACATATGTATATACATGTGTACATATACCATAAATGAGCAAGTGTGTATGTATGTGTGCAGGTAATAGTGAAAGTACTTTCTAGTTTACTTTTTCCTCAGTACAAATGTTGCATATTGATGGATAATGTCGTGTAACCCAAGCAAAAGGCTCAACTATGCTGGCCTGCTGATTAAATATACTATTTATACAAGTGCATACATAAATATGTACAGACTTACCTCGTATGCACAATCATAAACCATGCAAACATGAAGGTATTTGCGTGCATGCAACTTAAATACCAATAGCGGATATGTAAAACAAAAAACACAAATCAATCAAGTGATTTCGTCACAGTTGTATGTATTGGCATTCATTTTCGATTAGTTTCAATTTTCGTAATCAATAGTTCAGTGCTTTGTTGTGGTCAATGAACTAATCTGAGAAAGAAACCAGTCTGAAAATAAAAAGCTATTATATTAAGACATTTCTTTATTTCGATTTCATTTGAGATATTTTGAGACAAAAAAAGCAATAAAACCCGAAATGATTTGAAATCACAATATTTAAAGAGGTTTGTACTTGCACACATGCAATAATGCGGTGTTTGTCGTAATAACGCTTATGATTATTTATTGAGCATTTCATAAAAAAACCGATGAAACGTAGATTTAAAATATATTTAGAATAAAGTATTTTTACTGAGTTGCGGAGTAGTAGTATTCCATGTCTCAACTTTACAAGAGAACTAACGAAACATCCAGTTTTGGTAAATATAAAAAATAAATATGAAACGAGTGTGTGCTTCTTTCTAAAGGGTGTTTAAATTTCAAGGGTCGATGTTGAATCTACACCACACCTAAACGTCAAGTTTTTTTCTACATTTCATTTGACATTTTTCAATTTCAGATTAACTCAATTTAAAAATACACAATCGAACAACGCGTTAAAGTTATTCAGGCTTATTATGAAAACGGGCGTTCAAATTCAAATGCACATCGCGCACTTTGTGATTTCAGTGATGAAGCACAATTTCACCTCAGTGGATTCGTCAATGCACCTACAAAGAGTGACTGTTTGGTGCGGTTTATGAGCCGACGGCATCATTGAGCCGTATTTTTTCTAAAATGAAGCCGGTCAGGCGGTTACTGTGAATAGTGTTCGCTATCATGAGATGATAACGAACTTTTTGTGGCCCGAATTGGAAGATATGGATGTGGACAATATGTGGTTTCAACAGGACGGTGCCACTTGTCACACAGCTAACGAAACAATGACTCTTTTGGCGAAAAATTGTATAGCCGAATAATCTCACGTCGCGGCGATGGCAATTGGCCGCCAATATCATGTAATTTGACACCGTTGGACTTCTTTCTTTGGGGTTATTTGAAAGAAAAGGTGTACGTCGATAAACCAGCAACAATTCAAGAGCTAAAGGATGAGATAATTCGGCACATTAACGGCATAGAACCTCAATTATGGCTCAGCGTAATCGAAAATTTGGACCAACGGATGGAGGTGTTCCGCCGAGGCCGCGGCGGCCATTTGGCGGATATTTTGTTCCATACGTAATTGAGCTATACCAATATTATGATAATAAAGAGAAATGACAATAATTGTCTAAAAAATTGTGTTTTATTCAAAATCAACACCGGCCCTTGAAACTTACCTTTATATGTATTGCACAATGTGACCATTTCTTCAGTGGTTTTTAATTTTTCTTTTTTAATCCGTGGTTCCAATATTAGAATTGAAACACAAAACAATTTTCCCACAATGGAAAAAAAAATTATGTAAACGAACATCATACACAAAGTTGCATTTTAGCTGTTGTAATTCAACTAATAAAATTTACTTAGAAGTAGTTACAGAATAGGTTGGTGCGAGACTACGATTCGGTAGGGCCAAATGGTAAAAAAAAATTTTTCTAAAAGGAGTTACTACATTGCAGGCAATCTTAAGTCTTCGAGGTTATTTCTCCCATGCAAAAGTTTCTCATAAAAAGTCACCGCCGTTCGGAGACTGCATTAAAGTGTTGGTCTCCACATTCGGCCAAACACCCAACAAGGATGTAAGTGCCAATTAGTATTATTATTGCAGTTGCTTATCAAAAGAGCAAACTCCACTAATATTCCCTTCTTGCCAAGCAGGAAAGCAGCATAAACTAGAAATTGCACAAAAGTGGCGATTTGGTACATTGGGAAATAATAACTTTCTCCTCATAATGGTTGTTTGTCACTGTCTGGTGTATACGACAGATATATACTTGTCGCATTCGTTTCACCACTTCGTTGCTCGCTGGAGAATACCGTTAATCGCTAAATGAGACATTGGTGCGTAAAATGAACAACAAGTGAGCAAGAGCAAGTTACTTTTTTTACCGATTAGCTCACGCGTGATGATGAATATTGTTTTTTTTTTATTATACTTCGCATTCTTTCAGCCCAGATGTTTTGAAAAGTAATAGAATTACATACATAGCAATTTCAAATTAAAATATGTCAGTGGTACCCAATCATATGAAACGTTGCGTTCAAGGGAATCTTTTTGCTTTATAGTGGCGTGGTTATAATTTTGCAACGGTGTGTATATGAGAAGACAGCGGTGGGGTACGAGTTAATAGTGATTAGGGCATTTATCCTACATATTCATAACTCTTAGAAAAAGTAGTATTCAAAAGAAATCTTTTACAGCCTCACAATATAAACAAAGCCTATTCACGTTTAGACTGCTTTTTCATAAAATTTCTTGATGTATGTTTGTAAATGTAACGCCTTGCTGATCACTCTAGAGTTCTCGAAAAATCGATTTTAAATTATATCTTCAGTTCCGAAAAATTACTTTGCAAAGTTTCATGTTCGGGAAAAATCTGTAAGTCGAGTTTTAAATACTTTTCATCGCTGTCCTTTTCATTACTCTGTGTTAGTACAATTTAAAGCTTTAGTCCCGTTTTTTTTTCAAAACCAGAAATTTCGAGTTGGTCAAACCGATATCGAACAATTGTTGTTCGATTGACTTTAAATTTGAACTGTATTATTTAAAACTACTTTTCGCTCCACTCTGCGTAGAATTTTTTTATCATGCAAACAAATTTTTTAATTGTTATTAATAATTCCAAAGCAATTTTTATGCATAAACGCATGCAAACAAAAAATTATCAAAAATCTTCACGATTTTTAAGCACTTCAAACTCTCACTTCAAGATTTCACCAAAAGCTGCAAATATGCGTATCTAAAAAGCTTTTGAAAATTTTTACCAAACAACTTTAAATTTTAATGGCAACTTTTTGGAATTTGTTAAATTTTTGAGAATTTTGTACGAAGCTTGGAACTTAGATTTTCAGGTTTTTGTCATGCAATGAACTATACTATTTATATAAAAAATTAATACAAAAATTTAGCATGAACATTATTGCGAATATTGTAAAAAAATAAAGAGGCTTAATTATAATATATAATAAGTGTATATAGAGCCAAGTTCCTTTGAATTTAAGTTAATAGAAATAAAGATATTTTGAATGAACTAGTACTAATTTAAAAAAATATATATATTATATTTTTTTATATATTAAAAAATGATACTTTATGAAGCTTTAAGCCCTATTCAGTATTCATAAAGTGAAAGTCACAAGAAAAAAATAAAGCTTTCTTAGTCTTAAGGTAGGCCAAGAAGCAGTTTTGATTTAATATTCTTTGAAAACCAACTCAAATTCCATTGACTCTTTTCACTTTTGACAATTCAGGCTGAGAAATATTACATTTTTAATATTTATTAAATATTTTTTGTTAAATATTATTATATATTGCTTATATATTAGAAATTCATTATTTGTATGCACAAGGCTTAAAACTATTTTATGGTCGATCTTTAGCTGCTGAGCGATGCTATGACTATTAACATGCCAGTCAACTTCGATTATTTCTGTGACAACTTAAAGAACAAAAGAACAGCAAAATAATTTTTTTTGTGTGAAATGTCACCTTAATAACGAGCATAAACTTTAAGTATGAGATATCGATCACCACAGCCATCTACCGAGAAAATAATGGATAATAAAGAAATTAAATAGAATAAATAACGCCATTGCTCGTGCATTGTACAAGTACTTTCATGACATATCAATTAAGTATCATTAAGTTCAATACCATAAGTTGAACCACATAAAGTGATATTGCCAACTTTGTAACCTTGTTATAAGTTTGTTCATTCCTTTTACCAAAATATAAAAGAAACTTGCGTTTTTTTTTCAACTCTTTTCGAGAACGGAAAGAAACAGGTATATATTAGTATTCCATTTTGTTCATTTATAGCTGATAAGTTCGAGGTTCATAAAATGGTAGCCAAAAATTGTTATTATTCAAATAAGATGTATGAATGGAGTTTAAGGCATTGTTGTATGTAGATAATGGACTTTTTCTGATTGAGTTTTCTTAAATTCATTTTAAAATCAATTGTTCACCGTTTAAATATTTTATTCATTGTACCACGAAAATAAATTAAGTCTATATAGTTCGAAATAGGCGCACTAGCAGCTAAGATTATCGGCCGAATTTTTTATGATATTTACGAGTCTTTTTTAGGCAAATATCATCTTTATAAATAGCTAATTATGTGGCCTATTTTTCTTACTCAGGGACTAACAAAAAAATTCTGAAGGTTTTTTAAATTTAACTACCAAGCTTCTACAACAAAAAGTGTGATAGCGCAAGAGATAATTATTACCAATTTGTAACAATCGACATAAATTTTGTCATTTTGAGTGATGATGAATGATGAGCCAACTAATTAAATATGCTCTATCATATTTAAATTAATATATATCCTGTCAAAAAAGTATCGGGAATTTTTCAATAAAACGCAAAATAATTGTTTTATCATCAAAATTTATTTTTTCGCCTTCAAAATAGGCTCCATTCGAAGCAATACACCTGCGCCAACGATGAATCCAGTCATCAAGGCAGCTTTTAAATGCGTTTGAACAGATCCTTAATGGCCTCTATCGACTCAAAGCGGCGTCCGTGCAGTGGCAATTTAAGATTTGGGAAAGGGAAAAAGTCACAAGGAGCTAAATCCGGTGGTTGTTCAATGATATTTGCCGAGTTTTTGGTCAAAAAAGTGTTCACAATATGAGTCTTGTGAAACGGTGCGATATCATGGTGCAACATCCATGAGTTTCCTTTCCACAAATTCCTACGCACATTCTCTCTCAAACGTCGCAAAACTTCCAAATAATATTTTTATTTACCGTAGAACAATTTGGAACGAATTTCGAGTGCACAACACCATGATAATCAAAGTATGACTTTCACTTTGGACCGACTTTGACGTGCTTTTTAGGTTTCGGCTCATGAGGATAGCGCCATTCAGCCGTCTGTTGACTGGTTTTCATGTCAAACTCATATATCCACGTCTCATGACCTATTATGATGCGCTGGATAAACGTTGGGTCCGAATTCACTTGTTCAAGCATGTCTTCAGTCACCTTCTTCCGATGAATTTTTTGAAAGAAATTCAAGTCTCTTGGACGAGTCGAGCAGTCACGCGTCTCATGCTCAATTGATGGTGTGAAATGTTGCGAATTGATTCGAGAGACACGCTAAGGTCACGAGCTACCTCCCTCAAACTTAAATGATGATTTTCCAGAACCATTTCCTTCACTTTGAAGACGTTGATGGGCGACCAGATCGGGGTAAATCTTCCACTACTTCTCGGCCTCTGCAAATGCCTTATACCATTCGTAGACCCGTGTTTTTGATGAAGCCCACTCGCCATAGGCTTCCTGCAACATTTTCAAAATTTAAGACAAATTCTTTGTTCGATATTTTTATCTATGTATAGTGAAAATCGCAGAGTATATCTGCGATTGACGGATATAATTAAGTGCCAAAAACAAGCTAATTGACAGATTACACTCAAACTCTGCGGCAGTATAGAGGATAGTTGTACCAACATTCCAGCAAAAGAAAATGTACCTATACATATGTGCAACGCGCGCTTTTTAAAGGAACAATTCCCGATATTTTTATGACAGAATGTATTTTTGCCTTCTCAAAGGCGTTACTGTAACCGATTGAGTTGGTGCGTGACTACCATTCGGAAGTGCACAGCTCGAAACTTCAAACCCGAAAAACGAAATGTTAAAAACGTTGTTTCTAATAAAAATCGCCCCTCGGCAGGCAATGGCAAGCCTCCGAGTGTATTTCTGCCATGAAAAAGCTTCACATAAAAACCAGCCGCCATTAGGAGTCTGCTTAAAACTGTAGATGCCGCCATTTGTGCAGGAGTTCGGTCAAACGCCCAATAGAAGCTGTAAACCATATATGTATAAGTATAAGTGTTCCCAAAGAAGCATTTTATGTACTCGTTTAACAGAGATTTCAATACTTCGCAATGTTTTCTGTTTTATCATCAAACCAAACAACAAGAAATCAGCTGTCATTCAAAATTTTCTTTTGCGCTCAATTTCCATAACATTTTCTCTTTGAAAGAGGATACTGCATAATACTCCAGAATCTGATTGTCTGATTAAAATTACCAAGAACTTTGATGCGACCTTAGAAAATTAAGACTTTTCTGATTGCTAGAATTTTTGTGTATACAAAGGAAGCTTTAAGCATAAGGAAATCATAGAAAAGGGGCGATTGTTTAACGATGCAAGCTTATTTGGGCGAATGTACGGACAGGAAGTAAAATTAAGTAAATGAGCGGTAGTTTTGCAATCGTCAAAATTCTTTTCTGCCACAAAAAATGTCTTCAGCAAACAATTATTTTTTAATTGTTTACTAACCCCTTAAGTGGAAATGACGAGTGTCGCCCGCAAACATTTTTTCTGCCAAATTCGACATTGACGGGCTATGCCCGCCGCATATTTAAATGTTTCAAAAGCAGTAGTAGTAAATTTAATAAACTTAAAAACAACCGTTATAATAGTTTAGTTTTATTTTCTGATAACACCCGCACAGAGTTGCATTAAAATGAAATAGTCTGAGCACGCATGTTTCTTCGAAATTAAATCGTAAGGCAAGGGGCTAATAAAGTTAATAATAGTTTTCTGCTAATATGAATAAAATTTAAATAAATATCTTTTCAGACTTTGCTGGAGGATTGCTGAAGTGGATATAACGTATAACTAAAAGTTAGTGGCGGCCGCCGTAGCCGAGTGGGTTGGTGCGTGATCACCATTCGGAATTCACAGAGAGGTCGTTGGTTCGAATCTCGGTGAAAGCAAAATTAATGAAAAACATTTTTCTAATAGCGGTCGCCCCTCGGCAGGCAATGGCAAACCTCCGAGTGTATTTCTGCCATGAAAAAGCTCCTCATAAAAATATTTGCCGTTCGGAGTCGGCTTGAAACTGTAGGTCCCTCCATTTGTGGAACAACATCAACACGCACACCAGAAATAGGAGGAGGAGCTCGGCCAAACACCTAACAGAAGTATACGCGCCAATTATTTATTTTTTTTTAAAAGTTATATTAAAACATTTGGTAACTTCTAGTATTTGCCAAAGGAAATATGAGAACATAGTCAGAAGAATCGTAAGCTTTATAAAATCAGCCCAGATATTGGGTTGGAAAGCATATACCTATGTTTATCTAGAAATCAGTGATAGTACGAAGGCAATTTTAACTGTCTTCTTTGCGGCGGAAATAATATAAAAATCTTATTTGTATCTTCATTCACTAATAACAAACAGCAAAATAACTTTTGTTTTCGTGTCTCACATACGAGGGTTGCAAATTATGTCTGAGATAGAAAGTAGGTCCAAATATTTATTTATAAATATCAAAACGTTTACATGTGTTTCGAAGCGTTCGAAACGATTATTTTTTGGGCGATCTTCACGAGGCACGACTTTATCACCAAAAGTCGAAACGAGAGGATCGACGCATTGTTTTTAATTTAAAACTTTACGGTCGTATTATATTATATTTGGACATGGGTGTCGTACTGTTTGGAATTAGATGCAAGATTATGAAGGATAAACAAGATTAATACAATAATAAATTATTATAGTTCCTTGTTTTGGTGGCTAAGAGTGTATGTCGAAAGTCATAAAATGTCATCGTTACACACGCATCAATTACATTTTGGAGCAAGATCACCCTTTTTGGATGTTAGGCCGAGCTCCTGCTGCTCTTTGTGGTGTGCGTCTTGGTGTTGTCCCACAAATGGAGAGACCTACAATTTCAAGCCGACTCCGAACGGCAAATATTTTTTATGAGAAGCTTTTTCATGGCAGAAATACACTCGGCGGCTTGACATTGCCTGTCGAGGGGCGACCGCTATTAGAAAAAAACGTTTTCCTTCATTTTGTTGTTTCACGAAGTTTCCAACCTACATCTTCCGAATGGTAGTCACGCACGAATCCATTCGATTAGAAAAAACTTTTTCTGAGTACGATTACCATTAAAATTTTAAGCTTTACGATAAAAAATATCAGATTCGATTTTTCGCCCAGTTGTTGCCATATCTCAGAACTTGATTAGCAGACTACGTAAAAGGAAAACCACCGAAAAAAATTATGGAAGCGTTGTTCAGGGGACTTGTACGAGCTACAATTACAACCGCAATGTTATAGGATTTTTTAAAGTATCACCTTCGATGTGAAATTTGGAAAATTGCTTAAAGTTAAGCGTTCTAACCGTCAAAAATTCAGTCAATGTTGCGCGCAGTTTTTTAAATCGACTTCATAAAAATTTTGTTTGCATGATTGCTTTATTATTTTCTTTGTCATTTTCAATAGTAACTTACCGTCAATATCGAAATTGTTAAAGCATTGTCTTTGTGCCATTGCTATCGCTTTTTTATAATATGAATGCATACTTAATAATATTTAATAAACATTTTAATAGAATTATTTTTACAAACCTCTTTTCTTTGCCGGCATCAACACCGATAACAATTACAGTCTCGAAATCCAACGAAGAATCTCTCTTGCCAGCAAGTGCTACTTTGGACTAAGTAGGCAATTGAGTAGTAAAGTCCTCTCTCGACGAACAAAACTGCCACTCCACACTCATCATGCCCGTCCTAACGTATGGCGCAGAAGCGTGGACGATGACAACACCCGGTGAAGCGACGCTTGGAGTGTTTGAGCGAAAGATTCTGCGCGACGACAAATATCGCAGGCGATGGAACGATGAGCTGTATGAGCTTTACGACGACATAAACATAGCGCAACGAATAAAGATCCAGCGGCTACGCTGGCTGGGTCATGACGTCCGAATGGATGCAAACGCTCCGGTTCTGAAAGTATTCGATGCGGTACCAGCTGGTGGTAGCAGAAGAAGAGGAATGCGTCCTCTGAGTTGGCAAGATCAGGTGGAGAAGGACTTTACTTGGTGTATCCAACTGGCACGAGAAAGAAGCGGCTGGCGCGCTTTGTTAAATTCGGCCAAAATCGCGTAAGTGGTTATCGCGCCAATTAGGCGATTAGATAAGGCCTTTATCCACCTACCCTCGTAGTATTACGCCATAAACTTATAAAATACCACTAACAAATTACCCACAGAAAAATTCTTCACAGAATGTAAACCACATTTTGGTAGTTTCAAACTTTATTTGTAATTCTTACGATTTCGTTCCGCTTTTACAATTTCATGTAGTCGAACGATTCGATCGGCTTGAAGATATACCGATTGCTCGTTACATTTGTTTATGATGTTGGATATATTGTATTACATTTTCCATTTCCTCTGTGTGTTGTATGTGTGTTTGATTTTCTATTTTGCGTCATTCAATTACATTTCATATGATTTCTTTGTATCTCGCTTTAATTAACTTTTTCCTTCTCTCTTGTCTAACCATTAGTTACTGTTTTTTGAAATGCAAATTTTCTCAAAAGTTATGAGACACTTGTATAATTTCTTTATATTTTTACTTCATATTTTATTTTTGTTTTCTTGAATTAAGTGCATTATTCTTTTTACGAATGATTTCATTTAGATTTAGAGTGATTTCAAGTAGCTAAGTTTATATTTAGGTGAATATATGAGTTTACTATTTGAAAACTTTTACACTAGATTTTTGTTTTGTAATTTATTTAATTTCATCCAACTTCTTTCTATTTATTTCCAACATACACTTAAAATAAATATAAAAATGTGTTATAATTAATCAAATTGAAAAAGAAATATTAGGAAACCCAGAAAAAAGGGACAAATATTTGTTTTTTAAGTTTGCTTTTTACGTAGTTGTAACATATAAATTGTTCGCCTTTCCGTTTTGATATGAAAAATATTAAAAAAAAAAATTAGGGCAGTAACAATTAATTGGTGCAATGTTAAAATACAGGCATAGTTACTTGTAAAAAACCAAGTTAAAATGCATGCAACGGGTGAAAGGGCACCCGCCATTTTGTTACAATAATAGGTATTAATAAATGTGTATATATTACTTTATAGTATAAGTGTTGTAATAAACTTGTGTTTGTCTTTTTAGGTTAGTCAATCAATAGAGCATTCATAAGTATATTTGACATATGAGCATACCAATCTTTATTTTTTGTTTTTCATTTAACTTTAAAAAAAGTAAATATTGGCTGTAAACACTTCACTTAATAAATTGCTTTTTCTTCATTATTTCTTTATTATCAATTTATTTAGCTTAACATACATAACGTATAGATGTGTACATACCTATGTATGTGCGTGTGTATGGGTTTGTATTGTAAATATATACCGCAATAATGTCTCATAATAAATACATACTAATATACAACATTTGCGTTATTTAAAATGCATTTTTCGCATGGGTTCGTATTTGTGATATTTTTACAACTTTTCTTGGACAAGCTCTATTATATTTATTCTCGTAGTTTAATATTTATTAAATGGCAGTTTAAAACCTTTCAACATCATAGTCCATTTTTTTGTATGTTACTTCAATCAGAGGCTGTTACAATGAACTCCTTTCATTTGGTTTGGTTGTATTCGTCATTTTCTTTCTAAAAGTCGCTAGAATAATTGTTTTTCAAAATTAAATATATATATATTTTTAATATCAATTTTACTTACACAAAAATAAAATCATGTAAAATTTGTCTATAACTTCAATAGTACCGATTTTTCGAGACAAATTGCCGGTTCTACGTAACCAGTACGACCCGGCTTTATATCCGGCCAAGGATTGTCACTTCAGCAGCATTCCTCGTATATGCATGGGGAATGTTTATGCTGCTACAACAATAACAACAGGATAGGGCACGGATACCGAGTCACACGTACTCGAGAATATGCTCTGTGCTGTTGTTCTTCTTAGTAGCTTACTACTATTGCCTTACAGCCCACTACAACAATTGCATTGTACTTGTATGTACTCAGTTGCTTAAGTGCATATACTTGCGCAAAAGTTGTTTGATAACGGGTATATTCAGAAACGCATTATAATGCGCAACGTAATTTTGCAGTGTTGGCAATGCGTTCAGAAATGCAAATATGGCAGTACTGCAAATGCATCGCGTTCCAAAACGCCATTTTTGTATCAAACGTCACGCATTATTTGCAGGAAAAATTTTAATACTGCCGCTGATTACGCTAATATGATGTCTGATGAAAAGTGAGTATAAAACTAATTTTTTTACATATATTAAATATACGTTATTAAAACAATATTTTATTACATTTTTCTTGATTTTAGCGATTATCTAAGTACATCGGAAGTAAAGTTGCTTCTCAGAGTCCGACTGAGCATGGAAAGTGAATTTGCTTCAGGGAGGAGGAAAAAGAGTGTTTTGTGGAATAAGGTGGCGGAAGAAATAAAAAAAGTGAATAAAGATTTGAAAATAGACGGGCAAATCGCGCAGCGAAAATTTTCTAATTGTTTCAAAAAATTATTATTATTTTTTTTTTTTTTTTTTTTGAAAATTGGAAAAGTAATGAATCACAATCACAATAAATTAAAAAGCATTAGCGACTAGGAAAAAAAGATTTATTTTTGGGAATTTTTCGTTTTAATGAACATCTTACTATATGTGATCTTCTTTTTAGCTTTACACGTCTTTTTTTTCTTAAATTTAGCAAAAAACTATCACTTTTTACTTCAAATATATCGTCAACAACTAAACTCAATAATACTTCCATTTTAGTGTAAAACGCAACTAGTGTAAAACGTAAATGCAACAAATCTTTTTGCAAATCGTTAACAAATCTATCAATTGCATCACTTGTCACATTGGCAGTGTTGCCAGCGCTGCAATTACTGCGCATTTATAATGCGTTTCTGAATATACCCAACGTTTGAAAAAAAATACAAAATATGTATAGTGGTTTGAAAATCAGTTGAGTCGGAAAATATTGTCGAGATAAACCAGTTAAACAAAATTTCAACTTGGAGACTTTGCCGACTTTGTAATCTTATGAAAAGAAGGTATAAGATGAAAATTCCGACTGCGGAAAAACTTGGGAGTTGTGTGGCGCGCTGGTTCGAGCAACAATAAGTGCAGTGACTTTTCATGAGATAAAAAAACGCTCTAAACGAAAATTTCGGCAACATTGTTATTATCAAGCATTCGATAAACGTAATATTCGCATTTCTATTGCTCATTATTATCAACACCCATTCTATGCAAACAATAATGACAAAAAAGAAGTTAATGACATTAGTAGCCAAGTTAACCATTTGATATTTGGTGGTACTTCTGTGACTTCTTCATCGAAATCAACGTTTTCAACTGCCTTTGAAAGAATTCTATCTACAATTTGAATTTAGGGAAGTAATAAAAAGAAATAAATTAGATGCCCATTTCCAAGCTGCAAAAACATGGCATGCCAGTACAAGGAAAACGCTAGTTTTTTTTAAATTTCCCACGCTTCCTTTGGTCAGGCAAAAATAGCCAGAGGCCTGCGGTGTAATGGAGGAAATCTTTATGAAATGCTTGTCCGAAGATGTTTATAAGTTGAATCCTTATGTTTTGAATATAGTGGAGCATTCAATCTTAATACAAATCCAATTTTTTTACAAAATTCATTGTAAGTGCTAATTTTTATTATTTAATTTTTATTTTTGTTGGCTTTAGCGCAAAGTTAAGTTCAAATGAAACGATTTTATTGGTCCATATTTCCATATTTTCGAGCAACACGTTTGGTGCGAAGTAACTTCTGCAATATTGCAACAGCTAATCAGATGAGTATCAGCCATCAGGCTAACAAAAAAGAAAAACAGGGTCGCGATGTTGCTGTAATTGTTGAGTACTACGCAGACATCCATACTTATAGATTTATTTTTAGTTTTTGGATAAGGGTGAGAGATTCTTTAACGGAAGTACATATAAATATGCAATAATCCGTAATATTGTGAAGTAAAATTAACATTTACATTGTACTCAAGTTGGTTGCGTTCTTCTAAGAAGGTTAAAAAAGTAAAATTAATTAAGTAAAAGAAATTCCCAACTCGAATTATAATAATTTATTTTTAAACTATTAACAATGTGGCAACACTGCCAGTAATATGATCAAATAATAAGGCTTCAAAAATCCCTGTAGTCGTCAAAAAATTTTAAGTGGAACTACTTTCTTTTTTTCATTATGCATACAATAAATTTCACTGCCCAATTGAGATGGGGGACGAAAAGTAAACCGGCTTTATTATAAATGCTATTTAATGTTCCATATCGATTAGTTGCAATTTTTACCGCCAAAATAATCTCTTATTTCAGATCTTACCAATCACTAAGACAATTTTTAAACATTCTCAACACCCATAAAAATGATCCGGATGATTCCATTGGAATTTGATCATAATACTATGCTGGATAACCGAAGGAAACACGCTAACAGATTGTAAAAGTAAAGAGGTATTGTTAAGCATGGATGCAACAACGAAGAGAGGAGGTACAGAAATGGTAATTCACATACATACATAAATACATAGCTAGATATACACACCAAATACTTCAAAGAAATAGAAGGCTATGCATCGTTATCGCATTGATAAAGAAAATAAATAAACAACCCCATTCGTTTCCGATTAAAAAACGCTTATTTTTATACAGATTAGTTGCTGTTACAACAAGAAAAGGGCAACGAAAAGAAATTCCTCATGGAAAAGGCTATTCAAATATTTACGTATTAATAAATACGCCAGATTCGTACTAGCAGAAAAGAAAGCAGAAATATCATAGGTATACTGACTGGCCACAGTTTGTTAGCGGCACACGCATACAAGATGGGGATTACAAACAATGATAGCTGCAGATTTTGCAATGAACTAGAAGAGAGGGAAACTCTCGTTCCCATGGCAGCTAAGGTTAGATGAGCTAGACGAAGACGACCGGTAATTTACACTACACTGACAGGGCGAAGATACTGCTACAACAACAACAACAGAGGGAAACTCTAGAACACCTTCTATGTTCTTATCCTATATTAGCTAGAACCCGAATGAAATGTTTAGGAGCTCTACAATATGAGACGTTGGAATGTCTCTCGAGGTTAGAGCTTTAGAGCTTACTTCGATTCGCAAATGACGGAGGCTTATTGCAATAAGCCTACTACAAGGAAACGTAACAGTCAAGCTCCATCCAGCACCACTAAGGACCAATGGCTTGATTGGGCTAATGGCTTTCAGCCAGCCAGGTCAACCCAACCTAACCTAAACTATTCAAATATTTAAATTTCAAGAAACTCTTATCCTCTACCTAATACGGTAATAGTTTTGTACGTGCATAAGTATAGTTCTAATAAAAATAATTTAATCGCAATATTGAGTATTTCAATCATTTTATTTTCAGTACGAATAATTGCTCAAACCATGTTCCCATATTTAGTTAGAGTGCGGGCTTTTCATTTTTGCAACTGCATTTTATTTTTACTTTAAATATATACATATGTATATATATATATATTTTTTTTTTTGAAGTGACAATTCTTGGCCGTAAATAAATACGTCGTTCCGAAGAAACTAGTGCCACGGCCGTCTTAGATTTCTTTAGCGAAATAGGTTTAGTTGCAGAAAAACTGTGAAGAGAAAGGGGCACAATAGATATAGGGGAACTCCACTAATATCAATTAAAGTGGATGGGAGCAACCCCAACTTGGTATGTTTCTCAAAAAGTCACGACATTAAAAATTATTGACAATTATTCAATTTATCCGAAATACAAATGACGTTACGTAAAATTGCATTTAACCTACATACAAATATGACTTTCCATTCTGCTACCTGTTTTTAACATTTATTTTATTAATTGGTTTCATGGTTTTACTGTTGAATACCATTTGTATTTTAATTTATGGCTAATAATTTTTATTATATAATTTATATATTATATAATTTTAATTTAAAAGTTCAACTTACTGCTTTTCACGCCTTTCGTACTCTAAAAATGCATTTTCTTTTATGTCTTATATATATGTAATAATAAACTTGCAGCTTTATTTATCTAAACATACAGTAAAATTGAAGCATTTTAGAAGTGTTTCGTTACTGCTGAAGAACCAACAAACAATGTTTGATGGCCTATATATTTTTTTTTAGTTAAATTTTATATTTTTATGTTTTTGTATATTTTTCCATTTTCATATACGAGCAAAATTTTTAAATACAACATTCTTACTTTTATATTTACTTGCTACGATGCCAACTTATTGCTTCTCGGCTGCTAGAAAAACTTGCTAAGGATATTCTTTTCGCTTCATTTCTTAAGATAATACGGTTTTTATGACAATATCGTTGCAATTACACAACTCATCTTTCAGCTCGACATTTGGTGAGCATGAAAGATGCCAAAAAGATTAAAACAAAACAAAAAAAACTTTAAATTAAAGCCAAATTTACTCCTTATAATTATCTCTGGCAACCGTTATTTGATTAATTTGTAAATATAAAAAGACATTTGGTTTTAAAAATTAAAAATTCGTTCATTTCATTATAAATGGTTGCTTTCACAATTGAAAATTAATTTTATATTCGCTTGTACATTTATGTATACATAAATATATATATTCATATATGTTTAAAATCTAACAAACATTTGCAATTAATCGAATAGTGTACACATACAGATTAAAAATGGATATATGTATGTATTAAATTTATGAATCTATAATAGTACAATATTTTTTTCTTTTTTGTTTTAAAAAATTCAAATATATGAATGATGTGATGTTAACAGAAAGTTTCAATACCTATGTACATACATATATAGTTAATGAGACAAGAACTCACCAACTCATTAAAAGTGTTTACAAAACCTAATAAATACAGTCTCATTTTACATACACATATACTCGTATATATATTTATATATGTATATTGTTTTTGGAATAACACTTCAATATAAAACTAACTAAAATACTTGAGACAATCGAAATATTATTTGAGTATCTACTAAACACAACACATATGTATGTATGTATGTGTCTGAGCGCCGGAATGAAGAATGCATAATGGCTGTGTTTTTGTTTTTGTTTCCGTTTTTTGTGTGTTGTTTCTTCCTTCATATCAATTTGTTTTTTTATATATCTTTGCATGTATATCCGTACCATTTGCTTTTCGGTTTTTGAAACCAACATTTTTATGTGCAACCAAGAAATTGTTTACTTTATAGTTATTCGCTGATGCGCTTCGTTTTTATTTGTATTTTTATTTATATTTTTGATTCTTTATATTTTTGAGAAGTAGAAAACTAATGTGGTATGTGGCTGTGATTGTATGCCGCCAAATTTAATTGGAATTTCCCATGCATTTCACAGATGTAAAAAGGAAAATCATTCAATTGAGAAATTCGCACTAAAAATAACTTGCAATATGCGCAATATGCACACATTGGTGTTGTCGTTGCTGTTGTAGTAATTCGCATTAGTGTTGCTGGTGCACGCACACAACCACACACCCCTCCCGCATATCCCTTCCACACTTAAACATCACATACTATATATCCTCATCTCAAGCGTTCTCATTGTCTATCGTCACGTCACTTTGTTGGTAGTTATTGTTATTGCTGTTTTTTTTAATGTAATGGCGCTGTTATCTGTTTGCTGTTTTTGTTCACATTTTAAAAATGTATCTCAATCTGTATTACTTAGTCTTGCTCCGTAGCACCCGGATAATAATATGGCGGTGGGCGTTCATACTCGGATGCAGGTGGTGCCATTGGAGGATTTTGGTATCTCGGTGGGCCGCCATCCCAATGCCTGCAAAATAAATATGTATTTTATATGAAAGAATTTTTTGATAAAAATAAGTTTAAGTTAAAAACAAAATCTTCGATACATAATGTACATATGTATATATTTATGAAGCACGAAAATGACACACAAACATAAGGTCTGATGAAAATGGTGTAAGAGCCATAGCAAAGAATTTTGATATTATTAGACAGCCAGAGTAGATTGGTTTTACACTGTAAGGTGTCTATACATATGTACAAGTTACACACACATATATAAAATAATTATCAAAAATAAATATACAAAGTAATTTAGTATAAATAGATATTCGAAATTTATCACTTTTAGACTTCCATAGAAATCTAGTTCATGATTATGATGATGATGATTATGGTGATGAGGATAGTTGTGGACACGTGAATATTATGCTTGTGCGCTAAAGTAAGCAATTCTACAGGCGATGCGAGAAGTGAATCGCTTAAGCAAGTAATGTGAGAAAATTCAACTTAAGACGAGAAAAAATTCAAAGGACTGCTGCAACATATCTAATAATTACAAAACAATAAAAACAAAACGCTTACTAAGTCCACTTTGTGGCGAATTGGGCACACAAATTTAAGGCTACACCTTTACCATCGATCAGACAGTTCAAGAAATAAAGAATATTGGTCATTTGAAGCACCGAAAGTTCTTTAAAAAATTCAGAAAAAAATGTCGAACACAAAATTGTGGTCGTTCCCGCCGATATGTGTGGAAGAGTGGTAGGAAATTGGCAAAATACACTGCCTTTTTCACGGTGGTTATATGACAGTATACTAGGCATGGAATAAATTTCATCCTGCATCTCAATTACTGTTTTTTACAACAATAAAACTCCTAAGCCTCGATTAAAAACACCTATAAGGTGGCGCAAAATGAATCACTCTGTCGGAAGATTTATATGTTTTGCAAATGGCGTCGTAACATACGTCAATCATATTTTACACTTGTGAACTAGACAGCTGCAGTATACAAATAAACAAGCAATGAAGCAGGTAACAATGAAAATAAAGATTACCATCACTGAATTTTTTTTATTTTTATTTAATGAAAAAGTTATTTAAAAACAAATTGGATGATTAATTGTGAGACACCTTGTATATTACACACTAATGCTCACTTGTGTTCGCAATACTTTTTATGTTAAATTTTTTCTGTTATTTTTTCGTAAATTCGGAAGCTTTAATAGGGAAGAAATTGCTCAAATTCGTAAGCAATAAAAAATTTCAAAAATCAAAGCGAAAGTTTAAGTTATACAATGAACTATATATTTTTATAAAAAATTAACGAAAAACATGCCTCCTGAAAAATATTGCGAATATTGTAAAAAGATAAAGTGACTTAATTATGTGAACATAAGTGTACCTTATTCGTAATGTGAAGCTAATGAAGTAATTTTACTATGTAAATGATGTTTTTTAAGAGCTTGAGAACTTAAAATGATAACACAAAAAAGAAATATTTTAGATTTTTTTTATTATAATACGGTAGATAATTTAAAAAAAATTTCACGTATGAACTTCGCGAACATACATATTTTATTTTTATTTATTATTATTATATTTTTTTTTTTTCAGAGTAAATTTCCATAATTTAGAACCGTTGTTCTGGTGTTAATTTATAATTACTTGCCAAACCTTACTGAACACAAATGTCAGCGCAGTTCGCCATTATTAGCTCCCAAACTATAATTATCAATATCGATTATTCTCAAGCAGCTAAAAAAACACCCGATGTATCAAAAATAGTATTATACTATATAAAAAAATTGTATAAGCCATTGCAAAGTAAAAGTAAAAAAATGAAAATGTGGCTTTTTAAACTACTTCTCTCATTTCAAGTGCGAAATCAAGCAGACAGGTATGAACATACATACATATAAAAATAAATATAAAAATATGTTGAAAGATGGTATGTTTGAAATTAATGATTAAAAGCAAATGTTGAACTCACAAGTATTAGTAGCAGCAAAACTAAAAAAGCAAAAAGGTTAGAAATTGAACTAGGCATTTTGAGTGAACCCTTTATTTGAGTACGAAACAATTAGAGCACTCAAACAAAAATATTATGCAACGCACCACAACTCTATCACCACCATTAAAAATATCACCGATAATCATCACATCGTCAGTGTTAACCTAATAGTAACCATCTGCCGTCAGAGATCTTGGCCTCGTATCAATAGACCCAATTAAACTCTTAGCTCTAAGGAAATTAAGATAAAAATTTAAAAGAAATATATATGTATATGTAAATTGAAATAAAAATTATATTAAAAAATAGCAAACCAACATTCGAAATATTGAAACAAAAAAATACAATTAATAGCAAATTGGCATTTGAGTACGTTTAGTAGGCAACAGCCCAGCAAATAAATATTACCAACAATATTATTACTAAATTTAAGAATAACGAGATTATATTTATAGTTAATTTTAGGAAAAAATAGCAGTTAAGAAAAATTTAAGATGGATATTTCATAAGTTGCACACTTACTTGGGAGCCATGTCGTTATAACGAGTGTCACGCACACCAGCAGTTGGTGGCACACCATGCGCCGTGGAAGCGACTGGATCTTCGTAGTATTCACGACCACGTCGTCGATCTTTATTCTTTCGTCGCTTGTTCTTTGGTCCACTATAAAAAGTCAAGGTAAAAGCGTATAGTTTGTTGCAACAGAATAAACAAAAACGAAATTTGTGTGGTGGAAAATTAAAATAAAAATAATTCTTACGAACTAAAGGCCATAATAAAATTATGCATATATTTTTGCATGTTACTGTATGCCAATTACAAGCTGTTGTAGTGCAGTAGCAGTGCAGGCTTAAAAATTAACAGTACTACAAATATTAAGCATTAATTATTAGTCCGGGAGCCAGGGGTCATTTTGACCTCATCATTTCATGCCGACTGATTTTAATACTGAAGGCAGACGCCATCCAATGGATGACGAAACCAACCGTCAGCGGGTCCAGTAGCGGTGAGTACGTGCGTGGGATGCTACGAAACGTGTCGAAAAAAAATGTTTAACAACTTATTTAATACCGGCTGAAGCATTGAAAATTCCGCGCGCCGCCGAGATTTATGAACGCAATGAAACATTCTTGCTTCGGTCTTCCCACCGCTATAAACGCAGCTGACCATCATTATTATATTATTTATATGTGTCCAAAATTATGTAAAAAAATTTCAATCGGCATAAAGTAGTTTTACTTTTTAATTTATTTTACAAGTTCGCCAGTTCAGCTGACGTATTTTCCCCCTCTACGGCGCAGCTGACTATTTTGTTTTTTATTCTACTAAATGTCAACAAAGCGCAAAAAAAATGTCAGCCGGTATTAAATGAGTTGTTAAAAACAAATCCAATGGAGTTGAATTACTCACTGATCTACAAATACACCTCGAAGATATTGAAATGAAAGGAAAAACTCGCCATGCTAAAATGTCAGACTTTGAATGCCTTACATCAAAAAATTCCAATGAAAGTGCAATGAAAATTCAAAGAATTTTTGTTTCCAAATATTTATGTATACTTACATACATACATAGGTACATATGTTCTGGTTTTGGAAATAAAATTGGCTAAAGATTAAAGATCTGTCACAAAGTATTATTAACGGGCACTTCCTATAAGCGCAAAAATTGTTGAGTACCTTAGGTGTTCGCTTTCCTAGTCACAGGGGCATTGCAGAAAACTGTGAAGCGGATGAGCTGGCCAGACAAAAAGCATGTGAGGTGATTTCCGCGCGAACAGAGAGGATTGGGATCTCCATAACCACCTGCGGTCTGCTCTTGGAAAGATGGGCTTCGCGCCAACTTAGCGAGCGCTGGGCAAGTACACAAACTTGTGAAGTCGCAAAATCCTTCTGCCCACGTGTGGAATGCGGGCGCTTGAGTGATCTTCTGAGGTTGATAAAATCACAGCACTCGAGCTTTGTGGGTGGGCTCACAGGACACTATCCGCGAGGTGCGCATGCTGTGAGACTTGAATTACTTCGAGTCCTTTTTGCGTCAGCTGAATGGAGATTGAGGTGGAATCATCTTAGCACCTTCTCCTTAGCCGCCCTGCTCTCACGGGGCTAAGATTTAGGCATCTGGCCTCTTACTTCTTTGCTACGCCTACTGATATAGCAGGCCGTGACATTAAAAATTTGATGAAATTCATCAGTAGCATATAGCGGCTGACGCAAACGCAGCACAGTCATCGTTCATAATCCACACACTCTAAACCCATCCTCCTAACCATCTCACCCCCACCTCTCTCCGCCCTCTCCTTTCATCCCATCGGTCTTCCTTCACAATGGTATCACAAAGGATTAATTAGAATTCTTCGTTTAAATGTACCCACTTCTTGAGCAACCATTTTAACCTAATCTAATCTAACCTAGGTGTTCGCTTAGGAGGGGGTGCTTTGTACGCAGAGGCCTTAGAACCAAAAGTTCGCTCTATGCAGCAAAAATTTCCATACTACAACTTTCTTCTTTTTATCTATGGAGTATTTTTGTATGAAAACCATCCCAAAAATGAGATTATTTCAAGGGGCACAACAAACAGTACCATATATGTATACCAGAGTTTTTCGTCACAGCATAGTTTGTTATGTGGAGATTTCACTGTAAACATTTGTTATTACTTTTCAAATCCATATGGATTGGTTGTAGCAGCATAATTTAGTACCAGAATATTTATGAATTTTTAGCGCATTTCAGCAACATTATCAAATATAAGCTAAGAAGTCACATTAAATTTTTTATCTAGAAAACTTAAACTAACTAAACCTAAACAAACGATTTTTCAAACAATTTAAACAAATTAGTTGTATATGAACGAAATTTTAGCTTAGCATAAAAAATATGAAAAGCACTAAATTACTGAGTATAAGACAAGCCGATATTATTTAATCATTCACAGCTGAAACTAAAAAACTACGCTTGCGCTCACATAATTAAAGTGACTTAAGACAATATTTATATTTTTATATTTATATTCGTAATATTTTTCATGGTACGTTTTTCTATTAATTTGTTATAAAAATATAGTTCATTGCAGCACAAAAAAAACCTTATAAATCAAAGTACCAAACTCTATACGAAATTTACAAAAATTTAACAAATTTTCAAAAATTATATTCGAAATTTGTATCGTCGATATCTGAATTTTTTGTTATATAGTTTTTTAGTCAATTCAACTTTGGTACAATACAAATATAAATTTTTAGTCGCTTTTTTTTTGCTTACGGTGATGGCAATTTTCTTCCAGATTAAGCGCATGTTCTGAAATCTTTTATTAAAAAAAAACAATCTTTTGCTTAAAAAATCAAAACGTTTTTTGAGCAACTTGTAATTTACACTTTATTGTTCTAAAATTGAATGAGCTATTAATCTGCATAGCCAGAACTTTTCTGGCTACTGGTACTGAAGTTGAAAATTTGTATAAAAATTGTTTGAAATTCGTTATATTTTTATAAATTTTGTACAGAGCAATCACAGTTCCAAGTTTTACCAGGTTTTCGTTATGCAATGTAATATATTTTGGAAAAAAATTAACGGAAAAAGTTTGCGTGAAAAATATTACGTATGTATATTATATAAAGCTAAAGTAATTTAATTGTGTGAACACAAGCACATAGGCGTTTTTCTTTTTTAACATAGACAAAAACTAAAAATACAAAAAACTAAATTTGTAATTGTTAATAAAAATGTGTATAAAATTATTGTTATTTGAAACGTTTCACTTACTTTGCCAATGGAATGTGATCACGTTCACTATATGCGTCATACAAATACTCCCTGAAAATTGGTAGTTGCAAAATTTAATCATACATAGGACACAAACAATATGAAAACAGCATGCAAGAGGGCACACATACAAATGAATTAATGAAAACAGAATGAATAAACGAAATCAGGTTACGATTTGTTTATTTTAAATAAAGAAAGTTAAATAAAAAATTAATAAACGAAATAATGTTAATGGATTAAATTGATTTTTGTATTTGAAAAAATTATGAAATTAATGAACGGTGAAAGTTTTATAATTGGAACACATTTTACAAGCTAAACGAAAACCCATTATTGTGAAATTATATTTCCACGGAATAGAATTAGTAAACATTCCTAGCGAGTCGTTCGCTCGAGACGATCATAAACATACTTTTAGAAAAGATTCAAAAACTGCATTACTTAAAGCAAAAATTTAATCATACTATTAAATATATGTAAAACATTGTCTATTCTTTTTCTATTAAATTTTACATTTACATTTTTTATTTTGATACAGGTGTCGCTGCCATTTAAGAAATTCATACACAAATTTTTTTCTTAACCCCTTGGGTAACGATTTTTTTATTTATTATATTTTACGTAAGAATTCATTTAATTCTAAAATATTAGTGAGATAAGATAACTTTAGGTAATAAGAATTGAAAAAACAAAACAATAATAATAAAAAACAAAACACAACAATCGATTAACTAAACTTTTCACCGAGTATTAGAGTTCATGCCCAAATGTACGTACCTAAGAATAACAGCTTTATCTACTTGAAAATCTTACTATATTGTAATTAAAGGTATTTCAAGAAGTTTTATACGCTCGTAGCCTATTTTCCCCGAACCTTTCACTGCAGGTAAGAGCCAAGAATGATAAAATGCAAAGATTGCCCCGATAAGTGTACACAAATTTTTCATTTGCGCCTCTGCGTCACAATATAAAAGCTGTACTCACGAGCTTTCAAATTCGCACACAATTTACATGAAATTCGGTTCTTACAATTACATTGACATTGACAATTTGAAATTGCGGTATTTTTGTTTACTACCTTTACTTGTCTAGAACGAGTAGTAGAGAAGTATTGCCGAGAAGTCCACTTAGTAGAAATCAACACACTAACCAGAGTGGAAAACCATATGAATCAGCCTTACACGATCTTGTTAGCAAAATTGAAGCCGGCCTGGAAGTTGACGAGTACACAGTGGGCGTGTTCACCGTGTTTGACTCAATATGTTCCTCTGCCGAACGGCACGGAATTAATCAAACCATTGTGAAGTGGATATATTTTCCATACTCTCTGATAGGCTGCTAAGCGCTGGTGGGATCAATGACGAACTAATTACCGTCGGGGCCAAGCAAAGATGTACCCAAGATTTCCGCTGTTAGATGCTTCGTCGTAGACTCTGCGCTGATGGAGATGCAGAAACTCGGATTTCATGTCCAAACATATGCGGACGATGTCTGTGCGTTAGCATAAGAAGGCTTTGCATGAAAGTTCAGAGAATTCTGGATAAAATCGACGACTGGTGCATGAGACAAGGTCTTTTTGTCAACCCGAACAAAACTACGTTAGTTTTGTTCACGAGAAAAAGGAAATTGGACAGACTTAGTCTTCAGAAACTGACTTGGTAGAAACATGTTTCGGTGAATGTGGATCGCACATAAGGATTTTTCAACACCTGGGGTCTGAAACCTGCTGTGGTCCTGTGGTTTGGTGACGACGGACTATGGTAAAGTCCAGGGAGCTATCAAGCTGCAAACATTCAAAATCTTTTTTCTGAAGCAACAACACCATGCTACACTTAAGTTTGCGCTTTAAAGTGTTTTCAATAATTTAAAAAGTCATTCATACACATTAGCAAATTTTAAACTTAAAAGCCATGCTTTACTGGCAGAACTGAAACCTTTTTTTTTTTTTTGCTATTGTTCGCACAATTAGCAACCGCGCACTTCATACTTCGCGATAAATACTTCACCAATTAATTGGATTTTGTAACGCAGATAGAAACATATGTAACGGAAATTCGCATTGCACAATCTTTATTTCAGCATTCTTGGGTAAAGCTTGATTAAGATATCTGATAGCAGATGGCAGTATTTTTATATAGAGGTCATATGCTTTTGATTTGGTTTTTCAGCATTTATTTCCAATAAACACTTACTTCATTTATTACACTGGAAAAATATTTACGATAAAAATAAGGGAAACGATATAATTTTATGTGCGAACATTCTATCACAAAAAAGGTTAATAATGTTCTCCTTTACACTCGTAAGTTTTTCAATGGATGCGCCTGAAAGTATTCTGTAAATTTGCATATGAAAGTATGGCTATAACCAGAGAATGTTAATGCAATGAGAGGGTGCAAATGTTAAAAGAGCTTTTTTCGAGTTCTAATTTGTAGATTCATAATAAGGTCATTTCAAATTCAACTTTCCTCACGAGTGGCGAATTGCAGATATTTACCACGCGAGTGACGCGAGTGGAGGGTTTCTATATTTACTTACCACGCTAGGACAGCAATTCAGATTTTTTCTGCGTTTACCAGACTACTGAGGAAGTTCATAAGATTTTTCGGCACACTACTAAGGAAATCGAAGCAAATAAATTTGCGATTAAGAAGGCCGCGCGGCAGTTAGTTTGTGGTGCAGAAGCTAAAGTCGGCGGAATTATTCGTTTTGTTTTTTGGCACGTATATAATTCAGGTTCAAGTCCTGAAGTCATATTTTTTTTCTTGCACATTTTTTTTTACAATTCAAACCAGGAAAGTTTGGTAAAATTTTTGAGTTTATTTTAATTAAAATTTCTTTAAAATACTGTTTTTTTTTGTATTTTATAAATGGAAATTTCTTTTCGGTATAAAATAGTTCATAATGGATATGACCTGATTTTTATATAAATCAATCAAAACAGAAAATATGTACATATGTCTATAATCTATTCCATCAAATCCAAATTATATTGATGAGAAAATATCATTCTAATATCTGTCCAGAAAGCCAAACGCGCAAACACACATACACATGCATATAATTACGCATACAAACTTTCAACTAACGCAGAATATGTGCATATAAAACTGCGAATCGAATAGATGAGTGATTTAGAAAATTTTATTAATAATTGTAGTTTAGCGCAATCGTGAAAGACGTGTCGTGTATGCGGTACATAGTCCCATATTTGACTCAGGTTCAAGTCCTGTACCCACTTTTCTTTGTTCGATATTTTTATTTCATTTTTTATATTTGGTTTAATTAGAATTGATTTAAAATAGTGTATTCAGCTTTTCTAATACATGTTTTTTATAAATTTATTTTCTATGTAACATTATTAATACTTCATTTGAATTAATTTATATGTAAAACAGCCATAAAGGCAATCATATGAATATGCATTCCTATATTTAATCTCTTCAGTCAAATCTGAACTACTTACATACACATATTGATGAGAAAATATTCTAATATCCATGGATGCATCCAGAAAGCCAAACGCGCATACACGCATATGTATACAAATATATACAAACCTTCAACGAACGCAAAATGTATGCATATAAAAAACAACAACTGCGACCGTCTTCTTGTCGTCAGTGAAAAGATGGGATATGTATACCCTATGAGCAAAAAGAACCGGGAAGGTGATGTTTACTGTTTTCTTCGATTGCCAAGGCATAGTCCACCATGAGTACCTTCCATCGGGCCAGACAGTCAATAAAGAATATTATTTATCCGTTTTGAAACCTTAGAGAGATGCTGTGTGTTGCAAACCGCCGGAAATGTGAGCAAACAATTCTCAGATTTTGCATGATGATAACGCGCCATCGCACTGATCAAAGAGAATACAAATCGGCCTGCCGGGGGTGTTTGGAGGACTGGGTTAAACGTTGGCACATGTGTGTTGCTTCAGACGGGTCATATTTTGAAGGAGATACTATAAATTTGCCTTAAATTTAGCTCTGTTTTGTTTAATTTAAACATTCCCGGTACTTTCTGATCATAAGGTACATATATGCGGCTTTGCGGACAGCAATGTGTGATTCGCTGGAAGTCGCATTAACTCGCGACTGTCGCACAGTTAGAATACATATTTACATACATATAAGGGTGCATACATACATACGGAGCCGCGGCCACTCGACATGACAAAAATTTAAGATTTATCAAATATTGGCAAATAATTCCACGCGAAATATTCCAATATTGACTATTTTCGAATGGTCGCGAAAATTGGCATATGGGCGGCTCGTTTTATGAATGAAATTGAAATATGAGCTCTAACTTATGAATGAACTTTTTGTTTTTGTTCTAAATTGTCAGCGCCGTCGCTGATAGAATCATGGCAGCTGCGACTGCGTCTACGAATGCATTTTTGAGAAATGTGTTGTGTGTTGAGGTGAAAGATGTGTGGTGTTTCTAATTTTTGTGTGGGCAAAAGTCAGTGAGGTGTGTATAAACTCGGTGTGCTAAATTACCTTATTACAAATCTTTCAAATCTCAATTGTACTAAAAAAAGCTGACAGTAACATTTGCACCTTCTCATTGCATTAACATTCTCTGCTTATACTGCTGCTTTACAATTTGATTTATCGTGTTTTTAGCTAATTTTTAAGCATCTACATATATACTAATAAGACACTTGTTTATAATTATTATGTCATACATTGTGTAAAATAAGTACCCGGAATTTAAAAAAAAAACACATTTTTTCATATTATTCATCATTATTTGTTGGATCGCCTTCAAAATAGGCTCCTTTTGAGCCGATACAAATATTCCAACGAACAACCCAGTCATCCATGGCCCGCTGGTAGGCCGGCGCCGGGATGGCTTTCAGCTCCTTTAGCGAATTTTTTTTAATGTCTTCAATCGACTCAAAACGCCTTCCCCGAAGTGGCAATTTTAGTTTTGGGAAGAGAAAAAAGTCACAGGGTGCGAGATCTGGCGAATACGGTGGCTGTTCGATAGTATTTATTAAGTTTTTGGTCTTGTATTCGCGTACAATCAAGGCTCGGTGCGATGGCGCGTTGTCGTCGTGCAGAATCCACGAATTGTCCTTCCACAATTCGGGCCGTTTACGGCGAATGGCTTCACGTAAACGCCTTAAAACGGATAAATAATATTCCTTATTAACCGTTTGGCCCTCTGGAAGGAACTCAGAGTGCACCACGCCTTGGTAATCAAAGAAAACCGTGAGCATAACCTTCACTTTTGACCGGCTTTGGCGTGGTTTTTTTGGATACGGCTCGTTCTCGAAGCGCCATTCAGACGATTGCTGACTGGTTTGCATATCGTACTCGTAGACCCATGTCTCATCACCAGTTATTATGCGTTTCATGAACGTAGGGTCCGTATTAGCTCGGGAAACCATGTCTTCAGAGACCTCCTTCCGATGCTCTTTTTGCAAAAAATTGAGTAAAATTCGCCAAGTAAACAAAAGATCAACTCACTTTGACTGCAGAATAAAACACACTAAGTAATAGATCCCGTTCTAATAAGGCTTGTGCATTCAAGGACATGTGTACCAACATGAAAAAACCAAATTTGAAGTGTCAGGTATTCCCGGGAGAGTTTAAATTATAAATTCCGGGTACTTATTTTACACAATGTATATTTTTGGTCTCTGCTTGCTCACATGCTTTTTCATATAAGGCCCAACATCGTCAAGCGGAAAATTTAAAAAAAATTAACGGAATTTTTTAGCAACTTCAAATGTGTCCTTTATTTTATTAAAAGAAGCTGCAAAACTCCATACCGAAAATTGTACCAGAAATTCTAATTAAAAACTGTGGAATTGTCATGAAAAAATTGTGTGCTTCTTTTTCTCTTTGCACAAAATTCAAAATTTGGGTTTATATTGTTTTTGTTAGACAAACAAAAAAAAAAAAAACGAACATTAAAAAAACAAAAACTGTTGAAACTATTGAGTTGCTATCATTTTGTCGTGGGCTGTAGATACGTTGTGGTATATTCTCTGTAGAGAATTTGGTAGATTAGGTAAGCGACAATGGGGCTCATATTTTTGTGTTACCAGTAAACCGGTTATTTTCAAATCGCACCATTCAATGTGACTTACTCCATTCCCATGGCAGCCGGTTCTACGTTACCGGAATGACTCGGGTTTTCTTTCCCGACCAAGGGCTGCCGCCCCAGTATACTAGCCCTGTCTAGTGTACCGTACTTTACCTTAAATCTCACGTCACAGGAGCAACTCATAGCAGCCAGTTTGCTCCAAATACTTCTCTTCCGGGCTGGCGTCGAACCCAACCCCGGACCTGAAGTATTCTACTGCTGCATTTGCCACAAACGGCTCCACCCGAACTCCACCTCGGTTAGGTGTAACCAGTGCAACGGGTGGTGCCATCTTAAGACCTGCTCAGGCCTTAAGACACACGGGAGTGGTCCACAAGGTATGTGGCCACGTGTTGCTCCCGCTCACAGGCGGCCCCCGCCTCCACGGCTACACTGCCCTCAGTGCCGGCACTTCACACCGCCGCCACTAATAACACCTCCACGGTAAGGAGCCCCCAAGAGCAACACAACTCCCTTTCAAACCCACAACCCTCCTGCTCCTACCCCAGTGCGGGGACAAACCAGCAGCTCTTGGTCCCCCGCACAGTCTGCTCCGTGTGTCAGACCGTAGTGCCTCGGAACTTGTCAACAGTTCAATGCAATTCTTGCAGTGGCTGGTGCCATTTTCGGAGGTGCTCCGGCCTGCACACCACCCGTGAGTGGACACGTGACTACGTTGCCCCCTGCTGCAGAGCTCTGCACCCGCAACCGCCCCCAGAGGCGCGGCCACCAGACAACATCAGGCCACTACCTATTTTGCGGAATGCACAGCAGGACCAACGCAGACAACATCACGCATCCCTCACCCCCCGAATTACGACGACGCTCCCGCGAAGCTTCAAGCTTTTGCAACTGAACTGTAACGGACTAACGAGTAAGATTGACGAGATAGTCGACTTCATGAGTCGGTTCGGAATTAAGATAGCTGCGGTCCAGGAGACAAAACTGCACGCTAGCTCTCCCCTGATTACCAGGGACGGCTATAACGTGCACCGAAAGGACCGCGAGCGAGACAACGGTGGTGGCCTAGCGTTCATAGTACACCATTCAGTGCAGTATCGTCTTATTGATGAAGGCATCGACCGCAGGGACAGCACCTTAGAACGTCAAGGTATAGCTGTCCGGTCAGGCGATGCTGAGCTCGAAATTTATAATATTTACATACCCCCTGTCACCTGCTGCCCGGCAGGATATCTCCCCGATATTGGTGCGCTCATCAGGGGAGAAAACCGATTGGTAGTAGGTGACTTTAACGCGCATCACGATCTTTGGCATTCAAGCCTGCCAAATGATCGTAGAGGACAGCTATTGGCAGAGCAGATAGACGATTCGACGTTCAGCACTGTAAACGACGACGCCCCCACTAGGGTAGTGGGCAATTGCAGCAGCTCGCCTGACATAACAATTGCTAGCGCAGGTCTGATAATATAAATAGCATAACCTGGCGACCTATGCTATCGCTTGCATCAGACCACTTGCCCATTATCATCTCGATCGAGAGACCTGCCGACTTTGTTTCCGCGGATCACCGGTCATACATCAACTTTAACAAAGCTGATTGGACCAGATTCGCGGAATTTACCGAGAACATCTTCGCAGCCCTACCCACTCCCACCGATGTGCGCGCAGGCGAACGCGCACTCCGCAAGGCGATCACAGCCGCCGCGGCTCGCTTCATACCCGCTGGACGGATCCGGGAGTTACGTCCCAATTTCCCAGCTGAAGCAGCCGTTATGGCAAACGAGCGTGACCGTCTACGCCAGGCCGATCCCGGGGATTCTCGAATAAAGGATCTCAATTCGGAGATCCGGCAACTGGTCACCCAACATAAGCGGACCAAATGGGTAGAGCATCTGAAGTCCTGTAACTTCACCTCTAGTGTGAGCAAGCTCTGGTCCACCGTAAGGTCCCTGTCGAACCCGACGAAGCACAATGACAAGGTAGATATCACCTTCAACGGTCGTACTTCGTCGGACCCGAAGAGATGCGCGAGCTATTTTAGCCGGCAATTTATACTGCATCCTCCGGTCGACAGATCCAAACGTTGTGCCACCAGACGGTTGCACAAACTGCCCTACAACAGTGCACCGCTTGCTTTCACCAGTGACGAGGTTCAGGGGGCCATCAAACGAATGAAACCATCAAAGGCCATTGGCCCCGACGGACTAAACATGCTGATGCTGAAAAAACTGGGTCCATTGGGAGTAGAATACCTCACAAAGGTCTTCAATCTGTCCATGGCCACTCTCATTATTCCTGATAAGTGGAAATTGGGGAGAGTGGTCCCACTACTGAAGCCTGGGAAACCCGCCAACCAAGGGGAGTCTTATCGTCCGATAACTCTCCTTTCCCCAGTAGTGAAGACACTTGAAGCCCTTCTACTCCCACTCCTCACACAACACCTGACTCCAGCCCCACACCAGCATGGTTTCCGTAGAGTGCACAGCACCACCACGGCACTCACCGTCATAAACACCCAGGTAAACCGCGGACTTAACCAAAACCGCCCTTGCGAGAGGACTGTCCTATTAGCGTTGGACTTACAAAAGGCTTTCGATACAGTCAGCCACGCCACGCTACTAGATGACATTTTACAGTCGACACTCCCGCCAGGGCTGAAGAGGTGGGCCGCGAACTACCTGAGTGGTCGTCACTCGTCGGTGATATTTCGAGACCAAACCTCCAAACAGAGAAAAATAAAGCAAGGAGTACCGCAGGGTGGTGTCCTTTCACCCTTGCTTTTTAATTTCTACATTTCGAAACTCCCCCAGCCACCAGAGGGAGTCTCACTGGTCTCATACGCCGACGACTGCTCGATAATGGCGTCGGGCAATGACATTGATGGTCTATGCTCTAAGATAAACGACTACCTCGCCCGCCTTTCTCGCTTCTTCACTGCGAGAAACTTAAAACTTTCTCCCACTAAATCCACGGCGACCCTTTTTACAACCTGGACAAAGGAGGTCAAGCTGCCACTTCAGGTGCACGTCGACGACACACCAATACCGACGGTTAATAACCCCAGAATTCTGGGAGTCACCTTCGACAGCTTGCTCTCCTTCTCCGCGCACACAACCGCTATTGCAACGAGAGTACAGAATCGCAACAAGGTCCTCAAGTCGCTTGCCGGCAGCACTTGGGGCAAAGACAAAGAAATGTTGCTGTCGACTTTCAAAGCAATAGGCCGACCGGTTCTCAACTATGCCGCGCCTGTCTGGTCGCCTGGAACCAGTGATACGCAGTGGACGAAGCTACAGACCTGCCAGAATACTGCCATTAGGACCGCGACAGGATGTCTCCTGATGTCCCCAATACAACACCTACACGATGAGGCTAACATGCTCCCGGTTAAGGAGCACAACAAAATGCTCGGCAAGCAGTTTCTGCTAGGGTGTCACCGCAGGCCTCACCCATGCAGACACCTGCTCCAGCCCGAGCCACCTCCTAGGCACATCAGGAGACACTTCCTCAATTACGTGGACGAGATCCTGGACAAAACAGACAGACCACTCCAGGATCAGACAGTATACAGACAGACCATTAACGACATCCATCGGGAGACCCTTACCACCTTCCTAAGCTCCCGACCCCCGAATGCCGTTATCGGAGTCCAACCGCCACCTATCGCAGAAGAAGAGCTCCAGCTTCCCCGAGAGTCCCGCGTAATCCTGGCTCAATTGCGTTCTGGATACTGTAGCAGGTTAAACTCCTACCTATCCAGAATCGACCCCGACATACTAAACATATGTCCAGCATGTGAAGGCACCCCGCACGACACTAACCACCTTTTCACATGCCCCAACAAACCCACTCATCTAACACCCCTCTCCCTCTGGACCCAACCCGTCGAAACAGCCAGTTTCCTGGGCCTACCGTTAGATGAGCTAGACGAAGACGACCGGTAATTTACACAACACTGACAGGGCAAAGATACTGCTACAACAACAACAACAACAACTTACGAAGCTCAATAAACTATGCATACTTGCTAGATCTAGATCTACTAAACATTCACTAGTATGCTAGACATCGGTGTCTCTTCGTTTATATCGATCAGACAAGACAGAGTACTGTTTTTGTATCGACTACCAAGATGGCGGTGGGGCGATCACCATGTATTAGCAATTTGACACATTCTACATCCAATTTTTGCTTGACTTGCTTTGTTAGATATTTGAATCTTCGACGAAAACTTAGATGAGTCAGTGCCTTCAAGAAGATAGGAGGATGCCTACACAGTAAGCAGTGTTGACCATGTTTTCCTCTCTAGTCCGTACACAGAGATATCTCCGTGATCAGAGACTCATTGTAGATTCCATGTCAGCAGGGTTGGGCATAGTGCACTAAATAATTAGTGCAATAAGCGGATTTAGTGATTTGAAGATTTTGTGATAACGAAACCCTTATTTTAACTACCACTAAAAAGTTGGTGGAAGTGCAATTTAGTGGTAGTGCAAAATGCCCACCCCATTCTGGCAGAATAAATGGGAAAAGGTCATTCAGTTGCGTTACAGGTTATGAGCTAAGGCGTGACTTCTTTTATTGTTGTCAGTTCAGCTTGAAACAGGCTGCAGTGGTCAGATAGACGAACACTTAGATTTGGTGAGACATAATTTTAGAACTAACCTGTCGTTTTGCCTAGAGAAATTTTTAGCAAAAAACCGGCATGTATATGTGTTTCGCCTTCCTAGAAGAATCACATATCTTAAATCGGAATTGTCTGCCATAACCTAGACGTCAATTGAGGCAATCTGAGAGAGGTATGTGTAATTAACCCATATATTCTTTATTCTAATTATTATTAATATATTGAATAATCAATATGTATACTTTAATTGTATGAGCGCTAAAATTGTAGGGGAAAATGGGGAGTTGTGAGACACGGGGAGTTGTGAGACATTGTTACCTTTCGGCATTATTCATTTGTTTACATTCGATTTTAAGTGTCAACAAGTGTTCTCGATGCGATCTCACTTTTCAGCTAGCATTGGTCATATTTACACGCATTCGACGCGTCTCTCCAGTTACTGTGTTTTGGAACTTCTCGGTAAGTTTTTCTCATCATTTGTTTTGCGATACATTCGATCAGTTGTTGAAGCAAATTGCAAATGTTAATATATAAAAATTATTAATTGTCCTATTAGCTTTGAATTTACACATTCACTTGGGCATGAACGTTCGATGTGTTTATGACTACGCGGCCATTTATAAAAAAAACGATTTGGGGAGTTGTAAGACAACAAATGTGGGGAGTTGTGAGACACCGTTTTTTTCGACGTTTTAACGCATCTTTCATAAGACGTCGCAATATTCATGCATTGTTTGTATATATATCATGAAATTTTTGGGTTTATTGGCGCAATGCCGAAAAAGTTAAGCAGAAACAACTCCATTCATTGCAATGTATGCGATCGAGCTGTGCACCTAAAGTGTGCCAATTTACGAACTGGTTATTATACATGTTCTCACTGCGAATCATCAGGTTGATGGCATAGCATTTTTATACACTTTTTTATAACAATTGTCTTTTCATTTTTATTTTTCATCTTAATAAAGAACTAACAACTATATTAAAATAAGTCATTTTTATTGATTTAAACCATGGTGTCTCACAACTCCCCACATTTTTGTATTTTGTATTATATTTTATATTATTATATACAATTTTAATTTTAAGGAAAATTGTAGTTTTGTTAAATAGGCCATACCAATAGCTTCCAGTATTCATTGACTAAAGATTCCATCGTTGACATATGCAGAATATTAAGATTTTGAGTAATACGGGTCCAAAAACAAACCCGTCTCACAACTCCCCATTCTCCCCTACATATTTCAAAACTTCAATTTTTACTTGGGCCCAAATTTTGATGCTTATCACATTGAAACTATGTCATTAAAATCTTGCCCCAGACTAAGTAAAAACTACTTGAAGACTTATCAATTTACCACTCAATAAAATATGGCAAAAGAAGTAATATGGAAACTAAGCCCGTATAGTCTGTAGCTCATTTCAACTCCAACACTCTGACGCGCTTACGCTCAATTTTTGATTAATCGCTCTTCGAACTCAATGTTGGACCCTTAGATATTTACCTTTGTAAAATATATTTGCCATGAATATGTGACAAAAATCCCTAAACTATTATCATTAATTTTTACAACGCGGCAATGATGTTCGACTTCTTGTGGTGGAGATTTTTGCAACACCCCAACACTTTGTTCAATGAAGTATTAAAAATGTTAAAACTAACAAACCCTCAATTGAAAAAATGGTTTTTTTATAAATTAGTACAACATTTAAAAATAAGTTAACAAAATGTTAGTAAAAATAGAAGCATATTATTATGAACTATACAAAAATATAATATAATATTATAATTAATAGGCATTCTCTAAAAGACTATAGTAAGTTTGCACTTACGATTCAACTAGTGGGCCAGGATACGGATCAGACTTCTGGTATAAACTTGCTAATTTAACTGCCACCATCAACGTTGGCAAAAAGAGCACAACACATAATGCGGCACCAGCCCAGAAACCGTTCTATACAAAACGAAAATAAACAGTTTTAGTTAAAAATAAATTCTAAATAAATTGTAACTCCTTACCAATGGATCTACAATAGAATTGCACAATGCCACTATACCAGAGTCGTAGACGTTCGCTAACGGCGCACATAAGCCAACTTTTTTCTCCACTGCCTGCACAACCATCTTTAAATAATTCTCTATTTCACTTGCAAAATAGTGAGTCAAATTCTCAGCTGTAGCCTTAACAAACTGGCGACCCTCTACGCGGAAAAATGTTTGCGCACGTTCAATCTCATTGACCAGCAACGGTATGGATTCGTGGAATGGACGATCTTTATAGCGTAAGCTATGATCCAAATCATTCGCCAATCGAATAAGTTCCACTGATTGATTTTTCATTGGTATCACCCAATTCTGTTCGTATGTCTCCAAATGCAAGGCTTGATTACGCAGACTAACCTGTACATCTTTCATATCGTCACTACTGTCGATTTTCTTAGCTGTTTGGCGGAGCTCTTGAGCAATTTCAGTTAACGAATGTTTTGTTATTGTGTCGTTAAGATTGTCAATATATTGGGCGGAATCAAAGTTTTTCAATGCCGATTCGCTAAGGCTCAAAATACGTTGTTTGTCCTCAGGGCTTAGTATCATTACGTCGCTATCATCGAAGGAGATGCCATCTACTAAATCATCTAAGGTTTGATTTATTTTATATTGTGCTGGGTAATCATTAATTTCATGAATATCGATACGGTTGTGAATATGTAGCACCTCGTAAATTGTTTGATTGCGCTGACAAGCGGTGATCACATGTGAAATGCGTAAGGGCGGTAAACCACCAGAAGTCAGTTTGCCCTTCTGTTTGGGGGGATAAAGCACATTGTTTAAGTCGATAGAATTGTCAAGTTGAGCGAATATCTCATCGTTTTGAGGGTCCCTAGAAATTCAAAACATTATATGTAAATATTTGCATTTTGGGTAACTTATAAAAGGCATCGCTTACTTTAATGGAAGACATAAGCCTCGATAGGCTATCAGGCCGATCAAAAAATGTACCAAAGCTACTAAGGCAGCCAATGAAATAAACAGGAAAATCAATGCTACAGCCCTGTAAGGAAGCAAAACAACGTCAATCGTAAAGTGAAATATGTGTATATAGGTATGTATGAATAGATAAATAGGCTTATTGAAAGACTTACATCATCAAGAAACGCGAGCCGGAGCCCTTATTGCAGCAGTCATCTCCATAGCCGTCTGGGCGTTTGCCGCATATACCACATAACAATGCAGCCACTATACAAACCAAAATCTGGGGATGAAATACCGATTATTGTATAAGAATTACTCACTATTTGAGGATAATAACACTGTATAACATAAAAAAAAATACAAGGTCCTAGAACGGTTTATGATACGATGTATTATCTGTCATAATACCCTTTTAAAAGTTTCTGTCTGCGCTTTTTGTAAAAGGTGATCAACGTTTACGCGATTTTAGAATGAAAATATAGTATGTACATATAGACTATTGTCATAAAACATAGGCGCATATTTCTATACAGATATGTTGACACTTTTTTTGTACAGTCCCACATTTAGAATGCCACTATTATTTAGCGGCTTTGTCAACAATTCTCAATCAACAAGATTGAGAAAATTCATAAGGTTTTTCTTAAGTATGCTTTGCGGTCTTTACGATTTACTGAGCCTCTTCCAGCATATAATGCTCGTTTACTTCTTTTAAATCTCAAACCTGTAGAAAGTAGGAGTTCTGTTCGCTCCTTAACATTTGTATATGGCATTATTAATTGACTGTGCTCCCCTTTTGGGAAAAATAAACTTTAATGTACCAAGAAGAGAACTTCGGAATTCCTACGCTATTTATTTATAATAACACAATAATAATAAAGCCCTTCGGCAGGCAATGGCAAATCTCCGAGTGTCCTTCTGCCATGAAAAAGCTCCTCATAAAAAAACCATTTACGGTTCGGAGTCGGTTTAAAACTGTAGGTCCACACCACTAATAGAAGGAGGAGGAGCTCGGGCAAACACCCAAAATGGGTGTAATCGCCAATTATATATATACATATACATATATAATTTTTTCATCAACCTTCTAAAATCTTATAAACTTACAGCCCTATGTGTTTTTCTTCCGGCTACAAATGGCCGAGATGTCTCGGCCTTCTCCGCGCTATAGCGCTGCATTCAAGGAGATTCAAAGAGTGCATTGGAGTCTCCTGGAATTGGTCACAGAAACGACAAACATTTACTATAGTGGGCCATATCCCGATCATGTGCAGATGACTACGAAGCCTGCAATGGCCTGTGAGAATGCCTGTTATTATTGTTGTTGTTGTAGCAGTATACTTAACCCTGTCAGTGTAGTGTAAACCACCGGTTGTCTTCGTCTAGCTCATCTAACGGTAGGCCCAGGAAACTTGCTGTTTCAACAGATTGAGTCCAGAGGGCGAGGGGTTTTAGATGAGTGGGTTTGATGGGGCGTGTGAAAAAGTGGTTAGTGTCGTGCGGAGTGCCTTCACATGCTGGGCATATGTTTAGTATGTCGGGGTCATTCTCTATTTATCCTTGGGAAGAGTTAGAGACTTTTAAACCTGTTTTAGTTGTAACCCACTAGCAAGCATTTCGCTTGGCGTAGCCCCATAGTTTGGTGCCAGCTAACCTCCCTTAACCTTAGCTTCTCACTGCTAAGCTTCTCGCCGATGCGTCCGCTACTACGTTCCTAGTTGTACCCCTATGTCCTGGGACCCAAATTAGACGGATGCGATTGCTGCGTACTTAACAGATTCAGTTTCTGGATACACTCAAGCACAAATGAGGACTTAATTTCACAGGATGACAAAGCCTTGAATGCCGTCTCACTGTCGCTCAGAATGGCAATTCGTTCATTCCGGAAGTTCCTATCTAAGTTAATCTCTGCACATAAAAAAATAAATAAATAATTGGCTCACACACTTCTGTTAGGTGTGTGGCCGAGCTCCTCCTCCTATTTGTGGTGTGCGTCTTGATGTTGTCCCACAAATGGAGGGACCTACAGTTTCAAGCCGACTCCGAACGGCAGATATTTTTATGAGGAGCTTTTTCATGGCAGAAATACACTCGCAGGTTTGCCATTGCCTGCCGAGGGGCGACCGCTATTAGAAAAATGTTTTTATTAATTTTGCTTTCACCGAGATTCGAACCAACGACCTCTCTGTGAATTCCGAATGGTAATCACGCACCAACCCATTCGGCTACGGCGGCCGCCGTACATAGGCAGATGGAATTCAGCTCCGCTTGGAAAACTATCCATCGGCACAGAACGCTTTTTTTACCACATATTGCAGTGCTTATACCTGGAGTTTACTTTTAAATGCAGGTATACTCCAGTTTACCTTGTCGTCCAGTTCAATTCTGAACTTCTTTTCAAATTTGATAACTTTAGTCATAACATCTCTGGGTAGCTGAGTAAATTGTCAAAATAAAATTATTTAACAAATTTCATTAAAAAAACACTATATGGAGCGCCTTGTGCATACCGAAGGAACAAATGCATGCCTTATTAAATACCTACATTTGCACTCATCTTTTTGTCTTTATTTTGATTTTTACACAGTCCATTGCTTGTACGTTTGTATACTGCAGCTATCTAGTTCAAGATTCAAATATGATTAAAGTACGACGCCATTTGCAAAAATTATAAAGCTTCTCATAGGGTGATTAATTTTGCACCATATTATATTTGGATTCGTTCGAAATTGAATATTTTCAATTAACCCTTAAAATAATAGATAAGTGCAGAAACTTTACGTCAAACGCTTTTCTACTATATTCAAAGCATTTATAAGCCTGTTTTGTGTTTAGATTTCTTTCTTCCTTCAAATGGGCGAAAACGAAGCATATGTGAAAAAATGTCTCCACAGTAATCCACTTAAAATTGTTTAAGTGTTTGTTGTTAATCCACTTAAAATTGTTTAACATGTTTTATGCGTCATAAACTTTAAAAACGTTGTTAAACAAATATTATTTCTTGGTCTACTCTACCACATTCCATTGACGCAACCTCGTTAATTAAAATCAGTTGGCTTTGGCTGTACCGTATATTTGGAGCTTGACTTACCAGTAGTAATATAGAGCAAACTGCAATGCCAAAATAGAATCGATACGGTCCATATTCATCCAAATAATCATCCGCAACGCCGGTATACTTCTTAGTATTGTCTTTTATAACTAATGACAGTTTGTTAAGTTCCATTTTGATTTCATTTGAGGCGTGTTGGAAAGCATTTCCTTTAAAGGAAGACATAATATTATTGGAGGTTGAATTAGTTTTAAAGGTGGCACACAGATGGCGCTATTTATCACTTTATCGCGTTGGCAATACTGAATATATATTCATGACAAAGCCTCATCCCTAGGCTTTGTTTATCAGTATCTGTCATTTCGCTGAAGTATAAACAACGCAGTGCTTTCGTGTTCCGAGTATGTCAACTTTCGTGCCGTCGAAACGCAATTTGCGGGAAGCTTTGCTTTTCTGATTCAATTTGAAAAAAAATACAGCCCAAGCCCGTGAATTGCTGCAGGAGGCCTACCCAGACCATACTCCGTCGATTTCAACATGTGAGTACTGGTTTCGACGATTCAAAAGTGGAGATTTTCACACCGGAGACAAGGAGCGTCTTGGCCAGCTCAAAAAGTTCGAGGACGCGGAATTGGGGGAATTGGTAAACGAGGACTCGTGCCAAACCCAAGAAGAGCTTGCTGAATCATTGGGCGTTGATAAATCAACCGTTTGCAAGCGTCTAAAAGCGATGGGAATGATCCAAAAGCAAGGGCATTGGGTCCCGTACGAGTTGAAGCTGCGCGACGTCGAACGGCGATTTTTTAAGTGCAAATTGCTGATCGAGCGACAAAATCGGAAGGGTTTTTTGCATCGGGTGGTGACTGGCGACGAAAAATGGATCCACTACGATAACCCAAAACGCAAAAAATCATGGGGTTTGCCCGGCCACGCATCAACGTCGACGGCCAAGCAGAATATTCACGGCAAGAAAATCATGCTCTGCATTTGGTGGGATCAGGTCGGCGTCGTATATTTTGAGCTGCTCCAACCGGGCGAAACAATCACGGGGGATCGTTACCGACTGCAATTGATGCGTTTAAGCCGGGCATTGAAAGAAAAACGGCCGGAAACGGTAAAAAGGCACGACAAGGTTATTTTGCAACATGACAACGCTCGGCCGCATGTTGCTCAACCTGTCAAAAAATACCTTGGAACGCTTTGCTGGGAAGTATTACCCCACCCGCCGTATAGTCCAGACATAGCTCCCTCCGATTATCATTTGTTCCGGCATATGAGTCTCGATTTGGCGGACCAGCGGTTCTCCTCGTACGAGGCTACCAAAATATGGGTTGAATCATGGATAGCCAAGCAGCGGCCAGAATTTTGGAGAAACGGCATCCGGAAATTGCCCGAAAGATGGGCGAAAGTTGTAGCTAGCGATGGCCAATACTTCGAATAAAATATTTTGTACCGTTTTTTCACAATAAAGCCCCAAATCTTCGAAAAAAACCTTTAAAACTAATTCAACCTCCCATATATTATATAGTATTTCGAAAAAAGTCAAATTTCTTCTGAATATTTTTTAAAATATATTATTATAATAAATATATTATCATCTTCTTGACTCACCTGCTTTATTTATAGAGTCAATCACTTTTGGCGTATACTTGGCTATAGTCGTATTAAGATGTGCGCGCATTTGTTTGAGCATATCACGTCCACGCTTGCCAGCCGAAGCTATGTCCCTACTTATCAAATTATCCAAATTATCGATAATTTCTGTAACATCCGGTAGCTAAGAAAATTTCCATTATTAGTAAATAGTAAATAAATATAAATACATATGAATAAAAATTTATATGTACATGTGTCTATCAGTAGGTACTCATGTTGTTGAAAGTGCATTTATGTCTATATAAATAACATTAAATACAAATTTTTATATTAGTTTTTTGTTATTAAATTTTTTTACCTTGGGAAAATATCGGTCTACCATCTGATAGCATTTAAAAAGAAATATTAATTTTTTATATATTATTTTTGTTAATTTTGGCACAAGAGCATTTCCAAATCAAAAACAAAAAACATTTAAATGAAAAAATACTTTAAAAGAATTCTGTGGTCCAAAACAATAACCGCCAAAGTCAAAACCATGCTTTCGAGACACAGCATATTAAGTCAACATTTTTTTTTATTGTCGTAGTAACTTTATACAGAGCATTGCTAGAGAGGTAGAGCCTTCATGTGCATAAATAAACAGTTCACAAACAAATAGCAAATATGGATAACTCAATGGGGCAGATCGAGCTCTTCATCTGCAACGAGATGGTGGTTGGTCTCCGATAACAACGTTTAGGGGAGGAAAATGCAAGATTTTCATTCACTCTCGATCAAAGTCGTTTATGGCCTGACTTCAGCTAATAGCTTAATTAAGGGTTAAAAGGATTTAATGACAAATAACGAAGCTAAGCTCTGCTTCTCCCAAAGGATAAGGGGCTTTTTTGAGTTCTCAAATACAATGGGCAATTATACTTGATCATTTGGAAATTCGACGTCTTCATGACCTAATTTAACCAAATCCATCTTTAAACCGGAAATTTGGTGCGCTTCAGGTAAAAACTGTTAATCAAAATTGATCACAAATATATTCAATATATAAGGAAATACATTGTTTTTTTATTCATTCTTCAATAATTCTTCATTCAATTCAAAAATTCATTTTGTCATATTTTTAGAAGAGCTTAAGAGTTTTTTTTTTTCAATCTGAAATTTTTCACAAATATGTTTCCATTAATTTCCTATTGATTAAATGTATTTCTCAATATGTCTCACTGCATTTGCAACATTCTTAAATGCTACTGCGTTTCTTCATTCAAAAATATTTTTTCGCGGGAAAATTTAAAAATAGCGCTAAAATTTTTATTGTTACTTTGTGCCAGCTAGCGTCCAAACATCAGTATTTGATATTTGAGCTTGGCGGCACTTTTTCCTGAATTCGCATGAATTCAGTGTTAGCCAATTTTTTATAGCCATAGCTGAGGGTTGCGTTCGTAACTTTTCTACGACGGACTTAGTGTGTCTAATATAGGAAAAAGTGATTTGTTTTTACAATAACAAAAAAAGGAATGTCCTTATACATATTTCCATATGATTCCAACATTTATTCTGCTTACCTGGTCATAGTGTATACCGTTAGCGTCAAGCTTGCCGATCTCATATTTGTTGAGAACATCCTGACATGCTTTATTATTGCACTTCGTAAGCATAACCAACAAATCACGCTTAACACCACGCAGGCCTTTTACAAAAAAAGAAACAAATGTTTTTAATATACATAGATGTAAATAGATATGTGTGAATATGAATTTCGTCTAACTCGACAAGCAACTTACCATCACTCAATTGTGATGCATAAACACGCAACTCGTTGGTAATGGTTTTCATTTTTTGTAATTTTAATCTCAGCTGAGGCAGTTTTTCAAGAAAGTCTGTAAGGTAAATGAGCGAAACTGCCATGGATTTCTGTTCCAATTCCTTTATGATGAAATTTGATGTTTCTGCAAAAAATTTTATGATTATTTTTTCTCATGAATGTAATGAATTGTCAATTGTCAAGTGCTATATTTACCCCGCAAAATATTGTCCAACTGTATAGACAATTGTTTGTAATTTGTTATTAGAATATGATCGATTTGCTCAGATGAGGCTTCGAGGAATTTACGGGTATCGATACTGCCATCCCGCACACGATTTGTGCTATTCTCAATACCTTGTTGCATATAACTGTTCGTTGCAAATGTAACTATAACACCGAAACTAAAAACGAGTTGAGAAAGAAATAACAAGTGGAGAAAATTAACACTAATGAATATGCTTGCTATAATGTTTTATGAGGAATGTAAACCAATAAATGCTATACTATTCTTACACTTAAGCGTACTATTAAATATATGCACACAAATGTATGTGTAGGTAGGTATAAAGTATGTTTACAGTGCCTCGCGAAAGTAATCGGAATTTCACTTTTTTCGGATGAATCAAAATTTTTTTTTTTTTAATTTCAAAATAACTCTGGAATTCATCAATAGGGCACCGCTCGCACAGAGCTACAGTGGAAATCATCTCGGTTTATCTGATCATTGAGCTTATAGTGGAGCTTATATAAGCGAACAGATGTTTTTTCAATATGGGCTCATATACTATGTTTATGTTTCAATTAAACTCACTTATATTCAAAATGGGTTAATTAAACTCATATGAATAAAAAAAATTTTAAATGGAGTCATTAAGCCTACTCAGGTTAAATGCACACATTCTTGGAGGTAAGGAAACTTGTGTTGTTATTAAATCATACATATGTAGGTCGGTGATCCATAAAGTATTGGCGAAGATAGTCACAAAGGGAAAGTGGTGTTAGGTGGGTTGGGCATAAGTTGATTAGTGCGTGGATCTTTCGGATTTTATTCTCCATAAGCACGGATTTAACCTACTACAGTATCTATGACTTGATTGTGGTAGTAAGGTTTGCCAGCCGAATATCCGTATAGTCAAATTTTAAAAGGAACCTATATTTACGATTTTTTTTATGAAGAGCGAAAATTACCTAATGCACAAATATAGAAATAATCAAAGCTTTCATGACTATTTAGACCAAACTGATTGCAAGTGGTTATAAGATTAAATAGAATATTTTGTTCAGTTTTTCCTTGATTGGATTATTGCATTATTGGGAAAAAGAAATAATATGAAATGCCGAAAACTTTTGTGAGGTACTGTGTGTCTTGTTAAATGTTTAGAAACGTGTATTGCAACAAAAAAATACTCTACTTACAGTAAACCTGTTGCCAATATTATGAGCAAAAGACCCAAGAACACACGGCGGCAGGTGTCATGTTTCTTGTCGAACGGCTCCGAACGGCCACCACAAGCACCAGCGCAGCGACAGCAACAGAAGCATAAGCTATACAAATATAAAACAATTTTACTTAGTAAATATTCTTGTGTTGTTTTTTTTTATTTTGTTGTTTAGTTTGGTGCCATTTTAAATACGATTTTCTTTCCTACCCAACGACTGGCATTGTAACAATTAGCAGTCCAACGAGCAAAACAATTAGCCATATTAACCAATAGTGTTTAATTAAATCAATCCATTCATTTCGTTCAATTTTTGGTCCAAATTCAATATCCTTATCCTTGACCACGAGGTAGCCTATGAAGGGAGAAATTTTAAAATTAGGTATATAAACTTTTTAATTACTAATTAATATTAATAGGGGAAATCACAGCAAGCCTTATCTAACCTTCTGGCAGTGGATGTTCACCGGTGAAGAACCAAATAATTTTATGTGTAATATCGTAAAGTGGTTGCATGCCACGCGCATTATAAACTGTCGAGCTAACGTACGTGACATTTTTCGTCCATTCTGCATACTTGGTAGGCTTGAGATTCAATTCATTGCCCAAATCGAATGCTCGAGCTTGGCTGGCAAAAGTGCTTAGCGCTAGAAGCACAAAAAGCGTACTCCAACAGGAAATATGGCAACGTATATTGGTAATGTTATGGCGCTGTGTAGAGTTGCTGGAATCTGTTGACATTTTCACAGCTAATTTTTGTCTTGTTGTTGTTGCTGTTAGTTTTTGGTGCATTTTTGATTATGTTGAAATTGTTTAAACTTTTTGTCGGAGAAAGTGTAAAGCAACCACTTTTTTCCACTAGGTAACTAAAACATTGATGCTTTGGTGCGTATATGCGTGTTTTATTTGCTCTTGCGGTTGCTCTTCTTGTTTTCCTTCCTTTATTACAATGAGCAAGTGCTAATTTTCGATATGAATATCATCAATGCTGCTGAGATGTGCTACATTTATGATATATTTCCATGTAATATGTATGTAGGTGCGTGAGTAATTGAATATAACTACTTAAGTGACTGACTGTAGGTATGACTGATTGATAGCTTATGTTGCTGTAGATTTGGCACACAACAAACGATGCGCTCCGTACAAGGCAGTTACGCTTCAGCAATTAACTACAAATTGGAAGTGCTGTAAAAAAAATTATGAATAAAATCAGTTGTTAATTAAATGTACTCATTTTATTAAATAGGAAAATAGTGATAACGTTTTACGGACATAATAAGTACATGTACATATGTATGTATATATGTATGTGAGTGCATGTGCTTATGATAAAACAAGTACTTTGAGGGGTAATGTATCTACTCCACACGTTTGAAGTGTCTCTTCAAATTTAACGTGACATATTGTAAAGTAAAAAACCACCCCACCCATACACACATCCGTAGACGTACGCAAACCCAATCGGACAAAGGAAATTCATTTGTGTATTAGTAATTGTTAAGCAGAAATCACTCGGAATGGAATTTCAAAAGAAATGATTAAATAGCAATTGTTAAAAGAACTCGATGAAACTTATTTGTCATGTAAATATACAGTTATGCTGAGAAAAAAGCACAGTTAAGATTAGAGTGCTAATTATAAAAGTTAAGAAAATATTTTTTAAGATGCTCTATTTTGTTTTTATTTTTGCTATTTATTTGTGATACCCGGTGCCAGATGATGCACGCCCATAAAGGATGCATCACACGATTTTTTTAATTTGTTTTGAAAGTATAAAGATGTGTAATAAAACGTTTTAGGGGAGATAAAATCCTATGATTATTTACTCATACCTTACGACTCACTTCGTCAATTTTCTTTCATCTTTGATCAAAGAAATATTTCTCTTATGTTACAGGTCAATTATACATAATTTCGTCAATATTAGAAAACAAATCTTTAAAGGTTTCACAAAATCCTTCTTACTCTCGTAATTCAAAATACTCTCAAAATTTCAGGATATGATAGGACTAAAACTGATTTTAAGGGGATTTCGACTTCATAGTTCCCCTTAGCAAACTTAATTTCATCAGAATAAAAAATAAATTTCAATATCCATTTTTAATTTTACTTCCGTTTTATAAGTCCCATATACATACACATAAAGTGCCTAAAATACAAAGAGTGGCACTCGAAGAGAACCAATTATAAAAGCCATAAATTTAGTTTGAAAAATTACTTTTATTCAATTCGAAGTAAAAAATGTGTGAAAATAATACAAAATCAAGAATCAATTTACTTTTTCTCGATATGACCACTTTTTGCCTTTAAAATGGCCTTCAGACGGTCCAGAAACGTATCGCAAGCTGCTGGAATGTGACTTGCAGGTATTTTGGCCTACTCGCGAACAATGGCTTTTTTCTGCGCCTCGATACTGGGGAATCTTTTAGTTTACAATACCCTGGACTGTCATTTAGCCAACTAATAGATAGTTGATGCCCGTGCAGCACTTCGAGTGCTGGACCCTGTAGTACCCCCACGTTCATACAGAAAATACAAGATTTATAAATAAATAATAGCAGCAACGTAGTATCAGCGAGAACTGTACGGTGTCGACTGTACAACATGAAACTACCAGCAGAATAGCTCATAAAGTTCCTCTGTTGACACAAACAAATTTAAGGAAGGGGAAAAAATTTACAATAATATATATGTACTTTAGAGCAATGAAACAAAATTAAATTTATTTGGAAATAATGCTGAGTGAAAGGACGTCCAATCTATTTCCTGAAGTGATATCGGCATTATCAGAAACAAGATTTGAGTCGAAGAAATTGTGAAAGAGAAAGAAACGCAGAGCCGAGAAGACGTTGTAAGGCTATAAAAGGGAAGTATTTATGTGTTTAGTGTTTAGGGTTACTTCAGAAGATCATAACTACTCAGGAACCCAGATATCTCAAAGATCGACACATGTTTTCAAAATCTTGCCTTTCGTTAAACTTAGTTCCGATGAAACACAGTTGTTTTGTGTTCTCTGTCCGTCTTTGGCGCTTACTCCCTTTTTGGATGTTTGGCCGCGCTCCTCCTTCTATTTGTGGCGCGTTGGTCAGTTTAAAGCCTACTCCGAAAGGTAGATATTTTTATGAGGTGCTTTTTCATTACGAGTGGCAACCGCTATTAAAAAAAAAAGGTTTCTTTATTTTGGTGTTTCCCGGAGATTCGAACCAACGTAGTCACGCATCAACCGGCACCATTCGGCTACGGCGGCGTCTTTGGCATAACTTACTACTAAAAATTAAATGTATGAAAGATGCGTTTCAGTCATAAATTGTTTTGTAGCCTTGACGAATATTGCTGAACGTACTCAAATAATTTATCATTCTTTCAATTGCTTCTAATTTACTAATATACTATTTTTTATCTTTCTCTTTAATACCTCCTACAACTTCAAATTCTTTACTACTAACTATAATTTTAATTTTATTTTTATTGTTAATTCTTTTATCTAGGATTTAATTACGTAAGCTGTTCTTAAGGTCAGTCATAGTCAGTAAAATTAACCTATGGTTGTATATTTGACTTAAATAAATAAATACAATAAAATATATTGAAGGTGAGAAGTATGTAAGTTTTTCAGCGTTAACATCGTTAGTATGCATGACTGAACACAACATTCTTTCTTTTGATTAAAATTTCGATGCTTCAATTGAATTGTTTACTTATGAAGATTAACAATTTAAAGTAGAGATCAGAATCGAACATTTGCCGAAGCGGTGGCAGCTCAAAATATATTTCCCTTACAATCCAATGTCAAACGCGACTTTGCTTACTGCTTGAGAGGCTTCAATTCATTTCGTCCACGCTCACACATATTGGTCAAAACTTCGGTGAATTGATGCTATTCTATTGTTTTTGCAATTTCCAAAGACAGAAAACTGTGCAGCATGAAGTTATCATATTTTATTATAAATTCGGAGACTAAGAAACGTTAAATTTCTGCAGTGACATGGTTGGAAATTTTGCCACCGACAGAGCAATATATTTAATATGCGTTGATATCCGGATTACGGCACCAACTGAAGCGAACTTCATTTCTAAATAATCCACACCATAGTTTTAGAGCGATTATAGCAGACACTATATGAGAAATTTGCTTAGAGAAGTACAAGAATTTTAAAATATGGCTAAAAGGCAAATCGCATTTTTAATTTAACTCGACCTTTGTGCGACATGTATGGAAAATCTGCTTTCATTATAAGAATTAATTTTGCGTAGTGTAAAAACACTTTTTCCATCCATTCATGCATTTTACCGTTATAATGGACCTTATGCTACTTGCTTGTTTACGAACACTTTTTCCATACATATGTATATGTAGATGTTCTTTTTAGATATATCTGCTAAATTAGCACGAGTATGCGTGTATGCAATGTAGGTATATGAAAATTCATACATACTCATGATTAGTGCTACATGCAAACATACACACATACATATATACAGTTTGGTGGTCATTCACATTGATAAATGGCAACTTTAAAATTGTCACCAATAAAATTACACCCTATAGTTGAACCACACGACCACTTAATAAAGGCAAACGCACACGTATACATACATAAATTCAAATAAACATCAACGCGGAAAGTGGCCAACACGAATGACCATTCGGTTTTGTTTTTCTATACAGCTGGAGAAATTAGTTCATACATTCTTACATACTATGTTCATGAATACAAAAAATATTCATGTGTACATCCCAGAGCTATTTAAAGGGTTTTCCAAAATGTATAAGCCCTAGATTGAAGTTACCCAAATGATGCGTTTGATGGCTCATCTTCACTGCTAAGCAGAGTTCTATTATTGAATGTTTTTACTGGCCAGAAATAATTTTTCACATGTCCGTCTAGGAAAACTTAGCTTAACCTTATTTCTAAAAATACTTATACACATATGGCCATACAAATTTGACCGAGTTTAACAAAGCGCACCAGTCGTTTCCTTCTCGTGCTGGCCAGTGCTAGTTGGGCACACCAAGTGAAGCCAAGTCCTTCTCCACCTGATCTTTCTCTCTTCCTCTGCTACCACTAGCTGGTAACGCATCGAATACTTTCAGAGCCGGAGTATTGGAATCCATTCGGATGACATGAACTACCCAGCGGAGCAACTGGATCTTTATACTACGCTCTGCTAAGCTACCCTAAGTGTATAGTACGGTGCCGTGAATCCAATGCAGCTAATTGTTCTATAGTCTGCGTTATTCGCCGAAACTTTCTCTCAAACACTCAAAGGGACGTTTGTTGTTGTTGTTATTGTGCCAGGATAAACATGCCCCATATACATACATATATACGGGGAATGTTGCTGAAGTGACAGTCGTTGGCCAGATATAAATCCGGGTCGTTCGGGTTACGTAGAACCGACTGTCGTGGGAACGACACCTAGAGACGTTAATCGTATGTTGGCATTGTCCACGCTTCTGCGCCATAAAATGGGGCGGACCTGATGAGAGACTTTTAAAATTTGAGTCTTTAACTTTAACTTTCTATGATGCTTTTCCTTACAGCAATACTACGACACTTACTTTTCAACTTTTTATGGCCTCCTTTGCTCTGAATCCCTGTGCACATTTAAACACTTGCATTAAGACGGCTCGAACTACATAGGACATAAATTTGTACGAGTATACATATGTATTACAACAGAGAATATCATAAACAGAGATCCTCTTAAGCTTACGCTAATTTCGCACAAGCACTTAATCAAAAGAGAATGCGCATGTGGCTGAACGGTGGGTTATTAAAGACAGTATTTACACAGCTTCTACGTCTTATGTAAATACAAATAACTTTAACTAAAAAATAAGCATTTTGTTTTTAGCAAATTTTCCTTGTTGTTTTTATTAATATTTTATATTTTCTCATTGTCAGTGGCCGAAGACGAACCGAAACCAAACGGGCCTCAGATGACTCAAGCCGAAGTTCGGTCTTTCTTTACTTGTAATAACAAGAATCATAAGAATAAGATTTTAACTTAACGAAATACCTTTTTTGAACACCGTTGCTTGCGTTCATGCCACTTATAACAACACATGATCAGAAGGAGGATTGCGTTTTCATACGTTTGTGTATTTCTACTTAAGCCCACTACTGTTGCTACACCGACTACTACTTTCTGCGGCATGAAAACTGTTTTAATAATCATAAAAATATTACAATTTTATGGAAAAATGCTGTTTACGTATAGTGCAAATAATTTCATACAGAAATATGTACGTGATAGAAATTCGTTCCCACGGCAGTTCTACATTATCTGAACGTCCTGGATTTTTTCTGGCCAAGGACTGTCACTGCAGCAGCATTACCCGTACATGTATGGGGATTGGTTATGCTGCTATAGAACGCTTCATACATCTTATCGAAATCGGGGAATGCTGCTGGAGTGACAGTCCATGGCCGGATATAATTCCGGGTCGTTCCGGTAACGTAGTACCGACTGTCGTGGAAACGATTACATTTTTTTGACGATTCTTTTGCTTCGCATTGGCGTTCGCTTCGCTTTGACGCTCTAACGCTTTCGCAGCAAAAGCGTTAAGCTAAAAAATGTGTAAATTATATATAATAAAGTTAGTACAATTTCTTATTTACAATAATAACTTATGTCATACTCATTTGAATTTAACTGGAGTTTAAAATTTTTGGAATAATTTCATTTGTTTACATCTGATGATTGCCGGAGCAAGCGAGAAGATGAGTTACCCATCTTTACGCTTGGCTTTGGCATTGGCTTTGCTCAACTTTTGTTATGTGAACGTCTTCATATACATAAATGCATGCATTCATAGTCAGTATTTCCGCAACTTTCGTTCAATAAAAATCACGAGAGTGGGAGCATACGATGCTTTGAATATAATATTTACGTAAATGATAGAAACAAAATTGCGTCCATCAAAGAGTGCGTGACGTCACATTGATGCAGTTTTGCCAACACTTTGCTCTTTCCAATAAATTTATAGCTTGTTATACCCAAAATGGGAAAATTTTTAAATTTGGTGTGGATTCTTTTTTGAAGTTAAACCTACCAAAACTATAAGTTAAAAAAAACATTTGTATATGTAATTAAAACAAAAATACTAAAAAAGGTAAGTCTCGCATTTAAAGCTTATGCTGATAAAATTTCAGTGCTTTTGAAAATTTATTGATTCTTATGAAATTTGATGTTCTCATTTTTTGCTTCTTTTGAGGTTATGCAAGAAAATTGCCTCTTCTCTCAACACTTTTTAACATTAAAACCATCTTTATAAATTGTATAAAGCCTTTGGATTTTCTGAATACGAATTAAAGCCATAGAGGTATATTCATAGTAGAAAAATAACTGAAGAAACCATATCAACCTTTTCGGAAAAGGAGTACCTTAACTTGTTGCATAACCTTAAGTATAGAAAAAAAAGTGTTTTAGGGTTTTTATCAAGAAATTGTCTTAACATAAGTTTTAAATACAAGGACGGACTTTTCGGAATTTTAACGAGAGAGCGATTTGGCTTGAAAAGAAAAACAAACTTGGAAAAAAATGAAAATAAAGCAAAGAGATGTCACATAACTCAAATAATAGCCAACACCAACAATAATCGCAATTGCCGACAATGTGACCAGATGATAAATAAAAAGAACTTCGCCAATTTCCATCCGATTTCAAATTTGTTTTTTTAGTTCGAAAGAACAAAAACAAGCCTTTTTGACAGTGTGTTGACAATTTTTCTGAAATGACAACTGACGAGACTGTAGACGGAAGTATTTGGAATTTTTTTATTTTTTCTCTCTTTTTTCAACTTTGACATAATTTTTACGATATTATCCGATATTGAGGATTTTTTTAGTACACTACTGTTATAGTAAATTTAATTTTGCCTCGAATGAGCTATATTTGACTGTAATTGAATTAAAATTAATAGAGTTGTGTGGGTTTTAAGATTTTTTCTTTTTTTTTACTACGAGATTTGGTATGCGTTTCGAAGCATTAAAATGATAACAAGTGTCATTATAACACATAATATTTATTGGAGTATTGTGCAGTGCAGCACTGTACGGTATGGTACGGTGCGGTACGGTGCAGTACACAACGGAACTGGTTCCAAACTTAAAAATGCATTGGAAATGGCCCTTTGGAGTTTAGTATGGTTCGGTACATTTGTCATTCTCTTCATCAGTTTTGAATACTTCTCTGTAAGAAATTCGATCATCATCATTCATCTTAAGTCGTCATCAACTAAATTCCATTGTTTAAATCGAGAAGCGAGCGTTTCAGATTGTCTTCCCGATAGAAGTAAATCACGAGAAAGATCCTGAAAATCTGAATTTGATACAATGTGTCGTTCTGAAGACTTAGAACCAGACGGAAAGTACTCTTCATCATCAGGTTTATTGTTATCAGTTTGATCATCATCAGCAACGAGTTGAACTTCCTTCAGTTCATGACCTGCAGTTGAGTCAATCATTTCGTCCAAGACTACGGGGTTCTTAACAGTTGCAACATCAGCAACTGTGCTTTCGAGTTTTGTAATGATGACCGTTTAGGTCCGTTTTACAAAAATAACAATCATCTGGTTTATGATAAGGCTGATGATGCCACATCATCGGAGAATATTGAGAAATTCGACTTTTCTGGCAACGTTTTGATTTATGTCTCTTGAATTTCAATGAAAAAAACAATAAAACTTTGACGTTTTAATAAGGTTAAATTATAATAACAAACTTCTTTTGTTAATCAATGTACAGTGTGAACTTTGGTACACTTGGGAGCTTTTTCATATTTCTATTGAAAAAAAAGTGCTATAATATGTCAGATATTTTCGTAAGTTCTAACCAGTTCTGTTGTATGCAGTACAGTGTACTCTTATGTATACATATACACTCCAATAAATATTACGTATCTATAATAACGCATCAAAACACGTCCTTATTCCCATTTAGCGTAAGTTATACCTACATACCAAATTAGTAAAAAAAAAAAAACTAAAATCTTAAAACTCACACAACTCCAATAATTTTAATTCAATTACAGTCAAACATAGCTCATTCGACGCAAAATTAAATTTACTATAACAGTAGTGTACTAAAAAAAATCCTCACTAACGGATAATATCGTAAAAATTATGTCAAAGTTGAAAAAATAGAGAAAAAATACAAAAATTCCAAATACTTCCGTCTACAGTCTCGTCAGTTGTCATTTCAGAAAAATTGTCAACACACTGTCAAAAAGGCTTGTTTTTGTTCTTTCGAACTAAAAAAACAAATTTGAAATCGGATGGAAATTGGCGAAGTTAGGAGTGATTCTTCACATCAACCTACTGAAAAACGGTTTTATGGCCATAAAATGAGATTTTGGGGGTGTATTGGAAATTTCTCCTATACCATTTCTCTTAGTTTTACTATACCTACAAGTTGAACTAGGTCTCCATAAAAGTATAATTTCACTGTCGCACAGTGTTATTGAACTAATTAAAAAAATATGTTTCACATAATTATTAACATCACATTTTAATTAAAGGAGGCTTGAAGAATGTCAGGAAGAACGAACTAAAACTCCGAGGTTAGTGAAAAAAAGGCAAATCAAGTTACGAAAATGATCACCAATTGCCCCGCTCCGACGTCACGAAATCAGCTGATATTGGCAAATTCGCTGAGTGCAAAGTGACGGTACCACGATCGGCGACACCCAATTATACTCTCAATCGTGTATTTTTTACGTGTTTTTACTCCCTCCCCCTCTGAGAACTACTATACCCTTTTCTTACCACTCAGTGGCTCTTTGACAACTTTCAAGCCGACCAACTAAACTATATTAATTGCAAATTCTCTAAAAATTCGACACACTTCTCTTTTGGTAAAAAGATTTGGTGATTTTTTTTTATTCAGCATCTTCGATTATGTCAAAAATGAATGCATTCCAAATAAGCTTCAGACATGAAATTTGTCAGAGGAAAATCGACCCGCGCTAATGCACATGCGGATTTACATACACACACACATAAACTTAAGCAGGCATATACATACATTGTATTGTGATCAATTGCCGCGAATGTGCAGCTTACAAGCACACAATACGCACATTATAACAATGTGAAATGTGCTATTATTAATTTAGTATGCTAAGTGAAAAAAGTTTGTATTTATGTGCTCTCTTATATGAGGAACTACATAGAAAGTAACGAATAAATATATGTATGTGTGTATGCATTTGTGTATGTATGTATGTACATATATGCATAAATGGTATTTTTCAACTGCGTTATCAGGATAAACTTTGTCACTTCTTGGCTTGCAAAAATTTGGAATGTAACGCACCTAATTACGTATTTCACATTACCGTAGAGCCATAGCCAGTTCCATCTATAGAGGATGTGATTTTTTTGTTTTACTTGGTAACTCGTTTGTTTATTCCGAAACGATAATAATTTTCTTAACAAAACAAATCCCGATTTTTTTTTGTTTTTTGAGGAATTTTCGGAAAAACCGATAAGTACACTTCACAGAAAAAGTCTGCGTATACTTTTAAGACTCGATTTTAAACGATCTAAAACACATTTCTATGCAAAAATTGTAGTTTATTGAAAGAAAATATTGAAAAAGTAGCAATTTCAAAAGAGACTGCGACTTTTTTCATTCTAATATAATCGATGCGTTACATGCGAGACAATGCAAACTCAAAACCTGATCCAGGAAAACGAAATGCCAATCCCTAATTTACGACCCAGCATTAAGTTTATGTGTATCGCCTTTTTTTATATATTCATTTAGCGTCCCTACACTGGTATTATAAAACTTTTCAAAGAAAGGAAAATATACAATATAAAGAAACTGGCCAGACACATTCTTTTATTCAAAAAAGATGTATCCACAAATGTTTTTGTCCCCCGATCACGCTCAGGACGATCCTCGATATTAGCAAGACGGGGGAACAACACGCCACGTTTTACAGAGTTACCAGCAAAAGCCAAATATTTCACCAACCCTGATTGCTAAAAGTATAAAACGTAATTTTAAAAAGTTAACGTGCATTGACTCCATTGGAAGTTAAGTCCCATGTAATTAAAGGTGTATTGTTGTTGTTATAGCAGCCAAAACATTCCTCATATATGTACGGAGAGTGCTGCTGGAGTGACAGTCCTTGGCCGGATATATGGTAAATCCGGGTCCTTCCGGTAGCATAGAACCGACTGTCGAGAAGAAACGAAGAAAATCTTCATATCTTTTTTTAATAGGCAAAGACGCATTGCCTTTGACAAAAATCATAAAAACAAGCCTCTTGAACTATGGGAGAAGACCACTCTCACAGATAAGAGCAATTTTGTATGCTTGGTATTCTTCTTCTTAACTTCTTCTTAACAAAGCTCGCCAGTCGTTTCTTTCTCGTGCTAACCGGCGCCAATTGGACACACCAAGTGAAGCCAAGTCCTTTCCACCTAATCTTTCCAACGCAGAGGAGACCTTCCTCTTCCTCTGATACCACCAGCTGGTACCGTATCGAGTACTTTCAAAGCTTGTTATTAAGGACACTAATATAGCTGATATTGTAAAACTTTGATTGCTTTAAAATGTGCCCAAACAGCATCGAACAACGAACAGACCTAAATACCGTCCCTATAAAGCACTTATGAGATGTACTGAACTGAAAAATGCGCCAAAGCAAAATTTCTTCAAAGAGAATACTCCTTTCGAAGTCCTGCGAGAGCAAAGGAGTCACGTATCTTCAAACTTACAAACTTTGTAATTCAATGCAGTCGTTTTAAAAGGTAAATGCTATCAAACAGTTATTGTCTTTTATGTAAAATTTTAAATGAAAATCTTTTTGTTATTTTTGTCCTTGTACGTAAACACTAAGGTTTTTTTGTTATTACATGCATGTTTAGTTTTGTAAAAATGTTAACTCAATGAAAATAAAATACTTTTCAATTTATAAAAATCCTATGAAAGTGACTTTAACTAATTTATTTATTTAATCATTATCACGTACGCATACTTTTATGCCAACTGTGTATAAAAAGATATAGTAAACTCATGAGTGCGTAAATAAGTAAACATATATGTACATACTCAGATGTTATACATATATGTACATACATATGTATGTGAGCACCCTGTAGCCATATGTACTAGTTATAAACTACCTCTCAGAATAAGAGTCGCAGATCCAACTACTCAGCCAACCGTCTTTTTTCATACGCCAACTCGTATTTTTACATCGCGATGTCCTACTGATAGTTGTCAGATTTCGATTAGGAATACCTATACCAGTTCACAATAGAAATAAAAAAAATTTGACCAATTATGGTCCAAAACTCCAATTTTGAGAATCAAAAGGCAATTCAAAGATAAAATAAATTCGTGAATACAATATAAAAACCTTTTTTATTAAGTATAAAACATTACACTACTTTATTTGCCAGCCTCAGATTTATTATTTGCAGCCTTAATCTTACATTTTCTATATATTGCAGAAAAAAATAATTACATATTAACCAAATAAAAGATTTCAGATACAATAAATAATTTTTTTTTAATCTTTTGAAATTATAATATATTAAATATGTTTTTCTTGGCCAAGCCACGATTTATGAATTGCATACTTAATATATAGTTTTAATGGTTTACAACATGTCCAAATAAAAGTAAAATTAAAGGTTAAAGTCAAATAAAAAAAGCATGAGTAAATTGTTGTATAATTGATGCAAATCTGGTCATTTGCGGACTAGTTCGATCTCAGTCAGAAAATTCGTTTTCACTGCAGGGCATAATTAAAGTATGATTCAAATTCAAACCAAAAAAAGTTGGTTATCTGCATTTTATACCGAAATATGAACTCAGACGTCAACCGCATAAACTCAATAAAAAAGAAACGGATAAAAGAATAAGAAGCAATGAAGTCTAATCTTGAGAGAATTCTGTTTAAATATTTTTTATATAATATAATATAATATATACTTATAAGTATGTATTGTATATGCATCAGCTATGCCCAACAAGACGTGAATGTATGCAATTTTAGTAAATACAAAATAATACGAGCTCTATATATTGGAAAATTTTAACAATTATTTTTTTTTAATGAGTTCTAATACATTTTTTAAGAAAATACACTTCCTTCCTCAATCAAAACTACATAAATCAAAGGCTCAGACAGTATGCAAAATTTGGAAAAATTCAACAAATTTTCTTAATTTTTTGAATTTCCATTGATTTTTGATATTGTTTTTAATTATTTTTTTTTTTGCAGATGGTGTTGGGCATTTCATTCGACATAATAAATGCTCACCCTTTATTTGAGCTTCATGGCCTACAAATAACATACATGTAGGGCTGTTTTTTGTTAGGCTCCAAAACCAAGTGGCTGCCCGAGTGGTAGACATTTTCAAAATCGAAGACCATGCAATACAACTTTACGAAGTCAAATTAACACCTCATTAGTGTCTCTTCATTCATTTAGCTAAATGAATTTCGAAAAACGTAAACAAAACATTTCGGTGAATACATTTGTGAATTTTTCACCTACATAAAGTTTAAAAATAAATAGAAACGAGTGAAAAGGGAATTGGTGGTTTTGAAATTGCAAGTACATAAATAAGTGGGTGAAATGATGTTAAAAAAGTCTTGATTACAGCAGCAAAGTTCACCGGCAAAGCAACGGCAAAATGCGGAAGTTGGTTGGTTGGAAATAATTAAATAAATAAAATTAAAAAAATAATAATAACTAATTGACAAAACAGCCTATCAGCTGTTTAATTGCAAAATGTTACTGTTTTTCTGATATTTTTCTTTTACTACAAAATATCTCTCAGTTTTTCTGTTACGCTCTCGCAGCAAATTTTTACTGAAGAAACTAATGCATAAATCTAGTATAAAAAAACTCTATTTCCATGAGTACATTTGTTTATGGCCACTTAACTGCACGCTTACGTTCAATGGTAATTTTCTGCCAATAAAGGCAACAGAAAACCAGTATAGCTTCTAAAAAAGATTCGCACATTCAAGGTAATAATTTTTTTATTTTAATTAATAAAAGTGGTGACTCATATTTATTTTTGCAGGCGTTTTATTGAATTAATTTTTGTTGCAATAAAAGTAAGTAAATTTTATATCCATTCAATTAGTTGCTCACATTTCATTCATCTTACAAAATATGGGGTTTATATTCCTTCCAAATCTATCTGGTGGAAAAGAAGCCCAGACTGAGTGTACTCGTGTATTAAACTATTTTACATTTTTGTTACATTTGGAGGTAGTTTATGGTGAATAAAATAGGCCAATGTAGAAGTAGATAGTCGAAATCTTGAAGTGCATAGTGTCATAGTTACACAGAAATAGACAAGTAGTAGACAACTTTCTGAGTATGAATATGAATAAGTGCAAAACGTACACTTTTAAATAATAAAAACCGCACAACTCGCTTTGGGAACTTTTGTACTACACACTGAATAAATAGATTTTCACAATTTGTGAATGCTGTTTGGGGATGTAATCCTTTGCATTATTGGGTTAGGGGTAGTCAGAATGTTCAAAAAATTTGATTTTTTGCATTTTCTTAAAGAATAATATTTATAATTTATAATAAAATTTTAAGAGAATCCGACAAATACTTTTCGAGTTATTAAACAATTAACAAAGGGCGCTCGGGCGCTCCGGAGCGTTCGAGAGCAAGTAGCTAGCAGCAGCTGCAAGCAACCACACGTTTGAAAGTGGCAGATAAGCGCGCTAACGATAACACTCGAGAGGTAGACAACAGGCAACAGTAAATGAATATTTTGGAAGCTGCTATGACGGCTAAAGAACTATTATATGGCCCAGGAATACATGACACAGTGTAAATTATTAAATAATTCGCATAATTCTACATAAATCGATAGCAAAACTTTAAATGCGTTTTTCTCAAAACTATATTTTTTGAACTGGTGATCACTGCAACTTAAAAACCGCAGCTTTAAATAAAATGTATACTGCTTTTGAAAAACATATAAAACTCGTGCCTGATCGAAAGCATTTTTTTATTCAAAATTTAGATTTTTTTTTTAATTAAAATTTTTTTTAAATTGAAAATTATTTTCTGAGGACGCCATATTGTTAAATTAAAAAGGCAAAGGTTCGATCAGGCACAAGATTATCAGTTAATAAAACTAATTACTTTTGTCCGCACGCAAACAGCTATAACTTTTACAATTATTAATTTTTTTTTTGAAATTTTTTAAAGTCAAGTCGAAACAAGATGTATTAATGCTATGTTTTTATTTTTGTAAAATAAGGCATTTGACTAGTAAAAAAAAATTATTGAAAATCATAATTTTTTCGGGCCTCTGACTACCCCTAACCGCTTATGAAATGGCAAGCAATGTAATTTGTGTAATGTAATTAGTGCCTATTTAATATAGTAGCTAGTGATGGTGAGTGATACAGTAATCCTTTCCATGAAAAAATATATACTATTAGATTTGGCTATAAAATAATAAGACTGGCATTGCTAAATTACCCCAGCGTCCATTGACATGTAGCCTTCTCTTCCAAATTAGATGCTTCTCATACCCATAAGCAAATCAGTATAGTCATAGGGTTCATTCGCATTGTCTATCGAGAGATTTCTAGCCAAGTATAGCATATCCCAACATTAGATCAATACGTCTTATTCGCCAGATTTTGCGTCAAGCGGATTCTATATTGATTGATAAGGTGAAATCTTCATTAAAAGGAATAGCATTTGAGTACCGTTGAAGCTGTGAAAGAGAAAGAGGCACCCGATCTAACAGATGAGAGATGTGAACATGGAAGACTATAAGAAGTACAGGAGACAAAATAAAATCCATTCCCATGGCAGCCGGTTCTACGTACCGGAATGACTCGGGTTTTTCCCGACCAAGGGCTGCCGCCCCAGTATACTAGCCCTGTCTAGTGAAACCCATATCATCCCACCCCTTACGTCACAGGAGCAAACTCTCGCAGCAATCCTGCTCCAAATACTTCTCCTCAGAGCTGGAATCGAATCCAACCCTGGGCCAGAAGTATTCTACTGCTGTGTCTGCCACAAACGGCTTCACCCGAACTCCACCTCGGTTAGGTGCAACAAGTGCCACGGGTGGAGCCACCTTAAGACCTGCTCGGGTCTTAAGTCACATAGGGAGTGGTCCACACGGTATGTGGCCACGTGTTGCTCCCGCCAGCAGGCGTCTGATGCCTCCACAGCTAACACACCCCCTGATAGGCCGGCACTACCAACCGCCACTACTACCAACACCTCCACGGTGAGGAGCCTATCGGAGCAACACAACTCCCCTTCAACCCCTCCCCTTCCTTCCAGCTCCAACCCCAGTGCGGGGACAAACCAGCAGCTCCTGGTCCCCCGCAAAGTCTGTTCCGTGTGTCAGGCCGTAATACCTCGGAATCTGGTATCAGTCCAGTGCAATTCTTGCAATGGCTGGTGCCATTTTCGGAGATGTTCCGGCCTGCGCACCACCCGTGAGTGGACAACTGCCTACGTTGCCCCCTGCTGCAGAGCTCTGCACCCACTACCGCCCCCGGAGGCGCGGCCGCCCACCACCATCAGGCCGCAACAGCCACAGTGGATTGCGCAGCAGGTCCAACGCAGACAACACCACGCGTCGCTCATCCCCCGAATTACACTGACCTCACCGAGAAGCTTCAAACTTCTCCAATTCAACTGCAACGGACTTACGAGTAAGGTCGACGAGATAGTCGACTTTATGAGCCGGCACAGTATTAAGATAGCTGCGGTCCAAGAAACAAAGCTGCACGCTAGGTCATCTCTGATCACCAGGGATGGCTATAACGTGCACAGACACGATCGCGAGCGAGACAACGGTGGTGGCCTAGCGTTCATAGTCCACCACACTGTGCAGTATCGTCTTATCGATGAAGGAATCGACCGCAGGGACAGCACCTTAGAATGTCAAGGCATAGCTGTCAGGTCAGGCGATTCCGAGCTCGAAATATTTAACATATATATACCCCCTGTCACCTGCTGCCCGGCAGGATATCACCCTGATATAGGTGCGCTCATCAGAGGTGAAAACCGATTGGTTGTAGGTGACTTTAAAGCGCATCACGATCTTTGGCATTCAAGCCTGCCAAATGATCGTAGGGGACAGCAACTGGCAGAGCAGATAGACGACTCGACATTCAGCACAGTGAACGACGACGCCCCCACCAGGGTAGCAGCTCGCCTGACCTAACAATTGCTAGCGCTGGTCTGATAAATAGCATAACGTGGCGACCTATGCTATCGCTTGCATCAGACCACTTGCCCATTATCGTCTCGTTCGAGAGACCTGCCGACTTCGTTTCCTCGAATCACCGGTCCTATTTTAACTTTAAAAAAGCTAATTGGGCCTTCACCGAGGACACCTTCGCCGCTCTTCCCATCCCCACTGATGTGCGCGTAGGCGAACGCGCATTCCGCAAGGTGCTCACAACTGCTGCGGCTCGCTTCATTCCAGCTGGAAGTTATAAGGACATTCGTCCTCATTTCCCAGCCGAAGCAGCCAGTTTAGCAAACGAGCGTGACCACCTACGCCAGGCCGATCCCGAGGATCCCCGCATAAGGGATCTCAATTTGGAGATCCGGCAACTGGTAAACCAGCATAAGCGGACTAAATGGGTTGAGCACCTGAAGACCTGCAACCTCACCTCTGGGGTGAGTAAGCTCTGGTCCACCGTTAGGTCCCTGTCAAACCCGACGAAGCACAAAGACAAGGTGGCTATCACCTTCAACGGTTGCACTTCGTCGGACCCCAAGAGATGCGCGAGCTATTTTAGCCGGCTTTTCATATTGCATCCTCCGGACGACAGAACCAAGCGTCGTGCTACCAGAAGGCTGCACAAACTGACGAACGACAGTGCGCCACTTACTTTCTCCGGTGATGAGGTTCAGGGGGCCATCAACAAGTCGAAATCATCGAAAGCCATTGGCCCTGACGGCTTAAACGCGCTGATGCTGAAGCATCTGGGACCCCTGGGAGTAGGATTTCTCACAAGGGTTTTCAATCTGTCCATGCCACTCTCATCATCCCTGACAAGTGGAAAGCAGGGAGAGTGGTCCCACTACTGAAACCTGGGAAACCCGCCAACTAAGGGGAGTCTTATCGGCCGATAGCTCTCCTTTCCCCAGTAGTGAAGACACTTGAAGCCCTCCTACTCCCACTCTACACGAAACACCTGGCCCCAGCCCCACATCGGCACGGTTTCCGACGAGTGCACAGCACCACCACTGCACTCACCGCCATAAACGCCCAGATAAATCGCGGGCTTAACCAAAACCGCCCCTGCGAGAGGACTGTCCTAGTAGCGTTGGACTTGAAAAAGGCTTTCGATACAGTCAGCCATTCCACGCTACTAGATGACATTTATCAGTCGACACTCCCGCCAGGGCTGAAGAGGTGGTCCGCGAACTATCTGAGCGGTCGGCACTCGTCAGTGATATTTCGAGATCAAACTTCAAAGCAGAGAAAGATTAAGCAAGGCGTACCGCAGGGTGGTGTCCTTTCTCCCTTGCTGTTGAATTTCTACATCTCGAAGTTCCCCCAACCACCAGCGGGAGTTTCCCTGATCTCATACGCTGACGACTGCACGATCATGGCGTCGGGCAATGACATCGATGGCCTGTGTTCCAAAGTGAACAACTACCTCACCGACCTTTCTCGCTTTTTCACTGCGAGGAATCTCCAACTTTCCCCCACCAAGTCCACGGCGACCCTCTTTACCACCTGGACAAAGGAGGTCAAGCTGTCCCTTAAGGTAAAAGTCGATGATACACCAATTCCGACGGTAAATAACCACAAAATTTTGGGTGTAACCTTTGACAGCCTGCTCTCCTTCTCTGCGCATACAACCGCAATTGCCACAAAAGTCCAAAATCGCAACAAGGTCCTCAAATCGCTGGCCGGCAGCACTTGGGGCAAAGACAAAGAACTGTTGCTTTCGACATTTAAGGCAATTGGCCGGCCGGTTCTTAACTATGCTGCGCCTGTCTGGTCGCCTGGAACTAGTGATTCGCAGTGGACAAAGCTACAGACCTGTCAAAATACCGCCATTCGGATCGCGACCGGGTGCATCCTGATGTCACCCATACAACACCTTCATAACGAGGCACAAATGCTCCCAGTTGCGGAGCACAACAAATCGCTCAGCAAGCAGTTCCTGCTCGGATGTTACCGTAGGTCTCCTCCCTGCAGACACCTGCTTGAGCCCGAGCCGCCTCCCAGGCACGTCAGGAGACACCTCCTTGACTACGCTGGCGAAATCCAGGACAAGACTGACCGTAACCTACTGGACCGGACAGTATTTAGACAGTCTATAAACGACATTCACCAGGAGACCGTTACCACCTTCTTGAACTCCCGTCCTGTGAATGCCGTAATCGGAGTCCAACCACCACCTATCGCAGATGAAGAGCTCCAGCTTCCCCGTGAGACCCGTGTAACACTGGCACAACTACGTTCTGGATACTGTAGCAGGTTAAACTCCTACATATCCAGAATCGACCCCGACATACCAAACACATGTCCGGCATGCGAAGGTACCCCGCACGACACTAACCACCTCTTCACATGCCCCCTCAAACCGACTCATCTAACCCCCCTCTCCCTTTGGACCCAACCTGTCGAAACAGCATGTTTCCTGGGCCTACCCCTAGATGAGCTGGACGAAGACGAACGATGATATGCCTACACTGACAGGGCTACCTATGCTGTTAACAACAACAACAAAATAAAATCGCTATATTATATCAAGTCCCGTATATAACAATAAAAGTACTGAAGTTATTGGAATGAAAATACAAGCGTTGGTTAAAGGAAGCAAGAGATTATATTCGACTTCTTCCGGGAGTAGAGTATTCTCTAATCCCAAATATATTTTTAGTACTAACCCCGGTAATATCATAACCTTTAGAGGTTTACGTACACTTTCCGAACGGATGCAACTTCACATAGTTAAGTTTCCTGGTTCAACAGAGGTTAACTATTAGAAAACATCCATATCAGTAACAACTTACAAGCATACACACATATGCAAACATACAAACATACACATATATACACAACTGCACTGATAAACTAAGAAGAATGAGTTTATTATCGCGAACAGATAAATATAAAGAATGATTTTAAAGATAACTGTAACTATTTGCGTTTGTAGCAAAAATAGAATGAAAGATACTGTAGAAACGCGACGAGAAAAGACAAGGTTACTCACTACCGCAAAGCACATCAAATATCACCATTGTATTTATTGTATTTTGAAGCTAACTTGTTCTACAAAAATTCAAGAAAATAGCAAAGAAAGGAGCAGTGGTAAATTGGACCATAGAATAACAACAATGAAAGCTAAAAGTACAGATACGTTTCTGTGTACGTCAAAAGTACAGTGAGTGTCATTGAAAAACGTTACAGCTATTTGTGTGAAATGGCTACAATATTTTCGAATGTGTGCCTATCTTATACACATTATATTAATTATATGTGAAATTTTAGAAAAGTTAAAAAAACTGGCAAAATTTCAAACTTTAATTTTTTTTAATTTCTGAAACTCACTTCAAATTTTCGTATAAATAATGCAAGTTTGAAGTGGCTGCTATTAATTGTTTAAAAGTTATAAAGTTTCTTGCACATATTCTACGCATAAAGAGATAACACGGTCCGGAAACTTTTCCCGTAAAAGATCAATGGTTTCGTTGCTTGTGTGGCACGTAGCGCCGTCTTGTTGTCTAGAACAATACCATCCAATTCCGGCCATAAAAAATCGTTAATCATCTCTCGATAGCGATAAATAACACTTGTTATTGGAAAACCCTTTACTATACTCTAAAAAATTAATGTACTAAAAATAGTAAAATGTTTGCAATTTGAACGGAATTTCATAGACTTTGTTGTAAAAAATCTAAGAAATCGATGTGTACTCTTTTTGTTTCCATTCAAACCATTTTCAGTCACATTCACTGTATATAAGAATGAGAATAATCGGCAGACCGACGAGTTCTCAAAGATATGAGACCAAATTAATGCAATTTGTTATTATAATACATACTGTACCCGACAAATATAATTGTTTGTTTGTGTATAAATACAAAAGATCAAAACGCAACGTCAACTGCGGTTTACAAGACATACAAGTACTCATGCAGTGTACCACACATAAATATGTATTTTTGTCTATTAAAGCAACTCTTGAAGAAAAAAGGCGCGCACACATACATAACTTATGTATATATACAAAAACCAGAAAACTTGGAAATTATTGTTGATTAAGGCAACACATGTCCGACAGATGATTCATACTCGCCAATTTTTCCTTTTCTCTTGTAATAGTAGAATTCAGTAGCCGTAAACCCGTATTAAACCACTTTATTTCATACGGGATGTTTCAGTTGTGACCAATACGTGGAATTTTCAAACAAAATTATTAATCAACCTTGTAATTATTATAAAGACAAACTTTTGTAGCAAGCCTCTGGGTCTAAATCCAATTTTGTTTTGTAGTTCCAAAACTCTTTAATCAAATCCAACCAGAATTCACACAAATTTGTTCAAGCCGCTTGTGAAGCATGGTGAAACACAGATGTTTCCTAATCAGGACGTTAACGGGTTCTCAGCAAATTTTACAGAATCACCTGAGGGGCTGACATAAGTGGGGTTATGAAGCAGTTTGTTTACGAAAAAAACTAAGATTGTGTTGGTGATATACCGAAAAAACTCAACATAGCCACTGCCAATGCCGTGCAGAGAACGTTAATGGTCAAGATCGTTCTGTGTGTGTCATGGCATAAAGAATACGGTGAATACAAATGTGCGAAAGTGTGTTATTTTATTTTATGTCATGAAGTTGACTGCTCATTACAAACAATTTTATAAAAAAAAACACATTGAGCTTGAAATTTTCATTGCGGCATTGAAATACAAAAAAGTTGTTAAATAAAGAACTAATTGAAAATACCCACAAAAAAAGAAAATATAAAAAATAAACTAGACGATGCATAAATGCCGTATACCATAAACGCCACATATAATTACAAGTAAGTATGCTTTATAATTGTTATTATTATAATTGTTTAATATTATTTAAATTTATTTTTCTCTTTGCATACTTTTGAAGTGCTTTAATAATTTACATATATTTCAGGGCAACCACATAAATATTAAAGAGTCTTCAACTTTCATCGAGAATACTACGACTGAACTTAGACAAACGGAATGCTATAGCGAACTCTATAACTTCATGCAGAAGAAACATCTGCGTTTGCTGACGGATGATTTTAAGAATTTCATTATTTTTCAACTTTTTGTTTGTTTAATGTCCATTAGGTTGGGTTGGGTTAAGGTGGTTGCCACACCCGATGATGATGTAGAGTGGCCCACGTAGACCTGGATGCATTGTGATATAGTTTTATTAGACTCAAAGTCTCCCTCTCTAATTCCCGGAGTGATGAAACCACTTCGTCGCTGTGATAAACGTTGAAATATTGTTGATGGTTGCAGATTCCAAGTTTGCTAGACATCCAAAGAAGAGTTTAGACAGCTATGCCCTTCCCACGACAGTCAACAACCCAGATTAATATCGGGCCAAGGATTGTCACTCCAACAGCATCCCCCGAGCATAAGTATAATATATGGGAAATGTTTATGCTACTTCAACAACAAAGTAACATACGTAACATCAACCAATCAGCTGATTCTTTCATATTCGTACTCATATTTGAACTTTTGCAGAGCAACGGATATGTAGGCAGACAGACTTTGTTTGATTCCAAACATCAACAGCCAACCTAAATATAATTTTTCTAAAATGTGCACAGATATGTAAAATTCGGTCCGGAACACAAAATATTTACAATACGTGCTTCTTCAGAACTACTAAAATCTGTGCAAGTCTATGGCACTATTTGTCTAAACAAGAACTCAGTTTAAAAAGCACAACGTTAGCATGTAAGCGGAACTGGCCATTATTTATTAGTTACTCCCATCTGGAGAACAAAAACGGTAAAAGAGTTTAATATTATATTTCGTGTAGTTTTATTTAAGGCGTTCATATAAGTGGACTTCGCTAGAACAGCTGATCTGCTTTTTTTCTTGCGATTTGGTACTTTGAGTGTCAAAGCGACCGACAGTCGGTTCTACGTTACCAAAGCGACGCGGATTTATATCCGGCCAAGGACTATCACTCCAGCAGCATTCCCCGTACGTAAGTATAGGGAATGTTTATGCTGCTAAAACCACAACAACATCATCTTTGTTGTTTCCTTGTTTATTTGTCTACATTCTCATTGTAATTTTTACATTCAAAATACCGAACTGTAATTGTCTACATAACTTCGCCTTGATTTCACTGATTTATCTTTTGGTTTATAAACGTAGCTCAGCTAATCGTTTAACACTTTCCAAGGGTTTGGGCGATGAAAGAGTTTTGGACTAAGAGCCAATTTACATACATGATGGTTTTTTACCCTGGGTTTTTCGCACATTCTCTTCGGCCATTTACATGACGAATTTGTTTGCGGCTTCCCGTGCGTGCTTTTAAGGTTTAGCGGACTATTTATTTTGGTCATTCATTCGTTTAAAATTATGGCAATAAGGGCGCGCACCCACCCAAGGTGAAGTCATAGTGTAAATTGGCTCTATGAATAAGTAAGTATTCAGATAGCTGATGGCCTTCGTTGCTAATGCTGCAATTTAAAAAAAAAAAATTAATTGGATCTAAGTACTGCACCATCTGATTATGGGACAGATCAAATCTCTCTTGCAGAAGCAAGTTACTCTCAGTAGCACATTTTTTGGGGCATAAGTGGTATAATGTCGGCGACCGCCGTAGCCGAATGGGTTGGTGCGTGATAACCATTCGGAATTCACAGATAGAACGTTGCTTCGAATCTCGGTGAAACCAAAATTAATAAAAACATTTTTCTAATAGCGGTCGCCCCTCGGCAGGCAATGGCAAACCTCCGAGTGTATTTCTGCCATGAAAAAGCTCCTCATAAAAATATCTGCCGTTCGGAGTCGGTTTGAAACTGTAGGTCCCTCCATATGTGGAACAACATCAAGACGCACACCACAAATAGGAGGAGGAGCTCGGCCAAACACCCAAAAAGGGTGTACGCGCCAATTATATACATATATATAAGTGGTATAATGTCACATGCTTTGAAAAAAGGGTGCAAATAAAGGGAGAGGGATGTATCACCATGGCGAAATAAATTCAGATAAGACCAACATCAGACTATTAACCGGCTCTCTGCGATTTTGAAAAAATCAGTTGATATCCTGACGTAACAGGGAATGTAACGTCGGTTTGTTTACGAAAAAACTGAGAGAAAAGTAGTAATATACAAAAAAAATGAACGCACTCATCCATTTTACTTCGTTGCCGTCTGAACTATGGTCACCTCCGGAGGCTTAAATAAATAATTTATTGTTAAAGTTATTAGTACTGCAAGACATCAGGAACGAAATTGCCACTATAGCATCTCCACCAAGCGCAATTAAAAAAAATTATATTTTGTCTAAAGTTCCTCTTGCGGCATTACACTGAAGTTAGCCCTATATTTTGTGTGAGGAAGCCATTTTTAGTAACTTCTGTTTAAATACCGTAAAAAACTACATTTCTTGCATTCTGTAATGCCACAATCCCATTATTAAGTAAGCATTAACTATATTTGAAGGCACTCAATAAAGCAACTTCAGATAACGCACAGCTTATTTCCGCTAGATTATTCCGACGATACGGAATAGAGCTGTTCCATTCTCACACAACTGCAACGAGCGAATCTGGCCGAGAATAAAGTAGTAAAGGCACGAGCACACTATTCCAATGAGACGCGCCAGTGATATCATTTGTTAGTAAATGCAATTCATGGGCACACAAAAAATATTCGAGATTAATTTATAAAAGAAATAATTTAACAAATAGTTGGTTTTCATTTTTTAAAAGTGTGCTGCTACTTCTAAAATATGGTTTTATTAATTAAATTACAGAAAGTTGAGTGTTTATGCATTGATAAACAAGCAGCAGACTATAAAAATACTTGTTTATCTTTCAAATCTAGTTATTTTTCATAAATGTATTGAATTGAACTGGAGAGAAGTGAGGGCTTCCACCTTTCTAATAAGAGTACCCACTATTCATGCATTTGGTACAACTTGAGTATCACAATATAAAATGCTACACCACTTTCACAGATGTAATCAAATACACAAATTAATCTTTCCTGCAAGAGTAACATGTAGAAGCATGCAAGCAATCAGAGAAATAATAAAAGCATAGTAAATTCACTTATAAGTTTTCCATTCTTTGTTGTTCTTAACTTTTTCAAGTTTTTTTCTATCTGTTTTAATACACAGTCGCGTCTTTGTTGGGGTCATCAAAATTTCAAGTACGCACAGTTACTTAATAAATCGGCATACATATGTATGTATATCTTTTGTTATTTCATTGCTGCAGATTATTCATTTTTATTTGCTTATACCTACTTATTGTTATTTGTTTTAAAGCATATCGAATTAGATTAAAACTTATGCATTTGTTTCTTGAGCTGCATAAATACACTACTTCAATGTGTTTGCTTGTTTACCATAACGCCAAATAGGGGAAAAATCAATTAGCATATGTATTGTATGCATGGGCACAGCAAACAACTCCAGCATCAAATCACTATTTTAACATATCAAAACAATACAGAAAACAAATACACACTTCGCATTTGCAACAAACTGTATACTTATGATTCACCTTTTGTCTTAAACCATTCTTTTTTTCGATAAACAGTTTACACAAGAAACTTTAACTTTCACATCCACACCGCGGAATACACCCACATCACTAGTCGAAAAACTAAACCGTCTTCCCCTATCGAAGCAAGAACTTCCACTAAACATGAAAAAGTTCATTATCCACAAATTACCGTTTTCCCAATGCGTTCATTCAACTAATCATTCCAGCGGGGTAATGCCAGATGCGTATAAATCACTTGACTGTGTTAAGATTTATTTTGAGCTGTAGCGAATGAACATGCTGACAACTTTTACCCTCTTTAACATTCACTTACTTTTTGGCAATAAATGAACGTTATGCACGAGAAGCTTTATATTCAGTCGGAAGTTAAATGTGTAAATGAATAAATGAAAAGTAATAAAGTGGTTCACTAAAACACGTAAGTATGCTGCCATTAATTTTGTGACTTTTATTTGACAATCTAATGATCGAACTCGGAGGAATTATTGTGGGAGATTTATTTGGATTTTAACGTAACAAGTATTCCTAACAATATTTTATCAATATGTCAATTTCGTGACTTTGTTTTTGCCAATTGATCAAAAAGATTACAAAATGTCACGGCAAATTCGGAAGGCGTAATCTGTTTCTCTGTTAGTTTTGATGTAATATAACGTTTTTTCACATTGGTAATACAAACTAATACGCCGATCTGGTAAGCCATTGTGTTCACCCGCCAGTGCTGAAAAATCAGTGTTGCCAACTCTGAAAAAGCACTGAAACATGGAAAAAGAGTGTTCTATCACACGAAAAGCACCACAATTTTTTTCAAATAAAAGAATGCTATAAGAGGCTTTGTGTTTTCGGTGAGGGAAATAAAAGTCAAAATTCACAATTTATCTAATAAATGTATGTAACTTTGTTTATAGCAAAAAGTTTGTATGTACTTCAAATAGTGTTCTTGTTTTACAAAGTTGAGAAGAAACTTGTTGGGCCTTCAGGCGCTACCCCATTTGCGTAGGAGTACGATATCATATCATTGGCGGGTATAAATCTTTCAATTTAGCAAAATTAAAAAATATGCACATGTAATAAATTAATTATATTTATTTTAAGTTTCCAGATAAATTGAACCATATTTTAATTAAAAACTAATCGAACAAAAATATCCCATGTATTTGTTGTTAGTACTTTAACTATTTTAAGAATAAAATTTGAATTTAAAAAGAAGAATATAAAATAAATGAAATTTAAAAGGAACATAAAAACGAAGCAATTGATTCTCTTATGTGTTCTGCGCTGAAGTTGTGCTCTTGAGTACAGTAGGTCGATTCTTGTTGTTCTTGTTGATTTGTGAATTTCTAAACCTTGCTTTCTAGTGAGGATGCCAGGGGTCGATTTTGGACTGCGTTTTTATACCGTTAAATTCTTGACAGCCGAAGCAAGAATGTATCATTGCGTTCATACATCGCGGCGGCGCACGGAGTTTTCAATGTTTCGGCTGACGGTCTTTCCACCGCCATAAACGCAGCTGACCATCATTATTATATTTTCATATGTGTCCAAAATTATGTAAAAAAATTGCAATCGGCATAAACAGTTTTACTTTTTAATTTATTTTACAAGTTTGCCTGTTCAGCTGACGTCTTTTCCCCCCTCTACGGCGCAGCTGACTATTTTGTTTTTTATTCTACTAAATGTTAACAATACACAAAAGAAGTTTCAGCCGGTATTAAATGAGTTGTTAAAAAATTTTTTCGGCATGTTTCGCAGCATCCCACGCACGTACCCACCGCTACTGGACCAACTGACGGTTGGTTTCGTCATCAATTGGATGGCGTCTGCCTTCAGTATTAAAATCAGTCGACATGAAATGATGAGGTCAAAATGATAAATGCATAAATACACTACTTCAATGGACTATTCAAGTGACCGAAAGTGGTCTCTACGACTCTCCTAAACTTGGAAAGTTAGTAATTAAAGACCTTTTCTTTTCATCTGGCCATTGGTTTCATTAGAAATTGTGTAAAGCGAAATGCTGCTAAAAATTGGTTTCGAGTTCTCGCTGAGAAGAGGGCTTTAGAAACTTGCTTAAATAACGACTGCTTGAAAATTTGAGAATCTTTGCAGCAGCCGGGTGCCCCAACATTTATATACATAAACCTATACCTATAAAAAATTAAGGTCAGTATTTTCATTGAACGTACTTGTATAAACCCACCCTTAGAGTTATAATAGTCTACAGCATTACTGGCTGAACAACCACACGCATATGAAGCAAAATGCGTTTGTCTAAAGTGATGCACTTTTCCTAAATGTTGTATTAGTTCTTGCAATTTACGTGACTTCGTGACATAAAAAGGCAAAGGAATCCCTAATCTTAAGACACTCCTTAAAAAATGATTTATGCCGAAAGGAATTTCTATCTCCCAGAACTTGCCGTGCCTCACCTACAATACACGGACACGATTTGATTATTACATATATTCACTAATAAAATATGCTGTGTCCATAGACGCTTTGGCGTTCCTGCTTATTATAAAATGTAATATCAGATTTCGCATGCGTATTGCTGCCATAACTTTTCGAAGCCTCAGTAAACATCGTTTACGGATTTCGTCCAACAGTTTATTACTAGCTGCCATATGTGAACGAGTAGATTAATTTTGTGGATTTACTGCTAATTACTGCATATGTGAACGTACTTTAAGTCCCATTTCATTTGCAAATAAAATGACACTGCATCGTAAGATAAGGGGTTACGGGTAGTCAGAGGCCCGAAAATTATGATTTTCAATTATTTTGTTTTGCTAGTCAATTGCTTTATTGTACAAAAATAAAAACATAGCATTAATACATCATGTTTCGCCTTGACTGTAGCAAAATTTCAAAAAAAAAAAAATTATTGTAATTGTTCCTTGCGGTGATCATGAGTTCTTGGAGACTCATCTAAAATTAATCGGACAAGAGAAATTTGTTTTATTAACTGATAATCTTGTGTCTGACCGAGCCTTTGCTTTTTTAATTTAACAATATTACTCATGGCGGAGATTCTGCGAAAGCGTGGAGGGCTGTCATGAGTCCGCGAGATTCAGACGTATTCTCTCGAGGAATTCCACACCTATGGGGTACCTGAAAGACAGCTCGGGCTGCTGGACCATGAGCAGCGAGGAGTCACTCCGGTTACTCCTTGACGCCCATTTTCCGACGCATAGCACTCCACACACCCACCACCGCTGGCTGAATAAGCGACGCATGGCTTGGGCGATTGACTCTTTCAAACCCTTCAAGTCACCTGGGCCCGATGGCATTATACCGGCTCAACTGCAGAAATCTGCTGAGGTATCTTGTCATTGGCTTCTTCCTATCTACGCGAGCTGCATAGATAGGGGCTACATACCCAGATCTTGGAGGGCTGTGAGAGTAAATACCCAAGGCAGGTAAGATTTCACATGTATCCCCTAAGGATTTCAGACCAATCAGTCTCTCCTCGTTCCTCCTAAAAACCCTGGAGAGGCTGATTGATCTGCACATAAGGAGTGAAATTCCTCGGGGGCGTTTATCGCACGCTCAACATACTTACTGTAAAGGCAGATCGGTAGAGTCCTCCACCAGAAGGAGTTCACTGTGGGTGCCTTCCTCGACATTGAGGGGGCTTTTAATAATGTACTCTCGGAGGCAATCACCAGGTCGCTAGGTAAACTAGGAGTCGGAACCGAACTTATAAGGCTTATCCACACGATGCTTACCGATAGAACGGTCGTGGCAGAATGGGGTGACACCTCTCTCCGCCGGAAAGTGAACAGAGGCACTCTGCAAGGCGGTGTTCTCTCGCCACTACTCTGGGTTGCCGTACTTAACGGTCTGCTGGAGGAGCTGGAGGGGAGGGGCTGTAAGGTGATTGTTATTGTTATTGTCAGAGGCAAGTTTCTAGATACTCTGATGGAACTGATGCAGGGTTATCTGAATCTAGTTATAAATTGGACCGCAAATTGCGGCCTATCGATATCGAATTGCGATCTATCTGAAGACGGAGCTCGTCTTATTTACGAGGAAATACAAAATACCAAGAGTGTTTCTCCCCTCAATATCGGGCGCTCCGTTGGTGCTCTCTGACAAGGTGAAGTACCTGGGACTCATCCTTGACAGAGGTCTTACATGGAAGCCAAACATTGAGGAGAGAATCAGAAAGACAACAGTCGCCCTGTATGGTTGCAGGGGCGCTATCTGCAAAAGATGGGGCCTCTCACCTAAAGTCACTTTTTGGCTTTATAACACGATTATAAAACCAATCTTGCTATACGGAGTCCTTGTCTGGTGGAACTCGCTAGAAAGGATGGTATCAGTTAAGAAGCTGGAGAGGGTACAAAGGTCTGCCCTCATTGGAATCAGTGGGGCTCTCCGTACCACTCCTACTCTAGCGCTTAATGCTATGCTGAATGTGGCGCCCGTGGACATTGTAGGAAAAACTACCGCTGCACGCACCGCAATCAGATTAAGGTGTTCGGGCCATAGGCTAGACTTAAGTTACGGACACTCTAGCATTCTTAAAAACTTTGAGTTCATTCCTATGGTGCTGGACCACTGTACACCCACGCTAGGACCGAGCGGACCTTTTTCTACTCACATTCCCTTAAGGGATGAGTGGGCGGGGTGCAACATTCGGCGGCAAGGCATGGCAAACATTTTCACGGATGGTTCGAAGTTGGACGGAAGGGTTGGTGGGGAAGTATTCTGTAAGGAGCCTCCCATCAAACTTAAATTTAGGCTCCCGGACCACTGTAGTGTTTTCCAAGCGGAGGTATCCGCAATTAAGGAAGCGGTGGACTGGTTGCTCAATTCGGTAATTACCGTTAAGGAAGTAAATATCTACTCCGACAGCCAATCGGCAATTAGGGCCTTGGGCTCGCTGTTTGTGCGCTCGAGATTGGTCGGGGAATGTCTGGCTTCTCTCTCGATTGCATCCGAATACTTCATCATCAGGCTCATTTGGGTTCCCGGGCACAGCGGCATAGAGGGAAACTGCTGGGCTGATGAGATGGCTAGACAGGGAACTTTGGAGACGGTTTCGTCGCGAAATGAGCGAATTGGGGTTCCCCTGAGAACCTGTGGTCTGCTCCTGGAAAGATGGGCATCGAGTCAACTCAGCGAGCGCTGGGCTAGTGCGCAAACGTGCAAGGTCGCGAGATCCTTCTGGCCACGGGTAGATCAGGGACGCTTAAGGGAACTCCTAAGGCTAACAAAGCCCCAGCTCTCAAATTTGGTGGGCATCCTTACCGGACATTGTCCGTTAGGTGTTCACGCCGTAAGACTTGGGATTGCCTCAAGTCCGTTCTGCAGAAGCTGTCTGGAGGACGAGGTGGAATCATCTCAACACCTTCTTCTCAGCTGCCCTGCTCTCGTCTGGCAAAGACTTAGAAATCTGGGCTCTCACTTTTTCGCTACGCCTGCGGATATAGCCGGTGTAGATATCATAAATTTGGTGAAGTTCATTAATAGCTTGTTACGGCTAACTACGAACGCAAATCAGCCCCCGTCGGCGCCGTCGTAAAAATGTATGGTCATCATCGTTTCTAATCCCAAGGCTCCTTATTCCTTCCCATCTCCTTCCTCCTCTCCCATGTATGGCACCACAACGGACGAATTTCCTAACATTTGTCCAAGTGAGCCCTTTAGCTAGGGCAGCCATTTAACATAACCTAACCTAATTTAACAATATGGCGTCCTCAGAAAATAACTTTCAGATTTTCGACAAAAAAAACCGACAATTAATTAAAATAAAAAACGAAATTTTGAAAAAAAAAATTCTTTGGATCAGGCACGAGTTTTTTTGTGTTTTTCAAAAGCAGTATACATTTTATTCAAAGCTACCAAGCGGTTTTTAAGTTGCAATGATCACCAGTTCAAAAAATATAGTTTTGAGAAAAACGCATTTAAAATTTGGCTATCGATTTATAAAGAGTTATACGAATTATATTATTCCTGGGCCATATAATAGTTCTTCAGCCGTCAGAGCAGCTTACAAAATATCGATTTGCTGTTGCCTACGTGGCATTCTACCTTTTCGAGTGTTATTGTACGCGCGCTTATCTGCCACTTCCATACGTGCGGTAGCTTGCAGCTGCTGCTAGCTGCTTGCTCTCGAACGCTCTGGAGCGCCATTTGTTAATTGTTGAATAACTCGAAAAGTGTTTGTCGGATTCACTTCAAATTTTCACACAACATTTTTAAGATATTATACTAAAAAAAATGCAAAAACAAATTAAATTTTTTGAAAATTCTGACTACCCCTAACCCCATAAGCCGTACTCTTAGCCTTTTTAGAACAGCTCACATTATCCTGGCCCAGTAAAGGCATACATCCTCCAATATTTCTTTGGACTCTAGGGACTGTCTAAAAGTAAGAAAGCGGCTAAGCCGAGTTCAGAGTAGTACTTGTACTATGGATTCCATTCCCTCTAGCACATTTGTACTATCCATACAATGACCATAAGCAAACGCATAAATATAAAATGATTTATTAAATTTCTTAACATTATTTGCCGTCTTTACAACAATCATTTTTTACTAAATTGTATTATATGTAGAGAAGCAGTGGCCTTGATTACTCTTTCTCTGCACTCTCGTCGCTTCTTCGCAAATTCCTTCGAGTCTTGCACTTGTTCTGGTATCTTTATCTGCAATTTTTTTGTCGTTTGCTTTGTAGAAGTTGAGGGTTCATAAGTACTTGGTATAATCTCTTCGCCGTTACTATATCGTCCAGGACATTTCTCTTCAGAACTACTTGGCTCCTTATGCATAACTTCAGGGGCATTCGCCTTTTCGAGTATTCTAATATCACTGGCATTAGAGTTCCTTGGGTGCGCTTCAGTTTCCATTGATTCCTTTCCCATATATGTTGAGTGCTCCTCACTGCACACTGGAGTTCTAGCCTTCTCCGGTATGCTTCTTAGCCCACTTGCTACTTGACTGAAACATTTTTTAGTTATCTTTTTCGGAGGCATCGACTTGCTTGCTAAGTCCTTTCTAGTGTCGCATATACTTTTCGAAGTTGAAGGCCTATATGCAACTTCTATCTTGTTGATAAATTTTTTAGTTACATTTTCCGAAGGCTTGGCCTTGTATGATGTTTCCATTTTAGTGTGACGGCATTCATCTTGTGGAGTTGAAGATATTAGCGCATCTTCTACCTCATTGAAACATTTTTCAGTTTTTATTTTCGGTGGCGTCGATTTACATGTTGATTCCTTTCTTGCGTGGCAATCACTTTCTGAAGTTGAAGGTTTGTGTGCATCTCGTATTTCTTCTTTATACAACCGTATGCAAGTCTCATGTACCACGACATTTTGATGAACACTATTGCTTCTATCTTCTAGAGCTGAACTCTTTTCAGAGCAGTCTCTTGACACATTTTCAGATTGATGTACTTCGCTGCACGCTCCTTTTTTATTAATTCTTCCCGTTCGGTTCATGGGCTGGCCATTCTGTGCACGATTTTCTACTCTATAATTGCGATATTGATTTTTTAATATTTGTTGTTGTGCTGACATCAAATTTCGAGATGTATTTGCACCCTGATTTGTTCTATCTCCTTTCCAATTGGATTGTTCATGCTCTCTCGACTTTCTGTTTACGCAACTACATTTTTTTAACGGCCACTTCGTACCATATAATCTAGCTAAATAAAGTGCTATTGGGATTAGAGGCAGTAGAAGCCAGAGTAAAATCATTAAAGCGCTCCATATAGTATTCTATTGAAAAGAAAGATGAAGACTATAAAAAACAACGTTTAAAAATATTTGTATGTAGAGAATTTACTAGTATATGTGCATATCCATAGCATTCCATTTCATCATCTGTCGTATCCGCAAGGCGGCGGCACAGACCAACTTTATTGGCTAGTGCATCCTCCACCATATCCACATAACCATTAAGCTCATCAGCATACATTTCATTCAAGCTATCAACAATTGCACTCAAATTATGCTTATTATCTCTTGAATAATAATTTCCCATTTTTTCGATACTATCTATGCATTTAGTTGTAATTTGTGTGTAACTTTCACTAAAGAAATCCACTACTTTTTTGCATTCCTCAGCTATTTGATCGGCACTTTTGTACATTGTATTAGTTCCGATTTGATCGATTATATATTTCTTAAAAGTATTTAAATGGCACAGCCCCAGTTTCTTGGTTTGCTTATTTTCTATGGGGCCATTTACATATTCGAACATTTTATTATAAACTTTACTGAAATATGCTAGATCCATATCAATTTTGATATCATTACACACATTTGTTAGATTAATATTCTTCGCATCTTTTGCCTTTTGTTTAAAATCATTTGAATATTTACGCAATTCAGGCTCCTTTTCAATCAGTTTCAAATCGTCTGCTATAAGTTGGGTGAAATTTGGTTTGATGCTTACAGATTCCACAAACTTTTGGATAGAATATTCATTTAGACAATTGGTGTCGCTATGTGTGGCGTCAACCTCAATTGCTCGCTTTTGTCGATTCGTTCCAAGTTTCCAACAAACACCATTGTAAAGGCCAACACCATGGACGAAGTTCCACAGAAATGGTAAAAGGGCGATGAGAAAAAATATGCATATTAGAAATGCTGCCCTGAAATCCAATAAAACATTAACAGTTATTAATTTTTTAATTTGATTCGAAATTACATAATAGTATTTGCCACTTACAATTGAAAAAGTATGGAACCATTTTCTTGATTGCAGCATTCGGCTTCATTTCTATAGCGCTTACCGAAGCATCTCAGTAAGGACGCAACTATCAATATAATGGCAATCTGCAATAGATTATATAAGTTATTATGTATGTTTAATAATTTTCCTCTCGAAAAATTTTGTTTCAGCGTTATCCTCTAACGATGTACGCAGCAGTATATAAGGTTAGCACCGCCTAGGGGCTCCTTGTCCATAAAATATTAAAATAGTATTGAATAGGTCACTGATCTTTACCGATTTTATTTAGATTTTTGGAAGAAAGTATTTCCAGATCTTGCTTGAAAAATTCTAACAAATCCTGGGACCTAAGTTTCCCAAACAAAATAGTCCCAATAATTTTATAAAAATTAGAAACATATTAATAGACGATGAGAACACAACTTTGTAAATAACTAATACCTATGCTCTCGACGGCAAGCCCACGCAACGCATCTGACGGCAAGCACAAGTGTGAAGTTTAGTTGAAAGAATACCTCGCAAAGTTTCGGATGCATGGATGTATGGCAAAAAGCGAAGAGGGCAACCGCGTAAAAGATGGTTAGACGACGTTGAGGACGATATAAGAAACATAGGGGCGACCAACTACCGTAGTATGGCTATGGATGTGCATGGAGATAAATTGTGGAGAAAGCTAAGGCTCTCACCGAGCTGTAGTGGTATGCATGATATTTGTCGAATTGGCAGTAAGTTGCAGTAAGAGAAAATTTTGTAATTTGGAATAATGTGAACTTTCTTTCTACATCTTCCATTGAATTAAACTTGACAAGAATTAGTATGATATGATTAGTTTAGTAGTTAAACATTTTTTTAGAGATCGAGAGATAGAGATATAGAAATAAGTAAATTCCCAAAGTAAGGAGGATTTTTTGAAAATAAGAATACTAATCGTGCTTTCAATCTCATTTGTTTTATTCAAATTACTTCCACTAATCACAAATATTTGCATGCCGAGTGTTTTAGATCGTCGGCCTGCCTACAACAAACGAAAGGCTATGAATGGCTTCCATATCTACATACCATATCTACCTTTCTCTCACCGTATGGTAACAACACAGAGAGTGATTAGCAAGAATGATGGATTACTAAGTTTGACCCTCCGAATCAAAATTGTGAGAGTAACTTCGACTGCCATGTTATAGGTCCATTTGCCCATTCGGTTGTTCACATGATGTACAGAAAGCAGAGGTGTTAACCGGCTCTCAACGTATTTCAATTAGCCGATTGGCTGACGCCCCCAGGATTACGACAGCGTTTTTTTACAGAAAATCTGAGGTTGTGTTGATGATATACAACAAAATCAACGCAGCCATCGTCCATGTTAGGCCTGAACCGTCTGAACAGCGATTGATTGGACGAGTGTGTGAATACGTGTGAAATGACCGGGCAGAATTCAGCTGCTGAAGTTATTCTCCCAAATTTGCTTCGGATTGCCAAATTTGGTAATCTATCATCCTGAGGTTAAGCGTCTGATATTGGCCACATCTTCTGAGTTCTCTCCACTGCGAGGGGTTGCCACTTAAAATACGGCTTTTAGTCGATTGATGAGATGGTCTATTACCGCGCAACAATCCCAAATGTCCGGTCCTACAATGGTGGTAATAAATTCAATCAAAGACTTAAATGGATTACGAATGACAGTTGATTTTTTGATGGTGTAAGAGAATTCATTGACAACAAGAAAGGTTAAAGAAGTTAAGCGAAGGCGTTCCCACGACAGTCGGTTCTACGTTACCGGAAATTGTCCTAGGTATAATGAATATGTTAAAATTGGAACCGTCGCAGATCCTAACAGGAGCAGGAAAATCAAATCATCTTAAAAGTACGCGGCAAACGCTTTCTATTCTATGATTTCTAGCACCAAAGAAGCACACCACTAAGCTCGGCCCAAAGGAGCTCCGCCAAAATTATGAAGATCATTTGCGCTTGAATAATATAATATATTTTTATATTTATTAATATTCCTTTGTTACACTTACCAATATAACTATTAGATAGCATATCCATTCCCAGGCATAAACCCATAGTGGTTTCTTTGACCTCCAATTTCCTTTGCTCTTTTCTGATCTGTCTGCAGCTCGGTCCTGTCCAAGTTTCGTTGAAAGTGATCGAAATGTTTGACCTTACAGGAAGAAAGGATGTGAAAAGGCGTGCAATGAATTGATGAAATAATTCTAAATTCAGTCCCCTTCCTGGCAAGCTCATCAGCAATTTCATTTCCCTCAAGAGATTTGATCTCCTCCTTACAGGAGTTTACTAATTTCGTTCTGCCCGTGGCGTCGTCAGAGCCTTAATTGCGGCTTGACTATCGGAGAAAATGTTAATATCTCCCTCGCTCCCGCGTTCCCTAAGCATTTTGCATGCCTGCCAGATCGCAAAGACTTCTGCTTGAAAAACACTAGCAGTGTTCGGCAGTTTAAAAGAGATAGATAAATTGGCTGATTTAGAGAAAACACCTGCTCCGACTCCCGATTCCATTTCGGAACCGTAAGTGAAGACAGAGATGCAAGCTTCGGTGCAGATTTTCCCCTCGATCCAATCCTACCTATTTGGAAAGATTGCCCTAGCACGATCCTCAAACTCTAGTTTGCGGATAGAGAGATTTGTTCGAAGTTTAGAGAAATACGTGGTTAACTGCCCGAAATTACCATGTCCCTTGAAAGATTGCCTCCAGAGACCAATCTCCTTTAACCTGATTGTACTTTGAGCTGCGATGGAAATGACGGAAAAGTTGATGGGAAGTAAGTGCAAAAGGACATTCAGGGCAAGTTTTACATGCTAAAGTGATGCCAATGTATGCAGTCCTTTGCACCCTCCCCAGTTTAGTGTTATTATAGCCCTTCCGAAGACCTTCGCACCAAACTAGGCATCCATACGTTAAAATTGGCAAAACCATTGCGTTGTACACTCACAGCACGACCTGTGGCCATTTTTTACCGAACATAGAAGGAGTAGAAGGCTATACTGGCCTTCTTTACCCGATTTTCAATGTGTGGCTTCCAATGGAGTTTGCAGTCAAGCATCTCTCAAGATACCTAACTTCCGATGAGAGCGGAAGAACGTGGTTATTTAATTTGGGAAGTCGAAAGGGTGTAGGTTTATATTTTCTGGTAAATAGCACCAGCTCCGTCTTGTCAGAGTTGGCTCGGAGGCCGCCAGTGGCAGCAGTGGTTTGACAGCTAGGAATGACAAACTGTGTTGACATTTCAATTCAGCAAGGTTTGGCAAGGCATCATGAATTGTTTAACGCTAAAGCATGGCTTTCAACTTGTGGAAATTTACTTTGAAAAACTAAATAAATAAATCTATTCTCGAAGTTTACGGCATCATCGGTCCTCGAAATGAGGAAGCAGCTGCCATTACGGTAAATGGCAGGCGCTGTCGAGCCATGCTGACAGAACTTTTTTTCCAAAAATTAATCGCCCAAGCATCGACGACATTTGGTTCCAACAACACGACGCCTAACAATCGATTTATTGGGCTGTTCGAACGGACCATATAACTCGTAACCGCGGCAGACATGTGCCGGATATGAGATTAAAAAATAAATGCCATGAAATGACCTACCGGATTATAATAAGAAAAAAAATTCATTCCAACAATGTTTCAGTTTTGTGCTATCATTTTAAGTTCCCAAACTCTTAAAAAACACCAAATGCACTGTTTTAGACGTTATCTGGTAACTATTATATTTTAGACTATCTCAGGTGTGCTGTTATTTGTTTTAGGCAAGACAGACAATCCTACGGCGAGAAATACACGAGACATTGTGATATTTCTGTATTTTGAGACAAACACTAGATGACACGGATTTCTTGAAATCGACCACTTATTCTACTATTGGGGCCTAATTCTCAGCATGACCTCATTTTATAAATCAAAATATAAAAAAAATGGTGTATTTGATTTGTGTAAAGGCTCTCTGGCCGAAATGAAAGAACGTATAATATGATTTGAAGATAATAAAACATGGAATAAAATATTAAAATTTTGTTATATGTGTCTTATATAACAAATTTATTAACTCCCTTATAATTTGAGATTGTACATTCGTCTATGCGGATGCCTAGGCAATCAGATTAACTTAAACTGTGATATAGTCATGGAAACATAATATTAGTACATTTACATGGTGAAAAGATTTTTAGAGGGGTGCTATTTATCAAACCGTTATTTGGCTCTCAGCAAATTTTAAATACGCAGCTGAGGGGCTGAGATCACTTGGGATGTGTTTACAAACAAACTGAGATTGTGTTGGTGATATAAAAAATCTGCCATTGACATTCCGTTGCCGACTAAACAACGGCTGATTGGACGAGTGTGTGAATACATGTGAACATCGTGCAGAATCGTCGAATCCCCAAGTGACGTGACAACCAAAACTACACTCGCAATTTTCTTTTTCACCATAGTTATAGAGCAAACCTGGCAAACCGTTCATCCTTGGTTCATTTAAATATAATACTTACCTTTAAGCTGATGGCCTAGTCGTTAATGCTTTTTAATTCATTGTAATTGTAATTCATTACTTTTCCAATTTTCAAATAAAAAAAAATAAAAAAATACTTACCTTTTTCTTTTAAATCATTTTCAGCCTCTAGAAAATATGGGGACAGTAGATTTCTTATTCTATTTTGCATTGCATCCGGCAGTTGCGTTGTGGTATTGTAGAGCAACGAATATGAATTGAAAAATCGTTCCACAAAACTGAAGGTGCTATGGAAATTCAATAGCTTAAAAGAAATTATTGTCTGTTAAATTCACTCCTATTATATAAAATTATTATATTAATTGTAATGATTGTAAATTATACTGTGTTTTTTAAGAATCCGTTTAACACTAGCTTTAGTAATCGAAATATTATAATGACTAATTACGATTAAAAAAAAAACAAAAATCAAAAATATTAATTTAATAATAACGAACAATTAAAAATAGCCAAAAAATTATAATTATTAAGAAATAATCACATATTAATAAATATTAAATACAATATCTCTGGCTACAAAAAAACATAAATCATTAAGATCAATAAAACCTATTTGTGTCTTGTTCATTATTGCATTAAAGGGACATAAAAAAGTAATGAATGAATTTATCAATAGCTCAAAAAAAAAATTGTTAAGTATTAAAAAGCGCAATTTTTAAGAACACTGTGAAGTTTGAATAAGTTCGATCGAAAATATGATTCGTTCATTTGACCGCTTTGGCCTTTCTAGTGGTAAAAGAATTAGATCATGGTAGTTATGCCTGGGAAATCCAATTGGCACATCTAAAACTTTAGCTGTCTGTAGAAGATTTGATATTTTTGTACAAGCATCGGGTGATAGACTTAAAAAAAGCTTGGGATTGATTATTTGATTTCTCGTTTTTATGATAGAAATCCACAAGAAAGAAAAACATCCCTCGAAGTTTGAGGGAGCTTCTTAGTTTTGAAAAACTGAAGGCTATTTTTTTGCGGATGAGGGGGTTTAAAATGCGTAAGGCATCATCAACCGACCGAAGATTTGGGGCCTTGAAGTTTTGTGGATCAGAGTAATCAATCTGTACAAGCTGTTTGAGGCTTCAATTTTAAGAGTGTTCCCATTCAGCATAAGAATGCATTTCCCTACGACCGACGTTGAGTTTGTTTTATTCCAAAAATTAACAAACAAACCCATATTAAATTTTACTAAAGGGATTGCTTGATTTTTTAGTGCATTTTAAACATTTAAAAACTTAACTTTTAAGATGGAGTATGGATAACATTTGATGTGTTGTTCGTATTATTTAATTTAACCCTAACTTTCGAATAAAATTAACTTACCGCATCCACTTGCAGCGAACGCTCTATAAAATTACTAAAATCCAAATCCACTAATAGCGTCGAACCCAAATCCATTTGTAACAGGTTTGTAGACATATTACGATGAAAAAATCGCATATCTGTGAGTAAAATAAATGCTCATATGTACAAAATCGCTTCTTGGAGTATTGAAAATTAGCTAAAATCGAATAAAAATATACCTTGAAGGAGTCAAAAAATTAAAATTAAAAAATTATATATACACTATTAGAAGGCACAAAAATTCCTCAAACATTTTACCGAGAAAAACGGAGTTGATGATACATACAGTGCTGGACTTAAGTATAGGCACAATCCGCTTTATAAAAAGAACTGCAGTTTTATTTGTATTCAGAAAAACGATATATTTATTTTGTAGGTATATTATAGGTGTAGAGTTTATACATTAAAAAATAGATATGAAAACTAAATACATTTTCTTTGGAAATAAAGTTCAAAAATAAAAAAATTAAAATTAATTCGATATTTTACTGGACAAAAGTATAGGCACAACTACTTGCATAATTTTTTGTGCGCGTCTGTTTTGTGCGTATCTGTTTCAATTATCTGGCAACACTTTTATATTCAGCACATTCCTATGTGTACCGTTATTATTTTTTATTGATTCAAACAAGCGAAAAGTTGATAACATTTTTGTAAATAAGTATTTTGTTTGTAAACTCTTTATAATGAGCCCAAAAAAAACTGAAACAACAGTATCGGAGCGTAAAATCATTTTACACTTGCATAGCCAAGGAAAATCGTTTGCAGAGATCGGTGAATTAATGGATCGTAGTCGTTTTACCATACGGACCATTGTAAATCGCTTCAAAGGTGAAACAAACTTTGAAAATGCAAGTCGCTGTGGTCGTCCGCGCAAATTAACAGAGAGAGAATGTGCTCAGGTCATACGAAAAGTGAAACGTGATCCAAAAATTACATCTTCACAGGTTGCTGCAGAGGTAAAGGCAGAAATTGGCAAAGATGTGCACTTTAAAACTGTACAAAGAGTGTTGCATGAGGCTGGTTATAACTCTCGTGTGGCTAGACGAAAGCCCTTGACATCTGCCATCAATCAGAAGAAGCGATTGGAGTATACCAAAAAGTTTGAAAACAAGCCAAGCGATTTCTGGGATCAGGTATTGTTTTCTGATGAAAGCAAGTTCAACATTTTCCGGCCTGATGGACACACAAGGGTATGAAGGGTATGGCGAAAACGTAACACTGCAATGGAATCTCGAAATCTTTTGCCAACGGTTAAGTATGGTGGTGGGGGGATGTTGGTATGGGGCTGTATGTCTTCTGCGGGTGTGGGAGAGCTTGTTTTCATTAATGAGATTATGGACAAGACAGTTTACTTAAACATCTTAAAGGAAAATGTGAAGAAAAGCGCTGAAAAACTGAACTTACCCGGGTCGTTCACATTTCAACATGACAACGACCCGAAGCATACAGCCCATGACGTCAAGATGTGGCTCGCTTATAACGTTTCACACGTCTTACCACACCCTCCGCAGTCACCAGACTTAAATCCGATAGAACATTTGTGGGAGGAATTGGAGAGAAGAATTCGAAAACGCACAATTTCAAATAAGGTTGAGCTTAAAGCAGCTTTAATGGAAGAGTGGCTTAATATTGGCGAAAATATAACAAAAAAAACTTGTCCACTCAATGCCAAATAGACTTAAGGCCGTCATAAAACAGAAAGGGTTACCAACAAAATATTAAATTAAAATTTCAACGCACTTTGGTTATCGTTTAAGTAGTTGTGCCTATACTTTTGTCCAGTAAAATGTCGAATTAATTTTAATTTTTTTATTTTTAAACTATATTTGCAAAGAAAATGTATTTAGTTTTCATAGCTATTTTTTAATGTATAAACTCTACACCTATAATATAACTACAAAATAAATATATCGTTTTTCTGAATACAAATAAAACTGCAGTTCTTTTTATAAAGCGGATTGTGCCTATACTTAAGTCCAGCACTGTATAAATATGTACTCGTATTATGATCTCCGCATATTTATAATGAGGTGACGCAAAATTAATCCCCCTAATCGGCCGCCGTAGCCGAATGCGTTGGTGCGTAATTACCATTCGGAATTCACAGAGATAACGTTGGTTCGAATCTCGGTGAAACACCCAAATTAAGAAAAACATTTTTATAATAGCGGTCGCCCCTCGGCAGGCAATGGCGAACCTCCGAGTGTATTTCTGCCATGAAAAAGCTCCTCATAAAAATATCTGCCGTTCGGAGTCGGCTTAAAACTGTAGGTCCCTCCATTTGTGGAACTACATCAAGATGCACACCACAAATAGGAGGAGGAGCTCGGCCAAACACCCAAAAAGGGTGTACGCGTCAATTATATACATATATATATAGGAAGATATATATAATTTTTGCAAATGACGTGATACGGCAATCTTATTTGACACAAGACAGTTGGAGTCAAGGCGAATCTATTAAAGGTGGTGTTAGTAAATCAGCTGAGTTGTTTTTTTCCTTTCGCCGTGTCCATGTGGCTGTCAGCTCAGAATGAAACAAGGCGAATCCATTATTTGTTTTTTAGTTTTTCAATACTTTTCTTTGACAGATCAAACGTACAGAACAGTACTGTTGGTCTAGTGCCACCACCTTTAATGAAATGCAGTATACAAACAGACAAACAATTGAGAGCGTAAAGGTCAAAATAAAGATTTCGGTCACACAAAATCACTTTTTTTATTTAGTAAAAAAGTTATTCAAAAGCAAAAAGCGATCATTATTTTTGCGCCAACTTGTCATTAAGTATTTCAAGCTAATGAAGGGTTCGATGTACAGGGTAATTTAAGGGTGATGCAGATCTTTGACAAAAATTATATCTGGCATGTTAATTTTTTAAAAAGCTTTTTTTCAGACAAGTAATACTACTAGCTTTAACAAACTTAGTCATGGAATGATATTCATTTGCACAACGCGTAAAAGTGGTCCTTTCTGATCGTTCTGGAAAAAGTACATTTTGCGCATTGCGTGAAAGCGATATGGCACATTTTAATCTAAAAAAAATCGTTGACAAACAAAACTGCCTCATTTGAGGTACTGACAATTCACATGACATTCAAGGAAAAACTATGCCCATGCCCTATTTGTTGTAATTTTTGAGCTGGTGGAGTTATTAAGCCGAACTTCATCGAAAACAAATGCGTTGTAAATGGTATACGGCGAAGCTATGCCAAAAGGTCACGGAAATATTTGATGGGCGCATCTTGTGGTGCCAGGGAGTCGTGGTGTGCATTTAGCGATGTGCATAAACGACAGGTATTAGAAAACATGATGAAGTAAGAAAAGGCATTTCGACAAATTTTGTTGCTTTATTTATACAAGAAAATCTGCGGTCTTATTGAATCACCCAGTGGAAGAGGAGTATCTCTGCTAAAACTAAATGTATAAAGGTTTAGCTTTATTTGATGTTTCCATTTATTGCCAATTAGCATGAAGAAAACACGAGGAAGTGTTTTATTGAAGTCGGCAAAAATCGGTTAAACAAATCACTTGCGCTACTCAAGAAGAAGAAGATAAGTTCAACAGCTTTCTTGTTTTTACCGAAATAAAACCGTTAACATGTCATGAACCCTGACCCATCAAAATGGGCTACAAAAAATTTACGCTAATTCGTTCCTAAGTAAACTACAAATGATAGCGGACAGACGTCCTTTAACAAATCTAATGTTATCTATTTTAAGAGCTTGACATTAGTTATAGGTATGTAAGCAATTAATAAACACATGTACCTATACATACACACACACACACACACACTTACAGTCAGTCCATATCAATACTTCTATACATATCACCTCGAATTCTTTATTTATATTCTGGATTCTCTCTTTTATACCCTCTATATCATTGGCAGGTGGGCATGCAGTTTCTGGCACATCATCCACATTCGACACTCGAAGCGAGTTATCAATCAAATCTAATACATTATAAAATTTAATATAAAAAATATGTTTGAAAATTAATATTTACAAACCATTCGCACTGCGATAAGTCTTATTTTTGAACTCTTGATAGTTGAAAACTAAAACGTGATCTAGTCTTCGATCTGTAACATGCAGCTTCTTTTTTTTCTCATCTTGTATAGGCTTCAAGGCAAGACTGCTCGTTATAGACGAGATTAGAAAATATCTTAGAGCAAAAACAAGATAAAAAAATATGTGCATAATTTTAAATATAATGATGTTCAATTTACAGAATTGCCGCTAATAGAATCAGCATTAGTAGTATTAGTAGCCAACGTATACATTTTTGATACATTTTCTCAGTATAATCTTTGATTGGGTTTAGATATCCTTGGCAGCGAAGTAACAGATATATTAACCTATAATTTACATGCTGTTGAAGTGCTCACATACACACCAATAATTGTATGTAGGTATGTAGTTACATATTAACTTATATAAGTATAGGAATGCTCCACTTACCCTATCAATGTCACTGCTATCGTGATGATTAGCATAACCCAAGTGATCTTAAAAGTGGCCAATATCACTGCCCAATCCTCACTATCTTCTATTGTAACAAAATACAAGACAGGAATAAATCTCGAATTAGAATCAACAATCTGGTCCTTAGCATACCAAAATTCACATCCTCTGTGCCGAACTGCGCAACAGAATGTTCTGCCCATTTTAGCATGTCAATAAACTGTGGTTGCATATTATCGCTAGCTTCCCTTTCTTCCGGAAGAGGAGTGTACATAAACTTATCAGGCGCCATATTAAATGTGTTTATTCGCGGGTATCGTACATTAATATAAAAATATATTTGATGAATTGTCGTTTTATTTACAAAAGTTGTTTTGATTTTTTTTTAACTACATGAAACGATGAGTGCTTACAAATATTTGAAGAGCCGCCAGTGTTTTGTGAAAATATATATGTATATGTATATAAGAAATATATAAAATCTCTATGGCAGTCCAAACCTCTTATAAACCTCTCCAAGGATAGAATTAGAATGCTCACAGCCATTGCAGATTGCGGCATCAACTGCACAGTCTCGAGATATGGTCAAATGACTCTTGTCGATTCTGCGACCTGTCCCCAGAAGCATCATGCTTGGGTCTCGATTATAACAGCTTAACGAGAAGAAGTATTTCGACCTGCTGTGGCCAGAAGAGATACTCATACGCTTAACCCAGCCCAGTACCATCTTAGTTGTATTGAAAAAACTGAGTCTGGATGAGATATTGTGGAAAACTCGGATCACAATAGAACTTATGATGGAAATGTTTGCCTCTTTTTTTTTTAATTCCCATGGTAATCGGTTCTACGTAACCGAAACGACCCAAATATTAGTTTGGGGGAAAAAAATTATTATTTTTTCCTTGTTCACTCGTCTCGGGAGCATAGGGTCTCGACAAGACTCGTCCATCTTGCACGGTTCTGTGCTGTTGTTTTTGCACCGTCCCATGAGATTTCGGCATCTGCTATTTCGCACAGCATCGACCTTCTCCAAGTGTTTTTTGGTCGACCTTGCTGGTTCTAGTCAAGTGCCATGCTCGTGATGCTATCTGGTGGTTTTCTCAGTGTGTGACCTATCCATCGCCACTTTCTGCGTTTGATTTGCCTAGGAATGGATTCCTCGTTCGTTAATCTCCGCAGTGCGTCGTTACTGATGGTGTTTGGCCAGAATATTCTGTAGATGATGCGGAGGCATTTGTTGATGAAAGATTATAGCCTCTGTGTGATGGTGTTAGAGACCAGCCATGTTTCGCTTCCGTACAAAAATACTGCCTTTACGCATGAGCTGAATATTCGTAGTTTAGTGCTCCTGGAGATTTGCGAATGCCGCCCTTGCTTTGATTAGCCTGCAGTTGACATCTTCATCTGCTCCACCATCTGCCGCGATGATGCAACCGAGGTAGTGGAAACTTTCAAAGAATTCCACCGGGCATCAGTCAACCAATGTGGCAGATTGCGTTGTTGTGGTTAACACTCATGGCCTTGATCTTAGCAATGTTGACTTCCAGTCCGACAGTGCGTGCCAGCGCGACTAGTTTGTCCGCCTTCGCTTGCATGTCGGAGAGTTTGTGAGAGAGGAGGCAGATGTCATTGGCGAAGTCCAGGCCCTCAAGATGTCTGGTGAAACGATGCCTTTTTTGTGCAGGGTCAGTTGGCTCATGATGTCATCAAGGACGATGGCGAAGAGAAGGGGCGACAGGGGACAACCTTGCCTTACGCCTGCGTTGGTAGTGAATGGATCGCTGATATCGCCTTTGTGAAGCACTGCCAGTTCGAAGTTCTCGTAGAGAGCTTTGATGAGGCGGATTATTTGGCGGGAACTCCCTTTCTCAATGCCAGCCATATTGCGTCTCGTTTGATAGTGTCGAACGCCTTCTTAAAGTCTATGAACAGCACGAAGAAGGGGAGCGCCACCCAACAGATTGTTATACTATAATCCGAAGAGTGTTGGCTTGGTCAACACAGCTTCGGTGACGGCGAATACCAGATGGCTCGTCTCTTAAGGAGCGTCCGATATCTCTGAGCCTGCTTTGTATGATTGGGGGAAAATAAGTCACCTATTTTTGCGTAAAATTTTGACGCAAGTGTTAAACCACTGTTTTATGGTCGATCTTTAGTTCCTGGGTGATGCTACGACTACTAACATGCCGCTCAAATTCGCTTAATTATGTAATTTTATAGACATTTTCGACATTATCGACATTTTCTTTAACATCAAAATGCATGAACGGAATCGACGAAACCGAATCCGCTCTAAGTTAGCTGTTACAGTATCGGAACCATAAACAATATTCACAGTTTCAGCTTGCATTTTCGCCTTTATCAATGAAAAACTGTAACTCTTTGTTGACTTCCATTGTTGACACCCAGTAACTCACAACTGAATTTGATCAATGCTTTACGAGATCACTAAAGTCATCTATCGAGAAAATAACGTATGTGTCCGGCGATAGACTGTTATTAGCTGCATTCTCTTAGGATTTCTGCGAAATGTATCCTAATTGATAATGAATCAAAACAAAAATAATTGAGCTATTCTTTTACTCAAATTTGGCATAATGGCAACGGCTCATTCCTCATTGTCGTTCAAGAGATTTCTAGCCAAGGCCAGTTTGCACTGTGAGTCTCCAATTAGTTCTCTAAAGTGAAATCTGTATTAAAAAAAGCTCATTAAAAGAAAGAACGGCGTACATTCTCAAGCAGCTGACAGAAGAATACTTTCAGCACTGTTCGGAAAAATGAAAGATTCGCATGGAGAGTTGCAAAAATAGAGGAGGAGTGTATATTCAAGGCGATATTAAGAATGAAAAAAGATATAGAATGAAATAAAATGTCTCACAACTTCACTCTCATTATTTAAGGGGGGCAGCTCCTCCAGCACTTTCAAAATTTTCCATTTCCTTTTTTGTTTTTGCTTTAAAAATTCATTTACAATCTAAAGAATATATTTTCAATGTTTTAAGCTTAATAGAAAGTCTAAAAAGTCCCTATGAAGTCAGTGAAGTGATGAGCGTCGAAAGCACCGAAAGTAGGTAAGAAGGCGCGCACTCTTCACAGACTATATTTTTTAATTTTTTGCCCACCTAATTTTTGTGCTTTGCTTTTTCCAGTACAGGAGCTACTTTAAACAATTATTCGAATTGGGTAACTGTTGTTATTGTTTACACACAAACAGTCAGCTGTGAAACTATAATTTTAACTCTCTTTTAACTCTACTTTATAAAGACGAAAACTTTAACCGCGTTTTTCCGGATATTCTTTAACATATTGGCCTTTGCATGTACCTCAAATTTTATATCAGCACTAAAACATAGTTTTTATCAATTTGTTTATAAAAAAAGTGTACTTTTTTCTTTCTCCCTTCAAATTTTCATTTTTTTCGTTTGGTTAATTTCATTTGATACAAGAGGCTGTATATTCCACGGCGCAAATTAAAGAAGCCACGTTTGAGCTGTAGCGCCGCCATTTTTATTGCATGAAATGATTGAAAAACTCGTTGTCTGAAGGAGCTGCCCACCTTGAAAACACGGTTGTGCACTAGAATTATTATTTTTACATAAAAAAAGCTAATTAAGCTTCATATAGGTATGTGCAAATATCTGTTATGTATTGTAATTAAATTAAAATACTCAAACAAGAATTTGAATTTTGTACAGTGAAATTATCTTAAATGTGCAATAGTGTTGGTGCAGTTAATCACATTATGCTGCAAGTTATCTTCAATGTGTAATAAAGTGGTGGTACAATTAATCACATACTCTCATAGCAATTAATCACATAATCATATACTCTAATAACTAAATTAGCTACTAAAAGTAATCATAAGAACATAATAGGACCGATTTTAGTAAAATCCAAACAGTTCAAATGACTTTTTCCATAAAAAAAACGGAAATGTACATATGTCCTATATAATACATATACACCGAAGAATTTATTGGATATGAATGCCCCAAATGCGCCGCCATTGAGGAAAAGCGATTAATTGCAAGTTAAAATTACAACTTTTAGGAAATGCACCTGCTTTATCGCACTCGGTTTTCTTTTCTTTTATTCAAATACAACGCTAAGTTTAAGGTTTCACAAAAATATTTCAACTCTCATTATTAAAATATACATTTGAACTTAGTGGAGTAGCCACCTAATGTGAAAAAAACTAAATCGAATTAGATGTATTGTATTGATATTGAAGATATAATTCGTATAACACAATATCTTATGTTATGTCCAGGACATTGCGTAGTTTTTTACAAATTTATTAAACAAATCGAGGTTTTAAAAACAAAACCACAAGCAAAGCTTAGAGCTCTTTTTAATATTCTACATTTGTTTTTTATATACAGCACATACATACATACAGAACAAACATGCATACATGCATTAAAAATACATTTGCTCTCTAAGGTTAAAATTATAAATAACTTCATTATAGGAATTCATTTTGCTATTAGCTTAAAATTTAGCATCTACAAAATAAAAAGTCAGCACTTATTTAAAGTTTATATCTTTTCTTTTTTCCTCTCTGCTCTGCATTTCACAAATTCATCAAAAAAATACGAAAACAAATATGTCCTTTTTTGGTTTTAATTTACTAAAAACTACAATTGTGCCATTGAATCAGATCGCATTAGTGGTGCCAGTGGACTCGTCGATTTATTGCCGCATTCAATTTCATACTGCACATCTACGGAGGTACCTAGAAAATATAAAATGCATTCATGCCTGCTTGCAGTGTGTAAAAATTTGAAATACTTACGCTTCTTTTCACTTGAAGTTCGACTAACATTTAAATCGTTATGCTTTTCTGGAATGTAGATTGCAACCAAAATTGCCAGAATTACCATTAGTGCACCAATAGCAAATGGTGGACCTGGTATCAATTCTGTGTATTTATTACTCTCCTTTTGTACTGAGTCATCAGGATTTTTTCCCAACAAATCATCATTTAAATCCACATTGAATAAATAGAAAATAACTCCAAACAAAGCTGGTCCCAATCCATTACAAAGGCCCCTCATACCAGTTACCATACCTTGAACGGCACCTGTAATTTGTTAAAAGATTATATAGTTGTAGGGCAATGTAAATAGTGTTTTATCTAATTTGATATAGGTATAGCTGTAATATTAAAAAAAAGAAACCTATGGAAACAAACACTGATGCAGGGTTAAAATTATAAATAAAATTGTTACAATTATTTTTATAACCACTAAAAATCCATCATCAAAAAACTTTCAGGTAAACCTCTATGTGAGCGAAGTTATTTTATATTATTATTTTTTTGTATATAATATATATTATTTTATATTCTCCACGCCACTCTTGCTCCCGCATACCGCACGACGCGGGGACCATTTTCACCGAACACGACGGCACATTTGGGATTGCAAGTCGTGTCGGTACTATTTGTTTTTTATATTATGTTTTGTATTATTTTATTGTTATTTATTTCGAAGTGTTTTGATTTTTTATTAGAACGCGTTTAAAAAGGACCTAACTATATTGGATGTTTTTATTATCACTGCTTTCTGAATATTACAGTGAACTTTTTGTCAATTTTTATTAATTTTAAATTTTCTATAAAAGTTTTATGCAATATTCTTGTATCTGAGATTATGAGTGGTATGATACTCACTTCGTTCTGTTTGCATATCTGTTTTATTTGCTCTGCTAAATCCACTAGACCAACAACAATATTTTGTACATTTGATTGTCAAAGAAAAGTATAGGCAAAGTAGAAAACAAGAAAGAATTCGACAGCCACATGAACACGACGAAAGAAAAAAAATAGCTGATTTACCGATACGATTTAATAGATTCGCCTTGGCTAAATTTGTGTATTTTTCTATGGACGTTGTTATCATTTGGTATTATTTCAAGTAATTGTGTATTATTGTCTTTTTTATTGATTATTGTAATATCTGGTTTATTGCATGCTATTGTTTTGTCTGTGTAAATTGTTCTATCATAGTATATTTTGTATCTATCGTTTTTAACTATTGTGTCTGGTGTGTATTTATAGTATGTATAGTATGGCAGAGAGAGTGTTTTCTTGAATATTTAGATTTTTAAGTATATTTTCTTGTGAATATTTTCTTTGTGAATGATTTTAGCTAGCATGTTATATTATACCACTCCATGTACTATTTTGTTGCAGCCAATATTGGGTAACCTCAGACCACATATCGTCCCCTTAGTATTAAAATAGCCTATACATTTTTTGATGTTTTGAGAAAATTAATTTCAAACTTTTTGTCGAAAGTAGCTCTCACTCAAATCTCGTTATGTCTGTAAATATTTATTATTTTTTGACTGACGTTTTGACCCACTTTTTGGAACTAGAATTTGACAAAATTTTGACCACATATAAAATCGACGATGGAGAATCCAAAAATTTAAAAAAAAAATAATAGCCTATGAACACATAGGCTATTGTTATACTAAGGGGACGATATGGTCTATTGTTTCAACATGTATCATATATTGCATTTTCGGCATTCTATTTGATATTATTATTACTCCTTCGCCACTTTCAAACAAAGTTCAGATTTATTGATTTGTAATGCTCGTAAATTATATATTGTTATTTCTAATATGCAAACGTATTTTAAATTTTTTGTTTATATTTTATAGTGCTTGCCGAATAATTCGTAAATGAGTAATATTTAACCATTCGCCGTATACTTCTTATCATATCATAAAGTATACCCCATGAACAGTTTAGCTAATAGTGAATAAGTAACAGCCTCATAATCAGCTTTACGAGGTATGCAATGCAACTACAAGCCAAACAACGCAAATAGAAAGTTCCAAGAACTTAATTAAACTCAAACCTGTTTGTCTATACTAATATTATAAAGAGGAAAACTTTGTTTGTTTGTAATGAATAGGCTCAAAAACTACTGGACCGATTTTAAAAATTCTTTCACCATTCGAAAGCTACATCATCCACGAGTAACATGGATTATATTCTATTTTGGAAATAGGGCTCGAGATATAGGTCAAAACGTGGACCCGGGTAACCTTCGGATGTGTATGTACAATATGGGTATCAAATGGAAGCTGTTGGTGAATGCTTTAGTCCAGAGTATTTTTCATGCCGCTCCGTAACTAGGGTCTCGAGATAGAGACCAAAACGTGGACCTTAGAATGTGTTTGTACAATATGGATATCAAATTGAAGCTGTTGGTGAATGCTTTAGTACAGAGTATTTTTCATGCCGCTCCGTGACTGGGGTCTCGAGATATAGGTCAAAACGTGGAACCGGGTAACCTTTGGTTGTGTATGTACAATATGGGTATCAAATGAAAGCTGTTGATAAGTGCTTTAATACGGGGTAATTTTCATACCTATTGATGACTAGGGTCCCGAAATATATGCCAAAACGTGGACAGGCCGTGTCTTTGCACCGAATTAAACCAAACTTACACACATTGTTAAGTAAGTATTGAAAATGGGTTTCGTAAAGTTTGGTTGTAATTCGGAACACTGGCAACGGGTACAGCGTTCTTTTGAACCAGCCATAATGTCGCTTACTTTTTTAACGCTTGGGGCGGAACTGAACTGTCAAATTGACAGTGTGAGTTACAATGTGTCAATATTTCTTTCTGATTTGGATGCCATAAGGAAAAAACGTAAGTGCAACATGTAAAAATTGTTTGTGAATTTTTTTGGAGTGGATTTTGGAACAGTGAATAATTTCTTACGAAATTTGAGAATTTAATGTGAAATCCGAATAAAATTATGTGTTCGTGGAAAAAAAATTTTTTTTCGTTTTTTTTTTTTTGAAAAATATAAATGGATAATGGTTAAAAAAGCTCCAATGCTTAATAAAACATATAAATTGAAACGAAAAATTCATGAATGATCAGGAAAAAAGACGATTGTTTATTCATATGCGTTAATTTGAAATTTAAAAACAATCTTCTTTTTTCCTGATTTTCAATTTATATTTTATATTTACTCAAAAACAAATAGAAAAACAAAAAATATTGTTTATGCCAAAGCGCTTGAATAAAGAATAAAGAAATAAATAATATGAAAATCATATATTTTCTGTTCTAAACCATATCTATTCTATTTTAGTGTGCCCAGCGAAGGGGGCCGGGTTTGCTAGTAAATAATAAATGAAAAATAAATAGAAAACCAAAAAAGGTTTATCGTTTTATAATTCCCTTAGGGTACTATAGAAAACGATTCCTGTAGACTCTGCAAAGAAGCACAAGAAACAATAGAACACGTTCCCAGCAATTTCTCAATACATATATTGTATTTTATCCAATGATGGGCTTAGGAAAGGACTGAAGGACTGGTGTCGACTCAATATATTGAAAGGAAAAACAGATAAGACTTTTACGGGTTTTTTAAGCAAACTTAAACTTTATTGAAAATTAATTAATATGTACATTAAAAGCGCATGCATAGTTCTTTCTCTCCCCTTAACTGACCAATATCAAAATGGTTGTTGAGTAGAGTTACATTCTGCTGACTTGCTGAGGTTATGCTTTAGAGTAGAGTTGCATTTAATTGGACTGACGTGCTAACAACTGGATTTGGTGTTTTTTGACTTGTGCACAGTGCTCTTTTCGGTGATTTTTTCTGCACTAAATATAACGTCTAAATACTCAGCTGGTCTGCATACATTTGAAAATGTGGCAGATTTGACAATTCGAACTTGTCATTGTCATACTCAAATGCAGAAGTTGCAATGAATTATTTTAAAACAAAATTTATAACCGTTCGTCCTTTCACTCAGTAAATCAATTGTACCATATAAAAAATTATGCAAAAGAGAAAATTGTTGTTGAATAGTTATAATATTCCAGATGATGTGAATTATCACATGAATAGTAAACACGTTTATCTGAATTCAAGACTAGAAAGCATTTTAATGGCTACAAGTTGGAAATGACGAGAAAATAGGCGATGAAATTAATTTGTTATATACCAAGCCGATCGTAAAATCGAGGCTTTTTCGTAAAATAAAATTACATTGCAGGACTGTTTTGTGTTGCCGTTGCTGGTGAAAATAAAAATATTGCAAATTTCTGATGCTAACCAGTTTGAAATTTTATTCCACAAACCAGCAATCGCAGCAGCGAAAAGCTATTACAATGTAAGTGTTGCTTTTTTACTAATATCAATTCTTATACATACGAGTATGTACGAGGTGTGTTTAAAAAGTATCGCGAATTTGGTGTTTTTCAAAAATTATTTATTTATTCATTAATATCTATTTTGTTTCCTTCAAAGTAGTCCCCATGAGATATTATGCACTTGTGCCAATGTTTTTTTCCAATCTGAGCACTTCAAAAAATCATTCTTTTTTATCTTGTTCAGCTTTTCCTTCGATGCCGTCTTTATCTCGTCAATCGTAGCGTAGCGTCGTCCTTTCATGGGCCTCTTCAGTTTCGGGAACAAGAAAAAGTCACCGGGGGAATACGGTGGCTGTGGCATCATTAGTATGTTGTTTTTGGCCAAAAAGTCGCGTACAAGCAACGATGTGTGAGCAGGGGCGTTATCGTGATGCAAGAGCCAATTTTTGTTATTCCACAAATCCGGTCGTTTCTGGCGGATTGCTTCGCGCAAATTGCGCATAACTTGCAGTTAATATTACTTATTGACCGTTTTACCCTGTGGCAAGAACTCATGATGCACAACGCCCCTGCAATCGAAGAAAACGGTAAGCAAAACTTTTACATTCGACTGAACTTGGCGCGCTTTTTTCGGTCTTGGTTCGTGCGGCAACTTTCATTGAGATGATGGAGCTTTGGTTTCCACGTCATAACCATAAACCCACGATTCGTCACCAGTTATGACCCTCTGGAGCAAATTTGGGTCATCGCGGACAGAGTTCAACGTCTCATTAGCAATCTTCATGCGATGCTGCTTTTAGTCGAAATTGAGCAGGTTTGGTACGAATTTTGCAGCGACCCGTCTCATGCCCAAATCATTGAAAAAAATCGAATGGGACGAGCCAATCGATATGTCTAGGTCCTCAGCAACTTCTTTAACGGTGATTCAACAATTGGCCAATACCATTTTCTTCACTTCATCAATTCTTCCGTCTTGAAGTGCTCGGGCGTCCGGCACGCTTTTCGCCGTTCACATCTTCTCGGCCTTCTGAGAACATTTTGTACCACCGATAAACGTTACTTTGGTCCAAAGTAGTTTCTCCGTATGACACAGTCAACATTCGGAATGCATCCGCGCACTTTATTTCGTTTTTCACACAAAATTTGATACAGGTTCTTTGAATAGGTAAAAATCGAAGACGAGCCGAAACACGTGCAAGCAAAGCAGTTGTCAACAATTAACTGAACATTCAAAATGGTCGAACTCGTCGGCATGAGTGAGAGACATGAGTACCAACATATCGCTATAAAAAATACAAAATTCGCAATACTTTTTGAACACACCTTGTGTATACATAGAGGGTAATTGTTTTTACTGAATCGTTATGAACGAATAAAATTTGTGTTATTGAATTATACGATGCATTACATATTTATATTTTACATTTTTAAATATCAACTGCTATGCTAAATATGCATGCTTTGATTGAAAAAAATAGAGTGCCTTTAACATGGCAAAACACTTTTCTCCAAGTTTTGGTGCCTTTTGAGATGCAAGTGTTGGAAACACCTCGGGAGATTCTTGTAAAGAAAGGGAAGAACTTCATACTTTTCTATTTGAGTTGTATAGCTCAGTGAGCCTGTTAGCGCACTTCAATGTAATGCCACATGACTCGGAGGGATTATTGTATAGAGACTTTCTCAAAGAGCTTAATACAAAACATTGTTGTAGTATGGAGACTGTTTACGCTTTTAATTTAAAATTTCACAAGCCATTTGAAAGGAGAAAATTAAAACTATCTCGCTTAGGGCCACTTTTTAAATGTTAATGTAATTATTTAGTGTTCGCATATATTATGTAGCCGAATGAGTTGGTGGGTCACTACCATTCGGAAGTGAGCAGCTTCGAATCTCCGGGCATGAACATCAAATAATAGAAAAAGTTGTTTCTAATAGCGGTCGCCCCTCGGCAGGCAAATGGCAAGCCCCCGAGTGTATATCTGCTATGAAAAAACTGCTCATAAAAACCACTTGGCGTTCGGATTCGGCTGAAAACTATAGGTACCTCCATTTGTGTACCAACATCAAGACGCCTAACAAAAGTAAGAGGAGGTGGTCGGCTAAATACCTCACCGAAGTGTAGGCTCCAAGTATTTATTCATTTTTTTTTTGTAATTTAAACAGACTTTTGCAGTTTAAAAATTCACCACAGTTGAATTGGCACTGAAAAACTGGCTCTTAAACATCGTTATCGCTTGAATTTAGTTAAAGTAAAACAATAAAATTTATATTTAGTTAACTTCTTACCCTGTCTGTCAGGATGTGAATGAATAGAAACAAAAGCGCTTATGGCTGGGTAAGTTATTGATCCGAGTGCCGCCAATATGCCTGCTGCCCACATCATCCTTGAAGTGAAATACAAAACAAGTCAAGGATATAATGACAACAAAATTATATTTATTACTTACCATGACTTACTGCCTAAACCATACCAAAATAGTTGCAACATTTCTAGTACTAAACCTAAAATAATAGTATTTTTTGCACCAAATACCCTGTAAAATGGAAACAAATTTCATTAGAATGCGTATATATATTTACATTTCATTAGAATACGTATATATAGGTATATTAGTATATAGCTTAAATTTGAAACAAAATTAATGCACATGTTATATGTGTAACGAAATGTAGCCGCTACTCACCGCATAAGATAGCCCAACGTCACTTGCACGGATATACTAAGCGTACCAACAACTGCTATGAAAACTGCCACTTCCATTGAATTGAAGCCCATTTTCAATTTCAAATATACAAATATACATGAATATTGCCCCGCCTCAGGCAAGTATGACAACAGCACAGCAACACATTGCATAAGTATGGTCTGATCGGAGCCCACTTTGCGCAGCGCCTATTCATCATGCATACGTACATATGACAACAAATTGAAATATTAACCATTAAATATACAACATAAACATGCAGATGTGAAAAATTAAAGCACTACTAGCTTACAGAAAAGGGATCAGCCTGTTCCCAGCTTATGGGCGCACCCCATGAAGAAGGACGAATTTTTTCTGGCAAGCTTTCGGGCACGGCAACCAATATGAAGAACACGTCAAGGACAGCGATGGCTGTCGCAAGCGCAGCAACTAGCGTATCACCATACGTCTCCATTAGCAAAGCACCGAGTGCGGGTGAAATCACCTTAATAGGAATGTGGAAAAAAAGAAAATATAAACATATACAATAGTATTCATTTCATTTTAATTTTAATTAAGTTTGCTATTTGTGTTATTTCTAAGTCATGCATCAGCATAAACTACATACATATGCGCAATACATACCAGACTGGCTGCAAATGTAGCCGAAACTAAGCCATACGCACGCGACCTCTCCTCGACAGTAGTGACATCAGCCACATAAGCAAATACGACAGAAAAAGTAACTGCCAGTGCACCACTTATGGAGATCATTGCGAAAAACCACCACGAATTGATGGCCATTAGCGGTATAGGTGCACACGTGAAAAATACTGTGATGAGTAGGAAAAATTTCCGTCCCCAAATATCGGAGAGAGCACCTACAAGTGGCGCGCTCAAGAAGGACAATATACCTTTAATGCCCATTACAAGTCCGTTCATGAGAAACGTGTGGTCAGGAAATGTCTGATTCAGAGTCTGTAAGAAATTAAAAAATTATTATATAATTATAATTAAAATATTTAAAGATAATTAAGAAACAATTTATACAAAACAAAACTTCAGAAGTACTTACCGCTATTACTGGCATTGTTAATAGACCCCATGCAAAGAATTCTAAAAATATTACAACTAAGGCGTGATATACGCTAGGTTCGCCAATGCCAGAGCTCTGTAAAAAAATATGCAAAATTAATGTAGCAAATTTACTTAAATAAATTTACAGATGTAGTTTAAGTTAAGAAGATTTATAGCTAATAGAAACTATTTATATTTATAATTATTTTATTAGCCATAGAAGATAAAAGTGAAAAAACTATTTTGGAAAAAATTGTATTCGTTACTGGAGTCAAGATATTCTAAAAATACTTCCGACTTGCAGGAAAAAATTATAAATTAAATGAACTTCGATTATTTTTGTGATTTTATCGACATTTTCAAGGAAAGCACAATTGTAGGTAATTAGCTGTTGCAGTGTCGGCACCATTCACAATTTTAGTGTCCTTGGTTGCATGCTCGCCTCTATCAAACAAAACCTGTAAAATGTACCGAATTTTCTCTTTGTTGACATCCATTGTTAACGCCCTGTAACCCACAACTGAATGGGATAAAGCAAAAAACGGCAAAATATTTTTTTAGTGTGAAATGTCACCTTGGCAATGAGCATAAACTTTAATTTTTTTGATCGATACTTTACGACACATGGATCTCCATCTACCGAGAGAATAATGGATTTATTTTTCCGCAAACCAATACGGCGGCCGCCGTAGCCGAATGAATTGGTGCGTGACTACCATTCGGAATTCGGAGAACGTTGGTTCGAATCTTCGTGAAACACCAAAATGAAGAAACAGTTTTTTCTAACAACGGTCGCCCCTCGGCAGACAATGGCAAACCTCCGAGTGCATTTGTGCCACGAAAAAGCTCTTCATGAACAAAATATCTGCCGTTCGGAGTCGGCTTAAAACTGTAGGTCCGTACATTTATGGAAATATAATAAAAGACGCACACCATAAATTAGAGTATGAACTCGGTCAAACACACAAAGAGGGTGTAAGTACCAATTATATATTATAACAAAGCTGGGGGCAGTATCTTTTAATGTGCGAATTAAATTTAAAAAACCAAGGTCAGTTATAGCTTGCTACGTATGCATGTGTCGGTAATTTCACGGATTTATTCGTTCAGGTTCCAAATTTTTATATCAAAAAGTATTGCATATCAGCGAACATTGCTATATTTTTCCATCATTCAGTAAATAAATGTAAATAATTTTCATACATTCAATAAAAATACACTTCTCCTAATTTCTGAAGTGTAACAAAGTACTACAAAATGTTATAATAAGTGCAGAAAGTTTTGTGTTTTATGAACCATTTGTTTCTTTTAAAAATCATCTTCCGTGCGGGGTGATATAAAACTATGCTTATATGATCTATCTATTTGTAGGGAGAAAAGCCAAGTTACATAGAAATCGTTTAAACCTTGTTTGCGTTGAACTTCCAGGACAGCAGCATTTGGGATTTGAACCGTCTTTTTTTTTCTTTTTGACAGCTAAAATAATATCCGTGAAGTGTCACAGATTTAGTTTATGGCTCGATATTTACAAAATAGAAATGGTAATTTTCCGAAAAATCATCTTTTCAAATTACGCTCACTTTCATTTCGGCGACTATATTAACAAACAGAATTGTTGTATTTGGAGACCGAAATCATGGATAAAATGTTGCTTTCATAACAAACTACTGTTTGGTGCGGATTTTAGTCAGACGCCGCCGCTGCAGTTAATGGCGAGCATTACAGCGTCATGTTCAGTAATTGTTTGTGTTCCCAAATGAAAGAGGATGACATGGAAGATAGCGCTACATGCCCCACCGTAATTCGAAATTTTGTGCACTGTCTTCGAAAATCAGCCGAAACTTTGTTGTCAATTGACCGCCTATTGTGCGAAATCCCCTTTCAGCTATATTAAGCAAATTAAATGAACAAGGCCAAATCTTCAAATCAATTGAAAAACGCTTGTGTGCCCTTGAACAAAACATGCAATTTTTTGACTATGAATAAAACACTAAAAATAATATTATGGAATGCCAACGGTCTAGCTAAACACCAAACAGAGCTAGAAGTTCTGTTAAACAACGACGAAATTGACGTCTGCCTAATAGCTGAAACACACTTCACAAGACATTCATATTTGAATTTTAAACATTATTCGCTATACCATACTATTCACCCCAACAATTGTGCAAGAGGTGGCAGCGCCGTTCTCATAAAAAATAATATAACCCACCACTTGGAAGACCAACTCAGCACCGAGGAATTTCAAACAACTTCCGTTTCTGTCGAGGCCTTCGAGCAACAAATATTACTAACAGCCCACCCAGACATCAACTAAAATCTGAAGATTACGTATCTCTCATCGAAAGACACAAAGGACGTTTTATTATAGGAGGCGATGTCAACGCTAAGCACATACATTGGGAGTCTAGGCTTACAACGACAAAAGGGCGCGAAATGTTTAAAGCCATAAGACAAAGAGGTTGCGAAATAATTTCAACTGGCAAGCCAACATACTGGCCTACAGACACCAACAAAGTACCTGATTTGATTGACTTTTTTGTCTTCAAAAATATTCCCGCAAACCATCTTTCTATTTCCGAAGGCTTCGATCTGAACTCTGACCACTCACCGATCCTTTTAGAAATATCAGGGAATGCGGTACTAAATAAAACGTCTCCTCGTCTATTTAATAACTTCACCGACTGGCAGTACTTCCAACTGCAATTACAAGCTGTAGTGGTAGACACCGACTGTATCGTGACTATTGATGATCTTGAGGATGCCGTGCTTCAGTTCACGCAAATAATTCAAAACGCAGCTTGGAACAGTACGCCCCAGCAAGATGTCACATCAAACAAGAATAAATACCCATCATATATCAAGTTGCTGATAAATAAAAAACGAAAACTTAGACGTCGTTGGCAGCAAACCAGATATCCTGAGGACAAATTGAAACTCAACCAAACAACTACACGTTCAAATTCAGATATTCAAAAATGATAATTTCAATCGATTTCTTAAGAGCCTCACATCTGATAAATCCACAGACTACTCTTTATGGAAGGCAGCAAAGTCATTTAACCGACCGATAAAACACATAGCACCCATCAAAATAAACGACACCCAATGGGCAAAATCCAATGAGCAAAAAGCAAATTTATTTGCAGAGAATCTTTGTAAAACCTTCTATGCCAATGATGGATCTGAAGATATTGACATCTCGTCAAATTGGATTGAAAGCGATGTCAACATTGAGCCAGTTAGTAACGAAGAAGTAATGAGCGAAATTTTCAAAATGAAAACGAAAAAAACGCCTGGTTTCGACCTCATAACTGCAGAAATTCTTCAAAAATTGCCCAATAATTGTATTACTTGTCTGTCTCAATTGATTAATTTGTGTTTTTTGTTAAAATATGTTCCTATGTACTGGAAGACAGCAGAAGTAATTATGATTTTGAAAGCCGGAAAACCACCAAATGATGTGTCTTCATACCGACCTATTTCTCTGCTACCAATGCTGTCCAAACTTTTTGAACGACTGTTACTGACTCGAATGTTGCCGATTATAGAAAACAAGAGAGTTATTCCAACGCACCAATTTGGCTTTCGAAAAAATCACTCCACTATCGACCAAGTTCACAGGGTTGTTAGAACCATAGAGTGTGCGATAGAGGAAAACAAAGTTTGCGCAGCGGTGTTCCTTGACGTCTCGCAGGCGTTTGACAAAGTTTGGCATACGGGCTTACTCCACAAACTAAAATTGATTTTGCCTAGGAATTATTGCGAAATCCTTTCTTCCTACCTTGATGGCAGATACTTTCGTGTCAGATTTGACAACGCCTATTCGTCATTGCAAAAAGTACGCGCGGGGGTACCTCAAGGAAGCATCTTAGGCCCTCTCTTGTACCTCTTGTATACGTATGACTTACCGGTTCACGAGCAACACGTTACCGCAACCTTTGCAGATGACACGGCTATCCTAGCAGTTGGAGAAGTGATCGAGACTACAACGACGAAATTGCAATCAGCGGTGAGTTCTATTGCAACATGGGCAAAAAAATGGCGTATCAAATTAAATAATTCCAAATCAGTTCACATTGTATTCGGCCTAAAAAAAACAACTTACAAGCCAGTCTACATAAACAGCGTAAATATACCGTACGTCAACGAGGCAAAATATCTTGGTATAACCCTTGATGCTAAACTGCGTTGGAAGGCGCATGTCAAGAAAAAGCGTGAAGAGCTGGAATTAAAAACAAAAAACCTTCTTTATCTTATTGGCAGACACTCTATTCTGTCAACGAACAACAAACTACTGCTATATAATCAAATACTCAAACCGGTCTGGACGTATGGCATTCAGCTATGGGGATGCTCAAGCGAATCTTGCATGTCTATTATCCAACGATTCCAAAATAAAGTGTTGCGCAACATCGTCAATGCTCCATACTATGTGAGAAATCTCGACCTCCATCGTGATTTTGGTATCTTGCCCATCACTGACGTGGCGAAAAAGGAAGCCATGGCTCACAGACAACGTTTAAGTACACATGTCAACGCTGAAGCATTGGCTTTGCTTCAGCCAAATACTCATCGTCGGCGGCTCAAGCGTAAAACAGTTTTAGACCAGATGGGGACCCAGTAGCAGATGTACCTTATATATTTATACATTCATAATGAATTTATGAATATTGAGGCATCTTAGTTTTTTCCTTTTTTAATATATATGTTCAATAAAAATTGCTCGTTAGTATCTTTATTTCGTTGTACTAGTTGTAATTTCTAAACGTTATTCTGCTTATACTTTAAGATGCGTTAATAAAAAAAATAAAAATAAAAAATTGACCGCCTACAAGCTTTCTTATGATCCCATTAGACTATTTTATAGAGAGCTTTTAAGGATAAATGTTAAGCCAACATCACAGAGACGATTGAAATCGCCCCTGATGAGAGTGCCAATTTTTTTTGTCAGAATGGGCTATTGTACCGTCAGCTATGGAAGTCATTTGAATATAGTAAAATGGTGCTCCAATTATCCTTCGGATTACGAAATTCGCCATAAAAAATTTTGAGAGAGGTACTTTTGTAAGATACCTTTCGATTTACGAAAAAATCGTTGTCTACCAAATTTTTATCGGAAATTCATCGAAATAACTTGTCAAATCAAAACAAAGAAGGTAAGTAGGGGAAAAGGTGAAATGGTTGAAGTAGCACTCTGGCACTCCCACAGTAGCACTAAATCGCCGTTTTGATACCGTTATGAAACCTCCAATAGGCAGACAAGTACAGCCAACCAGAGCTGTTGCTGTCATGGAGCAAAATTGATAGAATTTAGATTGGCGACCTTAATCGGCTAAGTACCAATCCCGGACTTTTAAAGATAAAGTGCCCAACAGTCTCCTTCTCTGAAAGTTCCCCACAGCTTCTACATGGGGGAACTCGTTAATTTTTTCGCCCTATGATCGGATAACATTTGAACTATTGCAAATTGGCCAGCCGCCCAAGTTGACTTTTATTGCTTACAATTTTAGATCTATAATTCCCACAAACATGTAATATATTACTTTTTTACAATTTTCAAGCCAAATTACTTAGAACTTGTAGAAAAATGAACGACAAATAACTATTTACAGTCGATAATTGAACTACAATTCGATACTTGCAAATTAGAGAGAAACAGCTTTTTCTATCGTTTGGTGTTTCATGGCTAAAGTGGACTACCGAGTGCACGAGCCCACTCGGCTGCGGCAACGGATAACCATTACTTTGAGGCCCGGAACAGAATTGCAGTGGGTTTACGGGTGATGATCAGCTGATCCACTTCCTTCTGAAAATGCAGTCGGTTAAACACAACTGCGACGGAGACGGAAAACACTGACATTTTGTGGCTATAATAAAATATTTTTCAATAGTGAAATCTTTCCATGTGCTATATTTAAGAACTTGTTCAAGCTTATTGTTACAAATAAACAACTTCTTTCTAAATTATTAATAATTTGCAGGGTTTCGAATCGAATATTATTTGCTTGTTATTTGTCTGCTGCCGCCTTTAAATAAATAAATAGTCATCAAATAGTTCAACACGTCGGATAACAAAGAAAACAATCTTATTATTGAATAAAATAACCGACGGTAAGAAACCCGTCCTCGCCGCAATTATGTGCAGTTTCATTCTATATATTAAATGTGTTCTAATTTTAACAGCGGGTACCCATCAAGGCGTAAACCGCTGTGCGCTGCAATTCTCTTCAAGCGATTAATGTGGATAATTTTCTTCCATATGAAGCACATGCTCAGAAGTATTTTATATGGAAGAAAATGCATGCCCAACATCGTATGCAAAAAAAAGAACCAACATAACTTTTGAGCCATTTCAAACTTGCACTTTATTGTACTAAAATTGAGTGGGCTATATAACAGCATACACAGAAGCTTTTTAAGATTCTGATTAAAAAGTTGAAAATGTTGATGATAATTTTTTAGAAATTTTTGCAATTTTTGTGAATTTCGTACAAAGTTTCAAAGTTTAATTTATAAAGTTTCTGCTATACAGTGAACTCCGTTTTTATAAAAAAATTACGTCAAATATTTAGCATGAAAAATATTGCGAATATTAGAAAAAAAACTAATTATGTGAGCACAAATGTTCGTATTAATAATAGCCCTAGTTGTGTTTGACGAATTCAACCTAAACATATTCACTAGGGCTGAATTGCCATTATATATATACATATATGTATATAATTGGCGCGTACACCCTTTTTTTGGGTGTTTGGCCGAGCTCCTCCTCCTATTTGTGGCGTCCGTCTTGATGTTGTTCCACAAATTGGCATTACGTTTGTCGAATTGTACAATCAAAATCGACAGAAATCGTGATAAATAGCACTTTGTGGCGTTGCCTAAAAATTTTCGACACGAAAAAATTAGTACATATAAACGTCATTTTAGTGCCCATTGAAAAATTTCGGCCGACTGTTGACTTTAATAATTTATTACATTTATTTAATTTATTGAACATGTTGAGGTTTGCAGATGAAAATAACAATTAAACAGCAGTCCGAGCAGCTAGTGGTTATGTTATCAGAGAAGCCAACAATCGATCATAAAAGGAACAAGGATATTTCAAAAACCTTTTTCGCGACGTAATAGGAAAATATACATAAATATGTAGCTAGAATTTGTACCAGCAACATTACGATAATACCTAATTCTCTTTTTACACACATTTTTTGAGAAAGTATCTATCGTTTAAAAAGTGAATTAGGTGAAAAGAATACGAAAAAATTATTTTTGGAGTTCACTTAAGAATTTATTTCGTGTTTACACATTTTAATTCATTAAATATATTATATGAAAAAATTATTAAACAGCGAGAGCAAAATCTAACGAGTCTCAGAGACTTTTCCTGAGACTAATTTAAACGATTCGTACATGCGTCGAAAAAACTCACTCTATTTGCTCTTTTAAATTCAAGAAAAATTCATTATATATTGAAAAACGTGTTAAAATAAATCAGTTCGTGGAAAAAGAGAGTTATTTATTATGTTATTGGCTTTATAAGATTTAAAATGTGCCTTAAAAAAGAAGCTTATGCACAACAAGCAAGAGGGCCCCGAAAGAGCGACCAGAGATGGCATTTTAAAGCAAAAATCTTATTTTCTTAACAGCTCTTTTATGTGGTTATCCTCTTTGTCCGAGCTACTGAAAATGTTAGCTATTCATTTTTATTTAATTTCAAATAATAAATACAAACAAATACCATTTTCTGACAGTTGACAGCTGCTAAAATCATGGTACTCTTCTTCAGGTCGAGTCGAGTGAGATTAGCAATGCCATTTTAAATTTGACACACGACAAAACGCAATGAGGGTGAATATGTTTGAAAGACTGCTGACCCAAGGGGCGCTTGCTTTGCTTCGACAACAGGCTTCAGTATCAGGCGTCGCTACGTTTTCGTCAATTATTCTGACAGCGTCCAAAGCTGTCATTTCGCCAGAAAAGCTTTCAAACTAAATTAAAGCGAACAAAGCCTGCATTCGGCTGGCATCTTTACATAGTAGGTACGTTGCAGTAAAACAGAGAAAGCGATAGAAAGGTAACTCGGCACAGAAACTCTCATTCAATAGCCTCATTACGGTAATAAAAAATGTGGCGTACTTGTGCTCTATACAAAAAGTTCCCTATATAATTATATGTAGTCAAAGAGGATTTAAGGAAGGCCTTAATTTCGTACATCCCAAAACTATGCCGAATTACGCACTTAATGTCATTATATACTTATACATAGTACAATTACATACATACGTTCGCAGTTCAGTGCACTCCCATCTCACCTTGAAATGCAAACAAAGCCATCGTGTCCAATTTACACAACGACGTTCCGTTTTCACAGTTAGCACCGGCGGAAGCGGCAAGTCATTATTACCCATTGCATATGCTGAACATGTGGCATCATCGTCAGCACTTTTTAATGGCTTATTATGACTTAATTTAGTGGCCTGATTGTGGATTGCACGTTTTGCCAGCCCTGGCTTAGTATCTGGCAAAGCTGTGCTAATATTGTCTGCGTCTAAGTCAGTGATAGTAGTTGTGGTTGCAATGGAAAACGAAATATTATCCTCAGAAATGGAAGTTGCATTATTTGCATCTATAAAAAGCTGTTGCTGTTGTTGTTTTGCAGAAGCAGCCGGAGCAATGATCAATCTTAATTGCGCTTGTGTAGAAGGCAAAGCAATTGCTTTTGACTTTGGCAGATTGTAAGAAGACGTCTTATTATCCCTCATAACATTGGCAACATCCGCCGTTGTAGGGGTTGATGAAGTGGTATGCGATGCAGTAGACGTCTTTGAGCTGCTGTTATCTGTATCTTCCAAAGCAAAAACTGGCGATATATTATTTGTAAGCTGTTGATGCTGCTGCTGATATACAACATCAGCCGCTTGCTCTTCAGTAGTATTACTGGGGTCAAATGGGCCAAATGAATTAAGCGTAATCACTGCTGTAAACTCATTTTTATTGAGATCACTAGACGGATTTGCATTTGCATCCCTTGGTATGTTACCGATGCTATAAGTGCTGCTGTTGCTATGACTGCTACTACTGTTGCTTCTGCTGCTATTACTTATGTTGCTTTTGCATAGAGTGTCAGGCATGGCTACGATCATCAGTGGCGGGGCGGTGGCCACATCATCGACCAACATATCGGTAATGGTAGCCTCATCCTCACTCTCGTCAATTTCAAAACTGCTCGTATCGGCCTCTGTGATCTCACAGCTCGAGACTGGATCTTCTGTATTGGAAGTTTCGGCGACATCATGAGACGCTGTGGCATCAATGCTCATGACGGCGCAAAGTTTTTCAATTTAAATTTGCGGCAAATGTTAAACATTTGCAACAAAAACGGCTTTTCGTGGTACACAATGTTTCGGGTTTTTATTTTCTTTTTTGTTACTTTCCTTTGAGTAATTGCGATGATGATAAATAGTGTTGGTTTTTTTGCGAAGAAAAGCTTATTGTTGGTTAATTAATGCCGTTCACTGGGAGGCAATGGAATTAACAGTCTTAATTGCACAAAATATCGCTACGCGCGTATCACACACTTCCAAAACGATTATATGTATTCGTCACTGAATTCTGTGCATGATTTGCTTTTTAAGTTTTTTCCTATTTTTTTGTTTTTGTTTTGATAATCACAGCATAATTTATATGTTTAAACAAGTTCGTGGCTGTAATAATAAATATTTAATTTTCTGTTAGCAGATTTTTTTTTTTTTAATTGCACTTTAGTACGGACGCATGCATATATGTATGAATAATCATACTTCAGAAACAATCTATATATGAATGCGGCGTGTCACAAAATGGTAGTCTTCTTTTTAAGAGCTATAGTCACGTAATTTTGTGTTTGAAACATGTTTTCACGATTTTCTAATTCCATATGCTTAACAATAGCTTTTCACTGCTTCAATGAACCATTCCGAACTGCAACTCACACACGCTTTCAGTTGAGCGCTTACTTTTTTATCATATAAGGTAAGTTTGTGATTTGTTGACAACTGAATTATTTTATCTTTGATGTTTACCCTCAAGCTATATGGCAGATAGTACGCCATCTTCAAGTTGTTCAACATCATTTTAATCATAACCACCATAAGCCAATGGATAGTCACGGCGTGTAAGAAAAGTTCATAAGCCTACATATTTTAGCTGCCAAATGCAACAAAAAAGTAAACAAAGAACATAAACCAGAAAGCAGAAAGCATAATGAGCTGGCAGCAGTTTAGCACACTGTGAAAATGAGAATTGTAGACTGATTTTGGTATTATTTTTACAATTCATTACACTTCACTTTATATTATAATATTTATTATTACTATATTTGCATCAAAACAGCTAATCAGTCTTAAATCATAAAAAATCAGCATCAAATGTAAACGAAGCTAGTAAAAATTGTCACACGGTCTTCATAATAGATGATCTTTTGTACATATATAGTTGGCGCATGACTCATTAGCATTTCTTAAACATTTTGCTGTATTTTTTGCTGACATACAAATGTGGTTGAGATTGCATTCTAAAAACGTTTCAATTTTGTTGTATCACTTAACAATGCGTTTATTATATTCTTTCTTTTGCCAAATTTCAGAGCAAGATTTTATGCACATTTAATTTTTTGTTATAAAAGAACGCATCAGTTGTTGCTTTGTTTTGTTTACCTGCTTCTTGCTTAATTTCATTTTGACTTTTTCAAAAAAAGATACAAAAAGATTTTAAATGAAATGTCGGAATTAAAAAATAAGTGCCAGATATGTTAGCCGCTTTCAGTGTTGTAAAGATTAAGATTTTAGAATGAAAGTAAAGGAGCAAGCATTGGCCTCAATTATATAATATTTTGGTAAATATTTCACGAAATATTTGAAATAGTATTTGCACACGCCATTTTTCTATAACTACCTCTTCGAGGAATAACATTTAGATTTTTGATCTAAAATTAGCACTTAAAGAAAGACACCATTTTAATTTCTATTTGCAAAAAATGAACTCCAAGGCAAATTGTTTTCTTTGTTTTCTTGGCCTCTGTGAAACCAAATGATCAGTCTCGGGCGATTTGGGGTAGGTCGCGCTGAGCTCTAGGGACACTGAACAGGTATTCTCAATAGAGCAACTGATTTGATTTTTTTCTATTCATTTGATCTCTAAATTATAAATATTTTTTAAATTACTCTAAACTGCCAATTATTATAGATTTTGACATTCTAGGGACTAAAACCAGAGAGAAAAGGCACAATGTGATTTGCTCCAGACTTAAAATCATAAATTGAGAAAAATATATAAATACATAAATCAGAAGAAAAAGAAACGAATAAGGAAGATAAACTCGGCCTGGATCGAACTTTTTGTGCCCGCGCACATTTTAGTAAAATTTAATTTGGACTGGCTCCTAATTTTTGGCATCAAACAAACTCATAGACAATGAGAGTTATCCCTTTCAGACTCTAATCCATTAATTGTGCATGGATTTGTTCTAGCTTTATTCGTTCGTATTTAACGTCGAAAAGTGTGGCCGATATTAGGCGATTGTGCGTTTCTATTTCTTTATATTTGTAGTACGATAATTTAATTACTTGAAAATTTTTTCACTAAGGCTCGCAAGTAACTTGAGTAAAATGTTTTATAAATTTTAATTGGGACTAAATAAACCCTGCTTTATCATGTGAAGCATCGCAAGATTGTTATTCAACTTTAGCTTTACTGAGAAGTTGTGTTTCTTTTTTTTGGATTGGAAAAAAATAGGGTTTTTGTAAAATTTAATTGAATGCATAAATTTAACTAGTCCCAAAAAATTATGAATTATGCTATATGTGTGACAGACCAAATTAAGAGTCACAAAAAAGTGGTATTGACCAAAAGTTTTGAGATTTTCACAACTACTTCAGCCAAGGGTTTGCTTGTAACATCAGACGGAAGGACGAAAATTTAATCTAAGCACCTGAAAAGTGGGCAAGATTTTTATACGATCTGAATAATATTTTTGTTGGATCTAAATGAGGTGCTGAGCAACACGCGAACTAAGTTTCGGTAAGTTTTCGTAAGTCGTTATTCAGATACGCGCTTTTAAAATGGGTATGGCATCGTGGCAATACCAAACTAAATTAGTCAAAGAGTGTTATGTGTACCAAGATTCATTGAAATGCATACATTAATTTTTGCTCGAGTTTTCGTGGGTACGGACGGACGCTCTGCTCGACTTCTCTCATCATTCTGAGCATTTTGGTATATACCCTAAAAAGTACCGTGAAGCTGATGTTGACTGACTTCGATTTCTATGGCGTAGTGTACCATGAGTACCTTCCACCGGCCCAGACAGTCAATAAAGAATATAATTTATTCGTTTTGAAGGGTTTGAGAGATGCTGTACGTCGCAAAAGGCCGGAAATGTGGGCAAACAATTCTTGGATTTTGCATGATGATGAGCCCAAATTGTGCTGGATTATTTGACCAAACACCAAGTAAATACCATTGCGCAAGCCCGTATTCGCCTGATACAGCCCCGTGCGACTTCTTTTTGTTTCCCAAGTTGAAGTTCCTACTCCGTGGAAGGAGATTTCAGTCGATAGAGGAGGTCAAAGAGAATGCGACGAAGGAGCTGAAGGCCATCGCTTCGTCGGCCTACCAGGGGTGCATGGAGGACTTGGTTAACCGTTGGTACATGTGTGTTGCTTCAGACGGGTCATATTTTGAAGGAGAGAAAATAAATTTGCCTGAAATTGTACTCTGTTTTTTTTATTTAAACATTCCCGGTACTTTCAGATCATAGGGTATATATATCTAAATCTATCGCGATTACTTTATTCTGTTATATTACATACATACAACAGTTTAGCGAAATTATATTACCCTTGAGCACAAGTACGCTGGTATAAAAAATGCAAAAAAACTCAGAAAAGCGAGAAAGGAAAATTTAGAACCAGGCAACGAAATGCGATATCACAAAGCAAGAATTGGACCATTAGTACATATTAGCCACATGTTGGCGAAATAACATTTTTATACATATGTATGCATATACTTGTATAGTGTATCCCTTGGAAACAACCAGCTTAACCAAACATTATAATCAAAGATGTCAAATTGAGAACAATGTGATGGCTTTACTGATGTTTTTAATTGGCATCATATGACACTAGAAGGCAAAATGTGGTTGAAATTTCTTTGGCAGATATAATCAATCAAAAGGATGTAAAATAGTATAAAAGCGAGAACGTAAAAGGTGGTATCAAAAACTAATTTTATGCATGATTGAAATATATCACATTTTAGAAAATAAGAAAATAATAAACCAATAGATCTATCATATTATATTTTGTTAGAAAAAACACATATTAATTAATTATTCTTCATCCTAAAACCAAGAAAATAACTTTTAAGCCTCCTATAAGTTTCTAAGAGAAAACGAGTGACCCGAAGATCTTTTGGACTACCAAATCAGAGAGGATATGTTCATTTGTCATATCTCATTACTACTTAAAACAGTTCAAAATCATTGTATATATTAATATCCGAAATGATAATTTATTTTAACCAGCATGTAAATAAGTAACCCGACAAACTCCTGTGATACGGGGCGAAACATATTAGTCAAATCACTAAATTATCTTGACCAAGAAGAGCTCAGTTGAGAACGATCTATAGATACGTAATCGCAAAAGAGACTATTTCCAGTTCCTAAATGTGAAGAAATGATTTAGCAGTAAGAGATTTAAGTCGAATGAGAAAGCATTGAGAGCATAAAAAAATTTCAGAAACATGGTATGAAATGTATAAGTATCGGAGAGCTTGCGAAGAGAGTATTACTTTTGTTTAATTTCCAAGAACTTATTGATGGCAGATTCAATTCAAAAGAGTTACGTTACAAAATTATCTAAATAAACTCAAATTAATAAATTTATCATGCAAAACTCTTTTTAACTTCAAAATGGTAATTACTTTGTAATTATGTACATACAGTCACCACTATACAAGTGGACAAAACGAATATGCCAATTACATGTATTGATCGACTGTGTACAATGTAAATAAATTACGCATACGCCGTGTTGTACAGCGATCGTATTGTATTACTTGCAATTAACTGAGCAAATAAACGTGATCGCGAATTCCAGCACACATCAATGTTATTTGGAATGTAACATTTTAAATATTTTTACCTTTAAGCATAACAGAGTGCAAGCATATGCATATAAATGTATACATACACATACTTTTGTATGTACATACATATGAAGATTCATATAAACGTATGCCTGTGTGTGAAACTTTTTTCTAGTGCCTTGACAGCTGATTTTTTGCAACTCTGTAACGTGTTCTTTGTAAACTCATTAGGTTTATGTACTAATTTGTTTGGCTATTCTCGCATTCTCGAATTACAGAAAAGAGTAACAAACTGCTGGCAGCAAAAAAAAAAATTAACTAAATCCACGCACAAGGAAAAATAAAGCACAAATTGACTGATAGTTGGCACATACACACCATGGAATTTTACTTCGTCAATCAACATGCATACTATACAAATGTGTGTTTTACTTTTTTCCAGATTTTATATGTTTCTCTATATTACTTTGCAGCTATACACATATATGTTTTTTGTTGTGGTATTAGGAAATCGATTATTTCATTGCATGAGTTTTTCGTTGTGGCATTAAATAACACTTTCATTTCAGTATCTCCAAAATTGGAATTAATTATGTGTTCATTCAATGGAACATTCATTCGTATAAAAATAACCATATTTTATTAATGGGTTTTTCACCGCATATTGATGGATAACACGTTTCGAACACTTAAATTTGTATATATGTTTTATTTATTTTTTGTTGTTTTGTTTGTTGATCACCTTTATTGTTATTGTTGCATTGACATTGAGGCAACACGAAGTTCGACAAAATTTCTTTGTTATTGACTAGTATTTATTTAAGTTGATAGAATTTAAGGAAAATATTATTGACATTGCACAAATGTATTAAATTTCACTAATTTTTTCTCTATCGCCTTTAATATTTGTAGAATTTAGTATTAATAACTAAAATAAAAATGTATATAAAAGGAAGCCGAGTTTCCACGACCGTTCGCGTATGCACACGTTTCATTTTGCACATGTACGAGTAAGGAAAGCGTATGCGACAGTGAAACTTTTGCTTTCCACAAAGCTTTCAATTCTTTACATCTATAATTGGCAAAAGTTGCTGCATTGGCTGGCCCAGGGCCAAATTTGCGCATAAATGCAACAAAGTTTACAAGATATTAAAGCGATTTACATATTGTAAAGAATATTAGACTTTATAATGAGGAAAAAGCAAAAATTACCCTAATATAATACAATAAAATAACAGGGTAAAATTCACGATTAATTAATATTGTAAATTGTAAATATTGTAAAGTTAGTAAATTACGAAAACAAAACATATGCAATTTGAAGTATACTTTTAATACTTTTAAAATTTTTCGATAATTGATTGCTACTGAAGGGCGTAAAACGGTATGTCAATATTCAATTGAAGTAATTTTCTCACTACCGAAAAAACTCCATATGCACATGAAACTAAAGTTGTTATATACATAGAAATACTGCACACTCAGTTTTTAATTTTTCCATCAATTTCATATTTTAAAGGACATTGAAGTTTCAAAAAATTGTTACATACTTATACTCAGTCTGTGGTCTTAATATGGACATCTATTAAAAAAATATTATTTACTTTTCAACTTGGTTCTTCCTGCTGTTTTATAAAAACATTAAATAATAGTTGCACTTATTTCCTATGAAATAAAGAATACACAATGAATACTAAACAAAATCTATATTTATCCTGGCTATATTTATAGCTGAGTAAATCCTCTTTCATTTGATGTACATATTACAGAGTGAGTATAAATATTTAAAACATTTTTTTTTAAATATAGTAAAATTGAAAATAGAATTGAAAAACTCAGTAGATGAGAGAATGTATATTTTATAACAGAATTGTTAACTTTATTTTACTTATTACCGATAGTACAACCGAGTTATAATGCTTGATCATATCTAATTTCAACCCAGATGAAGACGATGCGAATCAAAACAAACATAAACTGCTGTTTGACATCAAGATAAATGTATATAATTCCGAAATAATTCATAATTCCGCGTTAGAAGAAGTTTTCGTCCCTACTGTTAAGAAAATTTTTCATATGCTTCAAAAGGTAATGATCGTTTGGTGCCATCTCTCGAGTATACGGCGAATGTAAAACCATATACCTGTATGTATACCCATATACCTTTTTCTTGAGATCGACCTTTTGTAAATGATTCTAAACGCTCTTATGGCTAATCTTCCTGCCGGTCCGACTCCATTTTATCGCCATTTTCGACGATTGGTCTACCTACAGCATCCTTATAACAATATATAGAACCATGCCAACCGACTTTTTACTTTTGCTTTCGATACTGTATTGTGGACCTACAGCCTGTTCCGTCTTTTCAAAAGAATTTCAAGGATGATAGATTACCAGGTTTGACTCTCAGTTATGGTGAAAAACGAAATTGGGCGAGAAACTTCGGCTACCATGTGACCGGGCAACTCGGCACTCGGCAGCAGAATTCTTCCCAGTCATTTCACACATATTCACTCTCGTCCAATCAGTGTAGAATGTGTTGATTTTTTCATATCTCACCAACACAATCTCAGTTTTTTCGTAAACAAACCGCTGTTACTTCAGCTATTCAGCTTATTCTTCCAAATTCGCTGAGAGCCGGTTAACGGTCTGATATTGGTCACACCTTCTGATTTTTTTCACATTGGTAGGGTAACGGGTTGACGCATACCCGCTGTCAAAATTAGAACATATTTAATTAGCATGAAATTGCACAGTATTGGGCGGGGATGGATTTTTTGCCATCGGTTATTCTTACGGCGGGAACATATTTAGATTCATTTCTATTTTCTCCGTCGGGTTGAAGACTCAGGGTTGCTTTTCTGATTACTTGATGACAAATTGTTTACTTAAAAGCAACAGCAGACAAATAACAAGCAAATAATTTTCTATTTGTACAAGAAAACCAGCAAAATATCAATAATTTAGAAAGAAGTTGTTTTTTTTTTTGGCAACAATGAGCTGCAAAACTAGTTGAATATATGAAAAATGAAAATAACAAAGCTCCATTAAATTAAATTAATGCAAAATAGAATATTTTAAAAGATTAAATTAAATATGAATTATATTATGTTGAATTAATTCAATTAACTTTAGTTCAATTACAATGTATTCAAATGTCCTCTCTGCTAAACTTTCCGACTCGGGTTGAAAAGCTTCTCATGCATTCATACATTCCATTATACACAAAGTAATTATTTGATTGCGTGCTTGCCATCATCATTTTACTTTCATTCTCTACAGTAACAAAAACTACAACCACAACATCTTTTTTTTTTTTTTTTGTTTTTTGTAAAATTTTCCAAAAAGTCGGTACATTCCCAAGCATACTGTGCATATGTTGAAAGAAAAGAAGCTTTTCTCGCGTAACTATTGTTGCCTGTATTTACATAGGAAAGCTGAAAATGAATGGAGAGAGGCAGTGGGAAAGAGAACATAGTGAGAGCACAGCAACAAGCTTTACGCCATCACGTGGTGCACCAAATACGATTTCATCCACATAAGCGGTTTTTTTGCCCACAGCCGTTTCTGAGAAACATTCTGTGAGAATATTTGAACAAAAAAAATGGTGGAAAAGGGAAGCATGTTTTTCGTGCGAGGTACATATGTATGCGCTTGAACTAAAGAGTATGTATGTACATATTTGTCCAATAAATTCATTTATTTATTTAAAAGAGTAACAATCATAAATAGATGTAACACTTACAAATTAAAACACTGGCTGCCACGGATACCGGTTTATGCAATAACAATGAAAACACTGATTTTTCTTAATTATGTGCAAAGGCGTAGCTAATTATTTTAGAATAGCCATTTAAAAAAGTAGCATTTTAAAATTAAAAATACACGAATAGCATGGAAAATGAAGCATATCTAATTTATATCTTAATTGAATATTATACCATTGAACCATAGAAGAATTTATAGAAATAAGCGTTACTTTATTACTTGTTTTTACATTTCGGTTCCGTCAAAAAAGTTTAAAGACACTCGGATTAAATTATTTGCAACATTATATTGGATGTTGTTTTAGATGCATGAGAATTCGATATCGATATCGATACCTATAGTTTGACAGCTGAGAAAGGCAAACTATTTCTGTTCAGTGAGCTTTGGCAAGTCATCATGTGTGGTTTAACGCCAAAACAACGCTTCGAATTGTGGAAATTTACTTTAAAAAAAAAAATGAATCTGCGTGCGAATTCCATAGAGGACTCGCCCACTCAAGAATCGATTTATTGCAAAATAAATTTGGTGGCAACTTTCTTTCCAGAATTGGCCCTGTTCACTGGCATCCTTCGTGCAATTTAACGCCTTAGGATTACTTTTTATGGGGCTATGTTAAGTCATTGGTTTAAGCCAACAAACCAGCAACTCTTGAAGCCATGGAAACAAATATTCAAGCCACCATTGACGCCTTATGACCACATTTATTGGAAAAAGGTACCTAAAAATAGTGTTTTAATAGACTCACTTAATTTAAATTATGGCTTCCATTAACATGTTTGTAATATTTTTAACCCAGTAAGGTATAACGAGTTTCTTAATTTTTCCTTGGGTACGAACAATACCCAGTGACAATAGTCAATGAGTCTTACATCTTCCCCACTTTCAGTTATTTAAGAATTAAATTTAGGTAGTCAATGAGTCTTACATCTTCCCCACTTTCAGTTATTTAAGAATTAATATCAAAGAATAGATCTTATTTATTAAGAGTGTAACATATAATGGACCCCTCTATTGGACAGGCAATTCCCCTGGGCTGGTATTTTTTCCTATAACAAATTTTGTGCAAGTTGACTGGCGGTGAGTTTTCGTCCACGGGAGGTTTCCCTGTAGTTAGCAGGCCTTAATAAATAAAGGTTTTGTAAAAATTATGCCGCAAATACCAACAATGCCTACAAATAAGATATCGTCTACATCTATTTGTACACCATTTACACCAAAGAACGTAAAAACAGAAAACTGACCCAAGACTGTCAAATTTATAACAGAGTATAAAAAATCTATGTAATAAAAATATCTAAAATATATTTCAACTTTAAATTGCGTAATTTTATTAACTAAATATTATTAATAATTTATTTATATAATTTTATTACCTATTAAATACAATTCAGCGCACGGTGCTTCGAATCAGATGATCTCAACTATGGAAAATTTTAACATCAAGGAACGTCTCTTACCCCAACATCTTATGCGGGAAAATTTAAAGTAAAACTGAAAACTAAAGTGCAAATTCGAAGACAATGCTGAAGGTGCCAGTATTCTGCATAATACGACTTCAGCTCACAAATCAATGCATCTAAAGCCTACACCTAGGTACAACATCTTGGTAGCCTTAAGGAACCAGTTCTGTAGTTCATACATATGCAATCACTCTTTATCAACTAACTTAACCTAAACTAACTTTAGACATACACGTATGTACATTAGAAGAGATATTTGCATACCATTAAAATTAGTTGATTCGTGTTTTTATGGAATCTGCAGTTGAATTGGCATACATACATACATAAATATGTACGTAAGTACAAGAGAGTAATGAATAAAGAAGAATCACTCCTGCGACTATTATCTATTTCGTAAACTTAATTTGACAACGTAAGAAAAGGCCGATGAAAAGCCCATGGCCCGACTGGATCTATACAAACTGTTTTGACCACCATCCTAAATAACATTCATAAAAAGGACATAAATAGCTGGTCTTATCAATTGGAGAAATGTGCAAAATTCAGTATCCAAACAGACGGCGAATACATTGATATTGATAAAAAATGTTTATCACAAAATATGCACTTTTTTAACACAGTGTGAGCAATGAACTTTTTGTGGCAAACCTACATGAAAAATATCAAGAAAAAAATACGCAAATATGCGCAACGCACCCACAATCTTTATTGGAACATAAAATTAATTAATCAATATGCGTATGCTATCAGCAATTAGGGGAAACCATTGACGTTAAATTCTAAATCAATTTCCACATCATTAATTTTAAGTTTATTAAACTCGATTGATAAATAAATGAATTGAGTTAGATAATTTCGTTTCTAAAACCATAATAAATATTTTTGCTCATTAACACAATTTTGTAAGAATTTGTATTTAGCTATGTTAAAATAATTTTCTATATCGAAACGGACAAGTCACCTTTAAAAGTTATGCATTTTCTGATCTACTACAGGTAGGTAGTTATGTGTTATCGCAGAGTACATGCCAAGATTTCCGCATTCAGACTTGTTTTCAATGTTATCTTTAAGATCTTGTTTCAAAGAAAACTAAAGTACGAGGGTCGCTACTATAAGATGCTAACTGTCATTTTCACCCAAAAATTTCACAATTTTAATAAAAAACTTATTCAAAATTATTTGTCGGTTTAGCACGATTTGTGCTAACACTAACTCCAAAGTAGTGTGTCAGCATAAGAATGGAATAAGCTTAAGAAAATTTCGTTACGAAATTTGATTTATAAACCTCAATAACGAAATTCTTGAGGACCGCCCACAGCAATTATAATCATCGATAATTATTGATGATGCACAAGGACCGATATTACAAGATCGGCATATCGCTTGTGTGTGAGATTGAGAAAAACTATTTTTTGATGCTTTCTAGTGACATCGCTCTGATTGACTTTTATAGTGTCTTATATTATATAATGTAACGCAAAATTAATCACCCTATAGGAAGATTCATAGTGCCAATCAATATTTGACACTTGTGAACTAGACAGCAACGTATGGCGATAACAACATCCGATGAAGCGACGCTTGGAATATTTGAGAGAAAGATTCTGCGAAAGATTTTTGGACTTTTGCACTTTGGCAACGGCGAATATCGCAGGCGATGGAATGATGAGCAGTATGAACTTTACGACGACATAGACATAGCGCAGCGAATAAAGATCCAGCGGCTACGTTGCCTGGGTCATGTCGTCAAAATTCTTTTTTTATTTAACAAAAAAGTTAACCAAAAATAAAAATGGATGATTAATTTTGCGCCCCCTTGTTAATAGTATATATATATATAAAGGGTGTTTTTTTAGAGGTTAGGTATTCAAGATGAAATAAAACGTATATAATTTAATGTTATGGCCAAGAATTTAGCTTTATTATAAAGATAAGGGTTTGCCATTATGTTTTAAAAATGATTTCGGGCAAGTGGTCGCCGCGGCTGGCTCGAATAAATTCCAGCCGAGAGGCCCAATTTTCGACCACTTTTTGCAGCAATTGGGGCCGTATGTCAGCAATAACGCGCCGAATATTCTCTTCCAAGACGTCAATCGCCTCGGGCTTATCTGCGTAGACAAGCGACTTCACATAGCCCCACAAGAAATAGTCCAGCGGTGTTATATCGCACGATCTTGGAGGCCACAGGTCCACGGCGCGAGATAATGCGCTCACCAAAAGTTTCCTTCAATAAATCGATTGTTGCGTTGGCTGTATGGCATGTAGCGCCGTCTTGTTGGAACCAAAGGTCGTCCACATCAACATCGTCCAATTCAGGCACGAAAAAGTCATTAATCATGGCTCTATAGCGCTCTTCATTGACTGTAACATTATGGCCGGCTTCATTTTTAAAGAAATATGGACCAATGATTCCCTCTGCCCATAGAGCACACCAAACAGTGACTTTTTGAGGATGTAACGGCGTGTCAGCAATGGCTTGTGGATTATGTTCACTCCAAATGCGACAATTTTGCTTATTGACATACCCATTCAACCAAAAGTGAGCTTCATCGCTGAACAACCGAATATTGGACGCAGCGCGCGATGCGTCGCGCGAACCGAACCATTATTTTCGTAATAAATTTGCACGATTTGCAAACGTTGTTCAGGTGTAAGTCTATTCATTATGAAAAGGCAAACCAAACTGAGCATAAATCAAGTGACAGCTGTCAAAAAGACCATCTACGAAAAAAGTAGTGCCAACTTGAAAACCTAACCTCTAAAAAAAACACCCTTTACAATCAGCGTATATATTCTTTCTCCGGTGTTGCACCGAGTCACTACTCCAAATTGTGGTATGCGTCTTGATGTTGCTCCACAAATATAGTATAGGTGCATAAAGTTTTATGAGGTATTTCACACTAGGAGATTGACCATTGTATACCGAGGGGCGACCGTTATTAGAAAAAACTTTTGCTCTCTTAGCTATTTCATGACCACAATAAGTTTTGCATCCGGACCCTACCGAATGGAAGTCACGCACAAACCCATTCAGGTACGACAGCAAGAGAGTATTAATCCCAAAAAATTGTTTAGAAATTACCACAATTTCTACCAAAAACCGCAGTAACTATTCTACCAGCGACATCTTTTTTACCGGGTTGACATACGAGTATATCCCAAATTGAAAGCTAAACTGACATAGACGAGTGGATTTCAGCGAAAGTATCACTGTGAGTATGACTTGTCAAATTGAAGCAAAAACTCGTTATTAGACATAAAAAGGGGTATGTATACGTATGTGTATATTGTACATATAGGTACATATATGAATGCACCAAGGAGAAAATAATAAGATGACGCCTATCGTGGCACCGCTTCTTTGCTCTCAGAAAATTCTACAGAATCACTGTGTGTGTGACGACGCACTTGTGCAATTTATTATAATTGTGTGTTGTTTGTGTAATTTCTTCTTCTTGCACTTTTGTTCGCATTTTCACATCCTTCCATGACGTCACACACTCTCTAATGGAAATTGGAATCTATCGTGTACTTCATAGACATTAGCCTACACTGCCTTGAAAATTTGTGCATAAAATATAAGATCACAAGCACATTCCTGGCAGTTACCCTTGACGAAATCGTACAAGAATAGTAATTACAATTTTTTTTCTGGGTAGAGAGCGTACACAAAATGGGCGTGTGGTCATCCGATATAATGGAAAAAAGTGCCCCATTTATCCGAATATCATAATATGGCGTACATTAGAGGTGTTCGTTCAAATAACAGCCAAGTCCACGTTTCAGAATCAAACAAATTGCTCAAAAAAACCTAGTTCAACAGATATGTACGACGAAGCAAATGGCAAATTTAATAATATCTATTTTTACATATTTTTAAATAATATGACAAAGGGCAAAATTAAGAAAAAGTGATGATTTCTGTGATATTTCCACAATCCACAATATATAGTATATAACAAAAATTTTGCCAAAATCAGAGCACTGGATTTAATTTTAATTAATTTATTATTATATTAAATTTAATTCCAAAATAAAATAGTTATCATATTCATTAGTAACTTTAAACGCATGACGAATACAGGTCGTTATTATTCGGTATGGTGTGAAAAACCAATGACGAGCTATACTCGTCATTTTACCGGGTCAATACTGTCATTATAGTTTTTATGAAAAATCTGAGTCATTTTGATAACAAAATTGATGTGTTGTTTCACGCAATGCGTATTCAAACATATGCGCTATGTAATTAAAGCACACTTATTGTATCAAAATGATAATGTGAAAAGTTCGCTTTAGCCCATACTCGTATGTGTGCGCTGGTAGAAAGAAACAACGAAAGTTAGCATAACTTTTTTATGTGTAACTTTATACGATTTTTACATCTGACATACCCGAAACCGAAAATGTCCTAATGGCTACATACGCTGATGACACCGCTATACTAGCTTCAAGTCCGTCCCCAATTGATGCAACCAATCTAGTTCAGATAGAACTAAACGAGATACAGACGTGGCTGGACCGATGGAAATTAAAAGTTAACACAAACAAATCTGTGCATGTTTTGTTTTCATTGAGACGGAAAGAATGCCCTTCACTCTATCTAAATGGTAATATAATTCCCAAACATGATACGGTCAAATACCTTGGCATACATTTGGACAAACGGCTAACCTGGAAATGCCATATTCAAGCAAAAAAAAACCAGTTAAAGATAAAAACAAACAAACTTTACTGGCTACTAGGACCAAAATCAACACTTAATCTAAATAACAAAATATTAATATATAAGGCTATACTAAAGCCAGTATGGACCTACGCAGTACAACTGTGGGGAACTGCTTGCAATTCTAACATGGAAATTCTGCAAAGATATCAGTCAAAAACTTTAAGGCTTATCACAAGTGCACCCTGGTTCGTCACAAATAAAGCCATACATACTGATCTAAAAATTCCCTTTATAAAAGATGAAATTAAAAAAATTACCACAAAATATTTACAGAGATTAAGTTATCACGATAACCCGCTAGCAATTGCATTACTTGATGAAACTAATGAAATTAATAGACTTAAAAGACATCATGTATTAGACATTCCATTCAGAACCTAATAGATAAATCTAATATTAAAATGTATTAAAATCTAACACATAAGTCTGAATATAAGTGTACATTAATCGTAGTATACATATATATCATTATTGACCTCAATGGAGCTCAATAATATAAGTCAAATTGTTAATAGTTAGATAATTTGCTTATTATTTTAAAAATAGATTGCAAATAAACGACAAAAAAAAAAAAAAAAAAAAAAAAAAAAAAAAAAAAAACTAATTTGAAGCACATGCATTGGAATAAAAAAACATACTGAAAGTGTTCAACCTAAACGACTATAACTTGTAAAAACAAGCTAACTTTGAAAAATACTTCAAGAGCTATATTACTCTAGTAGTATCGACGTAGCCGAATGGGTTGGTGCGTGATTACCATTCGGAATTCCCAGAGAGAACGTTGGTTCGAATCTCGGTGAAACACCAAAATTAAGAAAAACATTTTTCTAATAGCGGCCGCCCCTGGGCAGGCAATGGCAAACCTGCCATGAAAAGGCTCCACATAAAAATATCTGCCGTTTGGAGTCGGCTTGAAACTGTAGGTGCCTCCATTTGGGTTATGGAACACCATCAAGACGCACGCCACAAATAGGAGGAGGAGCTCGGCCAAACACCCAAAAAGGGTGTACGCGCCAATTATATATAGTATATATATAATAGTATCGACGAGTACTGGCCACTTTCAACACATATCCTGTAGCCCAAAATTTGTGCGCCCACTAAATTATTTTATATTTATTATAGGGTCCGGCACTCGAAGTGTAACCAATTAAAAAGGTCATAAATATAGTTTGGAAAATTACTTTTATTCAATTCAAAGTAAAAAATGTGTGTAAATAATAAGATAATAATTAAGAATCAATTTTATTTTGCTCGATATGACCACTTTTTGGCCTTGACTATGGCCTTGAGACGGTCCAGAAAGGAGTCGCAAGCTGCCAGAATGTGACTTGCAATTAATTTGGCCCACGGCTTCAAAGCGCGCACCAGAATACTTTCCTTATAATATTTTACATTTACCTTGACGCCAGTCTCGATGAAAACGATTGGAGAGCGCACATCTGGGGTTACAGTGGCCCAAACAATTGCCTGTGGCGGGTGCTGCCTCCTGGTGGCCAATCGATAACTCAAATTCTCGTATGAACAGTCGGTCAAATAAACCATATCGTTTGTGGAGTTCACGAATTGCTCAATTTGAAAAATTTTCTCGTCAGAAAACACAATGTTCGGAAATTGACCGCTTTCGGCCAAGCGAAGCAACTAATTCGCTCTCTCAAGTCTGACTTGCTGCTGCTTTGGTGTGAGATCATGCTCCTTTTGGATATTGTAAAGCTTGACTTTGAGATCATTTTTCAGTATGCAGCGAATGCTGCGGTCAGATATTTTCAGTTCTTTCGCCATTTGATTGGCACTTCGTCGGGGATTTCGCTCAAGTCGCTTCTTCACTTGTTGAACCATTTCACGTGACGTTGCAGTCTTTTGATGACCACCTCCATGACGTTTCGCGACGCTACCAGTATCATTGTAACGAGTAATGGTGCGATAAACAAAAACTTTATTTACATGAAGGTGCTCCAGCTCACGAACAATCGCTGGTTGTGATTTTCCAGCCAAATATAATGCAATTACACTATTGCGTTTGAAATCCTGATTTTCTTTTTTCGCGTTAACTCTTGGCAAAATGCTTCCGCGCGCTTATAAGCAATACTCTGGACTGACATTTAGCCATCAAACAGACTGCCCGTGCATTAGCTGCGCGAGCGATCTGAAGCTGGTTACACTTCGAGTGTCGGACCCTGAACTTCATATACTTCCTCTAATTCGGGACTTCCATTAGAGTAGGAAGATTTTTTGACTCCAGGATTTATCGTTCACCAGCAATGTAGTATTTTTCCTCAAAGTGATTGGCACATACGAGTATTTTCCCTGAATATGAGAGTTTTGTGTGTCATGCTTACATCCACATTTTTTGTGAATATCTCCTTTGGAGACCACGTATGTGAATATAAGGAAACGTTATTTCCGCTTACGGCTTACATGCCTTTTCTTTATAATTGATTTTTGTTTAAAACTATTCATATTTACAGCATAACTTTTTATTTATTTTTTATATGCACACTCGTGATTTAATCGTGGTCGGTCTATACGACTAACTTACTTCGACCTTACAGGTCCGATGTGATACCACTGCACGACACGGGAACTTCATTTATTTATTTTCATGATTGTTCTTATGAAGCGCAAGATTGGACGCCGGACAGTTCCGTAAGAGAATTGAAAAAGTATCTACCTAGAAAACCTGGCCAATTGCAGAGAAAGTGATCAACTGTTCCTTCCTCATCTCTACAACTTCTACGATATTCATGAGAGAAAACTCCTAGTCTCAAGGAATGCCTACCAAATAGCCAATGGCCGGTGCCACGACCTTCGAGATATCCTATCTTGAAAAGCTAAGCAGTTCCTCTATCTTTATCTTATTTATTTCCGGCCACAGTAGCCCAACTGTTACGCATAGCCATTCCTCTCGCGATAACCTATTGGTCATAGGTAAAGTAGTTTGAAAATTTTTGACACTATAAGATTGTTGATGTCTCTAACACGTGTGTTTGAATACACCATAACCCTGATTATACGTACTTTGCACAACTTCGCATAAAGTTTAAATTATCAGATAAAAGTATGTTGAATGTATCATATTCTGCATATGTCTGATTACCCGAAAATTAGCGCAACTTACGAAAAATGTATACATTCAAAAATTTAAAATTTATTTAAAATAAAAACGAAAGCAATTACAAAAAAATTTCCACTTGCTTTTTTCAACGGATGAAAATGTTTTATTTTTTAATATAAAAAACTTTTGGGTTAATTAAGAAAAGAAACGTAAACACGTTTTTTTTAACTAGAAATATGATGAAATTATAAAAGTGAAGTAATAATAGCGGTAGGAAATATTTGACACAGCCTTTATGGAAGAATTTAGATAGCTTTTCTAAAAGGGATAAACGACAAAAATGATTATTAAAGTGGCAATAACTTGATATTTTTAGTAAATATTATATATGATTAAAAATTGCCGCTTGACTTGACAATTATAAGGCCTAAAATAATGTTCAAGCTTATTGTTCTAGCTCTTGCCACACACAGCACACTGTCGCGCAACTCACAATTTATAATTTATATGAAAAAATTAAAAAATGCGGATTGTAAAGGGCTAAGAATTGACATTCCAGTCGCAGTTCAAAAGAGAAAATTTTCGAATATGTCTTGCTTAAGGGTGCATGCCAGTATCTAACACACTTTATTATTACAATTCGGTTGTACCTTACTCAACTTTTTCTATTTAATAATTTATTATCTAATAAATGCATTAAAAAATAAAAAAAAAAAAAATAATTGGCGCGTACACTTCTGTTAGGTGTTTGGCCGAGCTCCTCCTCCTATTTGTGGTGTGCGTCTTGATGTTTTTCCTCAAATGGAGGGACCTACAGTTTCAAGCCGACTCCGAACGCCAGATATTTTTATGAGGAGCTTTTTCATGGCAGAAATACACTCGGAGGTTTGCCATTGCCTGCTGAGGGGCGACCGCTATTAGAAAAATGTTTTTATTAATTCTGCTTTCACCGAGATTCGAACCAACGACCTCTCAGTGAATTCCGAATGGTAATCACGCACCAACCCATTCGGCTACGGCGTTTAGACATTCTAAAAATATGTGCTCGTCATTGGAAATATTCAGTATCAATTTGAAAATTATTGCCCTTTAACAACAGGTTGAAATCATAAGTGAGCGGAAGAAAATATGCCTAAGTGCCTTTAGTTTGATTTCTTTCTTTCTTTTTTTTTTTGAAGAAAATGAATCACGCAAAAATTTATTGTTTTCAAAATTTTAGGTATGTACAATTTATTTCAATTTTGAAATTATGTTACTCATAACGTTGAATTTCCCCGTTCGTCGGTATGTATGTATATATGAATGTTCATAATAAATATTGCCCAAGTCTTATCAAAATTTAATTTTGTTTGCATTCTTCGCAAGTTATCGTATAATTTGAATTTAAAGTTTTAACTATAATCTACATGTTCGCCGACCGAAAATAAATATAATACATATGCACAATTTTTTATATGATCCTATTGAAAATGTGTAGCATTCAAGCGAAATATTAATACACTCAATGGCGGATAATATGAATTTATTAAGTATAACGAATTTTTAAATGCATTTAACTATTTAAATCTTCATTTAATTCAAATTAACTACTGCAAACGCTCATGTTGTTACTCAAACGAACATTCAAGTGCGTACCTATGTATGTAAGGTATAGTATGTAGGTAAGTATGCACATGTGCACATTTGTAAGTATGTAGATACTTTTATAATTCAACTGCTTTGAACTGGCTATTTTTAGTATGACAACCAAATTAAGCGTTTAAAGAATATTTTATCGCAAAGTTGCCAGTGAAAATCAAGAGCCGTCATGATTCAAGCAATTTAACTAGGGGAAACGGTATCAAAAGCAGACGTGATTTGCATGGACTTTTAAACAAAAAAAGGTCTAAAAAGAAATCTTGAGCCTTATTAATAGATGAAGCTAATGATTATTGCTATAGTTGTATTTTTGTAATTTTTTCATACATATTGTATGTTTATAAGAGTCATACGATTTTATATAAAAAAACAGCAGGAAGGCCAAGTTCGGTCCGCGAGTATTTTAGTATAATTTAATATGGAATAGCTGTTAATTTTTGAAATCAAACAAACGCATAGACAATGAGAGTTATGGATGGGCGGATGGAAATTTAGTCTTAGCATTTAATAAACGGGCATGGGTTTTATCCAATCGCAAAAATATTTGCGTCGGATCTAAATGAGGTTGGGAGCAACACGTGTACCAAGTTTGGAGCTTTATTTTTTTTTTTTAATTTTAATCTATATTTTTTTGGGGTCAAGATTGATATCAAATATCAGTAAGTTTATAAAGATATCACTTTTTTCTTTTTCTAAAACTACTGTTATGCGCGCACAGCGGACGGACTGACAGACATGTAGTAATCGACTCCTCTTATCGCTCTGAACTTTTTGGTTATATATGTATGTGCACATCTATCGTGGTTCCCTTATGCTGTTACAATCATTCGGTCAAAAAAGTACCGGAAATTGTTCAATAAAACGGAACATAATTATTTAATCATCAAAATTTATTTTGTCGCCTTCAAAATAGGCTCCATTCGAAGCAATACACATGTGCCAACGTTTAGTCCAGCCATCAAAAAATACCTTTTAAACACGTTTTTGAAGGGATCTTCTTCAGCTCCTTCTCCTTAAGAGCCTTTATCAATTCAAAGTGGCGTCCGCGGAGTGGCAATTTAAGGTTTGGGAAAAGGAAAAAGTCACAGGGGGCTAAATCCGGTGAATACGGTGCTTGTTCCATGATATTTGTCGGTTTTTTGGTCAAAGAAGTGTTCACAATATGAACCTTTTGAGAGTTTTCTTTCCACAAATCGGGCCGTTTCTTACTCACATTCTCTCTCAAACGTCGCATAACTTCCAAATAATACTCTTTATTTACCATTTGGAACGAATTCCGAGTGCACAACACCATGATAATCAAAGAAACCGGGTAGCACTATCACTTTTGACCGACTTTGACGTGATTTTTTGTGTTTCGGCTCATATGGATAGCTCATTCAGCCGCATGTTGACTGGTTTGCATTTGAAACTCATACCATATACCTATGGCTCATCACCTGTTATGATGCGCTGGATAAACGTTAGGTCCGAATTCACTTGCCCAAGCATGTCTTTGCAAGAAATTCAACTCTCTTGGAACGATCCAAGCAGCCACGCGGCTCATGCCCAATTGATGATGTAAAGTGTTGCGAATTGATTCGTGAGACACACTAAAGTGACGAGCTACATCCCTCAATGATGGGCGACCAGATCGGAGCAAACTTGCATGACTTCTCGGCCTCTGCAAAAGCCTTATACCATTCGTAGACCCGTGTTTTTGATGAAGCACACTCACCATAGGCTTCCTGCAACATTTTCAACGATTCGGCACACGAAATCCCGTTCAAACACACAAAATTTAAGGCAAATTCTTTGTTTGATATTTTTATATATAGTGAAAATCCAGAGAATACCTGCGATTGACTGATATAATTAAATGCCAACAACAAGATAATTGACATATTACACTCAAACTCTGCGACAATATAGAGGACAGTTGTACCAATATTCCAGTAAAAGAAATTTAGATATATGTGTAACGCGCGCTTTATTATGAACGATTCCCGATATTTTTTGACAGAATATACAACCGGTATGTGAACCAATTTATAATACCCATGAGCACAACCGTGCGCGACATCATCAGTATCGCTCCCTAGCATTCGAATATATATATACATATATATGTACATATATGCATATGTATGTACTTCAAAGAATGTATGTGGGTGGAACAACCTGGGTGATGGTCATAGCGATAAGCCTTCACTTGTCGATAAATGTGTGCAAGCTAAGTGTTCACTAAGCTTAGCCGATCCTCAGTACTAGCTACATCTATAGGTAATATCGTGCAGTTGGCATGAATCACCAATATTTACTCTTATCAGGTACTCACACATATTAAATGTAGCAAATATATTTCTTAAAAAAAATTAAATAAAAAGAGTAACAATTCTGAAATATGTATTGTAGTTCAACTTACAGTGATGACCACGTCCTTGATGGCGTTCCGATTGCGTATTACCATGCCGCCTAGTGGTTTTTTGATATAAATTTTCGGCATTTTAGATTTTTCCTAACAACCAATCGGTGACCGAAACGAGGATTAACTAGTTTCTGCTTGTCGTGTCAAAGGGAACAATGGAACAAACATACAAGCAAGTGTCTTAGTTTAAAATATTTTCTCTGTGGATTGTCGGAACCCGGCAGCTGCGCCAGAGTTGGCGTTTTTCGCCGCTTGTGTTTGCAATGGACTGGCGACAGTGTTTAATGCAAAGCCCTTTGTTTTAATTCGAGCTATTTCACACGTTATGTACAAGTTAAATAAATACAACTAGTGGCAATGAACGACAGATCCACATGTCGCGGCGCGAGAGTTAGCCCACTACAATTATGTACTTTGATATAAGTTTTACCAAAAATGCATAGCGCAAGCAACTAATAGACGACTGAAAACAACACACAATTCTTTGCCGAATGCAATAAAGAACACATCGTCGCGGAGTTAAGGCTAGAACATTAGTTACGTTAATAATTTGCAGCGAACAAGTAATTGAATTTATGAATTTACATTTTTTGCACTTGCGAAAACGCTACGCACATAAACCTTCTCCTTTTTAGCTCTAATTTCTTCTTATATTGACTATATTAGTTTTACTTCCTTGTATATTTATTTAAAAGGAAATTGTCGAGACGGACTAAAAGAAAAACACACTCAGAACAAAATACCTGGTTGCCATATTTTAAGTCCAATTTGACTTTTAATAATCTGTAAACTGACATTTCTATCAAAATATATATCGCAGGGTGACTCATGGGTGTAAATTTTCTGATTTTTTACAGCTGGATGAAAAAATATATTTCTGTTGTAAAAACGTGTTCAATGTATAGTTCAAGCCTTAACTCTCCTTGTGTCAACTCAAGAATCATCGATTAAAGGACTTCAACATTCGTCACAGAATTTTTTTAAATGATGTAACAATTGCCTAAACAAGAAAAGGATCGGCGTTGTAGGAAAAAATCGCTCGTGAATAACAATAAAAATAAAAGACAGTTCGAAAATAAAATGAATGTAAATATTATATTATTATACCATTAGCTTATTTTGTTGAATTCACTGAGAGCAGGATAGTGGTACGTGGGTGTCGCCACGCGGATGTATAACCGCTTCCAGTTTAAAATTAAGTGAATGCAACCTCTTCAATGGCGAAAATATTTTTGAAAAATAACAGTTGTGGTTATATTGAATCAAGGTCTTTTTATCAAAACAAGTTGGTTTTTGAATTGGTTTAAAGGGCAGGCTTATTTACGCAAGTAAAACATTTTTCACCTTGTACTGTGTGCAACAATTGGGGTATTCACAGTTCGGTCCAAATTGTGTCTGAAAATATAGGCGTCTACATTTCATCTTTGTATATACTAGCCAAAAAAGCGTTAAATATATGCAATATGCAAAAAAATTACATATTATAAACATAAGTTTTACAAGAAAATCCGTAAAATTTATCGAAATATTATTGGGTCTTCAAAACCGTGGGCGTGTGAATGCAAATTCAGCATCGATGTTTTTATGAGCGATGTTACATCTCCAGCTAGGTCGTTACATTTAATTTGCTGTCTTTTGTTTTTTATTTAGATCTTAAATAATTTTTTATATATGGCAACACCATGCTTTAAGGCTCTTTCTCTGGACAAATTTTGATTGCTGTGAGAGTCGGCAAACTTTCTCTCTTCGTGTTTTGTGCAACAATTGCTCGATGTTTGCCAAACAAAGCTTCAGCATAAATACGGCCTAATATGTTCTAAACGATTTCGATGACTAAATGGTATTATATTCATTTTCGGGATATTACGGTTCTAAAAATATTATACCAGAACCAGATATTTCAATTAAGGGGTTATACGCAGTTATGAAGCAAATAAAAGACGGGTTGTCAAGGATTTATCCTGAAGAAACTTCAGAATATTTTAATTTGAAAACTTTTGGCGGTTATAAAAGCATCCTTCAAGAACGTAACAAAATTTTTTATTTATGAAAATGTTGATTATAGAGCGCGCTGCAGGCGATTTCTGGAACCTCCTTTAAAAAAAGACGATTTACGGTATACATCGTAACTCAGGATTGGATTTCTGAAATCAAAAAACCAAACAAATTTTGTTAATATATTAGATTATCTAGTAATTAATCGTTCGGCTAATCAAAATAGTGAATTTTCACAAAATGGCAGCTTTTAAAAGAAATTATTTCGATTTTTACGTTAAAATTTGGCCGTAAATTGATTATAAAATGGAAAATAAGTATCAGATTTACAAAAGGAACGATTAATTACTAGAAAATGTATCTTTAAAGATTGAGTTAAAACGGTTGACCGATCAAACAAGCCGTTTTCGAGATATCATGTACACCGACTTGAAAAATGCCGTTTTGAAAAAAACACGTTTAAAGTTTCAATACCTACCTTAAAACGTGCCGAGGCATCTCTACATATTTAGGTATAACTCCGAAAGTATTGCTTAGATCTACTTCAAATTTCGTGCGTATACTTTTGAATATACAGTGCACTCGCGGTAACTCGAATAGCCGCTAAGTCGAACGACGTGCTAACTCGAACACATTTTTTTCCCTATTGACTAGTTTGTAACTCGAACAATATTAAAGCGCTATAACTCGAACAAAAAAACAAATTTATTTGTACACACATTCTTTTCAAACATGTACATTTTGTACATACATACATATGTAATAGTATATGTATATAAATTATATGTATACTAGTGTATTGTCCATATGAATATTTCGGCGTTAATATCCCGTTAGTTTTCTGGGAACAACATCTTGCATTGACCAAATTGCTTTAAATTTGACATTTGTAGTATATCAGTGCACGTCAGTAATGGATCGTAAAAGGTTGAAGTGTTTAACATTAAAAGAGAGGGCTGAAGTCCTTAACAAAATTAAACGTGGATGTAGTGTTACTTCTCTAGCGAAGGAATATGGGGTAGCCAAGTCCACCATAAGTCTTATAAAAAAGAAAGACAAGGCAATTTTAAAAGCAGTAAACAACACGTTTTTGGGTCCTGGGAAGAGGAGAACTTTAAAAGCTTCTGAGTTTCCTAAAATGAAAGCCGCTTTATACAAATGGTTTCTGTCCCAAAGAAAAAAGAATTACCCAATAAGTGGACTCATCTTGAAAGAACATAACATGGAAAACATAATTTACAGCTCGAATTTACGCTTTATGATGTTAACAAATGGAATGATGGTGCCGAATTTACCGACACAGAAGTAATAATTGAAACTAGTGATTCTGAGTCTGAGTTTAACAACACAACTGAGACATGTGAGCGGATATCATCTGAGGAGGCAGTTAGCTCTATCAATAAGGTAATTCAGTGGGCCACAACTGAACAAGTAAGCCCCGCAAAGGTTAACACTCTTCAATTGCTGCGTGAAAAAGTCATATTCAACATTGCTGCAGGCAAGAAAAGACAAACACACATTACAACTTTCTTTTCGGCCTAACTTTTCTGTTAAAGCTGACTTTTTTTGTGTAACTGACACAAAGACTGCCAAATATTTGATGAAAAATATTGAAACGAATTAATTATTTTAAACATATTCATGTTCATATCCATATGTAAATAAATAAATAAATTTAATTGAAAAAAATCGATATGGATGACTGTTTTTTTAACATAGCACACTCAATTGATAAGTCGAACAAATTCGATAAATCGAACAGCGCCTGTTTTAATTAGTTCGAGTTATCGCGAGTGCACTGTATGTAAATTACAAAAATGCAATAAAAAAAATCGATTTTTTTGAAAGTCATAACTGCGTATAACCCCTTAAGTAAATGTTAGATACTTTAAAATGGCTTAATATAAAAGAAACATTTGAACTAAATAACCTTATCTCAGTTTACAAAATCACTACATATTATAAAACAAAGTCGCTTTTTCTGTCCCTATGTCCCCTTATACGCTTAAATCTTTAAAACTACGCAACGGATTTTGATGCGGTTTTTTTTAAAGATAGATTGATTGAAGAGGAAGGTTTATATCTATATAATGTGAAGAAATATATAAAGGGGGCGTGGCAATCGGTCAAAATGTGGCAAAAAAACATAATTTTTTTGTTTTCATGGGCATAAATCATAAACGAATGAACCAATTAAAATGAAACTTTCTTGAAGTTTAACTTTGAATAATTTACTTTCGTTCTGCATCAAAAAAAATAATTGATTTATTTGTTATTTAACCAAAATTGTTTAAACAAAAGCAGCTCTTTTTCCAAAAAAAGCTGTTTGTGTGTGTGTTCGTTGTCAACCGAATGAAGCAACAGGCGTTAAGCGATAATCTCACCACACCTCATTAATGTTGAATTACATCGTATGGTGACGTATGTATGTATGTATTTACGAATCGCTCGCATTATTTCATTTCGGACATATGTACATACATATGTATCTATGTATGTACTGAATTCCATGTAATTATATGTACATACAATTTTATAGCGAAATAAAAAGCTATTTTCACGTTCTATATTAGTAAATCGCACTTAATTAAAATACTGTTTTTGAACAGTTTTTATTGATTCGGAGCGCGTTTAGTTTGCTATCGATTCCATACAATAACATTTTTTGTCATTTACTTTTTACGACAACTAATAGCTTATTTTCGAAGCGATTTCAACAAATAGGTACAACATTAATCCTTATCCAATTAAATACCTTAAATACAATACATTGTTGTTTTCATATAGATCTACATATGTATATGGCTCTTTACAGCATATAATTAAAAACAATATTTTTCAAGATATTTCATCAGTAATTAGTAATTGAGATCTACCGGAAAAATTGCGTTAGCTGTTGCGTCATCCGGCATTGCCGCTACTCTTTTGGAAAGAGGCCGAACCACACACTCTACAATGAAGCACCCGCTGAAAATCGCCACCGATGATGATAACAGCGTCTGTAGTGTTTCTAGACAGAGCAATACAGGAAAATTGATGCGTGACTGCTCATTAATAGTCTGGGACGAAGCTACCATGTCAAACAAGACGTCTGTGGAAGCACTGGATAGGACAATGCGCGATTTGCGCAACAAAAATGCACCTATGGGTGGATGTACAATTCTGTTCTCAGGAGATTTCCGTCAAATCCTACCAGTTGTGACTCGAGGAACACGTGCTGACGAAATAAATGCTTCGCTAAAAAGATCCCACCTTTAGTCGTATGTCAATAAATTAGAGCTTAAAACTAATATGAGGATTTCGTCATCTTCACGTGAGAACAGGCTATTTCCAGAGATGCTGCTAAAAGTTGGCAATGGAGAATTAACACAAAGTGAGGGAAGGATTAACCTAGAAAACCTTTGTGTTTTGATAGACAACATCCAAGAGTTAGTCAACAATGTCTATCCAGACATTGATAACATAAGTTATAAGACAATATCTTGGTTTAAAGAAAGAGCTATTCTGTCACCAACTAACGAACAAGTAGATAAAGTAAATAACTTGATTATTTCAAAGATTGATGCGCCGACGAAAATATACTACTCGGTCGATACTGTTCTCGATTTGGAAGAAGCTGTTCAATTTCCTACAGAATTTCTAAATTCTTTGAAACCGTCTGGACTCCCTCCTCACAAAATGGAGCTGAAAATAGGTTGTGCTGTTATTTTATTAAGAAACCTAAGTCCACCTAAACTTTGCAATGGCACGCGTCTGCTGGTAAAATCACTGAAAACTTTCATAATAGAGTGCACAATACTCACAGGATGTGGTACCGGAGAAGATGTATTGATTCCCCGAATCCCTCTGATACCATCGGATCTACCATTCCAATTTAAACGCTTACAATTTCCGGTAAAGACATCTTTTCCAATGACCATTAATAAATCTTAGGGTCAAACCTTCAACGTTGCAGGCTTAGATTTGAGTGTTGACTGTTTTTCACATGGCCAACTGTATGTCGCTCTTTCAAGAGTAACCTCTAGAGAAAACATGTTTGTATTGTCTAATGACAAGAAGGCTATGAACCTTGTATATAAAGACATTCTGTAATATAGTAATTGTTGTAAAAATAAAATAAATACATATGTAAAAATGCAAAAAGTTAATATGCAAAAATGTAGGGTATGAATTTAGATATCCCAAAGATAGCAGGAAATCTTCATGCTATAAAGAAAGGAGAATTGTTTTACTCCAAATTTAACGCGTGCGGGGCACGGGCAATTATGAATAAGCCAAAACTACTGGATCGATTTTAATCATTTTTTCAGTGAGTGACATAGGGTATATATTTTATACCCGTGCGAAGCTGGGCGGGTTGCTAGTTAAAAATAAAAATGCACCAGTGTATTTAGCGGATCGGATTGAATACGTAAGATTAGTACAAAAACATGAACTATTAACTTTCATAAACCACTGCTGTAATAGTAGTAATTTTTTTCATTTCGAATTTTATTTGTTTCATTATTATCGTTTATGATATAATATATAAATTTAAATTCTACACTTACATACACAGCCTTAAAACTATTTCCAGGCATCGCCATTTTTACTATCCTCTTTTTTATTCTTCATCATCATCATCCCCTTCATCATCCTCATCCTCATCATCATCATCATCATCCTCATCATCATCATCATCATCATCGTCATCATCATCATCATCGTCATCATTATCATCATCATCATCCCCTTCTCCACTATCATCTCCTTCAACATCATCATCTTCACTATCATGATCATCAGCATCTTCTTGTTCCTCTTCACTGTCTTCTTCCTCGTCGCTCTCTTTTACAGTTGATTTTTCATCTTTTGATTTCTCCTTATCAGTTTTATTTCCAGTGCTTATACCCTTCTCAGTTTTAGCCTTTTTTGTGGGTACAACGCATTGTTTTCCGTTGGACTCATCGGCATCTTTCTGTTCTGATGCAGTATTCTCAGTTTCCATGGCAGCTCGCATATCTTTTAGTTTTTGTTTACGTTTCACGTCTGTTTTCGAGAGTTTCAACAATTTACCCTCTTTTGTCATTTCAAACTGTGTCAAAACTTCGTTAGCTTTACGTTTCAGTTTTATCAAACGCTCCTCACGTGGACCAACAACGTACGGTGTATCCTCAGGGGCTTTGGCAGCGCTGAGATAAATTGGCAATGACGATGTCCCAGCAATGCTAATTTTTAGATATAAGCCTCGTATGTTGGGAAAACCACCTGGATATATATTCTTTAATTGTTCCATCACGTACATAACATTCTCAGCTAGTTGATCTTTTGTAAACTTGTGATTACCGACTGGTATGGATATGAGATCACCTTTTTGCAATTGTTTATAAGCAGTACGACGTAGAGATTTTTCAATCTCACGCTTTAAATTTTTCTCATTACTCATGCGCACAGAATGGAAAGTAGTACGGGGTTTCTGAAACACCTATTTGAATATTATTAGAAAAATTAAAAATTCTACAGATATTTCATTAAATCGTACCTTGCCACAAAAGCCAGATGCATGCCCTACCAATCGGCCATCACATAGAAAATAGTCATAGGAGTTTCCAAATTTCCGTACCGTTTCAAAAGTATTACATTCATTTCTAAGTTTATTAAATGGTATAATCGTCAGTCCTTCAATTCCGGCCTCACGAAAAATATCCTCATAATGTTGAATTGTTGGTTCATAGTCGACTTTGGCGCCACGTTGTAAATCCGACACAATAATAGCTACATCATCATCCTTATCGACTAAAGAATGCTTCAAATTGCTTAACGTGATATGAAAAAGTAGATATTAATAAAAGTAAAAAAAAATCGATATTAATCGAATGAATAATTTAAATTTAACACTTACAGTTTTACGACGCGTTTAGGAGCATTGGGAATCTTAAAACAAGCTACATTTAAGAAGTATTGAAAATCGCTAAATATAGCAGTTTTCTTGCCAGACACTTCCTTCTCCGCCTGATTTTTGAGACCTCTCGCTATATTCTTTATGTTATCTTCGTTAACAATAGCATTGAATTTTTCTTCATCAAATGGTGGCGCTTTAAATAGGCGTTTCGGATGGGCCTTTTTGATTTTATTTAATTTATTCTCACGCCTCTTTTTTATTTGTTGCTTTCTGAATGCACGCTTAGCGGCTTTTTTCTTTTCCAACTTCGTTAAATTTGATGTTTGCTCTGCTGAATTTATTACTTCGTCTTTTTGTGCCTTAGACTTTTTGTGATGCCGTGGTTTTTTTTTAAGCACAGATTTTATGGGCTTGGGAGCAGCAGGAGACTCAGGTGGTGCTAGAACTAATGGTATTTTCTTAGCTTTTACTGCCTCTTTTTTTAAGTCTTTTGACTGTGTTTCCTTAGATTGTTTATTCGACTCTTTTTTGCTCTCCTTTCTTAACTTTTCTTTCTTTTCGTTTTTTAGAGGCACCACAATATCAGCATCTTTAGCGATAGCCTTTCCGAGAATTTCTTTTTTAGACTTCGAAACATTCTCAAAAGTTTTTGACTTATCTTTTTTACTCGTTTTGGAAATACCAGCAAGAGGCGGTGCCAGCAATTTCTTTTTCTTCTTCTCTATTATCTCCACTGGTTTGGTTAATGATTTTTGTAATTTCACCATTTTTACCATAAATTCACTGCTAAAAAATCAAAAATATTACTCCAAGTAAACACGTGCGCTTGAAAGTTCGGATAATCTGTCAAATAGTTTATATGTATATGTCAACGGTCGAGTGATGCCAGACCAAGACGAATATAAGATTCCGCTATCTTTTTGGTTTGAGTTTGACAGTCAGCTATTCCCATCGTGACATAAACGAAACAAATACCTAACAACATGTGCAAGCAAATATAAATTTACAGATTTCAAATTTAAACACTTTTGAAGGTATTAGATATTTAATAATATAGTATGGTTTATGTAATTATGATTTTAATAATGTAATATTATATTTAAAACAACACCAAACGAAAAAAGTATTTGTCTGCAGCTACTTCACTACTCTTATTTCTTACGGTAGTTTGCATGTGTTAATCAAATTTTCAAATATTTTCAGGAAAATTTATTTCTAGGTTTTAATAATATTTCAGTATACCATACTCGCATGTACATGAACATTAATGCCACACCATTCCTCTGATTTCGATGTACGAGGTATAATGTTTAGTTTGTTTGTGAGAGGCATAAATAAGACAAGTATTTTGCGTGTTCGGCGATTTTCTGCTGTCGACTCTTGGCTCTCTTGGACTCTTATATATACAATTTTCAAAAGACTTGCTTCATCACTTCACTAATTGCAGGTTGACATTTATGAATTTTTTTTATTACAAGTAAAAGTTTATTCAGTAAAAACTTGCCACTTCATCTAAAAATGAAATGTAACTTTGCCCTCTCAGTTTCCCTGTCCTTGAAAGTTTTTTGCGTACGAAATCAAGAAACAGAAAACAAGTTCATGTAACCAAATGAAATGAAATGAGGTTGTTACAACCCACATTATATGTATATGTGTACACTTTATAATGAAATCTAGCAAAGATTTTTACCACCTATGAAATTTTATTGGTTTCCCATATCCCACCACGGATTAGGCAATATTAAAACACAAATTTTTTAGTCTGTACTTATTAAACGTTTGTCCTATATTCTTACACTTTGTATGCTTATATGTACTTATTTACATATTTAAGTGTATATCCAATCTACTGCAATATGTTAAGCAGTTATAGAGTTATTGTTCAATTAAATTTCAAATATAAGTTGAAAATGTGTACAATAATTAATTACAGAAGTGGTTTTCTAAAATAGTGTTTCGCAAGGCTCTGCGAATTTACTATGTACTGTAGAATCTCTAAGTTGCCATCCTGTATATACTAGCAATGGTATGCATGTACCATATGAGAGTTAAATATTTCAATGTCATCCCAAATGTAAATGTTAGGCGTACTTGACCTTATTTAGCACAACTGGTTACACATTCTTGGAGAAGTATTGTATAAAACATGTTTGTATTCATGCTTACTTTTCTCAATGTTGATTCAACTTCACACATTCCTTGCCGATTGATATTGTTTGTTTCATACCATTTCGAGCTAAACTCCCAATCCGTAAAAAACGAGATTGCCTGTATAAAATTTATGTTTTCTGTATTATATATATGTAATTGGCGCGTGCACCCTTTCTGGGTGTTTGGCCGAACTCCTCCTATTTGTGTGTGCGTCTTGATATTGTTCCCCAAATAGAGGGACTTACAGTTTTAAGCCGACTCCGAACGGCAGATATTTTAATGAGAAGGTTTTTCATGGCAGAAATACACTCGGCGGTTTGCCATTGCCTGCCGAGGGGCGACCGCTATTGGAAAAATGTCTTTCTTAATTTTGGTGTTTCAGAGATTCGAACCTACGTTCTCTCTGTGAATTCCGAAAGGTAGTCCCGCACCAACCCATTCGGGTACGACGGTCGCCGTATTATCGATACTTATTATTACGAATGTAAAATTTTGTGTTCATAGACGCGTTGGCCTGTTGTTGCTTATTATAAAATGTAATATTGGATTTCGTTTGCATATTGCTGTAATTTCAGTAGACGTCGTATACGGATTTCCTCCAACTGCCTATTATATATACATATATGTATATAATTAGCGCTTACACCATTATTGGGTGTTAAGCAGAGCTCCTCCTCCTACTTGTGGCGTTGCTCCACAAATTGAGGGACCTACAGTTTCAAGTCAACTCCGAATGACAGATATTTTTTTAAGAGTAGGTTTTTCATGGCAAAAATACTCTTGGTGGTTTGCCATTACCTGCCGGGGGGCGACTACTATCAGAAAAAACTTGTTCTTCATTTTGGTGCTTCATGGAGTTTCGAACTTGCGCCTTCCGAATGGTAATCACGAACCAACTTATTCGTCTACGGTGGCTGAAGATTGTCTATTACTAGCAGAAAATTGCGCTATTAAAATAACTATTTCTTCTTTTTGCCTTTTCTTCATATGGTTAATAATAATTACACAAACCAAAAACGTTGAAGTATTCTACCAAATCAATTTTTATGATGAAAAGCTTTTCAAAACAATCTTGACAGCTGATGATCAATTGTGGAGATAATATGCCTTATGGGAGTGGATAGATTAATTAATGTGGATTTGTTGCTATTCACTGCATATGTAAACATGCTCTTAGGATAGATAGGGTTAGTTGACAGATTTGTATTCGGTTGGTGTCTAACTATACCATAAGTTATAATACAATCACATATAAGTAGATGATCTACTTTTTCGCGCTTAACTCAAAATCCGTAATTAAAAAGCGCGATTTCCCATACAAAATTTATCTCCCAAAATCTGAGATTATAAAATAATCCTAGATAATAGCGATACTTTTTGACATACAACCCTGGGTTATCGATAATTATTATTACGAATGTAAGGAGAAACATCAAAATAAAAACTAAATGAAATGGACGGTGGCAAAGAAAACGGATCTGTAAACATAATTCTAATAAAACTTTTCGTAAATATTATTAATTAAGGCCCAATTTGACAGAAAAAAGCGTGTGTCCATAACGTTTTGTCTTCTTATTACTTATTATAAAAAGTAATATAGAATATCCCATGCGCATTGCTGCCATAATTTTTTGCAACCTCAGTAAACGTCGCATATGGATTTCCTCCAACTGTTTGTTATTAGCAGCCAGTTGCGCGATTAAATTAGCTATTCCTTTTCCTTGTATTTTCTTCATATCGTTAATAATAATTAAAAAAACTAAAAACACCGGAATATTCCACAAAAATAATTTCTATGAGCAAGAACCTCTCAAAGCAATATTTACAGCTGATTGTCTATTTTGTAGGTAATCTACCATGTGTGAACGGGTAGATTAATTTGGTGGATTTATAGGTGATTAATGCATATGTGAATGTAGAAATTCTGGATATTCAACAGCGTTGGCAGTTCTGTGCACTTTAATCAGCTGTCTTTTATTTTGCATAGGAAAGCAAACGTGTAAAAATAATAGCTGTGGTATTGACTCAGACGTTTAGAACAGATGCGGAATTTTAAGTTGGTTGAATGACACAGAAATATTTAGTAAGTGCAAACGTTAGTCTAAAACTTCTTTTGATTTAAGCTGCTAATTAATTTTTCTTTTTTACGCCAATTTTTAACAAAGCAAACGCACAAATGGTACGTATAGTTTTTCTTCATCCCGATTTGGGGATAGGCGGCGCGGAACGATTGGTTGTGGATGCAGCGCTCGCATTGAAATCGCGAGGACATGAAGTCAGTTTCTTGACAAATCATCATGATCCATCGCACTGTTTTAAGGAAACTTCAGACGGCACTTTCCAGGTGAAAGTAGTTGGTGATTGGTTGCCACGCAAGATTTTCGGCCGATTTTATGCCCTTTGCGCGTACTTACGTATGATGTATGCTGCATTATATGCATCTCTCGTGTTGTCGCGCCAGGAACATTTAGATGTTTTCTTCTGTGATCAAATTTCTGTTGGTGTACCTATATTGAAACTTGCTAAGAGACGACCAAAAATTATTTTCTACTGTCATTTTCCCGACCAGTTACTGAGTATTCGAGAAGGGTATATTAAAAGTGTTTACAGAGCACCATTAAATTATTTGGAAGAATTTACTGTTGGTATGGCCGATGTGACTTTAGTCAACTCAAAGTTTACCTTACGTGTTTTCGGTGACACATTCCGTCGCCTAGATGGAGTACCCGACGTATTATATCCATCTTTGAACACTAAAAATTTCGATACAATGCAAGCCAAAATTGCACAGAAGGAAAGTATTGAGTTCGGAGTTCATGGTTGTGAAAATATACCACGAAATGCGTTTGTATTTCTTGATATTAATCGATATGAACGAAAAAAGAACCATGCATTAGCTTTGCACGCATTTCGTTTGCTGATCGATGCGTTGCCCATTTCGGAATCGAGACGTTGCCGGTTAATAATCGCTGGCGGATACGATAACCGCATTGTAGAAAATGTAGAGCACTACGAAGAACTCCATCAGCTGGTGAACAAGCTTGAACTGAGGGAAAACGTGTTATTGCTACGTTCCCCGAATGACGATGAAAAATTTGTACTGCTTTATAAAGCTCATTGTCTACTTTATACCCCTGATAACGAGCATTTCGGTATAGTGCCACTCGAAGGTATGTATATGTCAAAACCAGTGATTGCATTAAATAGTGGTGGACCGACGGAGACAATTGTAAACAACTCAACGGGATTTTTATGTGAGCAACAACCGACAAAATTTGCAGATGCAATGCTACAGCTATATAAGGATGATGCATTGCGTGAACGAATGGGTGTGATGGGGCACAAGCGGGTACAGCAAAAATTTTCTTTCGAAGCTTTTACCGATAAACTCAACAATATTGTGGAAAGCGTAATGAAACCGGCATGGACAAAGGAAAATAATATGAAAAAGGAGACATAAGTAATAAAGAGATTGCAATGTATCAGCACGAATTATTTATAACGCCATGAATAATTTATAATAAGATTTTCGCGAATGCTTTATAAATAATGCCAGAAAGTCATTCGTAAATTTACTCGATTGAAATTTTATTCTTCACGGCATAATTTAATTGCGACGATAAGCTATATTTCTTGAAGTATTAAAATTTTTCAGTTCTTTGCATTTAAAACTAGGTGTTATACTTTAAGAATTCAATATTGAAATAAAGGCAAGTTCATTTGAAATGCGCATATTTTAACTAACCAAATCTACTTTGCCAATTTACTCATATCGCTTATATAAATATAAATAACCAAGATCTTTTGGTGGATTTTGTGAAAGAGCTACTTTACTATCGTTGAAGATCACCCATCGTCCATCCTTTTGTATGTGGCAAACGTAATGTCCAACTTGGGCCGATGTGCCCATATGTGAGATAAAAGCAACGAGCTTATATTTGCCTACACCATTGCGGTACGTTCTCTGCTCCCCAACACCAGTATCAGCGTCAGCATGACTTTGTGGGGTTTCATCTATGTCCATATCGTCGGCATGTGAGAAAATCCAATCTGTTGCCCGCTCAATGTTGCCATCGGTAGCTTTCAATGCCTTAGTTGCCTGACGTTCCTCAAAACCCATGCTCATTAGCATTGCTACACTATCAGGATTAGCAATAAACTCAATTGCTTTACTATCGCCAATGCCATCAACAGGCAGTATAAACGGCTCCGATATATCCGCATCGCCTATATGCTCCATCAACCAATTTGAAGCTGCTTCTAGACTAATGTTTTTGGTGTGAAACACCGCTCGTTTGCAAGCTTCAAGTGGGAATCCCATTTGCATCAGCTCGCCCATTAAATTTTCATCAAATGAAAATTTTGGCTTGTCTTCTGTTTCAGGTAGAGGTTGCTCATTCGGTTGGATTCCAGTGGCTTTCCAGTTGCTGAGATCTAATTCGTCTGGCATATCAACCAACACATCCAACTTCTTTGGTACCCAATCGGAGCCAAGTGTAAACTTGCGCAAATGCAACATCAGGAAATCTGGCATGTTTTCAAGTCGTGTGGTCTTTTTGGCGGTGGTCATACAGTTTGCAGCGGATGAGTAGAATTGATCAAGCAATTCAGGTGCGAAAAAACGTTCTAAACAAGCTAGTAGGGGAACTTTGTGTCGCACTACGTTTTTGTCGCTGATATTATTTTTACCATCTGCGGCTTTACGTTCCAAATATTCTTTGACTTCGTCTAAGTTTGTGGCTTTTTCCAATGGTATTTCCAAGGGCAAGCAATAGTCATTGCGGTGTGTGTACTTTACCTTTTTGCTAGTCATGCACTCTACACGGTCTTCCAAATTGATTGTGAGTGCTTCTACTGGGTTGGCTTCACCACGAGAGTTTCGTTCGATTATATTGATAAGATGTAAATAAAAATCATAAGCATCCTGCTGCTGCTTTGTACTAAAGTCAGGATGATTTTTGCCAATTACGTTTTTGAACATAGCTGGCGAAATACCAGTACACTCTGAATCCAGCGAGTTCTCCGAGATGCTACTATATTTCCCTGACCACAGGCCATTTCCCAGCTTGGCCATTTGTATGTTGAAGTCATTTGCAGGGTCTGATGGAAATGCGTTGAAATATTTTTCAGCACCCTGTCCTACGTATCGCTTGATGAAATCAGGCAGCGTAAATATTACCTGTTAAATGAGTTTTTGGAAAAATTAAAATTATTAACTTATGCAAAAATAATTAAATAAATTCTGTAAATTAATAAATACAGATAACAAAATGCCCAAAAATTTTTTATTTTTTTTTTAAGGAGTTAAACGCAAAGAAATGGACATTCCCGTTTTCAGGACTAAAGTTATATGACGTCAGCATTCTTAAATTAATTTTTCAGCTATAATAATGAATAGTTGACAAATATTTTCTATTTAATAATGATTTTATAATTACGAACCATCATACGTTGGGAAGGCTGTTTTTTATGTATGAAATATAGTTTATAAAGACTCTGAAAATGTCCTAAAATTTAGGATTTAAAAAAGGGAAAATTAAAACAAATCTTTATATGTGTCTTGCAACATAACGTTATGTAAAATAAATAAAAAATACCCCTAGTAGAGGATTGCTCTTTAAAATGAGCCTATTTAAAAAAAAAAAAAAAAAAAAAAAATAACTAATAACATCAAAAAATATGAGCTAAGCAGTAAAATCATAATTTTTTCTTTTTTTTTCATGATGTAATATATTGATCGGCGGTCGCCGTAGCCGAATAGGTTGGTGCGTGACTACCATTCGGAATTCAGAGAATTTAGGTTCGAGTCTCGGTGGAAGATCAAAATAAAGACAACGTTTTATTTCATAGCGGTCGCCCCTCGGCAGGCAATGGCAAACCTCGGAGTGTATTTCTGCCATGAAAAAGCTCCTCATAAAAAATATCTGCCGTTCGGAGTCGGCTTGAAACTGTAAATCCCCCCATTTGTAGAACATCAAGACGCACACCACAAATAGGAGAAGGAGATCGGCCAAACATCCGAAATGGGTGTATGGGCCAATTACATATATATATATACATATATATATGTATATATAATATTGTTATAATATTACTCACCTGCATTACACTGTTGATGTAACACGAATTGCCGAGATTACGCATACCCGTGTAGCCTTGACCAGCTAGTGGCTGTAGCTCACTATCGCTTTCTGTAAGTAGGGACCATTCACCAATGCGTTGATTAATTTCTATCTCCAATTCCACCATCGATTTTTCACTCTTTTTCATGGCGGCCATATTTATACCGAAGTGAGTGAGATGCTTTTCCAGATTTGTATCGATAACCATGTCATCTTCTGGATATGAGAAAACATCAGATTTACCGTCGGCAGTAATTGTGCCCAATTTAACAGCCAACGGATAGCCTTTTTCTTGGTAGTACTCAACAGCATGATCATTGCCACCGGAACCGTCGAAAAATTTACGCCCACAAAGTATGGAGCCATCAGTTAGGTTCAACCATAAGTTGTTTGTTAAGTCACATTTTTCGCATTTCCAACCTGACGGCGGTATTTTTTTGCCATTATCTAGCTGAATTAAGGTATCTGAATACTTGGAGACTTGTCGTACCTCGCCATCCCAAGTACCTACATGAATTATTAATTGCCAATTAGATTTTAAAATAATGTACTTGAAGTCTTACCTGTTAGTGTTTTCTTTTCTAATTGAGCCAAAGCTGAATCCTGTGCCAGCACCGCCCCAACCGACTGTGTTACAAGCAGAGGCAATTGCTCATCGGGGAATGGCAATTTCTTTTCAATGTCTGGCATTACCACAATACTAAAAGTATCCTTAATTTCAAATTTCTTTTCATTTGCCTCATTATAACCACCCTCGACGCCTATGGCCAATCGGGTTATTTTACGCTCTGGTCCACCTTCTTCAGCGCATGCACTGCCCGTACTTTCTTTGGGAGTCTTAATCCGTTGTATATGCAAGAACACCGCATTTCCAGTCTTTTCAGCATATCGTTTGACGTATGCTTCACCAAAGCCAAGAAAGCTACTTAAACTCACATAAAGTCCAGTCGGACTTTCCGGGGTATCGTATGAATAGACACATTCATCTTTATAGATGGGTACATTATCGCATGGTACGCGAATTTTCGTCAAATGCTTTTGTAACTGTTCCATTGCCTTGATAATACCTTGGAACGTTTATCTTTATTTCAATATATATTATTGAATTTGAAGTCCAATTATTGTTCTACGACTAAAGTTACAAGAAATATTATTTTACAGCAATTAATCAGCAATTTAACAACCTATGCGTCAATGCAAGTTTTATTTTAGGATTTAGGCATTTGAAACAGATAGGTTGCAATCGGAACACGACAGAATGGCAGTGAATGCCATTTTTACCATACAAATGCATGCAATATGTTGTACGTATCAAGGCTAATATGAAATTCAAATTGTTTTAAAATATGTAACATATTTACACTATATCAGGCCGTAAATATCCGGCCTAATTCATTTTGTTTTCCTGACCCAGAACATTAACCGATTAGACCATTGGACTTATAAAATCCAAAATTGGAAATTTCCGTAGAATCTTGTCAGCTGATTACGCTCTCACCACACAGAAAAACTATAATTTTTATTAAAATAACTTAAACCATTTTGAATGATGTTAATTACACTGTGCGACAATTTTGGGGTCATCAAAATCAAACCACACCGGACCTTTTTTTTCTGAAAATATACCTATTCAATAGCAAAACCCTCGCTGGGTTTTTAAAAGTTAGCTCGATTTTTTTTTTTATTGCGTTTTGAAGTTTTCTATTTTCATGAGATTTTGGAGTTTTACCTGTACGCTAAATTTGACTTATAAATCGACCTTTGTTTGATTTAATCGATTTATTTTGTCATAGCTTGATGCAGAAATTTCGTACATGTACAAATAAACTTATTTTGAGAAGAACCTATATCTCAATACGCAATTTTCAATACCAAAATTTCGAAAAATTGTATGTTTTTACCATTTTTTACTGTAATTATGAAAATAATTAAAATTTCTCACTATTTCTTTTATCAAAAATGTTGCAAAATGTACTAAAAAAGTCATTTATAAGATAAAAACATAAAACTGAACTTTAAGTTTGTTATTTTCTAAAAAAATAAATTTTTAACAAGATTTTTCTTCATAAAAATAATTTTTTTATACTCTGTTGTGAAACGTCCACAACAATAGCAGAAAACGTTAATATTTGCAGGACAATTGTACATTTTTTATTTTCTTAATTCATAAAAAATTCACGTAAATGAAATTAATAAATTCAAATATGTTAACAAAAACCGTATTGTTCACAAAATATTTAGCGCGTCAAATGTGTTTTAGGAGTTGTTATGCACGAACCTGATCTCGCAAGACTGCTGCGATCTTAGAAAAGTAAAATCGTTGGGAACAAATTTTGGAATTTCTAAAATAAACATTTCCTGATAAGACAGACTACAACCTTCTTTATACTTTTTATTTTGGAATGTGTGCTAGCCACTTTTCTATGTACTTAACAGGCTAAAAGTCTTGTGAGACCAATCTTGCTTTTCACTACTCACGATCACATTTTGTTACATCCAATATTCATTGGAAAACCGTATCTGGAAAAAATACTAGCAAAAATAGAAAAATCTGAAAATGTGTATAACGGGTGGTTACGTATAAAATTATTTTCATAATTACAGTAAAAAATGGTAAAAACATACAATTTTTCGAAATTTTGGTATTGAAAATTGCGTATTGAGATATAGGTTCTTCTCAAAATAAGTTTATTTGTACATGTATGAAATTTCTGCATCAAGCTATGACAAAATGAATCGATTAAATCAAACAAAGGTCGATTTATAAGTCAAATTTAGCGTACAGGTAAAACTCCAAAATCTCATGAAAATAGAAAACTTCAAAACGCAATAAAAAAAAAAATCGAGCTAACTTTTAAAAACCCAGCGAGGGTTTTGCTATTGAATAGGTATATTTTCAGAAAAAAAAGGTCCGGTGCGGTTTGATTTTTGATGTCGCACTGTGTTATAGATAAATGAACTATTTCCATTTGGTTTTTGGCTTTGGTTTATTAAAGAATGAAAAATTGTAACTGATAACTCGGATGTGTGAAAAAGTGTGTATGCAAAAATATCAATGACAACTTTGTGTCAATACAATCAAACACAAATACACATCCGATATATTGTGTAAATATGTAACTAAAAAAGCGCAGTTGTTTTCTACGATATAAGTTTTGCTCAAATTTATGTTCTCTACGGGTTACGGTAAGGGACCACTTTACGTTAGTCAGTGTGCGCACCATTCAAGTACGTTCACATATGCATTAATTACCAATAAATCCACAAAATTAAGCTACCCGTCACATATGGCAGATTACCTGCAAAATTGACAATCAGCTGTCAATAGTGTTGTGAAAGGTTTTTCTTCATAGAAATTATTTTCGTTGAATATTTCGGACCTTTTGGTTTGTTTAATTATTACTAACGATATGAAGAAAATACAAGAAGAAGAAATAGCTAATTTAATTGCGGAATTGGCTGCTAATAATAAACAGTTGGAGGAAATCCGTAAACGACTGAGGTTTCAAAAAATTATGGCGCAATACGCATTCGAAATTCGATATTACATTTTATAACAAGTAATAAGAGGACACACGTTTACGGGCACACATTTTTTTCTGTTAAATGAATTCATAGTTAATAATACCTAACAAACATTTTATTAGAGTTATGTCTACAAACCTGTTAAACCAAATAATGATCTACTACACACAAAACACGGGTGTTTATGTCAAAAAGTATGGTTATTATCTAAGATTATTTTATAATCCCAGATTTTGGGAGATAAATTATGTATGGGAAATCTCGCCTTTTAATTACGGATTGGGAGTTAAGCATGAAAAAGTAGATCGTGTACTTATTATTAGCGTAATTTTCTCATTTCAAGTGTCAAACAGTAGAAAGTTTTTAAACTTCAAAATAGCTATGATGGGGTGGCCATAGCCATACGAAAAAATATTAAATTCAAAACAGTAGAATATAACACAGTTCAAGACATTTTAATTATTAAAACAAAAAACCTAGTCCCAAATTTGACCTTCACTTCAGTTCACTTTCTAGCCAGTATCTTTACTGGTGACTTTGAAGCAGAAATTGAATTACTTTAGGCTTTTTAGAAGCCGATTATCATCGCGCATGATTTTAATGCTAGAAGCAAATTGTGGGGTGATGCAATGGACACAGGAAAGGGGGAAAAGCTAGTTAGCCTCATTCTCGGTTCAAAATTTGTATGCCTAAATGATGGCAACATCACCTTTAAAAAAGACCTAAAGAATTCGAATGGATCGGTGTTGGACCTAACTTTTATTAGCCTCGCTAAAAATTGTGCTTGGAGAGCCCTGCCCTTCCCTCTCGGGGCAGTCACCATCTCCCAGTCGTTTTGGATATGGAAACGGTTGCGAAAAAGCAAAAAAGAAATTCCTTCATGCTTTACAAGATGCGAATTTCGACCCCTGCTTTGATAATATGTGAAGGTTTTAAAAGAGAATGTGAAGGTTGCCACTTTTCTCTTAATTACAAGATTGTACCCAAGCCTTGGTGGAACGATGCACTTGCTAAATCATATCGGTTAATGGTATCGTCTTTCAAAAAAAGTAAATCCGATGTAAAAAAAAGCAAGAAAGAAAACTTTGAGAACAAAATTGATGAGATTAATCACAACTCAAACACCACTGAGGCTCGATGCTTTGTTAAATGTCTGAAGGGTGTTAATGAGTCATCTTCTGATTATGGTTAGAACGAGGATAAAAATAGGGGCTATTTAGCCTTTCTTAAGAGCCTCTGGTGTTGGCTCTTGTTTTGGTTCCAATGGGGCTTCGTTTCACGTATGAGCAGATGGTGGCTGTCCTTGACCGGAGAAAAAAAAGATCAGCGGGGGGTTGTGACGGTGTCACATATGAAATGTTAAGAGCATTGACTGACAATAATTTATGCACCCTGCTCACTGCCATGAATGATTCTTTTATTTCCTTGGAAAGAGACAGAGCACAAATTCCGAATAGACTTTGCAACTTCGTCTATCTTCGACGAAAATCGACAAAATCTTAGATAAAGATACCTCATATAACTATTGCGCTGCCCTACTGAATCGTAGAATCCTAGATTACAAGCTTCAAAATGTTCACATTATTTCGACGCCAGGCCACTCTGGTATACAAATAAAAGAAAAAGCTGACTCTATTGCAAAAGAGGCTGTCGACAAAGGGCTGCCATTAGTGGTAAATTTCACGGTTGATGGAGCACTCAGAAATATCAAAATGAACATCTAGAGGGAGTGATTTCACAGGTATAATGAGTTTTCTCTAAATAATTCCAATCTTCTTGACAAACTGACTGACAAAATTCCATCCAAACCATAGTTTAAAGGTTTCAAAATTGATGTACCAGACATCAAATTGTGCAATAGAATCATCGCCGAACACGCAGAACACTCGTCTTATTTATGCCTCTCACAAACAAACAAAACCTGCTATATTACTAAAACCGTGAACATATCTTCGAGACGAGTGTACCATCATAAAAAAAATAATAATCGAAAGTCGAATATACGTAGCCCGCGAAATTTGAAAATTCACCTTTTTTTTTAACAGACCTGTGCCGTAATTCGGCCATCCGTAAACATTAATTTTGAATGGCTCGCTGTAGCATTTCGGTCGGCATCTCGTGAAAAACTTTAGTAGTGTTGGCTTCCAATGCCTCAATCGAAGCTGGTTTATCCACAAAGGATTTAACCTTTACATACCTCCACAAATAAAAGCCCAAAGGTGTGATATTACACGATCGAGTATAATGAAAAAAAACGATAAAATAAATATAATAGCCAAAATTCAATTCAATAGCAATAGAGCTTTTGCTTCAAATAACAGTAAAACAACTTCAGGCAATCTTAATAAAACTGCATTCTGTTTTTTATTTCTTTTCGAAGTAAAGTATTATGCCTTTATTCCACTGTTCCATTTAATGTGAATATTTAATATTATCATAATTTTTTTTATAAATTTTACTTCTTATTGTTTTTTTTTTTTTTTCTTTTAATGTGTATGCTTATTATTTATGCTGCTTTCATTTATTTTTACTACTACGAATACTACAAATTTAATTTAATTGAATTAAATAGAAACAAATAATTATGTAGAATGCGATATACATTTTTTAAGTTCATTTTTCTGTTTGCATATTTATAAATTATACATAAGTATATATACGTAAGTGTACGCATGTATGTTTAACCTTGAAAACTCTAATTCTGTGTATTTGTTATAAGAAATTTTGTGATATTTTGAGAAAATTTGTTAAACTTCCTTTTAATACGAACACGACCATTCCGTATATCTACATACCTATGTAGGTATATACATACCTTTATGCACACAAATCAAAATCAATCCACAATAATCATTTTACATAATCAGCTTAATTCTGATACTACTTAAATGTATGCAGCTTAACTCATTTCTTATGTCCATAACTTAAAATCACACATTTTTGTGGGAATCTGGATTATATGTAACTTAGCATCATATAACTCTACAATTAGTGAGAAACCCATTTCATATGATGGCCAAGATTTCAATCACGTAATATATTTATTATAATTAAATTTATCTACGATTTTATGCTTGATTAGATACCTGTTTGTGAGGCTCTAAGGTAATAGGGAGAAAGATGAAAGTACATGGCATTTTTTTTTGGTTTTCAAGCACTTATTCTGCTGCAAATTATCTATCACATCAACTACGGAGGATATAACCCGCAAAATATAATATGGTTTGAGGAAGGAATCGGCATTTAATTAAAAAACTTCTAAAACGACTTAAAGACGCATTGGTTCTCAGATCTTCTGAGGCCTTATTTCAGTGGTCCCCGCCATCGTAAGTGCTGCTTATTGTTTTTTTTTAACTTTCCAAAACAAGTTTTACTAGTATCATACATTGCAAGCATAAAATATTGTTATATATCAAAGTATTCGGGATTCTCATTTTGGGACTCATAAAATTTTTCGTCAAATTTTAATTCATGATGTAAAATAATAAAATATGATTTTTAGTATACATACATATATATATTTTCCAGCACCAGGTTGTTCAATCAAAAGCTATATACACATACATTTCGTTCCAGTCAATCCTATTTGGTCATAACAAATCTCTAAAAGAGAAAACGAAATCCATACTCAAAAATCTATATACTCGCATAAGCAAAATACGCGAGATTATCATCAGTTCAACTAGGTTTTTTAGGAAGGACCGATCGAACCAAACTTAAAATAAGCGCTTACAGAGACAAAAAGACAAAAGAAGGTACATTTATAGACATACAAGGTGGAGTAAAATTAATCACTTAATTCAATAACTTTTTTACTAAAAAAAATTTTACACTTTGTTTACTGTCTTGTAAATCTTCCGATAGCGTCATAAATTTTGCAGCACCCTGTATCGGGTATTTTTTCTAAGAGCTTGAGAACTTAAAGTGATAGTATAAAACTGGAATATTGTTGGAATGAATTTGTTTTTATTATAATCTGCTAGATAATTTCATGGCATTTATTTTTCGAATATAATATCTGGCTTATGCCCGCCGCGGCTACGAGTTCTATGATCCATTCGACCAGTCCAAGTTTTGACTACTTTTTCCAATAAATCAGGCCATATGGTGGTTTGAATATTGCAATAAATCGATTATTAAGCGCACTGGCACGTTGTATGGCAAGTTGCGCCGTCTTGTGGGAACCAAATACTGTCGATGTTTAGCTGATTAAATTTTGGACACAAAAATCCAGTCAGCATGGTTCGTGGGGGCTCGCTCATTTCGAAACAAATAGGGACCAATGAATCCGCCAGTGTTCTATGAACTTCGCGAACAGATTTGTTGTTTTTCTTTTTTTCAAAGTAAATTTGGAACCGTTGCTCTGTCGTTAAACGATTTAAGCTAAACCTTACCGAACACAAATGTCAACATATTTTGCTATTCTCAGCTGTCAAACTATAGTTATCAATATCGACAGTTCTCATGCAGCTAAAAAAACACCCGACATGCACATACTATATATACTTGTAAATAAGTACGTAATTTATTGACCAATGGATTGCAGCATTGAGTAAGTAATTTGACTTATTTTTTTGCTAATACTTACTCGATGATTGCGGTTAAAAAATGTTATATCCATATGTACGCGTATGTGCATACATACATACGTAGTATATATAAATATTGTATATATACATACATACATATTAAGACAGCTTTAGTTAGTTGTTGTTTTTCATTATAAACTGCCTTTAATTTAATCTAAATGTGTTTGAAAATAAATTGTTTAAAAATTTACGAGGAGAATCATCAAATATTGGGATATAGTTAGCTCAAACTGCTACATACATATATACATATGTTCCACATTCAATTAAGCACATACGTATTTTAGATCTCTTTCAACTACCGCTCACCTTTTGATATATGTATGTGTATAGATGTGTACATACACATATTCATTTTCGCATGTGTATATTTTTATTATTACATCTTTATGACAATTTTATGAATTTTGCATACACATTTACTTAGTACTCAGAGCACATACATATGAAATCATGTTTCTTTATATGCTATTATTATTATTTTAAATATTTGAACCGTTAGTAATCGAGTAAAAAAATACATATCAATATCCATCCCCTTATTATTACTTTCTATTAATCTTTAACTTCACACAGATTTACACATGCAAACTCACATCTTGGCTCAGAAAACACTTTAACCTTTAGCTTTAATTACTTAATCTGTAATATTTATGTGTGTATCCTTATATAAGTAGACGATCTCAACTGTTACTCTTCTGTTTTCTTTACGCGATCAATAAACTCAATACTCTCACCTACACATGTATGTATGTGTGCATATAATCAACATATGTATATTATCAACAATGCCATTCTTTGGACTTTTGACCAAAAATATTTGAAGTAGAAAAAAATTTTTAAATATACTGAACAATCCCGATATTTTTTGCTCTGAAAGCAAACAGAGTTAATTTACAATATAATAACTTAATTTGTTTACAAAATTTAGAATGAACTAATAAAATAATATTTTTCATAAAGATTAATGAAATGAAGGCATTGAATTAAACCCGACATGATTATTCATATATACATATTTTGATTATCTTCTTTCTCAAGTGCAATGATTTTTGATTTTCTTTCTCACATCCATCAAAAATAAGTAATTAATCTTATTAAAAAAAAAAAAATAATAAATAAATAAATAAATAAAAAAAAAACCACTAGGTATACATTTGCAAGTTCCTATCAGAAAGTCTGGTACATCCTCATCTACACAACAAGGCTGCGGATTTTGTACGAGTATAAAGCGAATTCCCACGCACGAGCCTTTGTGTTCACTTCCATTCTAGACTCTACAATGGACTACAAATTCACGATAAGCTAAGCCTTGTAAAATGAAATGATATTGAGCGCCTTGTCCAGACCATTTGTTACCAGAGGAGAAAATGCGCAACACCATCAGAGGAAAAAATTAGTGAAAAGCATCGAGAAATTTGAGCCACTTCAAACTAGCACTTTTTTATACTACATACTTAGTGGATTATAAAGCTGCGTACCAATTTGTTTTTAATCCTGTTAAAAAAGTTCTAAATTTTGCTAAACATTTTTCGATTTTTATGTGACATTTGTTGTGGAATGAGCTTTATTTTTATGAAAAATGAATGAGAATTAAAAACAGGGAAAAGTAGTTAAAACCTATAAAAAATATTCGTTTCTATTATTTTTTTCGCAAGTATATATATGTATATATAATTGGCGCGTACATCTTTTGCTGGATGTTGGAATGTTTATGGCGCTAACGATTAGTAGATGATTTTTTATGCGAAGCTTTTTCTTGGCAGAAATATATTAAGAGGCCTACCGAGGGGCGACCGCTATTAGAAAAAACCTGTTCCATTATTTGGTGTTTTATGATCACAGGGCATTAAAAAATCGTCGCTAAAGGCTTACTAACTGCGAAGTAACAGGGCGATCAAAGAATTATGGTACTAAGCTTCAGCTTCCACGACACCTGTTTTCGGTACGATCCAGATTTATATCATTTAAAGTCCGCTACAAGAGCTTTATTCAAAAGCTTTACCGGGTGTTCTGTTTTTATGACAATAGGAGTTTAAGTATTTCGAACACGAAACTCACTATTGAAGCAAATGAGATATTTTAAATTAAACTAACAACTTCCTAAAACCGAGAATTGAGCGAGATAAATTTAAGGTTCTTAGTACGCCGTCAGAAATGGGAAGGACTTTTCCGAGCCGTTTGACACCAAACGAGGTTTAAACAGGGTGACTCACTGTCGTGTAACTTCTTTGTAACTTGGTGGTAGCAGCGAAAGAAGAAGGCTTCCTATGCGTTGGAAAGATCAGTTAAACTCGGCCAAAATCACGTAAGCGGCCAGCGCCGCAATCAAGAAGAAGAAGTACGACCAATAATCGCATGAAAATAAATTTATATTTGACCTTTGTAGTATTGGAGTATCTAGGATACTCCTCTACTGTGGATAATTACCAAGTAGATAATTTTTGAACTATTCCTAAGAGGATTTACATAACTAACCCCTTTTCCAGTGCTTCAAAAATAGATTCGTCTTTCTTTCGCCTACACCAAATTCAAATCCAAAAAGCGTCTATAAGGTTTGGAGGAAGCAAATGCACATATAGGGTATATTCAGAAACGCATTATAAATGCGCAGTAATTGCAGCGCTGGCAGCACTGCCAATGTGACAAGTGTTGCAATTGATAGATTGGCAGTATTAAAATTTTTCCTGCAAATAATGCGCGACGTTTGATACAAAAATGGCGTTTTGGAACGCGATGCATTTGCAGTACTGCCATATTTGCATTTCTGAACGCATTTCCAACACTGCAAAAGTACGTTGCGCATTATAATGCGTTATTGAATATACCCATACTGGCATTATACGGAATATACATATACATACATATATCTTAACCCTTTTGCATCATTCGACGGAATAGTCGGCGAACAAAAACTATCTCTTACCATCAAGAGCAGAATACACCGCGCGAACAAAAACTCTCTGTTATCACCAAGAACGGAATAACCCGCAATAAATTATTTTCTTGTTAAAGTTTGAGGAAAATAAATAATTTGGTAATCCTGTAACATTCTCTTTTATTAGAACAAACAGTAAAAGTCTTGCCGACGCAAGATATTTTGAGTACATCGCGCACTTCGAGTGGTGATGCGAAAGGGTTAAGAAGCACGTTTTTTGAAGTTTCTGAAGCTTAGACACAGAAGCTTTACGAACCACTTAAATATCTGCTTGAAGATCTAGAACTTTAAGGTTTGGGCTTGTTTGAACCTTTGAAATTTTCTGTACGTTAACTTTCATGCTTTTTCATCTTCTGCTTTTTTACTTTTTGATTTGCGAACTTCACTAAACATTTTGTTGTTGTGTTACTTTAGTAATTCGTGAAGGTAATGAAATCTAGATAATTGCAACAAGTTGTGAACTGCCTTATGATGCTTTTCTGCAGGTATTTCAAGGTAGTTTACAAACTCTTGGAACTCTTTCGCCTAACTTCTTCTGCAGACTTTCACAGCCTATGATGAATTCATAACGCTGATGATTGAGTCTATTATTAATTTTTATCATTTAACACAATAAATAGGGCCATCTTTTAGTCTCAGAAAGTATATTGAAAGATCCTTTATTGCTGACTAATCCATCTGTAGTCAAGTTGATGCCTGAATTTAAAAGCAAAACTATGGTGATTTTCTCTACATACTACAGAGCTACTAGTTCCAAAACATTTTTGTTGTTATTCTGGACTCTTCAAAGTGAAGGATTTCAAATCAATAAAATCTTTAAAAATTTTTTAAATATTTTTATTTGATTACAAGCGGTTGTGAGGCCCTGCTTTTTTTTATGTGAAAGTTTGAAACTTTTCTTAAAGCTTAAAGTACTTCTTAAAGAGTACAATCCTTCTCCAAGATAATCATAAGAGAAAACATAGATTATCAAGTTTCTGCAGTTGCAATTATCCGCAATTATCAGTTTACCAAGAAATAGTTTGGAAACTAAAAAAAAAATGTTTCACATATTTATCCTTTTACGTTTTATGATTTTTGTAGTGGACCTTCAGTAAGAATTGGTTGCTTTCCGATTTATATTTTCCTAGGTAAAATCTTTGTATGTGTAAGCTGAATTTCATCAAAATCGGGTAACATTTAACGTTCCTGTCCACAATGGGTAGGTGTTGCTCTATGCCAACTTTTACGGTATTTCATGATTCTTCTTTCCTAAGTGAAAGTAAAGCAGGTACTAAGTTTCAGCGAAATTGGAGCCCGTTTACTACCTTTGGTCACAGCTGATAAGGCGATGATATACCATCATCAGGAGGTATTTTTTCTAATGCAATACAAGTAGTAAAAGCGATACGAAAGAAAATTGTATTACAAAAACCATTTGTTGTCTTTATTTGAACAAAATGTTGACAACGTAGTTAGTTCCTTTTAAACTATATTTCTATAAAAGATATATATTTCAATACAATATTGCTATATAAAATACTAAGTTTGCATTCGCATCGCATTAAAAAGTATACCAGATTTGCCTATTTGGTTGTTGTTGTTGTTGTTGTAGCAGTATCTTGCCTATTTGGTCGAGCGCGTTGATACATATGTCTATCAAGACACTCTGTAGTTCCATTTTATATGCATGACTTTCTACTGGCCGAGTGTATTTGCTGCTAGAAGGGAGTTTGTAGTGGTGAAGCCCATTACACATTTTTTGCAAGCAGCGGCAAGCAATGGCAAACGTTTGTGTATAATACTTGGGCCATAAATGTATAGGGGAAAGCAAAGATTCACATCATATACGTAAAATATATTTCTTATTATATATTTATTATGTATTTATGTTTTATGTATTTATTGTTCGGGAATTCTTTAGCAACAATTTAAGAGACTTTATATTTTAAACAAAATTAAGTATTCCACATTTTTGATATGCAGAACCGAAAGTCATATTCATTTGTGAAATGACTTAAAATATTGTTAGGCTTCCTAAAGCAAAATAAAAAATTTAGAAAAAGGAAGTTAAAAAAAGTTATATAAAAAAATGAGCAATTAAAAAAAACCAAAGTAATATAAAAACTAGTATAAAAACAAAAAAAAAAAAATAATAATAATTTATAAAATATAAAATCAATGAATCTAAAATTTTAATAAAAATTTAAAATTTATAAAATCAATAATTCAAATTAATCGACGCGTTACTAACTACTCAATCACTTACCTACGTTTACTTTCACATCACACTTGATGTTTATACTTTTTAACGCTTAAATATTAAACTGTACATTGTGCCCTTATCGTTACTAGCTTTAATCTTCCTATACTTGAATCACACTTAGACATACATATAGATGCTTGACTTCAATGGTACACTTCACCTACATACATACACGTGCACTTATATATGAATCAACCACATCATTTTATGAAACTTGTCTCATAATATTTTATATTACTTAATTCTGTTATAAATTCAAATTTTGTTTAAATATTTTGCGCAAATATGAAGCATAATGTGGTGCATCTTTGCTTTGCATTTGTTTGTGCGCCTAGTCCAATAAATGAAATTCGTATAAGGTAGAATAATTTTCTATCAAAACGCCTTACACTTTATTGGCTTAAATTCCATCTCTAGAATTGCGATTTTCCTATTAAATTTGCTATCATCTTTCGATTGCTAAGACTTTTGAAAAAAAAAAAATAAAAAGTAAAAAGAAATAAAAAAAAAAAAATCGAAATGAAACATTAAAATTTCTATTTTAATTTTTTATATTTTTACTTAGTAAAGATATTTGTAATTTTATAAAAGAAATGAGTTAAATTAAATTAATTACATATTTTCTTAACAGCATAAATCACTCGTTAGGATCACTTAAATTACATTTTTAGCTTAGTATTCAAACTGTTTCAACTTTCTCTTGAATCCAATACACTTATCTTTTCAGATTTATTAATAGCTAGACATAGATTTTTTCGCTATTAAAAAAACTTAAATAATTAAATTAAATTACATATAATATCGAACGCAAAGTGTATATGCGCTTTCTTTGCGTTTTTGAAAATCTACACTAGAGTTATGCAATTTATGTTTGAAAAGAATTTCCTTTTAAAATAGCTGGTCCCTTTTGTCAGTTGGGCATGTTGCTTTGTTGAAATATGTAAACACATTGGTAAAACTAGGCTTGGATTCAAACTCAAATACAGCCAGTCTATTGGCTAATACTTATTGCAAATAATATGTATGTAAGTATAGAAATACATTAATCAAATGCACCCACAGTACTAAAAATGAATAGCGTTACATGTATAACTATAATTGAAATTGGCGAGAGATTTATATAGTCTTTTTCTCAACTAATACAAAGGGTTTCAACAAACCAGCAGAAAATTTAAAACATTTTTTGTTAAAATATATAATAAAGTCATGTCTTAGCGGTGGCGACTCCTCTTGCAATTCTTCCATCGACTTCTACTTCACATATTTTTGCATTCATATATCCATCGATTTAAAATTTTATTTTGCCATGATTATATAGATTTCAAATATTGTTCTATTATTAGTTTCTTTGTTTAAATTTCCATGAAATGCTTTGTTGCAATTAATTGTACATGATTGCGATTTGTTTCTTTGCTTGTCGAATTCTAATTCTGTTGCTGTTGCTGCTGCTGATATTCGATGGGACTGGTTATTGCCCTAAGAAAATCATGTTGTGACTGCAGTATGTTGCGGATGATGCGCAACCATTCATTGGTTAACTCCACTGTGGCTGCAAAGCAAATTATATTTAGACCAGGCTTATTTGGATCGGTTGATTTGAGCAGAAAACGATTGTTGGGTAGTTCCTCTAGATGCATTTTGTTGACCTGTTTAGAAAAAAAGATAGTTAAGAATTATAAATATTTAGTTACACGTAGTTAATTTTGTTTTTACTTTAAAAAATCGAATTCGACTGTATTGGTATTTTGAAAGTATTGGCAAACCTCTGAATGAATTTCCCTAACCTCTTCCGGTAAAATGGTTTTTCATGCCATATCGCACAATGACGAGCTACACTCGTCATGCATACTGTTGAATATGATAATTAACTTAGTTTAAAATTTCTAGTGTACTGAACTTGGCAACACCTTTTTTACTTGTGGGCATATCACAGATGTGATAGGAACATATTGTTTAATGTTAAAATTTCTTAGTATACCTGTAAGTCACTGGCGAATTTTTGTGAGTCTGTAAGATTTCGGATTTTTTTAAATCGCAATAAAACGGTTTTTTTCATGCACTTCTTTTCATTATTAAATCATATCGGAAGGGGTTCATGTACATGTTTTTCATAAAAACGCCATTTATATTTACAAAACGCGGACCAAAAAACTACAATTTATAAAATTTAATGTTTTGAAAGTGCAAATCTAATTTTTTCCTCATTTTGAGTTTGTGTAAGAATATTGGATCTTCTGCGCTCAACATTTCTTAACATTTTAAACCTTTTTATAAATTTCAAAAAGCCTTCGAATTTAAAGCCTGAATACGAATTAAAGCCAAAGAGGTGTATTTTTAGTAAAAAAAAAGAAACCATAACGACCTTTTTGAAAAAGGAGTTACATTACCTGAAATATAGCAAACAAGTCTTTTTCGGCCTTTTTTCAAAGAAATTCTCTTAACATAAGTTTTAAATACAAGGATGGATTTGAAAACTCTGATTTTTCAATTCAGTTTATTGTACATAACCAAAACACATTTTTTTTAACTCACACAATAAGGCCAATCTGACACGCCTGCAAAGTTCTTTAAGTAATTCAATGAAAATTTGGTATTTTCTTTTCTTAAATGGGTATTTTAGTGCTTTTCTATATCGAAAATTAGACAACACTGCAGTTGCGAGAGAGATATTTGATTGCTCTTCTCTTTCGAGAAGACCAAACTTGCAAAAAAATGTAAATAAACCGACGAAATGGCAAAAAAAAACTCTGAGGCTAGAGAAGAAAAAAATGTTAAATCAAGTTACGAAAATGGTAATCTGGTCACACTGATCACCAATTCCACCAGTGTGACGTCACGAAAATAAAATGACATTGTCAAATAAGCTGAGAGCAAGTATCGGTACCACGATCGGCGCCACCTTATTATTTTCGCGATCGTGCATCCATAAGCGGTGAGTTGGAGTATCTCGATTGCCAAAACAATTACAACAATAAAAACATAATCATTATTAAAGTTTAAAACTCACAGAATAAATATTATTTCTGATTGAAAATATTTTGTTATTTTATTTTTGATAAAAAAATATGTATCGATATATCATTGCATTTTCTGAGCGATTAATTACAAATCGTATACAAACAAGCAATGGAACGCGTAGAGGTCAAAATAAAGATTTCCATCTCTGAAAGTCAATTTTTAATTTAATAAAATAGTTAATGAAAAAACAAAATCTAATGACTAATTTTGCGCCACCTTGTACATACTTTCATTATCATAATACATTTTGTGGTTGTTATTGTAACAATATACATAAATATTCCCCATAAATGTTTGGAGAATGCTGTTATACAGTGACAGTCCTTGACCAGATATAAATCCCAGGGTCGTTCCGGTCTGAGCATTTGAAAGAATGCCCATTTTTAGAGCTTCGCCTATGCCAATATCACAAAAATAAAATTTCTTTACATTACATTTTTGTGTGCTTTAAAACAGCACTTTAACTGTCCATGCTATTTTTGCTGATTTCAAAATGGAAGGATTTTGGAAAATGGAAATTTTTCTTATGCATTTTTTGGAACATTTTGATTTAACCTAAGCCTTCTATAGAAGCAAACAAAAACAAATGGCAGGTTTCTCTGTTCACACCTTACATATTCAAGATAAGAATTTTCCCCATATAGCGCCGACGTATAATTTGCTAAATTACCAAATGTAAATGTGTAAACTAACACATGGGCTGAAAAGTTCTGAGCTTAATATATAGACAGTTAACCTTAAAAAACAGGTGTTATTAGGTGCACAACTAAGTTATCGCTGTTTTATTGATGAAAATACAACTTTATTCTGAAAAACTGGTTACAAGTGAATAATTGAAAGTTTTGCCCATCGCTGGCTACTACTTTTTCCCATCTTTCTGGTAGATCTCGTATACAGTCACGGTAAAACTGTTCATCTTTTGAGGCTACCCACGGATCAAGCCATGTTTTGATGTTTTCATATGAATGGAACTGCTGGTCAGCTAGACCATGTGCCATCGATCGGAACAGGTGATAATCGGACGGCGCAATATCTGGGGAATATGGCAGGTGGAGTAGGATTTCCCATTTCAGTGTTTCCAGGTAGTTTTTAATGGGTTTGGCCAGGCGTGAGGCCAAGCGTTATCACACTGTAGAATCACTTTTTCATGCCTCTCCGCGTATTGCGGCCGCTTCTCGCGCAGTGCTCGGCTCAATCGCATCAATTGAAGTCGATACCGATCCCCAGTGATGGTTTCGCTTGGTTTTAACAGTTCATAATAAATAACACCAACTTGGTCCCACCAAATACATAGCATAACCTTCGCAGCGTGAATATTCGGCCGAGGCGACGGCGTAGAAGCATGACCGGGCAGTCCCCATGACTTTGTTTTCTTTGGATTGCTGTAATGAATCCATTTTTCATCACCCGTCACGATGCGATGAAAAAAACCCTTCCTTTTTTTTGCCGCTGGAGCAGTTGTTCACAGGTGAAAAAACGACGTTAAACATCCCTTGGTTTTAACTCATAAGGCACCCAAGTCCCCTGTTTCTGAATCATGCCAAAAGCATGCAATCGCTTGGAAATGGATTGGCGGGTAACTCCTAATACTGAAGCAAGCTCTTTTCGCGTTTGACACGGATCCTCAATGAGCAATGCCTCCAATTCAGCGTCTTCGAAGGTTTTTGGCCTTCCTTCACGCGGACGGTCGTCAACATTAAAATCACAGTCTTTGAAGCGACGGAACCAACCGCCGTTTTTTCAAATGAAAGAGGGAAATTAACACTTCCCGCAAATGACGATTATCGGCACAAAATCAGACATTTTCACAAAACCAAAAATATATGATACCAAAACAAAATCACTAATATGTCGATTAATTTAATTAATTAAACTTCAAATTGCTCAAATTAATTTGGCTCCCAGCGACTACTGGCTGTTCTTAGACCTAAAAAAATGCTCGCCGGTAAGAAATTTCGAATGAAGAGGTTGTCCCCGAAACGGAGGCCTATTTTGACGCAAAAGATAAAACATTCTACAAAAATGGATTGAAATATTAGAGGGGCGCTGGAATGATTGCGTTGTTCTTGATGGAAATTACGTTGATGAATAAAGCTAATTTTGAACAAAAAAAAACTTGTTTTCTTTGCTAGGCGTGGGACTTTTCAGCCCATGTGTTATAATATAGGTATGTATCATTTTGTATAATTTAGCACTAATTTTTTCACTACAACTTTCACTTACTTGTATATGCGAACGATACGTGTAGGTTGGACTACTATATTGTAGTTTCTTTCCATCAATATCCGCAAAAATTATACTTTGCTCGAATAGAAAAACATACAATTCTCGCGGTTTCTGCATCATGTAGGCATTACGCTCAGCACCTTTTTCATCTTCAATGCAGGTGAGTTTGTCATGCAGCAGCAGTTTCCCTTGCGCAGTAATTTTACCCTCGAATTTTTGTAAGCGACGTAATTCCATTGCTTCATTAGCAGCCTTGCAAATCATCTAAAAATGACAGAGATATAAATCAAATTAATATTGCAAAACATTAACGTTTAATAATATTTCTAAACAAAATTTACCCCCATAACACGCATAGCTTCTTCGATGCCAACAACTTCAGCATCACATCCAGCTGCTCTAGCATGTTTTGCAATTTCTCTGAATAACAATTCATATTTAGGCAATCTTTGCACTGGTTTTATGAGCAAGTCGTTGAGCTATTCAAATACAAAACATATTTAAAATCAAATACAAATCTTTCATTGTGAATGTCAATTAATAGCCACTAAAAAATATTCACTTACATCCAAACGACTTCCCAGTTTCTGTCTTATTTGATCAAAATATAAAAGGTGAGTTGTGACAATGTGATCCGACACTGGCTTATTTTGATAATATTTATTATACATATCAAATTTAGGTAAATAACGCTTGATAATAGGGCCCAAATCGGCGGGCGAATTACGGCAGCGAACTATCGCCTCCAAAAAGAATCTGAGAAAAGGAGAATAATTCCAATAGGTTTAGTTTCGAAATTTGTTTTGACATATGATATAATTAAAAGAAATCTTACTTCTTGTGCCACTCGTAGATGGCTTCAATGTTTCCAAAAACCATGCGTTCTTTGCCGCCCTTCAGATCATCGGGTATAGGTATATCACTTTTGGGATCGAGTACTTCAGCTAGGTAACTGAAGATGCAAAATAATTACACTTTAAATCATTTCTGGCTCATTGCGTCAATATATTGTATCAATTACACACCCATTAACAATGCTCTTCAAGTCCTCAATATATGACTTTTCGGTGGTTATTAATTCATCGATTGCGTATTGGCGCTTTCTAAGCGCGCTTTCAATATCACTATTTTCCGTATTGCGCTGTGTGGGGAGAATAATTCACGAAAAATTAGTAATTATTGAATGTAGCTTAAATGTAGTTTCATATTTTCTGAAGTTAAAAGTAAGTAGTATTAATATAATATTTATATATATATTCACATACCTCCTCGTGGTTATAAGAGTTGTTGCTGCCATAACCATCTGTGGCATCTTTCTTCTCACCAACTGTGCTGCAACCGTTGCTGGCACACACATCAGCATTAATATTACTGCAGTTGTTTACATTTGGTTTCAATATTTTTGAATTCTCCTCATGTTGCTCCTGTGACATAGAAAAAAGTGAAAGATGAGAAGAGATGTAAATGTAGAACAATTTTAAATGGATACGCACCGTTTTCTCTTTGACAATTTGCTCAATTTCTGATAAATCTACGGCTGGGTTGCCTTCCATTTTGCCTGCACTTGCCTGCAAATAAATTCAAGCGAAACGATAATCTTTAAAATAATGCACACCAGTGTATTGAATGAAAAAAAAAAGAAATTATATAGCTTAAGCTTTTACGAATGTATAAAGAGGCGCATTCATTAAAGGTGGTGGCGCTAGAAACACAACAACGTTTGTACATTAGAATGTCACGACAGAAGAAAGTAGAAAATAAAAGAAAAGGACGAACTAAATTCCACAGCCGATAAGAAGTTGGAGCTAGACGAATGCGTTGATAGTGCGAATGGAACGGCTTTGAGTAATTTCATTTTATGCTGAGATCCAGATCCAGATCCACACAGCGAATGAAGAAAGCAAACGGCTGGTTTATCGATACTACCTTTAATAGATTCGCCTTGGAATGAACATATGTAACTTTCCAATGACAAAAAAAAAAACTGGTGGGTTTCTAAATAACTTTAAATATTTTCGTAAATGTTATTCAGCGGAGGGTTGATTTTAGATAGAAATTTAATCATGTATTAAGTTTAATATTTGTGAGGTACTTTCGTGTACGCATCTAAATGCGATATTTTTACAAGTATCCAATTTTTTTTTTAATTTTTATAATTTTTTTATAAATGTTCAGCTTTTTTTTGGACTCACTCTACAACAATTATCAAATAAATGAAAGTTTCAAACTTTGTACAAGATTTATAAAAATTCCACAAATTTTCATAATTATTTCAAACTTCTTAATCAGAATTAAAAAAAAAAAAAATGGGCACGCAGTTTCAGAGCCCATTAACTTTTAGTATGATAAAGCGCAAGTTTTAAGTGGGTCAAAATTCTCGTTGATTTTTGATAATTTGTTTTTCTGACGGTATTACGCATTTTCTCCATATAAGGAATGCACATTTGTATGAAACTTTGATGTACAAGACATATGAATAGATGAATTGCTTTTAGAAATAATGAAAATAAAACAAAAAAAAGAAGCCACGTTTCAGAGCCGGTCGTCAGGTGTACGTACATATATGTATATATATATATATATATATATATATATGCAGATAAGGTTAAAAGATGTAGAGGGCATTGCAAAGAATTTTTCGATGTAAGCGCTCAAATTTCTGCAGGATCAAAATTTCTACAAAAAATCGACAAAATTGTCGATGATAAGACATAACATAGATTCAATCCAAATTGCTTGATTGGATAAGGAAAAGTGTTTCTGTAACCATTAATCGACAAAATGGAAAGCAGTGAGAAAAATTATATGACAATCGACAATGAATGGGTGAAATGGAATCAACAATTCTTTATGGCAACATTGAGAAAAGTAAGCATGAAAACCAAAATGTGTATACAGAAATTAAAATATTTATGAACGGCTATTTAATCAAATAAAGAAGAGCTGTATGAAATACTACGTTAAGAAATCAATTTTCTAATTAACTATTTTACATGTTCTGAATTTATATTTAAAATTTAATTAAACAAGGCTTTTTAGTGACAATACATTACATTTTTAAGAAGATTTTATCTAAATTTCTTCTTTATTTATCTGCTTGTCTGTCCGAAAAGAATTTTCTGGAATGGAGTGTAGTGGCACATGGGGCACCAATAGAACACTTTGCATATTTGCAATATTCACATATACATACATAATATACACGCCCATATACATATATATTATCTATGGATATGTGTTTATGCAAACTGAATATTTTCATCAAGTCCAATTACCTTTAACGTATTCAAATAGTAACCAAATATTTAACACTTATAATTTGCACTTCAAAGGCATTACAAAATAAATTAAAAAGCTTTATTTAATTAATGTGTGTTGTCATCATCTCAATGCCAAATCAAAATAATGATCAACAATTTTTTATTTCATTCTATTACTGAAACTCTTTCCATCGAGTACTCGTACTGAAATATACTGGAATATCTCAATTAACTAACAGGGTTGTCGATAAACACGACTAATTTTTTTTACTGAACCGCAAGAAGTGAGAGAAGGGTTACAGAAATGGGCTACAGGTATAGGTATTTCTAATCAGATCATTTATTTAGATAGATATTAGTACTTTGTGTGCACTTCGGCCTGGGTATCTATGGTATTGAAACCTGTTGTTGTTGTTGTAACAGTTCACTAAGCCTTGCCAGAGCGGTGTAGTCACCGATCGTCATCGTCTAGCGCTTTGAGAACCTTGTTGCGGTATTGGATCTTAGTAGCAATCATGGTTGTATGCGGTGAGAAGGAGAGCAAACTGTCGAAGTTGGTAGTAATGTTGCTCGGCTGAGCTTCAAGGAATCGTAGAGGTTCTATTTGAGATGATAGATGGTTGCACCAACGAATTGCGCGAAGTAGAAGCCGTGGGGGCTAAGAGCGTCAGATGGTGGGAGAAATATGTGGCCAGAAACCGTATGGACCACTTCCTATGTCTTAAGGCCTGACCAGGTATTAAGGTGACACCACCCTCTGCACTGGTTGCATCTAACCGATGTGAAGTTTGGGTGGAGCCGTTACTGCAGCGGGTGCCCTTGGTCGGGAAAGACCCGAGTCATTCCGATACGTAGAACCGGCTGCAATGGGAAAGAGCAGCCCAGCCAATAAAGCCGACAACGGTCCTTGAATACGGAGCTAATCGAACGCTAGTCACGCACAATTCCCTGCTCGGCTTTGCGTCCCCCTTCCAATCATATCGATTGCTAAGTTTTATGAAAGGTTTGTATAGAAAAACATAATTTATAAGCGGAGGATGGAAGACAATAATTCATTTTTAAATACTTGAAAATAACTAAAATTCATTAAGAGACTCTAGCGTGTTTTTGTTTTATAATCTATGTATGTTTTCGGTGAGACATCAATAAATTACAATGAAGGATAATTTTCTTCTCATTCATTGCAAAATTTAAAATGTATTAAAAAAATTTTAATAGGATCGAAGACAAAAATAAAAAGCTTTTCAACAACGCCCGCGTTTCCTGTTTTGCTTTTAAATATTTATGTATGTATGCAGGTATTTAATGCTTCACTTTTTTTCAATTTACACAATGCGCTACTAAAAATACACGCACGTAGTTATTGTAGTCGAGTCGCGTATATGGCATGTGTTGATGCGATTTGTCGTTTCTTAATTAAGTGCGTTCTGCATGCACTTACTTATGTGCTTACGTACACACGTGGCCACTATAATAGGTACAAGTACATCGACTTCGATATAAAAAAGCAAGTGTTTCTTTTTAGTTATGTTAATTCCTTCATCGAAATAAAGCGAAAAAGTTTTCGACATCTAGTTCTCTATACTACATACTTTTTGATACGCTCTGGGCCAAACCTTCACTTGTGGTCATAAGCGAAAGGTTCTGTCTTCCGTAAATTGCGCTGTTGTTTTCGACTAAAATTGATATTGATGCCCGGATGTCCCTCGCGGCAATTGTCATAAATAAATTGTCGATTGTAGGTAGTTATTTTCTTTTCAACCGTTCCAATGTTTAGCGATACATTTGTACGATATTTCCTGTTTTCGAAAATTGAAAGGAGCTCCCTTCTACTCATCAACTGTGCCGTATTGCGCACGACCCATACTTGGTATGGTATTCATATTAATTTTCAGTTAAATGAACTTTAACTTCGGAACTTCGTTTTAATTTTACAGCACAGATAAATTCAATTCATGTGCCATACCTTTTTAACAGCGGCACAAGGAATTAAAAAAATAAAGCTAGAGCACCTATTTAAGTGATCACGTGTGTATATGTATGGCTGTATGTGTCAATATTATTATACTTGCATGGCCATATTGTATAAAATGTATTTTGTGAATGACAGGCACTGCATCACTTAGCGCAACAAGCTGTGATAAAGTGAGAGGAGCAAATTCGTCTGGTGATTTTTTCTTCATAAATCAGAACAAACATTTTTGTGAACGTAGGAGTATAAAAATGTATAGGTATCTATATATAATTATACATTTTCGATGAGAAGAATAAGTTATAATTAAAGAGAATTCTTATGAATTTGAAAGTTTCTTGGTTCGTTCGTTTGTAGTTTATAGACTCCTAAACCATTCATACGATTACGATGATATTTTAGTGAGTAGTTCTGAGTACATCGGGAAAGGTTTAAAAGCTTGTTTGGGTCCGCTCAGTAGCTAGGTGGGCGTAGTGCGGCCGATATACTGTGAAAATCGTAGTTATGATACGATTTAAGTCATATTTAAAATATATATTAGTTAATTTTAAAGAAATGTTTTTGAAAAAAATGTATTCGAGCTTGCTTGGACGCACTACGAGATGCTGTAATTGAAATTATTATAGATACTGCATCAATAGATTGATTCTATTTTGAATTTTCTTCAAAAAACTGCACCCCTTTGCGCTTTCATTCTCTCTTGGAGAGACGAGAGATATGTGTTAGGAATATCGCAAGTGAGGAACGTGATACCTCCTATACTAGATCGTAAAAACTGCGTAAAATTACTTTGGGTACAGTTTGAATTATAATGACCATAAGTACAAAGTTATTAATCCTATTTCGATTTCGATGAAAGGACCCGGTTGAGCCCAAGAGAAAGTGTAATTAATTTTTATACCAAGAAGAGCCGAATGGCTTGATCCGTGACTACCATTCGGAAGTCCGCATATTCAAATCCCGTGCATAAAACACCAAATTATAGAAAACAAATTTTATCTAATAGCAATCGCCCCTCGGCAGGCAATGGCAAACATCCGAGCGTATTTCTGCCATAAAAACAACATTTGCCGTTCGGAGTTGGCTTAAAACTCTAGGCCTCTCTATTTGTGGAACAAGAGGAGCACGACCAGAACTCTTAAACTTTTATGAGCAAAACAATGTGTTTCACCACACATCTTGTGCTCACATAATTGAGTAATCTGGAAAAAATGCATGTTACTGAAAAATTATTTTTATTTCGATTAACTCTATAACTTGCACTGCTGATATTTTGTTGGAAACCCCTTGTGCCGTATAGATCCAGCATATTGTTTACTCCTTGCACATAATTTCACCCTATTTGCCTAGAATTTGTCCGACCAACAACCAACACCTGGTGGTTTAAACAATAGGACTCGTCCCTGCAGACGATTTATTACCAAAAATTAGGTGCTTTATTAAAATATTCTTTACCAATACTTTTTTTTATGTTGATACATTGGGCCCATTCAAACAATTTTCCTGAAGTCGTATTCGCACATTTTGGGCTGATATATTTATCACATAACTCACTTCCAGCCGTCGTCTTCTTATTGTGAAGTGTTCCATTTTTATTAAAATATGCGAATGCATTAACTTTTTCTCTAGAAAAGCTCGAAAGATTTGTTAGCTTTGCTACCGTTTGCCATTTATGGAATCAATCCAATATCTCTTCTTTACGGCAGGATTAGTGTTTCTGCTCCGACCGATTGATTAATAGTTATAAAAATAGTTAAGCTTGTTTTGCAGTATTGCTTTGAACTAAACGAATTTACACGTTTCAGACAAACGTTACACTGTAATTTTAGATTTTTAATCCGCAAATTAGAGCTTATAGATATGTAACCACAGCTACGAAATTATTTACGACAATAGTGGAGATCACAGGAAAGGTTGAATTTTGAACATAAACACTATAAGGAAAGTAGTTACTTGAACTTGTAGAAGATAAGTAGAAAACATGATTAGCAGAAAAACCCTTATAAGAAATATTTAATTTATATTTTATTCGTTTATCAAACACACAATCAAAAGTTATTTTACAGTGTTTGAACTTCTCAAGAGATCGAACTTACTGCAGTTAAGAGATCGAGATGTTTTACTAAATTGAAGTCGGTCCATAAAGTATTTGGTCTTCTGAGAAGTAATAAACATTTTAACTTTAGGAAGTCATTAAATCCTCTGGAAAATATTGGCTTAGAAAACCAGATAAGTGCTCGTGGCGTTTTATATATCGTGGCGTATATCGCAATATGGTTATCAAGGACATTAAGCGTAGTAGACTATAACAATCGGCATACAGTTTACATCTATAAAGTAACGTTGGCATTAAGAACGTTTTCGCTAAAAGTAATCGAATTTAACTAGGTTAAGTGCTGAGTAGTCCATAAGGCTCGTTGAATACCATAGACTTTGTCTATTGCACATAAACTGTGGGTATTCCAAGTCAGAGCTCTATTATAAGTTATTCCTAGGTTCTTTGCAGTGTCCACAAATTTTATAACAGAATTTTTCAGTTTCACTTCATTGCAGTCATCAAGTTTAAAAGTCTTTTTATAAATAACGATGCACTGTGATTTGCGTGGATTTAAGAGCAACCCAATATCGCAGGCCCAAAAGGACAACTAACTTACAATTAAACATCATCGTATAGACATGAAAATTACAATATTTTATCACGTTTGGAAGATCATTTACGTATAATCCCAACAAAAGCGGGAGAAGAATCGAACCTTGAGAAACACCGTTAAGATAAGCTGTGGCTGGCACATACAACTTGCGTACGATCATTAAGGTATGATTTTATTAACACTCAATGCTGGCACTGAAAAGTTGAATAACATTTTAGTTTTAATCCAATAGTCCGTGATCAACAGTGTCGAAACGCAGAACCGTTAAAAAGGTTACGAGTTTGTTGTCAATGTTAAGTCTGATATCATCTGAGAGACTCTAATAAAAGCTATAGTGCGGACTCACCAAAGTGTTGCACCTCAGGAAAGAGTTCATCTGAGAAAATGCCCTATCCGCTCGAATACTTTTGACAGGAAACAGGAATAGCTTCGAATTGTTTTTTTAGAATTTAATAACTAAAACTTAAAATATAGGAGATTTCTATCAGATATTTAACTACACCCCTCCTATGTAATAATTTCGTTGCCTTTTGTTGTCGGTCTTTTGGCAGTATGCACTGTAAACTTACTAAAACGGTGTGAAATGCACTGTGTATTTTCCGACGAAATTTTCGCCAACCACTATTGTTTTCCACTGCCAGCTTCTTTTACTTCGATTGGATAAATCGAGTATTGTATTATATTTAACTTTATTATTAAAATAATATCGGTAATATAATTTATAAAATCTGTCAAATTAAAGCTATTATGACTGTATGCGAATATGGCTAAATTTCGATAATTCTTTTAGATTTTAGTAGAGTTTCAAATAGAAATGAAAGATATCAGACAAATGATATATTATATTGCAAGTAGGTGAGTTTCTAGTTTGGTACCAGATTCCATATATATATACATACGAGGTGTATTTTAAAATTTTGCGAGCTACGTACATTTGACTTTCATTTATTGTTTTTTTTTATGTTGGTGCACTTCTCTCGGAAATATGATCACGGTTTTAGCAATATAGCATGTTTAGTTTGTTTGCGAGAGGCATAAATAAAACAAGTGTTTCGCGTGTTCGGAGATTTTCTGCTATCGCAAAAAATGTATCAAAGAAATTGAATCAAATTTTGTGCAAAAAATGGAATTAAGTGCTCAAAAACACTTGAAACAGTGTACCAACATGAAAAAAAATATAATCGAAAGTCGAATGCACGTATGTACCTCGCGAAATTTGAAAATTCACCTCATTTTTTGAACAGACCTCGTACATACATATATTTGGGGCATACACCCGTTTTGTATGTTAGGCCAACAAATAGCTCCTGCTCCTATTTATGGTGTGCGTCTTGATGTTGTTCCACAAATGGAGGGGCTTACAGTTTTACGCCGCCTCTGAATGGCAGATGTTTTTGAGGAGCTTTTTCATGGCAGAAATACAATACACTCGCTGATTTGTCATAACCTGCCGAGTGGTGACCGCTTTTGCGCACTTTCGAATGGTAGTCAAGCACCAACTCATTTGGCTACGGCGGGCACCAGCTCCCATAGGTCATTTTTATATTTTACTAGTATATCTGTGCGCATTTATAAGGTGCCTTTTCCCTATATTCACCATTCAAAATATAAAAAAAATTCAATTAAATAGCACGTGCCAGATTATTAATACTGGGGTCAAGACGAATCCATTGATAACCCTTCTGACTTTTTTGATAAATTTTTCCATGTACCCTATAAACAGGATAATCACCACAACAACAAACTGCAACAATTGAATAAAAAAATTCTATTCTTTGGTACAGAATAAGAAAAAAAATCTTAATACGAAATATTGCCATTGGACCTTTGTCTGTCACCTGATCCAACCGGACGTCCTGCTGGTCCAATTGCAGAGAAGCTACGTCCTGAATACATACACTAACAATAACTCACATATCGTAGAAAAGTTGGCTTTGACATGATGAAGTAAAATGTTTTGTGTTATACGTGGGATGCTTTTTATAGTTTGTGACTTTGTGTTGCAAAAGTTAGGTTGTTTTTATCATAAACTAACATATAACGTTTCAACTTAGGAGCATTATTTGTTGTTTTTCAGTGAGTTGAAAAATTCATATCGTGAAAATTTTCGTGCAATGATTTATGACGATTTTCGACGAGCATTAATGGGGCAGGAGTTGATTGGTACAACGCTGGTACAACGAGTTGAGACGTGAGTTTGGTGAAGACTGTTCAAAAACAGTTGTTGTGCCAGAAACAATCGCTGCTGTGCGTCTCGTTGGATGCCGCTTAATGAAAATTGCTCAAATGTCAAAAATAAGGACTCGGGTCGATTGTTGTAAAGAAATGTTGCAGAAATTCAACCGTGGTGATTTAAACACACATCTATGAAATGACATTGTAACAAGTGACGAATCTTGTATCTATGCATATGAACCGGATACAAAGCAGAATAGGTGATATAAGACGAGCTTAATGCAACTAAATTTGTTCGCGAAAGAAGCAGCTCAAAGCAAATGGTCACCTGTATTTTCGGAGAAACTTAAAAAAATCAATTCTGAGTGATGCACAACCTAGAGAGTTTTTGAGCATTTAAAAGATCGAATTAATGGATCATCCGCCTTGCAGCCCTGATTTGGCACCTAATGATTTCTTATCATTCCCGAACATTAAAAATAAAATGCGAGGAAAACGTTTTTCAACGCCGGAAAAAGCTGTCGAAGCCTTTAAACAACTCAGTTGAGGTATCCGCCCGGACTTTGGTTGGTTTTTAACGCAAAAAGCCAATTAAATTCATAACAAATTTCTGAAAGTACTCTAAGAAATTTAATTTTTGGCTTAGTACTTTATTGTTGCCGTTTAGCTGATAGCACGCAATTTAGCCGTACTCGCACAAACCATAAATTTAAAAAAATCAACAAAAAGTAATTGCCAGTTTTAATTTCAAAATGTGTTTTTATGCTAATTTATTTTACTTTTCACAAACACGCGCGCCTTTTTCTGTTTTTTTTTTTTTTTTTTTTTTTTGAACACGAATAAGACTAAATGCCACAGAAAGCGTTCTGCCAGACAGACAAATTCAAACTGAATGTAGTGCGAGAATTGTTGTACTCGTGCGCTGTTCTCACTTTCGAATCGGCAGATGATCGGTTGAAATAGCGAAAAAGTGTGACCACTCATGAAAAAGGTAAATATTAGGCCAACAAATAGCCAGTTGCATATTTGAATAAATGTACATATGGACACACACTTACATGCAAGTGTATGTATGTACATGTGCATGTCTATAAATACGACCAATAACGCAAATTTCTCATTAACAAAATAACAAATGTTTGATATGACTGAACCGTCTAATGCCATAACAGTTCATCTCTATGAGCTATATGATTTTCACTAATCAAGAGATCAGCGCTGGCAGCCTCAAATATTTGGTTGTTGCGGTTTCTCGCTACTTAGTGGTTGTGAGAAAATTTTGCCAAAAGTATTTGTTTTTATTTATATATGTGAACGACTGAGCTTTCCTTAATGCTGGTGCTTTTTTTCTCGCCCAGGCATGGAAGTAAATTGCGATTTGTCTACTAGTATGTAAATGTATACCACTAGGTTGCTCAATAAATTTTCCAGTTCGATAAGAACCAGACTACTAGCTTAAATTTTTTTGTTATGTCGGTACATTCTTCATATGAACCTATGTGAAGTTGCATTTGAATCTGACTATTTATTCTTTATTCACAAGCCATTTAGTATCGACGTGTCAGAGTATTTTCTACATTGGAGAAAATAAAGTATCGGGAATTGAATTATTATTTTTGGATAGTTTAAAAGAAAAGGAAATTTCTGAATGAATGTTCAAAGTGAATAAGGACTTTTCAGTAGAAAGATGGGTTGCTGAATTTAAACGTGGACGTGCAAGCCTTGAAGATGATCCACCTCAAAGACGTCCAAAAACAGCAACAACAAAGATACCAGAAAAAATACAGGATATCGTATTGGGAAATCATCAAGTGACTGAAGGGTATTTAGTAGCTCTAGGCACCTCGTTGAGCAGTGTAAGCAATATTTAGACTGAAGAATTGGGTTTAAGAAAGCAGAGTGTACATAATGGGTGCCGCATTTGCTAACAATGGCACAAAAACACATTCGAATGCGACTTTTTCAGCAGCATTTAGAGTGTTTTCGAAAGGATAAAGTGGATTTAGTGCATCGATTCATCATTATGTATGACACTTGGGTCTATCACCATGATTCTAAATCAAGAGTCTAAAGAGTGGCGTGGGCCTGGCTCCTCGACTACGAAACGAGTTCGTGTCTGCAAATCGTCCAAGAAGGTGTTAGCATCAGTTTTTTTGGGATGCGAAAGGAATTTCGTTTGTGGATTAGTTACAAACCATTAAAGTAATAAATTCTGAATATTATTCCGAAAGAAAAAATATTATTTTTCATCAGGACAATGCACAGTGCCACAACAACATTTTGACAATGGCTAAAAACCATGAATTAAAGTTCGAATTATTGGAGCAACCACTGTATTCACCAGATTTGGTGCCTAGCGACTAAAAAATGTCATGCGTGGAAACGTATTTTGCAAACCTTCCAGGTTCTCACTCCCGGGATAGTGTTAATAAATTGGAGTCTCGTTGGAACACCTATCTTGATGTTCATGGAGACCATACTGAATAATAAAGTGTATTTGCGGCCGCCGTAGCCGAATGGGTTGGTGCGTGACTAGCATTCGGAATTCACAGAGAGAAAATATGTAGATTCGAATCTCGGTGAAACACAGAAATTAAGAAAAACATTTTTCTAATAGCGGTCTCTCCTCGGCAGGCAATGGCAAACCTCCGAGTGTATTTCTGCCATGAAAAAGTTCCTCATAGAAATATCTGTCGTTCGGAGACGGCTTAAAACTGTAGGTCCCTCCATTTGTGGAACAATATCAAGACGCACACCACAAATACGAGGAGGAGCTCGGCCAAACACCCAAAAGGGTGTACGCGCCAATTATATATTATTTATATATATATCTTTGCAAACAATAACATTGTGTTTTTCTTATCGAACCGCAAAACTTATTGCACAACCTAGTATACATACGCACGCAGGTATAAGATTTTAATGCCTCACCTGCCTTAAAAAGGCTTACTGTGCTTATTTCTAGAAATAAAGAAAACGTAAGATTTAATTAATTTTGTAATTGAATATTTTAGTATTACTTCCCATTAGTTTGTTTTGCTTTTAATTTTTAGTTAAAATTTTCAAAGATGATTCAGTTCCAAAGTGTGGAAATGAAGTTTTGTTTATTTTCTGACGTGTTTGGCTTTTACGAAAATATACAAACGGCAATCTATGTATGTACATACCTATCTGCAAATTTATTCATGGGTATGTTCATGTGCTAATATTGGCGGTTTATGTAAAGGGTTTTCCAATAACAGGTGTTATCTATCGCTATCGAGAGATGATTAACGATTTTTTATGGCCGGAATTGGATGGTATTGATCTGGACAACGTTTATTTTCAACAAGATGGCGCTACGTGCCACACAAGCAACAAAACTTTTGATCTTTTACGGGAAAAGTTTCTGGACCGTGTTATCTTCGAAGTGGTGATCAAAATTAGCCACCGAGATCTTGTGATTTAACTCCTTGTGACTTTTTTCTTTGGGGCCACGTGAAAGAGAAGGTCTACGCCAACAGCCCAGGGTCGATTCAAGACCTCAACGATGGAATTCGTGGGGCTATCGACGGCATAGGGCAGCCACTTTGAAATTCGGTTATGGAAAATTTCATGGAAAGGATATTGTCCTGGAAGCGTGGTCGTGGTGGTCATTTGCCTGATGTTATTTACTACTATTAACGGCATACATTCCTCTTTATAATGAAATAAACATCCGATCATTTATATTAAAAAATAGCATTTTTCTTGAATATCAAAATAACACCTCTTATTGGAAAACCCTTTACATATACAGGGTAGTCTAAATAAAAGCTTATTTGGCGTATTAAATTTTAAATAAATTAAGCCAATCTCAAATTTGTTTGCCCATTGCGTCAGAAGCAATAACCAACTAAGGCGAAAATCATGTTTCCGAGGAAAAAACTTTGTATATCTGTATTTTATAGATAAGTTTATGCATTTTTATAAACAAATTTTTAAATCTGGCCTTCTAGTAGCGAATTCTCACAACACAGTATCTACTGTTGCTACAAAAAAATGTAAAAAACATTTGTATGCAAAAACTTAATTTTTTTTGTGTAAAGGATTTTTTTTATTTTAACGTTGCATTGGACACTTTGAATTGGACACTTTTATGACTTGTAAACAATATTTATTTAGTACATTTCTGTAAGTTTTTAATTGGTTTTTAAGTGGAGGTCATAAAAACGCAAACCACAAAACAGAGGAGGAGCTAGGCAAAACACTTGACAAAGGGCGAATATGCCAATGATATACACACATTTACATATGTAAGAGTGGAAAATTCCTTTATTCCATGTCATGGTTATATTATTATGTGTCTTGAAGAGCAGATTTAGTATCCATTAGAAAAACAATAGATGTATGTACGATGCTTTCTTTATTGGTTCTCAACACGCAACCACTTATGAAACTAGAATGAAGACAAGCGCAATTTCTGGCGCTTAATAATAGATAATAAAATCTCTGAAGCTTACGGAAAAACCATAAACAATATTATTATTTGCTGATAGTGTGCATATTGCTATGTATGTATGTAGGTATGTATTTACTTTGTGAGAATGTCCATTCATATAAGATAACAATTTTTTTGACTTACCAAACAAATTAAAGCAAAACTACGCACACCAAAAGCCACAATGTACGCCTTTAGATAATAATAAAGTTCTTGATAACCATTTACACAAATTAATATTAAAATTGGTTTATTGTGAAATGAAGTATTTTCTTTGAAATTCATTGAATGTATGCATAAATAATGAATTTGGTTATTTAATAGCATTTTTGAAATGTGCTTTTGAATAGGCTTTCTGTCTTACAGAGGGTGGTCAGATATATTTTTGAATTAGCCATTTTTTTTTTACACTGACATATTTTTCACGATTAAAGTCTTATCTTTCAGCCAGTATCACAGCTCGATACTTAAGAATGTTTCGGATTATTGCAGATATAAAGAAAAGAAATTACTTAACTTACTTAATGCTAATAAAAGGGAGCCGGAAAAATTCTATCAATAACTAATATTTGATGAGGTCAAACAAACTTAATTTCAGGGGATCTGTGAAATTTTAATTATTTCGACGAACACATTTTAACGCAGCATATGATTTAGATAAAAGAGGCATCGAAGCTTACATGAAGGTCTTTGATCTTGTCAACAGGCTGAAGGGGATACTAGAGACACTGCACGACGTTCGTACCACGTTAGGTAGTTTGGAGAATGTAACGTGATAACACTTATTGATATTTAGATATAGGTGAGATCGACCACACCATAAGTGCAACCTTTTGATCTCTAATTGAACACCAGAAACAGTCTAGCTATTCAATTTCTTATTCCTGTGAAAACCCTTCATTTTAATCTTCTTTTTTAACTCAATACCCTCAGTACGAATTAAGCAAGAAATGCCCTATTAGGGCTTCCACTATCAGAACTCAACGAGATTTCGAACTCTCTTGTGCTTGATTTTTCTTTGCCCAAGAATGTGTTTCCGAAATTATTCAATTTAATTATGTTTTCGTGCTTTCTGCACTTCTAATGTGTAATGTATTTTAGTCAGTAAAACCCTTGTAGTTTATTGACTTTCTGAAATAAATAAATATATGTATAAATAAAACATAAGTTTCTGCAATACTCAGGGTTTAAAGTAAATAAATTTTCAACGAGCCGTATTTTTTATCTTGGCGACTAGGGTAACAAACAAAGTTATCGTATCTAGCGATCGGAAGGGAGTGACAATTCGACGTGGATTTTGTTTGGAGCAGTGGCATCCATTCAGAGGAGGCTGCGATAACATATCAAAAGTAATTTAGGTTTGCTCATTTTAGTTAATGTTTTTACCTTCTCAAATTTTGTGCACATAACGGTTGTAAGTAATAACATAAATGAATCGAGATAGATACTGACTTACTATATATACAGTGGCTCACAGCTTATAATTTCACGTAGTCCTCTATTCAAAAGAAAATGTGTGCTATTTTTTGTTAAATTATATTTAAAAAAAATTTAGATGTTCATTCAAAGGTACAAATATTTGAATTATGAACATCAAGAAATAAGTTCAAAGTAATTTTAATTCAAAATGAATATTTACAACAAAAACAAAATACAGTGTAAACCGACTCCGAAAATTAAAAGCGAGCTTTACTTTTACTTCATCTTTGTGACGAAAATATGGAAAAAAAAGTCAAAATTATACTCGTTGTGTGGGCACCGAAATTGGTGTTTCACTCGGCCCAGTGTATGATGTTACGGGACTTAGACCAGTTGAAGAGCAGCATTCTGTCTCTTTTTTAGACCAAAAGGCTATCAAATATATCACTATCAATGACGAAATGATCTGAGTCTATTAATTAATGCCACAAGCAAACTAAAACAAGCTTGATCTAAAATTAGGTATTGTGGAAAAATAACACCAGGCTTTTCTACCCAGATAATGCGCCGTCTCAACAGTTCATCTGGTTCGGTACTATTTGTCCAAAAATAATACCCGTATTTACCTATTTATTTCGGCGGCCGCCATAGTCGAATGGTTTGGTGCGTGACTACCAATCGGAATTCGGAGTACGTAGGTTCGAATCTCCGTGAAACACCAAAATGAAGAATTTTTTTTTCTAACAGCGGTCGCTCCTCGGCAGGCAACGATAAACCTCGGAGTGTATTTCTGCCATGAAAAAGCTCCTCATAAAAAAAATATATACATCTGCTGTTCGGAGGCGGCTTAAAACTGTAGGTCCCTCCATTTGTGGAAAAACATCAAGACGCACGCCTCAAATAGGAGGAGGAGCTTGGCTAAACACCCAAAAAGTGTGTAAGGGCCAATTATACATAATATATACACGTATATATATACCTATTGTTGAGCTTTTCGTGCTCTCACGACTTACATATGTATGTTCAAAATGAAAGTGTTAATGTTATATTATATTTGCAAAATTATTCAACCCGCAAATGCCATTTAGTGGTGTTTAGCAGAAACTTATAAAGTCATATACGTTATGAAAGCAGGACATTGAGGAATAGATCCTAAGTGCATATCGCTCGTTTGCGGGAAGAACGTCATAACTCAAAAAAAGTTAGAGAAAATTGTCTCCAAGTTTTCAATTTACTATGCCTCGGTAAGTAAAAGTAAGGAAACATCTTCATCTAATCAGAAACTGTTAACAGGTAACGCCATAAATTTTTCATACCGCATGAAAGAAGAGCTGCCGGTTCTTGCTGCACACTTATCTAAAAATTTGTTTGTCTGTTTGGGTTATGACGTTCTACCAGCAAAAGAGCGGTATGATATGTAAAACAAGAACTAAGGTTTAATTTTTGAAAAAAAAAAAAGTAAAAAAAAAAGTAAAAAAAAAAATTAAAAAAGTAAATAAAAAATATATAAATATAATATAAATACATAAAACATATTTAAAAAAAATATATTATTTGTGCAAAAATTAAAATGTCGACCATAAAAAGCATGCCCTATTTGTAGTGCGCATTTTCTGCTGTTAAGTACTACGCGTATGAGTAACATTTGTTTATTTGTCAAAAACTAGAAAAAAGTTTCCAGCCACTCCTTTTTTAAATAGAATACATGCCTTCATTTCGAGAAGTGGCGGCATATCAGGTATCTAATGAAGTGTGAATGAATAGAGTGTTGAAAGTAACGAGGCCAAACTTAAATGCCGCTTAATCGTAACATAAATGACAAATCATTTTCTTTTTCGGCAAAACTTTGAAATGTTAGGCGATGCCATTGACCTTTTAAGACCTTAAGCAAAGTGTGCCAACAAGGCGCCATAAGCAACATGATACGCAGTGACGATACATTAACTTTACTGCTAAGCATAAAAGTTGGCTGTTTTGCATGACAAAAGGTCTTATTCACATTAAAATCAAACGAAAATTCATATGCACACACAAACAGGCACCACTACAAGGTTGAAAACTACTTATAAACTATGTACTATTTATTATTCATGGTCAATTATAGTAAATTGTAATTAGCCGGAGAGGTCACGCTGAAGTTTATTTGTTAGTTAACTTACCAAGTTTTTGGAATTCTCTTTGAGATCCTTGGCAAATACGGGTGGACCATTTGCCATTAAGTGCGGTTCCTGTAAAGGTTTCATAGGCGGTGGTAATTCTAGGCCGGCTTCTTCTTCGGCCTCGTAATCGGCTTGTGCGGCATTGGCCTGTGATGTTGTCGCCGATGTGCCATAGTGACTTCGACTGCTTACTGTGGCCGATGTGGAGAGGTTCTTCTCATCCTGTTCGGTTTGTTTTTGCGTCAACTAGGAAAAACGAAGAAAGCAAGGAAATACATTAGATTGATTACAGACCAAACAGCTGAATAACAACAACACAGGTCTATTGAATTCTTCCTGATTGATACGAGACTGATTTCCGATATTTTTTTCTACACTGACCTGAAGTCCAAAGTGTTTATTACGTCAGGGTTTAAAGAAAATCGGGAGTAAAACCACACACAAATGAGTTTTTGAGTTTTTTTAACCCCCGTTTCTTTCGTTTCATATAAATCTGGCGTCTAGAGACTTTAGCCGGAACTCAAATTAAAGCTTGAATATTATACCACAGTAACCATATATTCAAGTCCAAAAAACAATTAACTGCTTGGAAAGAAATGTGGCTTAACCTTTAAGGCCCAGTGATTACTATCGAATTGCAAATTATTAAATTAAGCTCACTAAACTAAGCTCTTAAAAATTAACACTCGGGTGGTTTTTGGCGTCGCTAATAAAAAATCCGATAACAGTTTAACAAAATTCAAAATTGCGGACAAAAATTACAAAGTTTTAGCTAAAGACCTTAAAATCAATGAAAAAGTAAATAAGCTGTATAGGAGGTATTGACGACCATACTTAGATTGCCCAGATGAGTTTAACATTATTATGCACCTCTAAGCACCCTACGGCCGGCTAAGTTAATGAGGATATTAATATATATCAAATGGTAGTAGGGCCTCAAGTGCAGCCTGACTATCACCTACGATGAAAATATGCTCATTGCACTAGTTTTGCTATAAGTTTATATCTGATCCCAGACTGATGGCTTATATCTTCCTTTGAAATATACTCTGAGAATTAAGTCCAGGGACAGAAAATTGGGACACCTATGCCTCCGGAGTTTGTGTACCAGCGTAAATTTTTCGCAAAAAGATGTATCTCATGGTCGAAAGCGTATTGTTTACCATGTTGATCAGTTCGATTCTGAATCTTTCCACCGAATTGGTTTTTTTTTTCTATTACATCTGTGGATCTGGCGTGTAAAGCCAGCGGGAGTTGATATTATCGCTCGCTTATTTAAAACCATATTTTAAACGTATTCATTTAGTAGAGTTCACTTAGAAGTACCTGTTGCATGTAGTTATAATTAAGGCGTAAATTCGAAAATATTTTCCATGGGAAAAAAGTGCGAGCGCATTGCTCCCATAATGGAGTTTGACAAGTCTACTTTGCATATAAGGATTATAAGTATGATACTTACTCTTAAGCTCTTCTCTGAGGATTTCTTGGTAAGTATTTTATCTGCTGGTGTCTTCTCATTTTTGTTCTGTGAGTGTTTTCGTAAAGGAAACCATTTTGGCCTGAAAATAAGAAAAAAAAAACATATAAATACATTTAGTACTAAGCATATAAAATTAAAAAGTATTAATTAAATAAAGGATTTACACCAATTTTTTCGCGAACACTAAATCAAATTTCCTTAATTTATAAATCACAAAACTGAACTTTTCTTCAAATTTTAATGTCAGCTCTATAACGATGGATGGTGTGGTTAGTGAGGTGAAAATGCTAATAGATATTGTTTTTACCTTACAATATGAAATTATTCAAGTACGAGTATTAAATAATTCCTACACATGTGCACACAAATAAGGTTTTTTTATTAATTTTTACCAATCTAACAATTTGTTAATAGTTCAAATTATCGTGATTGAATCTTGTCTTTTTTGCTTTTTATTAAAAAAAAACTAGGTCCGGTGGTCTTGGCTCGTTCTCTAATTATAACATTAACTTTTTCCCAAATAGGCGGTTCTGCTTTACCCAAACAGTCGGATTTTTATCCGTCCAAGGACTGTATATATATTTATAATTAGCATTTAATCCCTTTGTTAGCTGTTTTTGGCCGAGCTCCACAAATGGAGGGACATACAGTTTTAGGCAACTGAACGGCAGATGGTTCTTTATGAGGAGGTTTTCTATAGCAGATTCCTTTGTCTGCCCAGGGGGCGACTACTATTAGAAAAATCTGTTTCTATTATTTTTAGTTACGCACCAGCTCATTTGGCTACCATACCCCAACCCATACGGAAGCCATAAGTACACATGTATGCACATATCTGGTAATTCATTTAGAGATACTTTTATTGGTGACGATTTAATGGCAGCTTACGCATGGTAGCCGGTAACACCCGTGGTCTCGATTCCAGCAAGATTTGATTTACTTGTTCAGCTCCTGAAACCAGGAATATCGTGCGAAAACGATTCGATGAAAAATTCATTTTACGCTTTCGATCAGTGACCAGTGACACTTTTTTCCATTGGAGCTAGCTAAAGTCCAAAGTCTGCATGGATAAGCTGACTACGATTGAGACATAGGAGACCAACATTACTGGAGTCGTTGGCCAAATACCACTTAGTATGTGGTTAACGTGTCATTGAAAATTGCTTTTTATTTTGAGGGGGAGAAAAAAAACCTCTAAATGAATCACCCGATATCTGCCGCCTTACAAGCGTATCTATATTATATAACTAAAATATCAGAGGAGCAAAATTAAAATGTTTTAAAAATTATTAATTTAGATAATATATTTGTATATATTTATATACAAGAATGAATAAATTTGATTACGAAATTGGCGACAACACTCAACTTCGAGTCTCATGACCATCACTACACTTGGCCATGGGTCTAGCGGTTTCATGCTCGGACGCTTGCCTACACGTAAATATTACTTACTTTTCATAAACAGTGGCGGTCAAAAAAATAGCAGCGTGACATATGGCAAAGTTTTGTATATTTATTTATTTTGTTTAATATTTTTAGTTATTCGTAAAAGTATAGATCATACTACAAAAAAGAAAAGAGAAAACAAATTCAACAAATTTTTAAAAGAAAAAAATTCGAGCCTAATTATCGAAAATCAAAACGAACTTTGGAGCCACTTCAAATTAATTTCAATCAAATTCACTGTAAATCTGACATTAAGTATTGTATGTCTCACTTCCAATTTTCAACTTCGGGTGAATTCAGATGTTCTGAGAAACGAATTGAAAAGAAAAATATCGGTTAGTATTCACTTCGTTTTAATGGAGCCAACAGCGTCTAATAACGTCTTAAATAAATGACATTCTTCGGGTGTCTTTTACCATCTTTCTAAGCTCACGAATGCGGTCATCGAATTTAACCCGCACCCAGAGGAAGAGCTTCAGCTGCTTTGTGAGACCAGCGCAACTTTCGTTCCCATGATAGTTCTTTCTACGTTACCGGAACGACCCTGATTTATATACGGCCAAGAACTGTTACTCCAGCAACATTCTCCGTACATGTATGGGGAATGTTAATGCTGCTACAACAAAAATATCCCGCGTAACTTTGATTCAATTATGCTCTGGATATTGTTACAGGTTAAACTCCTATTTATCCGTTTCACTTGATTAGAGTCAATCATGTTTATAGAAGAAAATAGTTATTAAAGCAACCGTATTTGACAAACATTTACCACAAGGGTTTCAGATAATTCAGGTGCTTCGCACAGTACTAACAACCTATTCAAATGCCCTCTTAAACCCACTCACCTAACACTCCTCTTCCTCGCAACCTGCCGAAACAACACCTTTCCTGTTCCTAACTTAGATGGTGATGATCGGTGACAACACGGCACTGGCAGGGCTTGATCATCTTAAAAGCACATTTGTTGACCCGGTGGACACGAACGTACTAAACCCTTTTGTGAAAATAATGTAACCATTTATACCAACATAAATATGCACTTGAGCCAATTCAGGCAATTCAACTCTATTGTTTCCTATTAAAATAACCACAAACGAAGCTAATGTACTAATTTTTTACCAAACAATTAATTTTTTGCCTGGGTTGAATTGAAAGCCGCTAGCTGTAAAGTTAATTTTTAGGATGAATTCACAACGTGTTGAAAAATGAACAAATAGTTTTTCCGAACACCAAAACTAAATTTACTCGTATTATTTTTCATTATCATTTTCCCTCGGATTTCAGCACTCGCCTGATTACACTAAAAAGGGAATGTTTTACAAAACTTCATACCCAAAATTGTTCTAAAAATTCCGTCTAAAAAGTTGAGAAATTTGTTCAATTTTAAATTTTGTGCACAATTTGAAATTATTAAATAACTGGTTTTTGTGGTAGTATGATCTATATTTTTATAAAAAATCAAAATAAATAAACAAATAGTGAAAACAATATGTCACACTGCTATTATTTTGACTGTGTATATTGTGCAAAAATACATATACATATACATATACATATGTGCCTATACAGAAGCACCACACCAACAAGCTGCTCATTCATTCGTTCAATCATTATTGTGTGTGCGCACAATTAAACGGAAGGAAAGAAGGAAGTCATAAAAAATGTGGAAATGAGACCGGAATAGGATGGTTGACCGCACCGACTCATTGTCACAAGCATTCCTCTTCATCCCACCTTAACGATAATTTTAAAAGCATCGACAATACTAAGAATGTCACTAATGTAAGATGAGCATTTTCTGCAGGGAAAGTTTGAATATTTAGGGAGGCAATTTTGTACCAAAGGACGTATTAAAGGCAAAAAGTTCCAGTCTCAGACCTTCCTACTAAGTATCTTAATTCACGTGGTACCATTTCGAAAAAAAAAAAAAATCTTTTAATAAACATATCAATTAAATAGCTCCGTACTAGGTTTTTCAATCCGCTCGCTGCTAATAGAATTAAACCCGTGTTTTCATATTTTTCGTCGTTCATAAACCTTAAATTTTGTGAGAGTCGTAGTCAATCCTAATTCTTTCTTATACTTATAAAACTGTCAATATTGCAATTGATTGTCCGTATTTCTTAGGCAGGACTCGGTCTTGAAACAGAAATGTCAAGGGAGACAATATGACTAATAAACATTATTGGCTCAATTGCGTTCAGAAAATTGTAGTAGGTTAAACTCCGACCTATCCAGAATTGACCCTGACATGTGAAGGTACCTTGTACGACACTGCCCACTCTCCCTTTGGGCCAAACCCTTCGATGCAGTATGTTTCTTGGCCTACTGTTAGACGAGATAGACGCTGACGACCGGTGACTACACTATGCTGTTCCGATGAACTGCTACAATACCAACAAAATCAACTAATAAGCTTTGAATATATAGAGCAATAGGAGCATTAATTAACTTAAAATAAAAAGTACGGTGCATGTTGTAAGTGAGCTAAGATGAGCCTGTTGACTTACATTTTAATATATTTTTTTTTTTCATTGTCAATGCACCCCTGTGAAGGGCCTCATTTGAAGGGGGGCACATTTGACATCTACAGCTGTAAAGAAAAATAAAAGCTGTGGTCCCTCTAATTCAACTCACTTTTTTTCGCTATGCATAATTCCAGCCATATCTTCTACCCGTATTTGTAGTCTAACAAAAACCCAACCTCGATGGAGATGACTTCCGAAAAAAGCTGAAAGTTATAAGTGCAGTTGGTATTTTACCTATTTAAAAACGGATTTCTTGTTGGCTCTTTGACAAGAATATAGTTTGCAACAACCAACTCTTCATCTGTTATATTATATTGTGAATCTCCAATTCATCTACCTCGGCTTCAATATAATCGTGGGATGATGTTTTATGAAATTATTTGAATTTAACCGTAAAACCAACCGACATACATTTCCTGTATGGTCATGCTAAGGAATCATATCCGAATTCACCAAAGAAAACAGTTCGGAAGATCAAGATCGGCGCCTACTTCTAGCGTGGAAGAAGAACTTTCAGAAAGAATAGAACACAATTCAGGGATGATTACAGGGAAAATATCAGGGGAATTAGTCCTCGTCTTGTTTAGAAAACACAAACTATTCACACAACTTCAGCAAACTATGATGAGAATATCCAATTAACAAATGAGTTAAAAAGAGATTAACTTGCCATATATCCCAAGCCGTAAATTTGCGGACACATGTTATTAAGCCATTTTTGCTTCTTTTGATATTTACTATGAATAATAAAAATAATTGGCACTACACCTTTTTGTTATGCGTACTTCTGATTTTTTCACAAACAGAGGGACCTTCAGTTTTATGCCGCTTCCGAACGGCAGATGCTTTTTTATGAGGAGCATTTTCATGACAGAAATACGCTCGGAGGTTCCCCATTAGTTGCCGATGTGCGACCGTTGTTAGAAAAAACCTCTTCCATCAATATCCTGTATGGGGTTTCGAACCTATATACTTCCGAATGGTAGTCATGCACCAGCCCATTCGAAAGCGGCGGTGTGCATACATTCGTAAATTTTATTGTATTTTAATTCGGTTAAAACCAAATTTTTTACGAGCTTGTGCTGTAAACGAATGACAAAAAAGATAAATAAATTGTTCGCTGAAACGTGCGTAATATTATTATTGTGTTAGCCGCCGTCATAGCTGAAAGGCTTTGTGAGTGACTTCCACTCGGTAGGGCCAAATGATAGAAAAGATTTTTTGAATAGCGGTCGCTCATCGGCTGACCACGGCAAACCTCCGGGCGTATTTCTGCCATGAAAACATTCCTCCCAAAAAAGAACAATAATTGCCATTCAGAGACGGCATAAAACTATAGGCCCCCCCATTTATGAAACAACATCAATGCAGACACCCAACAAAGGATATCCGCACCGCTATATATAACTTATATTTCATAGTCTGTGGTGCCGCATTATTGACAAAGCTCAAGAATTCTAGCTTCAGGCCTACAGGTAAAAGTCATCCATATAGGATGTAATCTAATATGTCGAATAAAAAGCTACATCAGAATAGTGAAAATAGGGATGCATGTGGCGGGGAATAACGCCACTTAAAAGACCCTCTAAATAAAATACTCTAGTGGTTTTGGAGCATCGCGGAAGTAGTTCAATGGCCTCCCTTCAACTATTTGCCACTTTATTATTGTATTTGAAAGAAAGAGAGAACTCGAAATATTTTTTCCGAATTCAATAGAACACAATTTCCGTTGCGAGGCACCCAATTCCGTTGCGTAGTTCTCAATTTAAGTTATGCATATTTGAATTTGGTTAGTTAAAATGTTGGTAGCTGAATATCGTTTAACGTCCTAACACCAACACAATTTGTGCCCCTATTTTAGTGTTTATCTCATTCTCTTACCTATCTACTCTGCCTTTAAAACGCGATACTCCTATGTTAATGTGTAGGAGTTTCGTAGTATATTTGCTCCACGTGTGCGGTGTGTACATATTAAGGTTTGAGGTCATCGCCATAGTCATATATTTGGCGACTCATTAGTGGAGTGTCGAACAAAGCGGTCATTGTGGCGTTTTGCGTCTTGAAAGTAAATAAGGATGTGTTTTGTTTGGCTAAGCGGTGACAATTCACATGTAAATTTGAGTAGCGAAGAGCGAGGTTCTAGTGCAGTGGAGGAGAGGGATGGAAAAAGGATAGCATAGTTGGTGTACAATAACGGTATGCGGTATGTAAAAAATGTCAATAAATTATTTATTTCAGTAATTTTTGTTAAGGCGTTTTCATTGAATCGCTAAGACTGGACGTGGTAATAATGATAAAATGTGAGTAATTGTTTAGTATTCGTTGTGAAACTTGTCTTGGCACGGTTAAGCAAAAGAGCCCTTAGCACAAAGAAAATAAATTAAGTCTAATTTAATAAATATTCTAATAGAGCTTGTTTATTTAACGGTCTCCTTGGTTATTCTTCCAAAGTCAAAATTGGCGTTTGTTAAATATCAAAGAAATGCACTACAAATTGTAGCTTCCCTCGCTAAGGTTTGGTAAAGGTAAATGCCACGAAGTGACACAGGTATAATAACTGTATTTTTTTCACGCGCATTTGCCTCTGCGCTTAAAATTTTTATGAAGTAATAAGCGCTTATGAAATAATTGCGGATGAAATTGGGTGTTTGGCCGAGCTGCTCTTCCTATGTGTGGCGTGCGTCTTGATGTTGATCCACCAATGGAGGGACCTACAGTTTTAAACCGACTCCGAACGGCAGATGTTTGTTTGTGAGGAGCTTTTTTATGGCAAAAATACACTTGGAGGTTTGTTATTGACTGGCGAGAGCGCCCGCTGTTAGGAAAAAAACCTGTTTTGCTGATTCTGGCACGGAGATTCGAACCTACGTACTCCCGAATGGCAGTCGCGCACAATCCATTCGGGTACCGCGGCTAATTAGAGCAAACTTGTGCGAGTGATTTACTGTCACTATGAAGCTTCTAATAAAAGGCTTCTGTTAGGAGGCGATAAAGAATTGTAGGATAATCCAATTTCAGAGAAGAAATCAAGAATATTGACTTAAATTGTTCAGACTATAATTCGACCCATCCTTATTTATATTTATTTTTTAAGAAGCAGTCAATAAAACCTGTACAAGAAGCAAGACGAATGCAGGTAATCAGGCACTACAGCAACTAGTGACGGCTGTCTGAATCCCGGTGTAAATATTTGCGGAATTTTTTATTTTTTATTTAAAATTGGAAAAGTAATAAATTACAATCACAATGATTTTTATAGAGCATTAGCGGCTAGGTCATCAGCAACTAGTGACGGCTGTCTGAGTCCCGGTGTAAATATTTATGGAAATTATTACTCTATATTTTAAGTGAGAGCAATTTCATCAAATATATACATACATACATATAATAAATGGCGCTCAGACGTTTTGTTGGATATTTAGCAATCTATTTGGGATGCCTGTCCTGATGTTTTACTACAAATGGAGGGAACGGCAGATGTTTTTTTTGTCTGGCGAGGGGCGACCGCTATTAGAAAAAAAAACATTTTTGGTGTTTTGTGAATGGATCAATAAATGTACGAAAGAGTATTCCAGTAACTTTGTTCAAAGAACACACACTGGAGATTACGGATACCCATACTACAGAAGCCGAAAACCAGAAGATGTAGGTAATGAAACAATCACCAGAAAGAAATTTAAATTGATAGCAGATTGATTGTGCCAATTCTGCTTTGTTATCGAAAACGTTCAAAACTCATGTCAACGTTGAATATAGCTATTCCGTCAAAACCACGAATCAATCGAAATACTACTTTTAATGAGCAATGAGCTTCCGCTGAGCAAATCTCATTTTTTGACCACATGCTCGCCATCTAATCTGAAAGATTTATAAGAAAACTTTACAAGAGATTTTAGCGAAGACATTTGGCAGCGTATTCGTAGTGTAAGCAATGACGATTTCATTGAGTTTTCGGACAATATTTTCACTAATGGTGTAATATCAAACTGCGCGGCCGATGAACAGGTTAGACAGGGGACCTGTGAGGTAGTGAGAGGATTGGAATTCCGTTGACTACCTACGGTCTGCTCTTGAAGAGGTGGGATTTGCGTCAACTCAGCGAACGTTGCGCAATTACACAGACTTGTAAGGTCGCGAAATCTTACTGACCACGAATGGATCGGAGGCGCTCGAGGATCTCCTGAGGTTAACAAAATCTTCTTTAGCAGTACGAATCACCGTAAATGTTCGACCGTCTTCTCCAACGAGTTTTCAAATTCGTTGTATCTTCCTGGTGTGTCAAATTATCACTCGAAGTCGAGAGGATATGCGCATTCGACAATATGCCATTTGATTTCAAATGACGGCAGCTCCCCATTCGTCTTGTATTCTCTATGATCATTAGCAAGGTGTCCAAATTAAATCTAGAAAATGACTGTTTTCCACATGGCCAGTTACATATGTATGTATATGGTACGTTGCTTGCTCACAAGTCGGGCAACCGAAAAATTTATTTGTTTTTGCTGAAGACGGAAGGACAAAAAATATTGGTAGAACAAATCACTTCAACAACTCAGTTGGACTTGGAGCATGAAATTATGCCTGTTTTCCATGCTTCACATGATTTCGCATGATTTTTCACTTATGAAGTAGTTCTTAAATCTGATCTTGACTTATTTTGCGCGAGGTTATGACAGGAAAATTCAGATGATTTTTTCTCTTCTTCAGAAGACGTTTTTCAGGAGTTGTTGTTGTAGCGCCACCTTCGGAAGCTAAAAATATTACTCTAAATTTAGATGTAAAATCAAAAATCAGTTTCTTCAAATGGAATTCGTATGTAGAATACATCTAAGGGGAATTTCCCAATTATTCCTAAACACTGTATTGGCTGAACCAAAACAAAACTAGGCAGAAATGTTAAGAATTCGATCAATAAATTAAATTGTATTAAACAGATGTTTAAAAATACTTTAAATGTTTCTCAATTAAAACCAATAATGTTCTTAAAGAAATTAGCATTAAAATATTAACTTAATTTGAAACTAGTCAACGTAGAGTTCCATTTGAAGTAAACATCCGCTGATATAGACTTTGAAACCAAATACGTATGCATCTAATCATCAGTAATTAGGTATAAATGGTTCATTTCAAAATACGAGCTCTAATAAGAATACATAACTTCATATCATTGCACCGTGGCACGAAACGGTTCGCTTAACGCTTGAACAGAAAATTGTAAAAACGAAAAGTGTGAAAAATTCGAATTTCAATTAAAACATAAGTTCGCGCGGTAAATTTCAAGGCATTTACTCGTGTTATTGTTTAAATAGGGGACGAAAATTATAGGAAATGTGCTGCAAAAATTAGTAGCAAGGATGTGTGATTACAGAGCCATTAGATTAGATTTAGATTTATTGGAGGTTTCCACTTCGACCTCATGGTTTTTTCTGCCCTCTACTCATCACAGTACCTCCTCCAGACAGTTCTTTTATTGAACTTAAGGATAGGGCCGGATTGGACTGAGCGTATGCGCCTTTCTTCTGGCTGCAAATGGCCGAAATGTCTCTATCTTCTCCGCGCTATAGCGCTGCGTTCAAGGAGAACGATTAGCGGTCTGGAATAAATAACCTAATTCATCGGAAGTCTCCAATTTTAGGCTTGATGCCAATTAAAATAGGCTACTTTAGAAGTCACAGTGCATTAGGACCAAATAATTAAAGATCTTTCAAAAGTGACGTTTAGATGTTAATAGTGAATAATTCTTAGACGGTACCTTTTTGTGTCATCTTGATATTTGTCAATAAATTAAAGGTTAGTAAATTAATAGGACTATGAATAAGTTCGTGCGGTTTTTTTTCGAAATTTGAAACTTTATTGACGTAAAATGGTTACAAATTTAATATTCAAAATATTGTCCATCGCTTACTACTACTTTTTCCCATCTTTCTGGCAATTCACGGATTCCCTTTGTGAAAAATTCGGTCGGTTTTGCCGCAATCCACGAATCGATCCATTTTTTGACTTCATCGTAATTACGGAAGTGCTGGTCAGCCAGGCCATGTTGCATCGATCGGAAGAGATAGTAATCGGATGGCGCAAGGTCTGGACTATACGGCGGGTGGGGTAGGACATCCCATTTGAGCGTTTCTAAGTATGTTTTGACCACTTGTGCAACATGTGGCCGAGCATTGTCATGTTGCAAAATAACTTTGTCGTGTCTATCGGCGTATTGCGGCCGTTTTTCTCGCAGTGCTCGGCTCAAACGCATCAATTGTCGTCGGTAGACATCCCCCGTAATCGTTTCATTCGGTTTCAGTAGCTCATAATACACAACACCCAGCTGGTCCCACCAGATACACAGCATAACCTTCAGGCCATGAATATTCTGCGCCGACGTCGATGTTGAAGCATGGCCAGGGTATCCATACGTTGCCCGACGTTTTGGATTGTCGTAATGGACCCACTTTTCATCGCCAGTCACAATTCGATGCAAAAAACCCTTTCTTTTGTGCCGTTGAAGCAGTTGTTCGCATGCCATAAAACGGCGTTCAACGTCTCTTGGCTTCAATTCATACGGCACCCAATGGCCTACCTTTCGGATCATTCCCATGGCTTTTAAACGTTTGGAAATGGTTGATTGATCAACTCCCAAAGTTTTTGCAACCTCTTCTTGCGTTTGAGCCGGATCTTGATCGAGCAATTCCTCCAATTCGGTATCCATGAACTTTGGCGGCGCACCCTCGCGTTCTTCGTCTTCCAAGCCAAAATCACCACTTTTAAAGCGTGCAAACCACTTCTGGCACGTTCGCTCAGATAGAGCATGCTCACCATAAACTTCCACCAAGATACGATGACTTTCGGCTGCTTTTTTCTTCATATTAAAATAATGAAGAAGAATTCCCCGCAAAAACACATTATTTGGCACGAAATTCGACATTTTCAAGTGTGGTAAAAATATTGTTGTTTACGCTTCAAATAAAAAACTTATACTGACGTTTGTGCCTTACGACAGTAGCTCTCCAATGAATGTTTGGAAATGTGGATCGATGGAATAATAATCAAGTTACGCCATCTGTTGTAAAACCGCACGAACTTATTCATAGTCCTATTAATTCGGATTCCATTATTATTTGGGTTGCTGCGTCATATATTTCGAGTCCTCTATAGTTGGGCTTTGGTTTCAACGTAATCAACTCGAAGGTGCTCTACAATCTGGACTAAATTAATGGCAACTTCAAGGTGCCGATCAGCAGTCTCAACAACACTAAATAATATCTGCATTACCACGTATTGTTTTTTTTTCTGAATGCCTCTGTAATATATTTTTTTTACATATTATCGATCTGAACGGATTCGGATTAAAGAAAATTCAGCAAAAACTTGTGATTCTTTCTTTATTCCACCTTGTAGACTACTAAATATTAATATTTAAAACAAAAAAAAAACTAATGATTGTTTTTAGTTTAAATAATTAAATTGAAAGGTGATCTGGTTAGTAAATTTAAAAATTTATATTTATTTTGCCAATCTTGTTCGTATTCTTCAAAGTAAAAAGTCTCCGACAAAATGCGCTCATGCCGTAATGCTAGTCCTTGGCCGGAAATAAAGCGGGTCGTTCCGGTTAGGTACGTTAGTAGTATTTTGTTTTGATAGCGCTTTTAACAGATCCTATCCCAAATTTCAACTTACTAAAGTGAATTTCATTTCGAACGAGATGTTTATTCAAATTCTCTACGAAAAATAATGGTTCAAAATATAACAAAAAATAATGGCCGAAATGGTAAAAAATGTTGCCCAAAAATTGATTTGCCAAAAAAAATTTGGTTAAACTTCAACCAAATAACGCATTATATTCGTTGGATTTAATAATGAACTAAAAATAAAATATTTCTCCGAATGACTTTTCAATTTGATCAACAACAGTGGTATGCAGAAATTTCATGAATCTGCGCGAAACGAGCTTGAAAAAAAAAACTGAGTATTCGAGGGACGCCACAGGTTGTTTCTACGATTTTGTACAGTATTTGACTTCTTGTTCTTTTAATGAACATTTTTTAACTAATTTAGCCGTTTAGCGTTCACTATCGCTTCCAATTCAAATTTAATCCATTTTCGCCTTCTAGAATAAGTTCGCAATCACAAGTTAAAGTTATTTGTATATGTATGTATGTTTGTGCATGCCAGCCAATACGTTTACCTCCTTCTTCGTTTGCTTATCACAAAAACAAACAAACAAAAAAATTAAATTCAATGAAATAAAAGTAATCGCTATACAAAATGGGCATTGTGTATCCGATAAGTTCAGCAAATTAAGTAAATAGGCGCGTATCGTAGTCCACATTGTGAATCACACATTTGCCTCACTGATATCAATTTTATTTTCCCTTTTTTGTTTTTTGGTCTTTGCATGATTCAATACAAAATCAGCGGTACACCACGCAATAAATTAACAAAATAATGTTATGGTGGAATATTCAATAATTATAATCAATGTATGTCTGTATATATGCATGTATTGTTTCCGTACCAGGACTTGTACTTCTCCTTACGGCTCAACGGTTCTGCGTCGGCACAGCAAAAACATAAAAAATGCTCAGAATGGTCACAGCTCAGTGACTTGGACATGATGGGATCCACAGATTTAAAGGCACGTAAGATATTATTCATTGACAAATTGATAGTCACTGTCGTAGATATGCGACGGTGTGAAATATAAGGCTAGCCACCAATCGCAACGTCGTCGTTATACGCGTGAGACACTTTAATTTGACCGTAAAATATATGGTAAATGCAATTGCTCCGATTCAGTCACATAACGAACATATGTATGTATAAGTTGCTTGGATTAAATTTTAGTACACAGATATAAATATTTTAATACAAATTTATGTGCACATCCATAATTGCATATCTTTTAGTATGTGCGGTTGTGTTCACTTCAACGAATGAGTAATATTCCTGCCACGATAATCACAAAAATGCTTTGCAAAAATGAAAGCGGTATTTTCCATCAAAACGTTCTACCGCGCGAAATGAGAGCGACCAACTGATTTTCTTGCAATAGAAGTCTTCGAGTTCAACGACAACGATATGGTGAAGAAAACCGACTACAATTACTAAAGTGGCGTTGGTGTCGCGTACGTCAATCTACAGAACTTTTAATACGTATCGCACACTACGCAAACCGAAAGGAGAACAATTTACCGCCTAAGAGCTAAGAAATGTGTAATAACTACGTTACCATTCATGCTCATATTACGATATTATTATTATTATACCAATTGTCATTGTGCTTTTTTTGTTTCTGTTGTGCTTAATACTAAAGAGACATTCATGAGATACACAAGGAAGCGTGTGTATAGAAAATGTTGAAAGCAAAATATAATAACTACAAGTGCATACATAGTTACGAGTAGGTATGTATGACGCTCTCCCAAAAGGCGCAGTGCAGCGAGTGTGTCCAGTTTTGTATTGGCGACGAAACAGCTTGATTATGCTACAGGAGCTAAATAGTGTTGTTCCCAGCATGTGTAGGCATTACAAATTTAATGTATCTCTAGGCAAGGCTTTTTTTCAATACTTAGTAATGTTTTGATTTGCTTCTGTAATTTACAGAGGATTTACTCAAATTCGTTCTGACATGCTGACATAAAATAGTTAGTTAAAATATTAGTGGTAACTGTATTGCCTATATGGCAATAGTCATTTTGTAGTATATTTGTGATTCATAATTTTGGGTATTTTATTCAAATTATTCGAAGGATAAATCTATAGAACCATCGATTAATAATAACAGACCATATGCGTTATTGAAAGGGGTTTAGGAAAAAAGCTCCTCTTTCAATTTGGATTACGTGCGCCTAAATTGTAACATTGATGCGAGATATATTGCTTGTTGTTTTTAGCTCAAACATTACGCTTTTCGTGCATATAATATTCAGTGGTCCCTGCGGGGCTACTTGTAAAATTTTAAATGCATTATTCCCGAAACTGTTTTTTTTTCAAATTGAGCGGAAAGATTGCAATATTGCATTCACCTCTTTTTCAGTTAGTACTAACCTTAAAAAGACAGCTGTTTAAATTGCATGTTATTTTATTCATTAGTTCGTGAGTTATTGTGCTAAGAGTGACGCTACTTTTGTTATTTTCAAATCAATGGATCGAAAAGAATTTTGTGTTTTAATTTTACAGTGATTCTTGATAGGGAAAAATACCGTCCAAGCAAAGCAATGACTTGAAAAGTGTTATGGGGACTCCACTCCATCAGAAACAACAATAAAAAGATGGTTTCTTAACTTCAAACATGGTCGTAGAGACACCGATGATGCACAACGCAGTGGACATTCAAATGAGGCTGGAATATCAGAAAACATAAAAAAAATCACAAAATCGTTTTGAATGATCGAAAAGTGAAGTTGCGTGAGTTAGCTGGCATCGCAAAGATATCAAACGAACGTGTTGGCTTTATATTGCATGACTATGCATTTGACTATGAGAAAGCTCTGTCCAAAATGGGTGTCCCGCTTGCTTACTACTGACCAAAAACAAGAACGTGTTGATGATTCTGAGCAGAGTTTGGCCCTGTTTAAACGTAATAAAAAGAATTAAATTGCACCCACATTTACCGAATTCACTAATTTGGCTCGCAGCGACTATTGGCAGCTCGCAGACCTACAAAAAATGCTCGGCGGTAAGAAATTTCGCTCGAATGAGCGATAACCTCGCTGAAACAGAGGCAAAAGTTAAATCGTTCTACAAAATTGGTATTGAAATATTAGAGCGGCGCTGGAATGATTGCGTTGTTCTTGATGGAAATTATATTAATGAATAAAGCTAATTTTGAACAAAAATTTATTAGGCCCCGGACTTTTCTGTCCATGTGTTATATCTGCAGATCTCAACTTACTTATGAAATGGCATACTAAACATATACACGGCTTCCATATTACAATTACATTCATTGGATCATGTTGTTTACCGTCAGAGCAATACTGCTCTCATGGAATCCCCGAGCCAAACGAAGACTCACCCAATTGACAAATTATATACGGGTCTCTTCATGAGTTATGGTGTCATTGCCCTGTTATTTCTAATCTGATATCAGGTCTATCAAGCTCATAATTAACTTTTGTGTGACTTACAAATCTAACGGACTCATTTCTGAGCTGTATAAATAAATTTCCAAAAATTTAAATTGTTATTAGCTAATTAGGAAGTTGTAGTATTCCTCAAATTAGCCTATTGAGCGCAGCCTAATGCATTCTGCTAAAAAAGTATCGAGAAGTGACCGCTGCTGTTGTCAAAGAAATTGGAGATTTTCTTTGTGTTACAAAGACCAAACATTGGTCTTGTCCTTATTTGATAGATATTTTTATAGCAGTAGAATTGAATTCCGGATCATTTCGATATCGCAGACCTGACTGTCTTGGAAACTGGCTGATACGAAAAAAGAAATTCCCAAGACAAGACCGTTCACAGAAAAATAAATTATTTTTAAAAGGATAATACAGGGCCCGGCACTCAAAGTGTAACCAACTTGAAACCACTCGCGCAGCTGGGGCCCGTTAGTTGGCTAAATGACAGTCCAGAGAACTCCAGAGAGTAAACGGGAAAAAAGAAGATCAGTAATGGATTTCAAACGTAGTAGTGTGATTGCATTATATTTGGCTGGAAAACCACAACCAGCGATTGTTCGTGAGCTCGGGCACCTTAAAGTAAATAAAGCTTTTGTTTACCGCAAGATTACTCGTTACAATGATACTGGTAGCATCGCGAAACGCAATAGAGGTGGTCATCAAAAGACTGCATCGTCACGTGAAATGGTTCAAAAAGTGAAGAAGCGACTTGGGCGAAATCCCCGACGAAGTGCCAATCAAATGGCGAAAGAACTGAAAATACCTGACCGTAGCATCCGCCGCATACTGAAAAATGATCCAAAATCAAGCCTTACAAGATCCCAAAGAAGCATGATCTCGTACCAAAACAGCAGCAAGTCAGACTTGAGAGAGCGAAGGACCCATCGTCCGCGAGTGGGCCAAAATACCTGCAAGTCACATTCGGTCAGCTTGCGATTCATTGCTGGACCATCTCAAAGCCATCGTGAGGGCAAAAGGTGGGCATAACGAGCAAATTGACTCTTAATTTTGTATTACTTTCACAAATTTTTTACTTCGAATTGAATAAAAGTAATTTTCCAAACTAAATTTATGGTATTTTTAATTGGTTACACTTTGAGTGCCGGACCCTATAGATGTGTGTATGTATGTAAGCACTCCAACGTAATGACAAACAAAGATAACCTTGTATAAAAGTTTATAACAAAATGAAGAACATAAAATATTAAATACTTTTTCTTATAGCGGCTGCTACGTAATACCAAATTTCTAAGTGCACTACTTAATGGAACACCTTCACATTCAACAAATCATATATTATTTGGAGGCGGTATAGGGGTGAAGTTACCCATATTTTTTGTACAAGAACAACATCAACACGCGCTCCACAAATCGGGAGGAAGAGCTTGGTCAAACGCCTAAAAACGCCTTATTTTTGTATACGTGATGAAAGATATGATGGCACCACCTTAGAGATATGCTAGGATATCGAATTAAGACATAATTTTGCTTGAAAAGCATGTATAGTGATTCTTAGACTATGTGTTTTCTGGAATGGTTACCGTACACCGACAAAAGTGCATCATACCACCTTGATCGAAACGTTCCGGAATATATTCAGAAAATTCAAAATACAAGTTTATTCCTCAAAAGTAATATTATCGCCCACAAATTACCCACCATCAACTGCGCCGTACCTATGCCCGCGATTAATCCAGCTCTCGAAACATCTCTGGAACTCTATATTTGGTGTATCCATCACAGCCGTCTTCGATTTTTTCATTACTTCCTTTCGGTTGTTTTAGGTATATCAGTTGAATTCAATGGCTGTTGGATAAAAAAAATTCACTCCTGATAATGGTGGCTTTGTGGTACAAAATCCACGTGTTGTTTTCCCATAAAACCTTCCAGTCTTTGGCAAACTGTTTCACGTAAACGTGAAGGAGAACTACTACTAACCACTATCATATGACCCAACGAGCCCACTCAAATAACACCCCTCTCCCTCCAGACCCAACTCTTCGAAACAGCTAGTTTCCTGGACCTACCATTAGATGAGTTAGACGCAGGCGACCGGTGATTACACTACACTGACAGGGCAAAGTTACTGTTACAACAACAACAAGCAGCTTACCACCGATTGATCGCTTATTTTATGGAATATCGGTTTATGCCTGTTACTTTTTCCTTTAGTATTTATGCATTGTGTTTATGGATGTTAGCCAAAATGGGACGGCAGGCGCTACTTAATCGGTCGAAGAAAAACATCTCTATGTTAGTTGCTTTAATAACAGACCACAGTCACTGGCCACGTGCCTCATTTCGAATATTGCAGAAGTTGCATGAACTTCTGTTACTATCCCGCGTGGCATGCCACTCACTAGTTTAGATACTTTGGCTCATCGTTCAATGATACTGACGACCTTAGCCAGATCAATGGGTTTGCACTTAAAACAGAATGGTTCATCGAGGAGTAGCAGATCAACTGCTACTGTGGTTTCACTTCTGTGGACTGTTCGACCTACCTACCAACCTATGCATTGGGTATAAAATACTTTATTGTGACCGCGTAAAGAAACGATAACCTACCTACATACTTATATATTCGATAGTTGCTCGGGGTTTTTGAAGATACTTAGAATAAAAAAAAAAAATCAGCTTTGCAATAAAAAAGAAATAGAGGAAAAGAAATGGCAAAACGATAAGAACTTCAGTATAGCATGACGCCAATATGTTGTTGATAAGACGCATTCATTGTACATGAATATTGTTTGCTTATTTCCATGCATACTTACAAATATAAAGGTATAAAGGAATGGATATACAAATTCCTAATTACCGGGTATAGGGGAGACACACCCTTGGTTTTTCGGTTTGGCTTATGCATTTTTCTTACTTTATATATTTCGTCCTCTTAGTATTAAAATAGCCTATACATTTTTTGAAGTTTTGAGAAAATGAATTTCAAACTTTGAATCGAAAGTAGCTCTCACTCAAATCTCGTTATGTCTGTAAATATTTATTATTTTTTGACTGACGTTTTGACCCACTTTGTGGAACTAGAATTTGACAAAATTTTGACCACATATAAAATCGACAATGGAGAATCCAAAAATTCAATAAAAAAATAATAGCCTATGAGCACATAGGCTATTGTTATACTAAGGGGACGATTTAACTTATTCTGAATTTCTTCGTTCTTCGGATATACAGTACGTCAATAAGAGCGAAAGTGAGGGAGTTACTGCACTTTTACCGACGAGATTTAACTATTTTCTTGTTTTACAACCGATCTTCATGACTTTTGCGTATCGAGAAAGGCTGACGCTTTCGCAATTACTGCACTTATACAATTATAATTATACTTATACTTACATAATTATAGCACTTTTACTGAAAGGTTTTATGCCGAAGTTTCAGGCCAATCAGAGCAAAATTGAGGGAGTTACAGCATCTAAATATCTATGACAACAACAAAAACTAACGCCTATTAATTCGATGCATTACCTTTTAAATTAAAGGTGTTTAACCAAAGTCACAATTTTTGTCATCCTCTGTTAAAGGTATTCTTTTCAGGGGTTGTTGTTGTACCGACTCCGGAGTCGTTCGGGATTTACTCTGTTTTCAATACAAACTTCATCATCACAACTATTTTCTTTCTGCTCTACAAAACCATGTTAATTGTATTTTTGAGCTATTTAATTCTTTATTAGTTTTAAGGCTTAGAAATGGAATACCCAGGAGGCAAAAATCAACATTTCTGATACCTGCTCTTCTTTGCTTTTCATCGAGACTAAAGAGCTGCCGAAGGAGACCGGGACATATGGGTTTTGAGAAGATGCCATAGGCGAGTCTACAGCACGGTTTGCCAAGTTCAAAAATGGCGACCTTGACCTTGACGCCCATGAATTCTGACGTCTTTGAATTCAATGAAGAACGTCTGAAAACATTTTTGAAGAAGAAACGTCGCTAAACCAGTAGTGAAATGGCAGAAAAAAATGAACTGCGATCAAAAACGGTTCTCAACCACCTTCATTCAATGGGATTTACCGAAAAAATTGGGAATCTGGGTGCCTCACGAGCTCAACGAAAAAAACAAAGAAAGGCGAATTCAAATTGTTTCTCATCATCTCGCCCGCCATCGAGCAGCACGCGGTCATAAACAGAGCTTTTTGTACCGAATCGTCACGGGAGATGGTGTCTATACCTACACCTCAACACCAGGAGATACGCCAGGTCCGAGAGTCAAGCGAGATCTTCATCCAAAAAGACTTTGATATGTATTTGGTGCGACTGGAACAGCATGTTGCACTAGAAAATGCTCAAAAAGAATGCCACGGTCAACAAGGAGCTCTACATTGCCCAGCTACACCGTGTGAATGAGCCTATTCGACAGTCGATCAGTCATCGGTCAAACCATACTCCTCCACGACAACGCCAGGCCCCTGTTGCACAAGTCGTCAAAGCTGCACTCCAAGAGCTCGAATGGGAGGTAATTCAGCATGTGCGCATGTTCGCCATATGAAGGGCGTTACCTTCGATAACAAAGAGGTTCTTAAAAACTGGCTCAACAACTTCTTTGACACCAGATAAGGCGATTTTTGGCGGAATGGCATTAACAAATTGATCGAGAGGTGGGAAGAGGTTGTAAACAGTAACGGCGAATATATAATTGATTAACTTATTGATATAATTATTGCTGTTTTTTTTTTAAATAAAAGCTTTCGGTAAAAACGCTTCGAACTTATTCTCCAACCTAAAATATCTTATAAAATATTTGTATTTCTATGCTTTGGATGTGTTTTGCTTTTTAACGTTATTAGGGCGGGATTTTTCCGAAAAATTCTGTCTGCAGACTTATTTGTGTGCTGCTACAAACAAGCACATTTCAGTCCGTAAAAAATCCGTAAGGTCAAATTAAATCAAATTCGTGAAAAAGTCTTTAAGGGAAACGAACTGAAACTTACAGTATTTGGTTTTCAATTTTCTTCCTCTTCAACAGAGTAAACTTTTTGGATGTATTTCCATTTCGTTTTGATTTTAGCTTCACATATTTGTGTGTGTTGCCATGTAAAACAGCAAAATTGATTAAGAACGCATGTAATTTTGTTGTTGTTGTAGCAGCATAAACATTCCCCATATTTACATACGGTGAATGCTGCTGGGTTGACAGTCTTTGGCCGAATATAAATCCGGGTCGTTTCGGCAACGTTGAACCGAACCGACTGTAATCATACTTTGTTGAAAAAACTTTTAACCAAAAGTACTATTCCTACGTATGTATGTATGTATGTACATGGGGAAAATTGAATGCTACAGCATGCTAACGCTGCGGGCTGGAAAAAACGTTTGGATTCCAAGAAGCCCGATGATACCGACGAGTCTTCCAATTCAATTTAAACGACTCCAGTTCCCAGTAAAATTATGTTTTGTAGAGAAAATAAATAAAGCTTAAGGGCAAACACCCGGATTTATATTCGGCCAAGGACTGTCACTTCAGCAACATTCCCCATATATGTATGGAGAATGTTTATGCTGCTAAAGCAACGACAACAACAACAACAACAACATGAATTTCTTTCAAAGAAAGAAACATTTTGCAACAAAAAAAAAAAATCATCGTAAAAATGTATGGCTCAGTCACTTGGACGGTCCAACGATTTTGTTGTAACAGGCCTTAAGCCCAAAAAATCAACAGAACGACGTGGTGTCAAAAAGAAAAACGACTTGCACTACTGATAATTTAATTGTGACTTTTGCCAAGAGTGATCCTTTTAAGGCCAATGGCTTCAATGGTTGCTCAAATCAACAACGTAGTACCAGCGAGAACTTTCGGCGTCGATTGTACAACATGAAGTTTCCTCTCTCGAAACAAGCAAATTTAAGGAAGAGGAGAAGTTTTGTTCAAGAGCACAAGTTATGGTGTGGATCAGAGGGTATGAAAAAATGGTATAACATACTTTGGAGCTATGAAAAAAAAAATGTATTTGCAAATGTTGCTGGGTGAAACGTTAGACGTCATTAAGGACAAGAGTTCTCACTGCGGCTCAAAAAAAAAAAAAACAAAAAAAAAACCAGTCAAGCAGGGTGGTGGCAACGTAATTATTTGGGGATGTTTCTGCTGCTGAAGTGACAGTCCTTGGCCGGATATAAATCCGGGTCGTTCCGGTTACGCAGAATCGACTGTCGTGGGATGGTTCTCTTGGCATGGAGTAGCACCTATTCACCTCATAATCAATAAGATGGAGAAATTTATTTACAAAAACATACTTCAAGATGTGGTGCTACCATTTGCTGAGGAGAATATGCCACTTCGGTGGCTTTATGTGACAGATAATGACCCAAAGCACTCCTACATTTCCATGACAGCCGATTCTACGTTACCAGAATAACTCGGGTTTTTCCCCGACCAATTAAACTAGCCCTGTCTAGTGCACCGCACCCAACCCCTCAATGTTAGTACGTGGTTTAGGGGTTGTTAGGGGTTTTTACAAAATAATGTCAAAGGTGTGGGTTGGCCCAGCCAGTCACCCGACCTAAACCCCATTGAAAATTTTTGCGGAGATTTAAAGAAGCGAATTGGGAAGTAAGTAAATATTCAAAAATAAGAAGGATTTATGCCAAAAAAATCAAAAAACTATTGTAGTTATTGATTAAACTACGATAGTTTAAATAGCATTTTTAATAAAATTACTAAGTTCTTTTTGTCTCTTATCTATTTCTATTTCGCACCTATTTAATTGCCACATGAATATTTCCTTTTTGTTCCCATTACCACTCGTTTTAAAATAACCTTGAATTATTATCATTTTCAAATTTTTATATTAAACTATGATATAAAACCACAAACAATTGAATCTCTGTTATTATTAATATAATTTAAAAAACTTGCATTTTCCGTAGGAACGTGGTGGTACCTATTTTAATGACCATATATATATGTGTGTATAACCATATAACCACTTGTTGGAGTTAATTCAATAGTACATTCTGTTCATTCGTTTGCAACATGGAAACAACATGCAAAGTATTCCCAAAAAAAATTTTTTTTTTATTATAATTATCATTAATTATGAGGTTTGCTGGTAATGAATATAACAAAAATGAACGATTTGCTTTCATGTTTTTGTAACAATTAAAGTTTTCGCACAACTATTTTCATGAACTTTATCTCTAAATTAAAATCAGTTGGAAAATGCTCACACTCATTTTTACTGTAGGGTAGAATACATTACACTTTTGCCCGGAAATGAAACAGAAAAATGCAACCCTATGAGCTCTGAATGAATTTGGTCTGTTATGGAACTTTAGAGCTCCTATAGAAAAAGGTTATGCAAGGTTCCGAGATTGGAGGCCTCAATGTAGGGGCGCGTTAGCGCATCCACCATAAACCGTATGCACATTTCTGAGTACCTCAGTAAGTTCCGTGTTCGTTGCTCATCCAGTGTAGGCGACCTGCTTTTAGTTGCTGCTCTAGTCTTCCCCTTCTCTCATAGGATATTTAACTTTCTTTTCTTCATCTTTATGTGAGTATGAAAAATGGATACTCATGCGTTTTTATTAAAAGCAATTGCAATGATATGATATATTATTGTATTATACAAGTACCTCCAGCTGTAATTTTTGTTTTTCACACACAAAATCTATGAATATATATTTTTTTTATTTAATTATTTAAGTAGATTTTATGACACCCAAAACTTTCATTTAATTTTAACTGAAACCTTTACACTTCATTCTTTTCATTTCGTCCTCAAACTTGTATTTCTTTCCCAAAATACAAATCAATGCAAACTTTTACAACTTTTCAATTGAATCTCAAATCAAAACTTACCCACTAAAGCCGCGCCTTTTTGTTGATGAAGTTAACGGATCTGGCTTGCCGCGATTGTTACCTAAAAAATTGAAGGAAACATTTAAAAAAATAAATATTTCATAAAACTTTATTAAGTGTATAAAAGTCAACTACTCACTTTGTTCCTGCATGACATCGTTTGCTTCCTTTCGCGCTGAACTGCTCTTCTGTACGCTTGGCGATGGTTTAAGTATTGAAACGGGTACCAGTCCTTCCTGTATAGCAGCATCGTCACTTTGAGTATTTAGGCGTACTAAACAGAAATCTGGTTCGGCAGCTGAGGGTGCTTCCACAACCTCAACTTGTTGTCCTTTAGTTACACTCAACTCATTGGAACCGAGTGTTGCAATATAATCGGCGACCACCCAGGTGCCCTCGTGGCTGCCAATCTGCAAAAAAATACAAAAAGTAAGATAAAAGGATAACTTAATTGAATATGACAAAAGCGACAATAACAAGAAAGGCGATGGCAACAGCTTGAAAATAAAAATCAATAAATGCTGGCACAATGTGTCGACATACATTTGTACATATGTACACGGCCAGTTAGCATAGCTTGTTTTTGTAGGCAAGAGGCAAACAGTAGAGCATTGAAAGGCATATAAATTTATAATGAAGCATATTAAATAAATATACATATATATTGGCAAGGTAAACGAATGTACATGTGTAGTAGTTAACTTGACTAGTTGAAATGAGATGAAGAAAAAAAACGAGATGCATTTGTGATGTAGATTCAAGGGACGGGTTCGAAATGCCAGGAAATGCTAACAATTGGCTGAAAACTTAATAGTATTTGTTTATCCATTAATATATAAGTAAGTATGGTACGTGTGTGCCGCTTAAAGGTGCCCTCAAACAAATGCGGTACTATCGGAGCCGTATAATATCGTATTTGGCGCGGTAGATAGATATCTGAATGAGGTTTGCACTTCGACCTAATCGTCTTTTGTGCCCTCTACTCATCACAGTACCTCATCCATGTCTCAACCTTCTCCGCGCTATAGCGCTGCATTCCAGGAGAAGGTGTATTGGACTCTCCTGGGATAGGTCGCAGAAACGGTAAGAGTCCGTTGACCAAATTCCGATCATGTGCAGATGACTTCGCAGTCTGCAGTGGCCCGTGAGCGTTCTTAGCATCCTCGCGGTAAAGATACTAAGAACCCTAACGATAGATGCACAATTTTATGTCCCACGCCTTGCTTGGTAAAAGTTTTTTATAATAATTAATAATTTTTTAAAAGTATCAAAAAATTTTATGATGAATTGATAATCATTTTTGTAAGCGGATGCACGTTTACAATGCAAAAATCGCTCGTACCGTGAGGTCAATTGGGCTGGTTGCGGTATAGGTAGTTTTTGATCGCAGCGTGCGGCATCTGTTTGAGCGCTTCATACGAGGTGTGTTCAAAAAGTATCGCGAATTTTTAATTTTCGCAGGTTACGTATATTCGAATTTCGATTTTTTTGTGGCGATATGTTGGTACTCATGTCTCTCACTCATGCCGACGAGTTCGGCCATTTTGAATGTTTAGTTAATTGTTGACAGCTGCTTTGCTTGCACGTGTTTCGGCTCGTCTTCGATTTTTTCCTATTCAAAAAGATGGATAAAAGAACCTGTATCAAATTTTGTGTGAAAAACGAAATTGAGTGCGCGGATGCATTCCGAATGTTGATTGTGTCGAAAGCAACGTTTATCGGTGGTACGAAAAGCATGCCGGATGCCCGAACACTTCAACAACAGATGAAAAAATTGATGAAGTGAAGAAAATGGTCTTGGCAAATCGTCAAATCACCGCTAGATAAGTTGCTGAAGACCTAGACATATCGATTGGCTCGTGCCATTCGATTTTTTTCAATGATTTGGGCATGAGACGGGTCGCCGCAAAATTCGTACCAAAACTGCTCAATTTCGACAAACGCAGAATCGTATGAACATTGCTAATGAGATGTTGGACTCTATCCGCGACGACCCAAATTTTCTCCAGAGGGTTATAGCTGGGTATGAATCGTGGGTTTATGGTTATGACGTGGAAACCAAAGCTCCATCATCTCAATGAAAGTTGCCGCACGAACCAAGACCGAAAAAAGCGCGCTAAGTTCGGTCGAATGTAAAAGTTTTGCTTACCGTTTTCTTCGATTGCAGGGGCGTTGTGCATCATGAGTTCTTGCCACAGGGTAAAACGGTCAATAAGTAATATTACCTGCAAGTTATGCGCAATTTGCGTGAAGCAATCCGCGAGAAACGACCGGATTTGTGGAAGAACAAAAATTGGCTCTTGCATCACGATAACGTCCCTGCTCACACATCGTTGCTTGTACGCGACTTTTTGGACAAAAACAACATACTAATGATGCCACAGCCACCGTACTCCCCCGGTGACTTTTTCTTGTTCCCGAAACTGAAGAGGCCCATGAAAGCACAACGCTACGCTACGATTGACGAGATAAAGACGACATCGAAGGAGGAACTAAACAAGATAAAAAAAATTATGTTTGAAGTGCTTCGAAGATTGGAAAAAACGTTGGCACAAGTGCATTATATCTCATGGGGATTATTTTGAAGGGGATAAAATAGATATTATTGCATAAATAAGTAATTTTTGAAAAAACACAAAATTCGCGATACTTTTTGAACACACCTCGTACACAGCAATGGTTTGTATTGATCGAATATCGTAAAGTTTTCTACCGCATTTACTTTAGAGTATATCAAATTTTAAATTGTGGTATTTACATACTTTTGTAAATATCACGAATAGTTTTTATTTTGGTTGTGTTTTTAAATATAATTTGTTTTATTAGAATGGCTCGCAACTTAACAAAAAAGATAAAAGTTTTGAAGGACATTTAATTTTTGTTTAACTATCGCGTTATCTAATAAACATTTCAATTTGGGATCCAAGCAACATAAAAAATAAAAAATTTAAGTTTTTTGTTAAAATTGTAAGATCTACAAAATTATCTACGGCGGCCGCCATAGCCGAATGAGTTGGTGCGTGACTACCATTCGGAATTCACAGAGAGAACGTCGGTTCGAATCTCGGTGAAAACACCAAAATTAAGAAAAAGATTTTTCTAATAGCGGTCGCCCCTCGGCAGGCAATGGAGTATATTTCTGCCATGAAAAAGCTCATCATAAAAATATCTGCCGTTCGGAGTCGGCTTGAAACTGTAGGTCCCTCCATTTGTGGAACAACATCAAGACGCACACCATAAATAGGAGGAGGAGCTCGGCCAAACACACAAAAAGGGTGTACGCGCCAATTATATATATAATATATACAAAATTATCTTCAAAAGAAGCTATAAACTTTAATAGCATTTGAAGTTGAAATACATTTTTTTAACACGTTCAGTACAAAAGTACTGGAGGCTGCGTAGACTTTACCTTCTGTCATGAAAATTTTCGTTATTAAATAACCATCTGCCATTCAAGACATAAAACTGTAGGTTCATACATTTGTGGAACAACATTAAGACGCACACCAAAAATGGGAGAAAAGAACTCGTTCAAACACCTAACAATGGATGAAAGCGCTAATTATATACGACATACACTCGTGCTCACAATAATAGCAACGCGACATACATATTACAAAATATGTAAACGCATTAAATTAAAAAAAAAAATGTATTTTTTTATAAACATTTTTTTTAACCATTTCACACTTGCACTTTACTATACCAAAATTCAATGGGCTGTATAAAACTGCATATTTAAAATTTTGATTAAAAAGTTTGAAAAATTTATGAACATTTATTGAATTTTTTTAATTTTATGCAAAGTTTAAAGCTTTATATGTGCTTTTGTAAAAAAAGGAGAAAAAATAAATAAATAAATAGTCAAAACCTTGCGTCGTGCTGCTACTATTGTCAAAATAGGAACTTACATCCTTTGCTAGGTGTTTGGCGAGCTCTTGCTCCACTTTTTCGTGTACGTTTGGCCCCCATGGGCAGGACCTACAGTTTCATGCCGCCTTCGAATACCAGTGGGTTTCGATCCCAGGCTCCCCATGACTGGTAGTCACGCACAACTCGGCGGCCACCGTACTGATCAAAAATGCATTTGAGTTGAAGTTTACAAGTAAGGATTTTGAAGGAATTATTTCAATTGTAATAATATTGTAGTAAATTTAAGAGTTTAGAACTAATTATAACAATAATCAATACAAATTTCATTCATATGAAGGCAATCAACGTGTTAATCTATGGAGGATAGATTCTCACTAAATTTGGATCTTTGCGATTCACATTGTATACTAATTCCAACTACATACACACATGTAGGCACATGCATACATACATACTGTATATATGTAGTCGTATGAATAAGTGATGAGGTAGCGTTTAATTTTCACTTCATCAAGCTTTTCATCTTGCTATTTCCACTACAATGCACTGATATTGGCATACTCCTGCTAATATATTTTTTTAAGCATTGATAATGAACCTTATTGTAGTGTGCCCCCAACGTATCCCTGTAGTCAAATATAATAGTTGTAAACTACTTCACAAGTAGTACCAGCCGCAGACGCAACTAGTCAGCCAACTGTCTTTTTCCATACAAGCAACTGGTATTTTTTACGTAGCGATGTCCTACAAGCTCTCAATTGTCAGATTTCGATCAGAAAAATACTAGTAAAATTATGGACCAAAACCATTAATTTAAAATTAAAAAGCTATCGATAAAAAAAATTCATGAACTCTCCCAATAAAAATCTCATTTAGCAGCACTAGATTTGTTAATATTAGTCTTACATTTTCTAAGTATGGATATACAGTAGGTTCTGTTTTTATGCGGCTTTTTTTTATGCGATTTTGAAATAGTGCGGTTTTTTTTTTTAATTACAAAATGCATGTCGACCTATCGGAAATTGTACATATAAACAAGATTCTAAGCCAGCTAAGCAAAAACTCATCACAGATTACATCAGAAATGCTAACCTACAAGTATGGAACCGCCTGCATAACTATCTAGATCAGACGTGTACATTTCCTCAAGTGACGAAAGTGATTTTACGCCAAATCCTAAACGAACGCGCAACATGTGGGTATTGTCTGATTCTATTTCTGACTTAAACTTATTTTTCGATTCTGACGTTTCTTAAATAAAGATATAATTTTCAAAAATACGATATTTTGTTTATGCGATTTTATTTAATTATTTCAGATTTATGCGGTCTATGGAACGTATCTATAGTTATAATATGGGACTGACTAGTGCCCTTTTTTATGCGATTTTATTACATTATTTCAGATTTATGCGGTTTTAGCACTTTTGAAACGTATCCATAGTTTTACTATAGAACTAGTAGCTTTTTTTATGTTGTTTCTTGCGGAACGTATCTACCGCATAAAAACAGAACCTACTGTAATGGAAAAATAAAAAAATAAATATTTCAGGAGATTATCTTTCCAAAGATTAAGTAAAAGCACTTTTCATTACAGTGAATTGAAAGTTTGAAGTCAAATAAAATATTCATGAATAAATCGTTTTGTATCGCTACAAATCTAGTCCTTTTGGACTAGTTCGACTTCAGCAGGAAACTCTAGTTGTAAGCTAGTATTTTTTCTGACTAGTTTGGTGTTTCACTGCCGGGACGTATTACCACACACTTGCATGCACGCCAATATAACTACGTCAGCTGCGGCTAACAAGGTCGCTATTGACTACCACATTTATTCAGATAACAATGCCAAGTCTTCGATGGGTTTACACTGTTTGGATTAATTATTCATGAGAGTAAAATCTCAGAACATATCCATATCAATAAGTTAGTGGTAGCGAGCTTATTTTAATGTGTTTGTGACGTTATTGATATTGTGTATGGATATTGATGCATGTAGTTGTAAGCAGGCTGCAATGGGAAAGGATGAATAGGCAATTATGTTTATTGAATCGTTTAATTATTCATAACGGCAAAGAAAAAATTGTTGTAAATATGAAGACTGGACTTGTGTGCCACGGAGATAAAAAAAAATATGAATGGAAAGTTTTTCCTATTCCTACCATAAAAAAAAACTTCTATTAAAATCCATCAGTTATGAAAAATCTTTTTAAGATTGAGTAAGAAACTAACTATTTCGAGAGACTCGGATTAAAAAAAAAAATATTCTTGTTTTTTCTACATACAATTCCATGAGGGCCGTTTTACAGGATTTTTCTTGGCAATAAATAAAATAAAAATACATCTTTTGAATCTCTGCAGAAACATACATACGAAAAAAAATTTTGTTGGTGCTGAATAACGAAGTTAGAGATCGACAGCATCTCATCATTTGATTTAAAAATATTATACTTATTTAATCGAATTTTAAAGTTAGGACGAGAGTTGAAAAACAGGCTGCTTTGCTATTAGTTTGCTTCGACTAAAATCGGAAGTTTACAGGATGATGATGATCGACACATTTTCGATAAATTGGAGTTGTTAGTTGATATTTAAAGCTTTTTGAGGAGGCGTGACACCTGAGATATAGACGAAAATGTGAAAACCAACATAAAACTTGGCATAAAATGCATAAATTGTATGCACCTTAGTTATGGTGAAAAGTAGTAAGTATTTAATAAGGAAGCGTAGCACCACGCATACAAACTGAAACTTTTATACAGTTTTTCTCTGGAACCAAGAATGTTAAGGTACTGAAATTCCATTCAGTTATTTAAATTACGAATGCCGTATTTAGGGCGAAAAGCATTAGGTATTGGAAAAGGGGACGTTTCACTTCCCATACCACTTAAAACTCATATATCGTATGCCCGAAATAAAGGAATTAATGGAATATTTCAAAATCTTAAAACAATTTTTGTGGAACGAAATTAAAAAAACATGGGATTTTTGAGCTCAGGGATCCCAAATAAACTCTCTCCTATACTGAGTTTCTTTGCATTTTCCAAAGATAATGATTTGTAAACAATTTGCAAAATGCTACACTTTTTCTAAGACTAGTTTTTAATTTGCTATACTCCATTTCGGAACCAAGTATAATGTTTTCGACTGAGCTTTCGACCATTCAAGCTTAGATACTTACACATAGGTACATATGTACTCGTATACTACATAGTATATAAATGATGAAGCACTAGTTCATATCTATAAAAACGCAAGTAGTCTGACATGTATATATTTTTAATACTATGCCTGCCTATGTGCCAGTCGCTAGCCATCACATTTTACTAATTGCCCACTAGCCACAAACAAACCAAAGATATCACAAACTTTTTTTGAGTTAGTATTTTTTCAAATTAAAACAAAAAATAAAATAAATAACAAATAACTGCTTATACAAAAGTTGTCTTTGACATTTCGAGACTATTGAAAATTTCGAGGTAATTCTTGTTTTTGTTAACTCATAGTAGATATTTAATTTTGAGCTAAGTTTCTGCTGGATTAAATACTACTTTTGTACTATGTCGTCGGAACGTTTTATTTATTTTCAAGTTAAGACGCCAGATGCAATATAGATTTTACATTACTTAGTTTTCTTTTTAATATTAAATGGGAGTAGTTATAAAATGACTAAGATTGAATTTTTGGTTTCAGAAATTGGTGTAAGCTGCCTTTGGTTTTATCCGAACATTCTGCACTTTTGATTCACAGCAAAAGATTAATTGAAACTTCAAAAAGCTACCCTTATCAATAGGAAACGTATGAGGTTCTACCATTAATAAAATATGTTCAAAACCTAAAGAGTTTTCCAACAACAGGTGTCATTGGTGAGTGGATTGCGCTATCGAGAGATGATTAACGATTTTTTATGACCGGAATAGTATGGTATTGATCTGAACAACGTTTATTTTCAACAAGACCACACAAGCAACGAAACCATTGATCTTTTACGGGAAAAGTTTCTGGACCGTGTTATCTTCGAAGTGGTGATCAAAATTAGAAACCGAGATCTTGTGATTTAACACCTTGTGACTCTTTTCTTTGAGGCCACGTGAAAGAGAAGGTCTACGCCAACAGCCCAGGGTCGACTCAAGACCTCAACGATGGAGTTCGTGAGGCTATCGAGAATATGGGGCAGCCACTTTGCAATTCGGTTAAGGAAAATTTCATGAAAAGGATATTGTCCTCTAAGCGTGGTCGTCATTTGCCTGATGTTATTTTCCACTATTAACGGCATACCTTCCTCTTTATAATGAAATAAACATCCGATCATTTTTATTAAAAAATAGCATTTTTCTTGAATATCAAAATAACACCTCTGTTCGGAAAACCATTTATACGATAACCACGAAGTTAGAAAATTACTTTGAAACAAGAATGCGGCGGTTTTGAAACCTATTGAATTTGTTAAGTTTGGTTCTTTTTCAACTAGTACAATTTGCACTGGCAAAAAACTAGTCACTAAATTCATGAGTTTGGAATTTCACCACACGGTCAGTATGTGAAAGCTCTGCCTTAGCTTTTTCTATATACTAGTGCATACCCTGCAAGGAAAAGTCAAACTAGTTCAGACACTGGTGTTTAATAGAATAAATCAAACTTGTTTGCAATTGACTAGAATAATGGCAATAATAAAGTATCAATTTGGCTGCAAATTATTTGATTTTTTAGACAGGCGCATCTACGGCGATTATAAGATATTTATCGAAATCTAAAAAAAATAAATAAATAAGCGGCGCGTACACTTCTGTTGGTGTTAAGCTCCTCCTCCAATGTGTATTATGACTTGATGTTGTTCCAAAAATGGAGCGACTTGAGGAGCTTTTTCACGGCAGAAATACACTTGGATTTTTGCCATTGCGTGCCAAGCGGCGACCGCCATTATCATTTCTTTTCTATTATTTTGCTGTTTTATGCACGGTGATTCAAACCTACACACTCCTGGATGGTGGTCACGCACCAATTCATTCGGCTACGGCAGCCGCTTGAAACAAGACGCAATTAAGACAAAATGAAAAGATGATACCAGAAAACCGCACTACGATGGTGTGCATTAGCAATAAGGCGTCTGTTTCAGCATTAGATTAGCAAAAATCTTAAAAACGTAAACGTTAAAAACGAGCAATATAATAATGGAGTACAACATAGACAGGATCCAGAAAAAAAAAATACAAAAACTTTTGTGTTTTATTAAGTAATGAACTTTTACATAACCCCAAAATAATTGTAGATATATTTTTCAATTAATGTATTTTCCTTCGGAATAGATGATAAGCTTTAACAGCGCTGATGAATTAGAAATTAAATTAAGAAAAACCCTTCAATTTAATAAAAACCGGTTTTTCTAAAAGAGGGCCATTGCGAAAAAGCAACCAGCAACGTAAAATGTGGATAAATATTTTAGTAGTATTACTTTTATTTATGTTCTAAAGCTACTTCCGTAAATTTTATTTCTTTATTCGTCTTTTATTTTATTTGTTTTAACATTTTTCGAATTTACTTGTTGTGAAATTTTGAACCAATTTTTGAATGTTTAAACAATACTGTACCTGAAAGGAAATTTACTAAATTTAAAAGAAATTCTGTATACAATTTTAATATGAATATTTTATCTTAACTGGCGTGAAACTATTATTTTATTTTAAAAACAAATTGGGTCCGACTTTTTTGTGCCTAGTGTGAGCCGGTAGTTTGCTGATGCATGACCGCATAATTAACATTTTGCAGGGCATCAGGGTGTTAAAAATACCAATACCTGCTAACATGGAAAACGATAGAAACCGAATTGGTTGAGTTGAAAAGTGAACTGGTAGTATTCTATAAGTACTTCACCACTGGTATTTTTCCATGCAGGGTATGTTTAATCAATCGCCTTTCGATTCATCAATTGGATATACAAATATATATACATTCAGGTATATGTATGTATCCCCGTTTAAGCTGAAAACCGATTAGATGACGCTGAAATTTAAAAACGGTATTCCAAAAAGATGATTATTCATACGAGAAAGTCACAAAGTTCGCCGAATGGAGACGTTGAAGAGGGGTGCAGCGATTTTGTTTTATTTATATTTTACTTTTCGCGCAACGATGTACCGGGTGTTTTTCTAAGAGCTTGAGAACTTAAAATGATAACACGAAACAGAAATATTTTTGGAATATATACATATATATTTTTTAATTTGGTATATAATTTCATGGCATTTATTATTATTTTTTTTAATATAATATCCGGCATATGAACGTCACGGCTACGAGTTGAATGGTCCATTCGTTAAGCCCAATTTTCGACTACTTTTTCCATTAAATCTGGCCATAAGGCGTCAATGATGGCTCGAATATTGCAATAAATCGATTGTACTGGCGCGTTGTATGGCAAGTTGCGCCGTCTTGTGTTGGAACCAAACGTTGTCGATGTTTAGCTGACTAATTTTCTGAAATACAAGTTCAGTTAGCATGGTTCGATAGCGCTTGTCATTCACCGTAACGAAAGCCGCTTTCCCCATTTCGAAAGAAATAAGGACCGATGATGCCGCCGGTGATCTATGATCTCCGCGAACAGATTTTTTGAAAGTAAATTTCCAAATTGCGTTAAACGATTCATGATAGCTTGCCAAACCTTACTGAACAGAAATATCAACACGGTTTTCCATTTTTGGCTGTCAAACCATATTTATGGATATCGATAGTTTTCATACTGCTAAAAAAACACCCTATATATGTTTGTTTCGTTGTATTTCTGGCATGAAAAAGCTTCTCATAAAAAATCATTTGCCAGATTAAACCAGTAAATGACTTAATTCGTATTTGTATAAAGGCAATGAATTTTGGAACTTTATTCAAACCAACTTAAGACTTGAACCCTAAGTACTAAAGTAATGGCCTTAAGTACAAAACGTAAATATTTTCATATTAAAGTTTAGCTATAAACACTTTTTATACCAATCTAAGGCAAACAAAAAATTAAACTTCAATAATTTTTTTTAGTAAAGCTCTGTTTGCAATTAGAACTTTTGATTCTGTTAACACTGACAGCTAAAATAGCATCCATATATTGCCTGAAATGTAGTTTATGCTTAGACATTTACAAAATCTGTTGCTTTTCGCCTTAACAAAGTTAGGAAATATCAAAATCCAGTATTCAGCCAAAACGACGATGTCAATTGGCCGCATAGAAACTGCGATTTGGGTAAATATTATGCCAACTATTCAAGAGTCAAAACTCGAAGAAGAGGCTACTGTAAGGCTGCGCTGGAAGACATTTAAATAAAATTGTGTTCCATATATAATGACAAGGTTTGGTCTTTCCAAGATTCCAAGAGAAAAATTATTGAATAATATTAATGCGCCTTTTAATTATATCTGAATACTCCAATCAAGACCCCTAGCATGTATGATACTATAAAAAAGTTCAGGGCCTAATATATAATATTTTTGTTTCTCTAAAACATAGAGCCGCCTTATATTAGGTTTAAGATTTTTCTCTTTACTGCTAGTTAGTTAATAGTTTTGTATACAAAATTATTTATCAAACTCTTGATTTTTTGAGATTCATCAACATTTTTCAAAACGTATACCCCAATCTTAGTGCAAATAATTTTACTAATTCCAACATTTCAATATTTTGAAAAAAGTGTAAGTGGAAAAATGTTGCCTCACTTTTAATTTTCATAATGTAAGCACATACTTCGAATATCTTGTATATGAATGAGATGGTGTTTGTGATAAGCTTTGTGGTCCCTTTGAGCGTACAAGTAAACCACACAACATGCAAACATTAAACATTGGAAAGTCACTTCTCTTTACATGCAATCAATCAACATATGAATACGAGAGCTTTTTCGCAATTGGCCAACTAGCGCTCATAGAAAATAAGCATACAGTTGTATGCAAAATAATATGAGTGGCCACACCTAAAATACAAATTATTGTACTTCCTTTTCAACTAAAATATTTTTTTTTTCCATAAAACAAAACGCATTTAACTTTTACATATTGCAAGTCGTCAAAATTAAACACAAGAAAATAGTAAATAAAAATTAGCTCTTTATAAAAATATGTGTTTTAAATGATAGGAGAAATATTTTACTGATAGTTGACTGAATAAATCTTATAAACCTAAAAAATAAATAAACATTTTAGAAGATATATTTTATTGATAGTTGGCTGAAGAAATCTTATAAGCCTAAAAAATCAAAGAGTTTCATATTTTGTAGAATAACACAATTTTTTTAAACTGCTGCTGGATTCTTTTCCACGCTTATTTTCCCACTCCCATTAACTGAGAATTGGAAGACCTTTGGAACACTTTTCTATGAGAAAGACTATCATTGGAGCTGTCTTGTTGGAATATTCGTTTTAATGACACATTCAACTCGTTGAAGGAGAGCAAGTCTTTGCTCAATACCGCCACATATATAAATTAGATATCACAGTTAAGTAGATAGGTCCGACTCTGTTATAGGAGCTGTTCCATACAATGGACTTTTGCGTCTCCTATTCTTGACAGTTGTAAATCAAGATATCGCCGGACAAACGTTTTGGATTAAAGAGAAAAAGGTAGAGTATAAAAATGTTTATAATCTGGAGAACCCGTTAACCGATAACCAAATGATATATCAAATTAAAGGCAATAAAATTTGCTATACCTTGTTTTTATATTTTTTTTATTAAAATTAAACATTATATTAAAGATATTTACAAAGTTAAAAACACAGTTTTTTTGCAAATATATGAACCGGGACATGAACCATTATTACGCGCGTTGAAGCAATTAAAACTGCTATAAAGCAACACTAGTCGAAAAAATCATTCCAAACGCAATTACAATTACATTGCTATAAGTGTGCCCAGGTGCCCAGGGGACAGAAGAACGGTAAAACGATGCGCAATTGTAGTAATGAAACTACTGAAGCAGTTGAGCTTCCTTGTTCCCAAGATACGTTAGCGGAATGACCCAGATTTATATCCGGCCAAGGACTTCAGCAGCATTTCCCGAATATGTATGGTGAATGTTTATGCTGCTATGCTACAACAATAACAGCGTTGTTAAAATCAACTTGCTCACGCGTCGATCCTGGCTCATCTGTCTAAGCAAGCAGAACTCACATTGTGTTTTGATGTTTAATTTTACAGCAGTGGCTGTACTCTACTCTGTAGGTGGTAACAATCTAGAACCACTTGGGTATTTCTCAAAAAAAATTGATATACGGCAATTTGTACACGACAAAAATTCTTCACTTCAATTAAAACTGACGTTAATACTAGGAGAGCATTAAGCAGCTATATTTTAGTATCTCAACCGATAGCATCAGACCATTCATTACTAAACGGTTTCGACAACCTACGGTCAATATTCCATTCCCGCGGCAAATGGTTTTCCTCGTTACCAGAACGACCCAGATTTATATCCGGCCAAGAACTGTTACATCAACCACAACAACCGCCTTAAACCAGTCTATGCAGCTAACAAAGAGTTTCGAGCACCGAACCCAAGATGGAATAGTTCCTCTCAAACAGTATGGACTTAATCTCTACAATCACCAAGTAACATTTTAGGTTCTAAAGATTTTTATTTTCAGTAACTGGAAACACTTTTTGTTTTCTTTCCCTTGTATTTGACTTTTTGCGTGGCGCATGTAGGTTAGGTTAAATAGTTGCTCCTTCCAATAGCCCACTTGGACGAAAAATCAAATACAACCTTTGTGATACCATACAGAGAAAACCAAAGGGGGGAAAAGAACAGAACCGAGAGGAGATAAGGGAGGAAGGGTTTTGGGTGAGAGGAAGCTGATGACAACTAATTACATTTGCTTCAACCGCTTCAAGCTACTGATGAAATTCATCAGATGTGTGATATCTAAATCTGCATACCCACAGGTGTGACAAAAAAATAAGAGCTCAGATATTTAGACTTTTCGTCCGGCGAAAGCAGTACAGAAAAATATGAAAAGATTCCACCTCATCTGTCACACAGCTGCTGCAGTGACGCATGCAAGAAAATAATTTTAATTTTCAATAAAGTTTTTTAGAATATAAATCCTTTATAATCGTATCAAACAACTAAATACACATACACACTTTTGTGTACATAACTACGTACAATTTGGCTGCAGAACTATGCATTATAAGTACATACATATGTACATATATAACTTTTGCATTAAGGAACATGCTTCACAAGCGACTACTTGAACTATACCTAAACTATTCCCAAGGAAAACGATAAAATGCATGGTGGACAACACATAATACATCCAATAAACTCAACTAGAGGTAATTGAATATCAACAATCAATGGTGAGCAAAAGGAAGTGTACGCCCACAGACCTGTCCACTTCTGTGAAAGCAGTGTACACCCCGACCATACTTGCCGCCCCTTTAAATCATCTGGCTTTGGCATGTCCGACAAATTGCTTGACAGCAAAGGTATTACGAATGTGACTGAGTATCAGTATAATAAGTGTCAGTACGAAGAACCAATGATGTTTACACGTTCTCCTGTTTGTCCAGTTGATTGTGCCATCAGTGGAACAATATGTACACTTATTTATGTATGTGCCATATAAGGAGTGCCCGAGCAACTAGTCTTTGCACAGCACAACAAGCGGAAGCTTGACGTTTTGTTCTGGTGTTTGGTGGCATTGTTAATGGCGTAGTAATAGTATGCCACTTACCAAGTATATTAGCATTGATACGTTAATGGCTGCAATAATGTGTACGACACAAGCTATATAATCGTGTTACATAGTTATATATGCATTTATGTACATAAGTGTATGTATTTATGCCTGAGTGCCTAGCGTGCGAATATGTGTACTTGAGGGGAGATGACCAAGCTTTAAAGTCAAACATAAAGGACAATTTATATTCACAGGTATGCTTGAAAGAATGTTTGCGCGAGTGCATGAGCTGGAAAACGCCCAACAATTTGTCCTTGCAAGCATCATAACGTCAAAGAATTCGAAAGTACACAGCACATAATGAGGGTGGTAGTAGTGCGGAAAGCGCATACAGAGAAAAGGCGGCGGTTCAATTTATACAAAAAATGTACTGCACAAAAAGACAGAGAGGAGATTTAAACGTGATGCAAGTACTATACACAAACAAATGAGACTTCCACAATTTTTAACCCATGACTAAATAAATATTTTATACGTTATACCCAATGTAAGTCAGTTCTATTAAGGGGTAACACCACTCTACACGCGTAAAATAAACACGATTTTTAAAGAATTTTTTTGTGTAGAAAGAAAAGGAAAACAATCACTCTGATTTGGGAAGTTATTACTTATATACTAAAATACAAAACTACAAAGTTTGATCGAAAAATTTTACAAAATGGCGGCATTGGAGACATTTTTGTAATGTGGTTTCTCTTGAAGGAGCTCCGCGGCACGCAGCACAGAGGGTGCAAATTTTAATCTGGAACAAGGAAATTTTTTTTTCTTAATCTAGATAAGAATAGCTAGAGAAACACGTAGGGGATTTAAAAAATATTTATTTTTGTGGAATTAGCAAGCATTTGAAGGAAAATACTCTATTTTGGACTAAAAAACCGGCACTTAAATAATTATAACAATCGTTTAAATTAATCTATCGAAAATCCCCTACGCTCTTCTCTTAAGGGGGGAAGCTGGTCTAGAATTTTGAAAAAATCGAAAATTTTTTTTTTGTCTTAAAAGGTGCTTTAGGGTCTTAGAAATAATATACCAAATGAGGGATGCCAGCAAAAATGTCTAAATGCCCAAATTTTTCATTCGACGGCAGTGCCTCGCAGGTATGCCCCGAACGCTACTTACAACTTTAAACGCGTTTTTCTCGAAATCACTTTTTTTAAACTGGCCGAAGACATAACTCGAACAAATCTTTACCGATTCTTACGAAATTTTGACAATACATTCGAAATACCTTTCTCCGGAGACGTACGTAGGATTTTTTATTTATATTACATAGTTTTTTTTTTTTAATCAACAATTTTATGTCGTTCTTTATAGTGAAAATTGTAACTTTTTGTTCAAACGTGCACCATTTCGCGAAAAAACAAAATATCGAAAAAATCCTACGTACGTCTCTTTCTGTTGTTATATAGAAACTAAAAAAATTTTATTTTTTGATCCAGGACAAAAATTAAGGAGTTTACGTCTTCGGCAATGGACCCACTAGAAAAAATGGCGCCTTAGGAGAACTGCTGGACAGCGGCCATTTTGAAATTAATTCAGACGAAAAATTTTGTATTTGTACCATGAAAGCTATATTATTAAACCTATTTCACAGATTTTCGATTGATTCCTTTGTTGAGTCAAAATAAATTCATAAAATATGCCCATTTTTTGCGCTCTAGACCAGCTTCCCCCCTTAAGAAGGTTATTATACAGACGTAGTGAAAAACCTGATTAAAAATATTTAAAATTGTTTGAGTTATGCTGCGTGCCAATTTCAGAAAACGTGTTTTGAGAAAAATTTGGAAATTTGGAGAAATCGTTAGGTAGCAGTCACTAACGCTTGGTTAAAAGCTTAAAATATTTATGAAATAAACTTTGGTAACGTATAAAACTTTTTGTTCTGTATTTTAAAAGGTTCAAAGAATTTTTTTAGCTTATAAAAAAAAATCAATTTTTTGAAATTTCTACAGTGGTGTTACCCCTTAAAAAGGCTTTAAATCCCATTTTTGAAGGTGCAGTGCAACCAAAAGTACTGGATTAAAAAATTTAACCCTTACTTTTTTCGATTTAAAATTACACAAATATTTTGTTTTTGCTCTTTCTTTTATTTGTATAAATAATAAGAAGAAGACATAAAAGAGGCGAGCAAAATAGAATGCGACTACCATTGCAAGCGTTTAATTGAACGTTCCCACTGTAGCTTACTTTTGGGTCGGCAGCAAACCCTGCTGCCTAGCAAACCCTAGTGTATTTTTGAGCGCAAACACCAGCAAAAACACTTGTCAGTTCACTAAGTCCTGTCAATGCGACGTAATCATCGATCGTTATTGTCTAACTCTCTAATGGTAGCCCCAAGAAACATGCTGCTTCGACAGGTTGGATCCAGAGGCAGTGGGGTGTTAGATGAGTGGGCTTTATAACGCATGTGAATAGGTGGTCATATATTGAGTATGTCTAGGTCGATTCTGGATAAGTAGGAGTTTAACCTACTACAATATCCAGACCTTTAATTGAGCCAATTACGCAGATCTCACGAGGCAAATGAAGCTCTTGCAGAAGTTATTTTTGCAATAACTCCCAAGCAGCAGTACAATGCGGCCAGACGGGTGCAGCGGTATTTAGTACTGACTGACCCAATGGTTTAAATGTCGCCAGCAACATCTCCTTGACTTTGCCCCAAGTGATGCCGACTAATGTTTTGAGGGCCTTATTGCGGTTTTGGAACTTAGTGGCGGTGCGGTTGTATACCCTGAGAAATAAAGCAAACTGTCGAAGGCAAAACCCAGAATTGTGGCGGTAGTTAATGGTCGGTATTGGTGTGTCATCGACTTTCACCTTTAACTGCAGTTTGACCTCCTTTCTCCAGGTTGTAAAGATGGTCGTCGTGCATTTAGTGGAGGGCGAGATAAGCGTTCACTTTGGAACCCAAGTCATCAATTTTATTGCCGAACGCCATTATCGAACAATCGCCAGCATAGGAGAAACTCTCTTTACTGGTTGCGGGAGCTTCCAGATATAAGAGTTGAAAGGAAGGGCAAAAGGGCACTACCCTGCGGCGCACCTTGCTTTATCCTCCTCTGTTCTGGAAAATGTGGTTTCGAAAGATGACAGACGATTCTCAATTACACAGATAGTTCAGAGACCACTTCTTCAGTTTCGTCGACTGTTGGATATAATCTGGTTGCGTGGAATGACTGTGTGAAAAGTTAAGGATAGATGGCGCTATGTCCAGATTAGATTTTTTTAATTGTGTATCGAAAAATATTTATATTTATAAAAAAACCAATAGCAATCAAAAAAGGAACAATCATCATTGCAAAAATTTTGGCATAAATCAAACTAATGTAATGACAGAGTTGCAATATGGGGCATTAAATTGTAATAACATATGAAAGAACAAGGCAAGATTTCAGAAGAAGATTATGTCCGCGGTGGAAATCAAATATAAGAGGTAGTCACGCACAAATAAACCCGGTCAACGGTGGCGCTTGTGATGTTCAGTACTTACATATACATTGCATGTGTAACTTACGCATACTTGTGTGATACATTAAGTATCTACCTAGTTATTTAACCGTCTACTATATTTCATATAAGACGGGAAAATTAGGCAGAGAGCTGAAGACTTTAATATTCCCATGAATTCACCCACTTAAAATATAGGTGTGCGCATGTAAACATACTTATTTAAATTAGTATACGCTTGTATGTATGTCCCTTACATATACAAACAGTTTTATTTCTTGGACGCACTCCAAATGGGAAATGGCATGAGCACAAAATTATGCATGTAAGCATGTATTTCACTGAAATCGCAATTCACATTAGATGTTGAATGAATGAATGACTGAGCATAAGTTTTCATATTTTTATTTGTTTTATTTATTTATTTACAAATTTTTTTATCGCCAACGAATATTTTATCTTGTGTAAACACATATTTTCTCAGACTTATTCTGAAAAGTTTTAAACGAGTATGTACCATTTGTTCTTTTAAACAAAATTTAAGCATTTGGCAAACCATAAGTTAAATATGATGGGCAGCATAAAATGTTGAGCGGAAACTTTGGTTACATATGTATGTACATATTTCGCTTAAGGATGGTCTAAAGGCATCTAATACACATGCATAATATAGGTATATGTATATAATGTATGTGTGTTATAACAAAGAGGCTGGCAAGTAATTTAATAAATTGGATTGTATTTATGTAAATATTCATAATTTTCCTATAATAGGTCTGTTCGTGAAACCATTGTTACAAATTATCAAGTTTTGGTATTTATGTATCTACAAAACTTGCAAAATAGGGGGAAAATTAGAGAGCAAAATCAGAATGAGGGGAGTTGGAAGTTTTTACTGTATAAATTTTTACTTGTAAGAATTCGCAAGTGAGAAAAACAGCTTATTGCAAAGTAAAAATATACACGAATGAATATTTGCGCATTAATGCAAAGTTCTAAATTTGGTGATTAAACAATACGCGCAGGAGTAAATTATAAGAGTAAATTATACCCTTGATGAGAAGAACAAAAAACAAAAACATAAAACTTCATACCCAAATTTTGTTTGTAAATTTTAATAAAAAATATTGGAATTATGATGAAAAGTTTGTGCAGTTTTTCTAATTTTTATATAAAGTTTGAAAGTTAGATTTACTTGGTTTTTGTTATACAGTCTGCTATATTTTAACAAAAAAATAAAGATAATAATAATAAACATTAAAATAAAAAAATACAGACAGTATGTACATACATACTTAGATATGTACTATATCATGTAATAAAAATGTGTTCAAAACCTACGAAGGGAAGCATTTACTTAAAACAAAACGCATTCCAACTAAATATAACCAATATATGTATATGTATTTCTTTTTGCTTATAGCACATTATCAATATAATTCTAAATTTAAAACGAAAGATAGAATATACATCCGTTAATTAATAAAAGCCGCTTCCACAAAATTGCATACATTTCCGAGAAACTACTTCTAAGAAATAATGACAAAATATATTTTCTTAATTGAATAACGGAAATTCCCCTGTGCTGGCGAAAATAAAAATAAGCAAATCAATTCAAACAAATGAATGAACAATTTTTATTGGCCACATTATTAGGAACGAGTTGGCGGAGCGTTACACTTACTTTCGGAGAAGCGACAGAAGTGTGTGCATTGTGCCTAATAGTTACAGGTAGTACGCATAACGGATTCTGTGCAAAGAAAACAAAAACAAAAATGCTCACAAATATTAGGCACTAAGTAAGTGGGCGATGAAATAAGTCGGAAAAGGATCCACTCAACATTTCTATAGAATTTTGAGTTTTGTAGGGAGGTAACTATGCACTTACATATGTACATACATACAGTTTGTCTCATAATTCTTTTTACAATGTATTTTCCTAGCAGATTCGACATATTGCTTTGTATTTCTTTTTTTGTAGCGACTTTGCTTACGCCTTCTATTTGATCCTCTACACAAAAATAGTTATTTGAACGAGCAACACACAAAACCAACCACGAAAACCAAAATGTGTCATATTTTGCTTCGTCTCAAATTTGTTTTCACAGCTCGAGGAAACATAGAAATATAAGCAAACACCAGAAACTTAACTGTACTATGTTACATCAGATAGTTACAAGTGATTCATATTGTTCATTACATCGCATCAACAAAAAAAAAAAATTGTGTAGGAGTGAAATTAGTATATAAATGGTTTGTAATAATTACCATAAAGGAAATCAGCAAAACAAATGGCTGCAATGTTTTCTATTAATACAAGAACAGTGGACAACATTATAAATCGCGTAGGAAACGAAAATTGGTTAGAGTTAAAATACAACAGAGGCAGACCAAAAAAGCTCGCACCAGGTATGGTAAGCTCAATAGTGAAAGAAATTTGCGGAAAATCACAGTGCAGCCTTAGGATGATAGTCGCAGATTCGGCAGACCGCCACAGTGTGAAGGTAGGTCACGAAACGGTCCGAAGAATTCTCTCAAATTTTAATCAAGAAGTGCAAGAAAAAAGTCACTGCTATCGCATGCTAACGTTGACAAACTATTTCATTTTGCTCTAACTCACGTTTTGCACTCAGTGAAAAAGTAGAATTTTTTTTTGGATTTTTTTATGAAACAAAAATTATGCTATATAACCTCGATGAACCCAACAGAGCTTAAAGAAAACTGCTAACAGCCATAAAAAACAAGAACATTATTAGCAAAGTGAAATTTGGGAAGCTAAGTGTAGTGTAATGGGATGGGGTTGTATTTGTAGCAAAGAGGTTGGTGAAATTGCAATTAAATTACTGATCCAAAAAATCCCAATAAATTGTTATCCAAATTATACTAAAATAATTATCCAAAGTACAATTCTTACACATTTCAGGTCTTGTCAGTTATTATGTACCAAAATTGCTCAAAACTACTAGATACTCCTGCCCAAAGCCCAAATAGCAAACCAACTGAAAATTTATGGTCGCATTTAAAAAAGAAAATGACAAAAAGGTGTCCTACGAATAAAAAGAACTTGATATGGTGCGTCAAAGAGGAATGGGGAAAGATTCCACAGAAATATGACCTAAAAAAACTATGCCCAGCAGGTTGCAATCGGTAAAGATGCTGCTGCATCTGTTGATATGTGAAAAGTATTTTGAGACAGTGCGGAATATAACATCTATTTTTCAATTATATTTTACTAAATCACTTTTAATATGGCGAAGAAAATAGTAAAGTAAATAGTAAGTTTGTTTTGTTACAAAAAAAATACGTGCATTACTTTCGAAACCCACTTCAAATTTTTCCTTGTCAAATTTGTTTTTATCAAAAGATTTATGAGACAAACTGTATGTATGTACATATGTATAGTAAGTAAGTAGATATAATACGTAAGCATGTGTGTACATCTTTCGTTGTGAAAAGCATCACGATAAAAGCAATTTATTTAAAAATTCGATAATGAGCGATGCGCTTTAAGAACCCTCATATGCATAATGAGGAGAAGAGAAGATATTTTAATGCGAAAATTTTGAATTTTGAGATTTTGATGGGACTTAAATTATAAGAGTTCAAGATACTCAATTTGCTCAGACTGTTAATTCTTTGTGCAATTAGATAAATTTTAACTATTTGTTTTTTCTGTATTTTTTAGCTAGTTAAGTTTTGATATATTATTGTCTTTACTTAAAAAAATATAATTCATTGCATAACAGAAACATCATGAATAGAAGTTCCAAACTTTGTACCAAATCTACAAAAATTTAACAAACTTCAAAAATTTATTATTAAAATCAAGTTTTAATCAAAATTTGTATAATACGTGTGGGCATGCAGTTTTATAGTCCATTCAATTTTACAACTTTTTTGCATAGAATGGTAAGCATAGACTTGTGTACAAGTAGGACAGGGTTATGAGAGAAACTATGTGGTAAAATTCCCCTTTTCAAAGCTTTTCGCCAGCCTTCGTTTATCTCTAATATTAGGAAACATTTTATATGGATCGAAGTAAAATGTAAAATGAGGAGAAACCTGATGTTAAGACATTACATTACTTTCTAAAAAGAAGTTCTACACCAATTACCTACCTTATTGACTATCGCGAGAGTCATCAACTCAGCCTGATTCAAAACTACCGAAAAAAGGATGCAGAACAAACTATCCAAGGCGAATTTATTATAGGCGATGACATCCGCATATAAGTGAAAATATAAATGTATTTTGTTTTTCCTTTTAGATGTTCCATCACCTGCAATAAATCCGTCTTGAAACTAGCTTTCGTTTATATAAATTGAACAGACAATTGCGAATGAGGATGAACTTGTCATACTTATACCTAAATTCGATGGAAAGTACGTACATCATTACTTGAGAATTTTCCTAGAGGGCACTTACATGTATATAATAGGCTTATACATTTATGCATTTGGTATCAAATACGTCTACAATTAATTACATACAATATTTTGCGTTAAAATATGCCATTGGCACAAACCTTAACTGTATTACTCGTCTGTCGAAAGAGGCGAAATGAGCCCGGGGAATCGATGGTGTACTGACGCGCCAAACCACTATGCACGACGCTCGATTGTCGAAACCAGGGTAATGAGATTTTCCGACGACTTTTTTGCGGTTTAATAGCTGGTGCGGAAAGTGAATTTGAAACGCCAATTGCGCCACCAGCTGCGGCTGTATTGGGAGTAAAATTAAAAGGTGAGTTGGATATGGGGGAGTTGCTGTTGTTGCCGGTGGCAGCAGAGGATGGTGAATGGCTACTACCACTCGTCATTGGCTGTAACTCAGTGTTGGGTGTTTCAGCGCCTGTAGAAGGACTAGGAGATGGATCAGTGGTGGCAAAGGAGGATAAACTTTCGCCATAAGCACAACCAACATCACCAATGACACCGTCACCGTCACTACCATCACCATCAACACCGCCACCGCCGCCCCTGTCTGCTTTCTGTTTGTTTGTAGTTGGTTTCTTGCTACCGCTGGGCGACGCGCTGCCATCCGGATGATCGATGCTGCTGATGCGCTCGATAATTAATTTTTTAACCGTCTTCATTTGTTTTAGGTGTGCTTTTTTTCTCGTTTCCTTTTATTAATTTCTGTAAGTTGGTGATTTGATTATTCGCGCTACTTAAACGCTTGCAAATATTTATTATTAATTGTTTGTATATAAAATCGAATAACTAAAGCTAACGTTGCATTTGGTTTGTATTTTTTGAGCTTTGTTTAGATTGCAGCTAATTTTGTGACTTGATTTTTCTTTCTTAATTTGTGCTTTGGTGTGGATATCTTTTCTTAAATTATATTATATTTGCTTTTGTGTTTTTTTAGGTTTTATTATTTTCCTTTACCATAAAATTTGTTTAGGCAAACGTATACCGTTAATGTTGAAATAAATCACAGATGTTGACACTTAATTCGTAACACAAGAATAATATCGCATGGACACGTGAAGCTCTGTTGCCGACACTTATCCGCATTTAACTCCAAAAACATATGCATGTAAAAACATATGTAGTATGCAGGTAAGCATAACAGTTTTTTGCACTTTTTTATTTTTTATTTATTATATATTATATGTATAAGGTAAATATTAAAATAAAGTAATGTTTTCAATACTTTGCTCGACGGACGACTGTTTCACTGAAATGAGATTCTATCCATGTAAACCACCTAACGACTTGGTTCGATTTTAAATTCTATTGAAAAATTAATAAACCATTAAAAGTGTCGGTGCCGTTGTCGTTGTTGCAAATGAAAAAAGTAAGCATGTTTGTGTATTTGTGAATACGTTACAATTTTATCGGCTTAAACGTTGTTGTTAGCATGTTGCTCCTTTTCCTCTCACCTTACAACGTTTAAAAATAATTGACAGTCGTTGGCCAAAGCGAACTGGAGTCACATGAAAACCCACCAGCAGCAGTATATATATGTATGTAAAATCGATAATTTTCACAAAATGCGGACTAGCATGGAGAATTGTGCGAGTGTGCATGTTCTATGCATGTGTGTAAGTTTAAGTAAACGAGCCACTTGTGATCCATCGCTGACTATGTTTATATGGTATGGCAAACGAATTGGCAATAGTTACATGGACATTTCCTTAAAACTAATTTTAACCCTTTTGCATCAAAAGCGACTATTTACGTCAATTTTCCTGGCTACTAGCACCGGAGATATAATGTAATGTCAGCGAGTGATAGTATAAGATCACACAGATTGCTGTGAAAAACACGAAAAATTACAGAGTCCCCCCCATTGTTACCATCAACATTTTCTGGCCTGCATTTTTCAACTATCATACCAGCAACGTCATTGGGTCAAGCTCAATAGCCTTGCGTTGTTTGTTTAAAAGAAAAGGAGGGAAACTATTTATCAGTGCGAATGTTGTGAAGTGGCTATATGCATCCCATATTTCAAATATTACCATACTGCAAAAAACTAATAATAAATAATGCTGAAATATGATGTTTTTTTACTTCTATACAATTTTACACATAAAAAAATTCGGCGATATGGGCCTTTTTCATATTTCCATAAGATGCAAATGGGTTAATCTAACCCAATAAAATAGGAGAAATACTGAAATTAATAATAATGAATTAAAATAAATAAATAATTGGCGCTTACACCCCTTTTGAGCGTTTGGCGAGCTCCTCCTCCTATTTGTGATGTGCGATGTTGTTTCACAAATGGAGGGACCTACAGTTTTAAGTCGACTTCGAACGGGAGCTGATTTTTTATGAGGAGCTTTTTCATGGCAGAAATACACTCGGAGGTTTGCCATTGCCTGCCGAGGTGCGACCTCTATTAGAAAAAACTTTTTCTTCATTTTGGTGTTTCACGGAGGTTAGTACGTACATTCTCTCAAAGTTCCGTATGGTCCGTAGTCACGCACCAATCCATTCGCCTACTGCGGCCGCCTGGGTTGGTTATTGAACTATTTTTTTGAGTAAATAATAGATTATTGTTTTTTTTTTCATTATTACTAAAATTTTTAGAAGGTCTCTTTCGACTTGTGTGGAAATAATTAAGGGTCTTTACTAACCGGGTCGGCAAGTGCTTCCTGATTTTAAAGTGCCCATTAATCTTTAGGTTTTCTCTTTTCAAATACGTGTACTTTTAATGCTCATAAGAAAACTGTAGTTTTTTTTTCTGAATTCATTTCCCTTCAATAGATATAGACCACTGCAGAATATCCGATAATAAATTCATAGGCTATGAAATAGTTAAGGCGCCAATTCAACAACCATTGTTATAGTAACACTTATTCAGACGTCAGAAGACCAGTGAGGTAGTAAGTCCATAACGCGGTGCATTAATGGGCGCAGAATACCAACTAAAATACTTAAAAATATATTAATAAAAATAAAAATAAGAAAATGAACAAAATCTATTTGCCTTAAAAATCGCAGAAAGCAATAGTTTCTAATATAATATATTTAATAAAAATTTATCTAATAAAGCAATATCGCCTAATATCCCTTAGTCTTCAAAATGCCTAAAAATAATTTGTTTAATTTTCGGTCAATACTAACTAAATATTATGAGCGAAACCAAAATTTCTTACGTACATGCAATACCTTACATACTTACATGCATATATGTATGTGAGGTTGCATGAGACTGTGTGACTACCGACATAATGGCTGTGCATCCCAAAGATGTTGCCTTGACTCTTCAGCAATTGGTTGAGCTGACATGCACTGTTTACACGAAATACATACATCTTTTAACCTCACTATAAACAAAAAAACTTTGCAAATTTCGCTACTGATTACTTGAGTTGCTCTCAAAAGCTTAGCACGGCATGCACGTAGGATGTTTACTATTTTGTCGCCTTATGGGAAATGTAGTTAACAGAAATGCCCATTTTGTCAAACTTCGTCATGTCGTAACATATTTCGAAAGAAATTTGCATACACCGGAGAGGGAGAAAACATAAAACGAATTATATATATATATATATATATAATTGGCGCGTACACCCTTTTTGGGTGTTTGGTCGAGCTCCTCCTCCTATTTGTGGTGTGCGCATCTTGATGTTGTTCCACAAATGGAGGGATCTACAGTTTCAAGCCGACTCCGAACGGCAGATATTTTTGAGGAGTTTTTTCATGGCAGAAATACACTCGGAGGTTTGTCATTGCCTGCCGAGGGACGACCGCTATTAGAAAAATGTTTTTATTAATTTTGGTTTCACCGAGATTCGAATTAACGTCCTTTCTGTGAATTCCGAATGGTAATCACGCACCAACCCATTCGGCTACGGCGGCCGCAACGAATTATACTCAGTAAAAATTGATTGCTTTTAGAAAGCCTCTGTAGTTAAAGCAATTCATACCTGGACTAGTAAAAAACAATATCCGGATCATTGTAAGAAATTTCAATGCGTATTAGCCTTTTGCTAAAAGTTAGCAAACATGGATAAGCTGTAAATGGAGTAACTTACATCAAATGGTTTTTGCATGTTAAGAGCACTCCGAGGTATTGGGATCGAGTCTAGATCTTATATTAATAATACACAAATGTAAAAAAAGCTATCCGCAAGATGGATGCCACATTTGCTTGCAATTAAATTCTTGCACGCTTCGTAGCCATAGACCATTGACTATAAACCCCAAAATATCGAGAAATGCAGTCGAAGGGGAACGACGGGTCTATAAGACAACGAGGGGGCATCAAAAAAAAAAAAATATTAATATTGAATGAAGTGTACCAAGCAAATAGAAAGCTGTGTGGAAACATAAAAAAGTTGTTTGCTGCCGTATGGTTTTACTTATTTGAAATTTTATAGGCCTTGAGCCACTCTCGCAGATCATTTAGAAAGCTGAGCGCGAGTGGTTACCGAGCTCTAACGAATAAATATATTCAATAAATTGTCTTGTACCCAATGATTATTCGGCACAAGTGATCACTTGGATGACCCAGCAGCTTTTTTTCTGACGTTAGGTTGTAGCGGTTGTTAACTTAGTTGTCCATGGGGAACGTTTATGCTGCTACCACAATAACAACAACTTATATTTATCAACTTACATTATTTTCTTCCTATGGAATATTTCACAATAAATATTTTCTGCATTAATACCTGTAAAACTGTAAAATGAATCTAGTGAATTTTTCATTGGGCATTATGCACGCTTCATATATTTACCAATTATATATGTATGCACATGCATATACATACATACATACACGTACATATGTAAGTTCATGCATAAAGTGTGTTATTTACGGAATTTGATTGTGTTAACTGATTAGAGGGACTTGTAGTGATGTTATCAATTCGGTCAACAATATGAACAGGGTCTGTAACATGAGAGGGGGAATTCAATGTCAGCAACAAAACTCTATAAATATCAGAGAGCAACTGTAACCAGTTTCCTTAAATAAGTTCTATTAATTGATGTTATTTTGAATTGAAGTAATACAAGGGCGCTCAAGTTTTTTTAAACCATTACTAAAACTAGCTATTTATTACAAACATTGCTTTAATTTGCACTCACACGAAAAAATTAGCAAATGCAGTTTTTATGAAAAAAAAAGTCGAAAACTAATTAGGACAAGCTTTGTATTTACATATTTTGTTCCCATATTCCAGTGTATAATCGCATGCAACGGGGATTTTTGCCTTGCCCGTTTGCATGATATTTACTTTAATAAAAAGAGAAAAACCGAAACCTTGAAGAAAAAAGTATAAAAATTATACACGACAAGCTTTGGCCCGGTGTGCGCTCGCTTGCCATTATACCTGCATACATACCTACATAAATACTTATATACAGTTCGCGGCATTTAGTTAAGTGCTGATATTTTAATCCATATTTAAATACAAAAATACAAATACATTTATTTATGAATGTGCCCATACAGATCTGTGAATATTTTCGAAACCACTGCGAACACTTTTTGATAGGATGGGGAGCAGATTTAAGCGAATACGGAAATTTTGAATTTATCGGCGTGATTTAAAAAAAAAACTGTATGGATTGCATATATTCAATATGACAAATGCTGACAAATCATCCAAATTCTTGCTATTTTCATGCAAACCATTAACTGTTGTTTACAATGAAATATAAATGTATCCACACACATATTTTTGAGAAATATAATACGCAAAACACTCACTCCTCAGTGAATTTAGGTATCTAGTGAGAACTGAACATTTTCAGTAGCAGTCTCGAGCTCCCAAATCCACATATTCCGTATGAGTAGGATTCGCCATTTAAAGTACTACCTGCTTATACCTAAATATAATGCATCACTACCTCCCATTGACTTTTAAAATCAAAGCTGATCCTAATAATATAAGGAATGCGGTTACAAAGGGATTCCTTTCATTACGTAAAGTCTGAAGGTTATACGGGATACAAAAGATTTTCTAGCTCACAGTGTCTCTAGTGATACCTTATAACTTATTTTATTATAAATATAAGTATTTTCTTTATAGTTTGTTGCAGTTAGAACTATGATCATTACTAAAAAGTTAAGCTTTTCAAGCTCATACTGCTGGTTGAAATCAATTTTAACAGAATACAAAAGGCAGCGCCCATCTTGTACCACTATTCCGCGCTCATTGCATTTAATAAAATGTCTATGTGCGAGATTACATCCGGGCAATTCATTCGTAACACACGTTGTGTAATTTATTCTACATCTTGCCTTCTTGCAAGAATTTTCACATTTCTCTCACGCAAGGACCCAGTGCGGCGTCACGCAAATATTACTCTCAAAAAAAACCTCTTTGATGGGCGCAATCTTGTATTCTATTCTATCATTCTTGCCCAGAGGCTTAAGTTAACCGATGTCTACGCAAGACATCTCTACATCTTTACATCTTATAAAACTAAGTCCCAAAATATGTTAGTATGGTAATATTTATACACAGAATACTCCAAGTTTTTCTATATGTCTTATGATATGCCAAAATGTGTTAAAAAACCATACAATTAATCTTAAAACCGTAGCAAATCAAAAATAACTCACTAACTCGTTAAAACCTTGAAATGTGTACTATAATTCTGCATTAATAAAATTGATCAATTATTTCCAACTACATATTAAAATTATAAAAAAAAAACAAAGAAAAGAAATAATCTTGTTCGCTGTGTGCCACGTCGGGTATTTTCCAGGCTTCTATGTGCTCAAATGTATTGTAGCTTCTAACGAGCAGCAGAATCGCACTTTATGTAATCAAATCACCAAAAGGAGGCAAACGAAACACTTTGTAAAATATAAGAACAGTAGAAATGCAAGTGAAGGAAACCAAGGCGGCGACTGTAAGTACTGTAGTCCTACATGCATACATACAGTGACTTACAGCTATTTGATGCAGGTAATACTTTTTTAGAAAAAAGAAAATGACTCGATGTTTATTAAATTTAATAAAAAATTTATACGACTTGTAATGAGATATGTACGTACTGTTTACCACTGCAGAAAGGACAATATCAAAAACAAAGCTTGCTGAAAAAATGTAGAAACAAATAGTTTTCTCATTGATATATACTCATAGCTTAAATGATGCTGTGTATTTTATATTTTCTCTGAGAATGCAATAAGGGTGAAATGTATTTTTTCCTCTTTAGCTTAGCGTCTTAAGTCATTCTCAAAAAATTTTTGTAAAGAAAAGTTGAAAAAAGGGACGACGTTATTCGTCATTATAAAGAGGGCAAAGCCAACGAAAAATAGCAGAAATTGTTGCTATTAGTTCCTCAACTGTCCAGCATATTATAGAAAGGTTTCGCCATGAAAACAGGTTAAGTTAAAGAAACCCCCGATTTAAGCGCTCCAAAATTAACGAACGAAATCGAAAAATACTTAGGCAAGATTTGTAACCCTGAAACTGTTCGTAGAGTTCTGCGCGAAGAAAATATGGATGCATGCGAATCGCTTCTGAATCGCAACAAAATCGACCCGTTTTTGAAGCGGATGGTGACTGGCGATGAAAAGTGGGTCACTTACGACAACGTGAAGCGCAAACGGTCGTGGTCGAAAAGCGGTGAAGCTTCCCAGACGGTGGCCAAGCCTGGATTGACGGCCAGGAAGGTTCTTCTGTGTGTTTGGTGGGATTGGCAGGGAATCATCCACTATGAGCTGCTCCCCTATGGCCAAACGCTCAATTCGGACCTGTACTGTCAACAACTGGACCGCTTGAATGCAGCACTCATGCAGAAGAGGCCATCTTTGATCAACAGAGGCCGAATTGTCTTCCATCAGGACAACGCCAGGCCACACACATCTTTGGTGACACGCCAGAAGCTCCGGGAGCTCGGATGGGAGGTTCTTTTGCATCCACCGTATAGTCCGGATCTCGCACCAAGTGATTACCACCTATTTCTGTCCATGGCGAACGAGCTTGGTAGTCGGGAGTTGTCCACAAGAGAGTCCTGTGAAAATTGGCTCTCCGAGTTTTTTGACAATAGGGAAGCGAGCTTCTATAAGAGGGGCATTATGAAGTTGGCATCTCGTTGGGAACTCGTCATCGAACAAAACGGCGCATATTTGACTTAAATCGCATTATTATAACCAATTTTATGAACAATTGAAAATTCAATAAAAATACCGCAAGACTTTTTGGCCAACCTTATAGAAAGGTTTCGCCACGAAAACAGGTTAATGGAGTATCCTTTTTGATTCAGAACAGCTTTTAATCGGGAATTCATATATTCTACAAGTTTTGCTGTATAATCGGAACTAATTTTACTCCATTCTTCCTGTAGTGCCCAATTCTGATCAAAAGCATTAGAAATATAGTGGTTTCTTATTTTATTTTCCAGCACTGTCCACAAATTCTCAATAACGTTGAGATCTGGATTCTATGCAGGTGTCTGTACTACAAGTGGTCAGTTCCAGATAAGCCAAGTTTTTATACCAATACTAGACGTATTCACTTGGGATCGTTGTCTTGGTAGAACCTAAACGAATCCCTAATGCCCATTTTATCCGCACTTTGCACTAACTACTACTATGTTTCCTTCGATAAATGTTAAATTTCCGACGCCTGAATAGGGCATGCAACCCCATATCATCACACTGCCCCCGCCGTGTTTAACTGTAGAGAGCAAATTACATGGTTGAAGCGCGGTGTTTGGTTTTCTCTAAACGCAGGACTTCCCATCAGACCTGAAAAGGTTAAATTTGCTGTCATCCGCAAAATCAACGGACTTCTAGAACGAAATGTCTTTGTTGAAATGTTGTCTGCAAAAGTCTATTCTTTGTTTCCTATTACGAGCATTAATCAACGACTTATTTCGGACAGTCCTTCCATGAAAATTTTCTTCGCGCAGAACTCTACGAACAGTCTCAGGGTTACAGATCTTGCCTAAGTATTTTTCGATTTCGTTCGTTAATTTTGGAACGCTTAAATCGGGGTTTTCTTTAACTTAGGGGGGAGCCTGGTTTATGAGGTCTAAAAATTGCATCTCTTTGCGATTTTTTTTTTAAGGAAAAAATTAATTTAGCACTGCAAAGTTTTTTCTATCTTTTAATGAACATTTAAAAAGTATAAGAAATTTTTGTACTGGTTAAAATAAGTTGAAAAAAATGTTTAACATAGATATTAGTAGAGCGCTGCAACGCTGGAGTTTCCAACTGGCGTACAAGATACAGCTCGTAATTATTAACTAAAGCAAAAAATTCAAATGGATTTCTAATTATCATGATTTTTTATTCTAGATGAACTAAGGAAACTGAGAGAAATTCCAAAATTTCAACTTTTTGGAGGTTTTAAAGAAAAAAATGCCTTTCTATAAAAAAAAATTCACTTCAACTTGGTATAAAAATCTTGAACAATTTTTTTTAATCTATTTTGTTAGTTCAAATTTCATCTATTTTGCTAGTTCAAATAGAAGAAAATTTAACTGAAGGGAACAAGCTATGATTCATTTCAAAAGGTCCATTAGTTTTTTTTCATTCATGTACGCCAATTCAAAGATATCATAAAAATGAAAAGTCGAGAAAAGAAGATAAAGTTTGTACTATAGCTGTCCGGTCACAGCGTAACTACCTAACGTCGCCTACTTTTGGCTTTGTATCTACGGAAATATTGAGAATTAGGCTCTGTAACTTTGTGTGAATATTCTGAAATATATTAGGAATCGCTTAAAACGAAAAAAAAAATTGATTTTTTTGACCTTGTAAACCAGGCTCCCCCCTTAAGTATAAGTATGTGTTTACGTTTTTGAATACTTTTAATTTGGTGCATCATTTATGCTGTGACCTCAAAACTGTAACTGAATTATTTTAATTTGCCATATCTTTCTTAAGATATTGTTATTTTTTGTTATTAAATAAAACATGTTATTTCACAATATAAGATTTTTTTCTGTAATGGAAATATCATAAAATATATTTGATATTTTAATAATTTTTTTTTGGCTGCATCAAATAAGCTGTGAGTCACTGTATGTGTGACTACTATGTATGTTTTAGTTTTTAATTTTAGTAAAACTCGGATTTTCGATATTAAGAGGGCTTTCACAGTCGCGGATACTACTTGATACTTAAAGCAAAGTACTGCATAAGACAAATTTAACTGTATTCGATTTTAAAAGAGTTAGTAAAAACGAGCAAGGAAATAAAAAATTGCGCCATCTTCGGTCAACGGACGCAGAGTGTACGAAGGTAGTGTACGAAAGTAGGCAATGTGAATTGATTTGATACAGCAGCTCTCTCTACTACAGCTTAGCCTTGGCGAGAAATATGCAGGTTTTTGCTGCTTATACATAATTCTATACTATTTACTATTTCTTGCATTAAATGCATTTATTTCTGTAAAATTCGTTTATTATTCGTTATTTCTGATTGTTTTTCACAAGCCTTTCTTTATGCAGATTTCACCCGTACATAAATGGAATGCTAATTAAAATAGTAAAGTGTAAAACATTGTAAACTGGGGAAATATTGCAAGTGAATTTAAAACTGAAGCTGTTTTTTAGCTGAAACTTTTGTATGTAAGTAAGTTTATAACTGTTGCACGTGCTTACTAATTCTGTGCCAGAATACATTTCATTTTTTATTTACAAGTAAGCTAAGAGCAGTTACTTAGCGGTGATGTAAAATTGATGTGGTTGTGAGATTAAATTATGAATGCATTAAAGCCAGCATTTACGTTTCTCGGAAACTATAAAACTATAACTGCGAAGAAACATATTACATATATATGTATATGTATATGGAATTTCTTTCTAAACTAAATTAATGGACAGAAATAATGTAAAAAAAAATTATTTGCAATTGACTGACTATCATCATGTTAGGAATTCTAAAAAGGCCTTTTCTCATCTTACGAATTAAGTGAGCTTTACTAATACAGCCCATATACCGTATACTATTCCTAACTTAAAAGTGCACTTTGCCTTTTTGCTAGATAAATTTGGGACTTGCAGTCTTGAAACTACAGTGGTTATATCTGTAAGCACAACCAACTGCAACATCACTTGAAATAGTTTCATTTAGGTGTCCTAGCCACAGTTTTTCAATTCACACATCAATTAACCATCAATTTATTATATTGTTTCACATTAGTTTCACAAGCTTGTGAGAGAACGAAAATATGTCTATCGTCTTGTTAAAGTAGGCTGTAATGTCAAAGGATGGTTGAAAATGTCCATATTTGTCACGACTGTGTACAAAGCGAGCTGAAACCCATATAATGGTAGAAAAGTCGGAATTGGTAGTAAAGATGGTAAAGCTAAACGTGCGATTAATGAGAATAATAATATTATGAGCTACTACCGCCTGATCAAACGATTGATTTCTCAAAGCGCTAAATCCCTCTATATATGAATGTATATGTAATATACAAGTATATCTATATTGGCGCTTACATCCATTTGTTGGCTGTTTGGCCAAGCTCTACCTCTCATGTGTGATGTAAGTCCTGCCGTTTTTCCACAAATAGAGCTATTACGGTTGTTTTTATACCATCTTCATACGGCAGATGGTTTTTTATTAAGAGCTTTATTAGTCACGCAGCAACCCATTTGAGTACGGCCAGCCGTTTCCACGACAGTCGGTTCTACGTTGCCGAAACGACCCCGATTTATATCCGGCCAAGGACTATCACTCCGGCAGCATTCCCCGTATGTAAGTATGGGGAATGTTTATGCTGCTACAACAACTACGACCAGCAAAATCCTCTCTTTTCATTAAATTCAACTCGTGGCAAATTAAATGAATTTATGTTTATACCAATTCTGTTAGGCTATCAAAGAAAGGTTTGCAGATATATTCCACAACAGAATTGGCCAGTTAGTAAGAAAAGCAATTAGTCGTTCCCACGACAGTCGGTTCTACGTCACCCGATTTACATTCGGAATGTTTATGCTGCTACAACAGCTGCTTGTCCAGTTTTAGATATTCATATAATTGGCGCTTGGCTACTTGTTTCTAGTTTTGAGTATAAAGATTGGACGGATATCACGAAATTTTGAGGTCTCGTACCAAAGTACATAGACTCGAACAAGAAAGTTTTAAATGTCTTGCACATAAGCATAGGTATATCAAAGGCGCGACCCTTAACAGATTCAATAACAGTCCAATTAATATTTTATACAATGGTTTCAATCATCGCTATATGACGATTCACGAATTTGAATTTAATACCTATGTACAAAAATGTTTCTTTTCCATTACACAATTTTTAGCATAATGAACAATTCGAGCAAAACACAAAAGCAATCAAATCAAACATTGGATACACATAGCAAAACAAGCGAATCACGGTACGGAAGGAAGGTATGTTTTAATAATGAGAGAAGTATGATAAACAGTTGCGAACAGTGAAAACATTTATCATTTCGGTATGAAAAATGAATGCTTGTGAGAATTACCGCGTGCAGAATAACCGCAACAGAGCGGTGTATTGGTAAAGCAAGGAAATAGAGAAATGAGACTCTTTGAAGGGGAAGGAAATTAATTTGATGGTTTGAAAATGTTTATAACTATGTATTGAAGTATGAAGCAAAATGTAATAAAAAATCATTATTGTATAGCGCAAACGAGTATAAACATCAAGACCTTGAAGAATAAGAGACGTGAGCTGCAACAAAATTATGAGGCTACGCTAGGCGTAGTCCTTACTGGGTGAAATAACCAAAGAAAGTTTAGGCAACTCATAACCCTCCCTAAGGACAAACTGAGAATTCTTATGGGCAGTCCTGAATGTAATGCTATAACGCGAAGAAGAATGAAATATCTCAGCTGGAAGAAAGGAACATCCGCTCAGACTATCCCAGCTATATCTATGGTTTACTAAGGGAACTGGGTTTGGATGAGGCACTGTGATGAGTAGAGGGCACAAAAGACCATGAGGTCGAAGTGAAAACCTCCAAAAAATCTAAATCGAATCTAATGGCTCTGTAATCACACATCCTGTCAACCAATTTTTGCAGCACATTTCCTATAGTTTTTGTCCCCTATTTAAACAATGACACGAGTAAATGCCTTGAAATTTTTTTGATTTTACAATTTTCTGTTCAAGCGTTAAGCGAACCATTTCATGCTACGGTACAATGATATTAAATTATTATTATTACTATGAAGGAATTTAGCACTCTGACATGAAAATCCATTTTGCCCTCTTCATGGACTGAGATTATTTTTCTGAGCCCAACTTCCTAAATGAATTTTAGTATTTGTCTTATTTTTTTAGTTTTATTTCCTCCTCTGGTAAAATATTTTGTTTTTTTTTCTTTTTTGTGGCATTTGTTGCGATAAATCTTATGGGATATAAATAGGGGAAAATTTTCAAAGGGCATTCGTTTATTCTTACTAGCTCGTATTTTGAAATGAACCATTTATACCTAAATACTGATGATTAGATGCATACGTATTTGGTTTCAAAGTCTATATCAGCGGATGTTTACTTCAAATGCAACTCTACGTTGACTAGTTTCAAATTAAATTAATATTCTAATGCTAATTTCTTTAAGAACATTATTGGTTTTAATTGAGAAACATTCAAAGTATTTTTAAACATCTGTTTAATACAATTTAATTTATTGATCGAATTCTTAACATTTCTGCCTAGTTTTGTTTTGGTTCAGCCAATACAGTGTTTAGGAATGATTGGGGAATTCCCCTTAGATGTATTCTAATAGGACTATGAATAAGTTCGTGCGGTTTTACAACAGATGGCGTAACTTGATTATTATTCCATCGATCCACATTTCCAAACATTCATTGGAGAGCTACTGTCGTAAGGCACAAACGTCAGTATAAGTTTTTTATTTGAAGCGTAAACAACAATATTTTTACCACACTTGAAAATGTCGAATTTCGTGCCAAATAATGTGTTTTTGCGGGGAATTCTTCTTCATTATTTTAATATGAAGAAAAAAGCAGCCGAAAGTCATCGTATCTTGGTGGAAGTTTATGGTGAGCATGCTCTATCTGAGCGAACGTGCCAGAAGTGGTTTGCACGCTTTAAAAGTGGTGATTTTGGCTTGGAAGACGAAGAACGCGAGGGTGCGCCGCCAAAGTTCATGGATACCGAATTGGAGGAATTGCTCGATCAAGATCCGGCTCAAACGCAAGAAGAGGTTGCAAAAACTTTGGGAGTTGATCAATCAACCATTTCCAAACGTTTAAAAGCCATGGGAATGATCCGAAAGGTAGGCCATTGGGTGCCGTATGAATTGAAGCCAAGAGACGTTGAACGCCGTTTTATGGCATGCGAACAACTGCTTCAACGGCACAAAAGAAAGGGTTTTTTGCATCGAATTGTGACTGGCGATGAAAAGTGGGTCCATTACGACAATCCAAAACGTCGGGCAACGTATGGATACCCTGGCCATGCTTCAACATCGACGTCGGCGCAGAATATTCATGGCCTGAAGGTTATGCTGTGTATCTGGTGGGACCAGCTGGGTGTTGTGTATTATGAGCTACTGAAACCGAATGAAACGATTACGGGGGATGTCTACCGACGACAATTGATGCGTTTGAGCCGAGCACTGCGAGAAAAACGGCCGCAATACGCCGATAGACACGACAAAGTTATTTTGCAACATGACAATGCTCGGCCACATGTTGCACAAGTGGTCAAAACATACTTAGAAACGCTCAAATGGGATGTCCTACCCCACCCGCCGTATAGTCCAGACCTTGCGCCATCCGATTACTATCTCTTCCGATCGATGCAACATGGCCTGGCTGACCAGCACTTCCGTAATTACGATGAAGTCAAAAAATGGATCGATTCGTGGATTGCGGCAAAACCGACCGAATTTTTCACAAAGGGAATCCGTGAATTGCCAGAAAGATGGGAAAAAGTAGTAGTAAGCGATGGACAATATTTTGAATATTAAATTTGTAACCATTTTACGTCAATAAAGTTTCAAATTTCAAAAAAAAACCGCACGAACTTATTCATAGTCCTATTACATACGAATTCTATTTGAAAAAACTGATTTTCGATTTCACAGCTAAATTTAGAGCAATATTTTTAGCTTCTGAAGGTGGCGCTACAACAACAACTCCTGAAAAACCTCTACTAGAGAAGAGAAAAAAACATCTGCATTTTACTGTCATAACCTCGCGCAAAATAAGTCAAGATCAGATTTAAGAACTACTTCATAAGTGAAAAATCATGCGAAATCATGTGAAGCATGGAAAACAGGCATAATTTCATGCTCCAAGTCCAACTGAGTTGTTCAAGTGATTTGTTGTATCGATATGGTAAAGCTCCGTATTTCACGCATAGAAAGTAAGGTTCGGGTAAAACAACTAAAAAGCTAATGCAAGTTAAAGACCAGGTACAGGAAGGCAACGAACTCTATACTAGGTACTTCAGCTCAGAATTCTTTTAGGAGTTATATAACTTCTACGTTTATGCCTTCATGCTTACTTGTTTTGCATGAGATACGTGAAGAAGTTTGGTACAGAGAAGTCGCAAAAAAACATTTTGATTACCATACAAAATCGTTATCGAGGTAAAGGGACGCCTAAGAAAATAATAGTAAACAGTAAAATAGTAAATATAGGCAAAGTTAAATAATATGACAAATATAACAAAAAAAAAGCTCTCGAAAAGCAAAATATACGAAATTAGCATATTTTTATCTCCCACTAAGTATATACAACTACACGGGATATTTATTTCAAAGTATTTCTTTTAATGCTATTTCCCATAGCGCAACAAAATATTCGCAAAAATTATTGTTGTTTCTCTGTATATCCACATTGAATAGTTTAACAAAGCACAGATGAGCAGACAGTGAATTTCCTATCAACAATTTAAGTTGTGAACCATTAATCATAACTAGAAAATCTGTGTTGTTGCGGTAATAATATTTCTTGTTCGGGGGATCACTGTGATAAGATTTTTTTTATTTTTATAAATATAATTGATTGATTGATATTAGTGTGAAACAAATATGAGAAGCAAATGTTTTTATATCCCCTCTTATTTGTATATACCGGCTGTAACAAAACGAACCAAAATATTTAAGGAAAAAGCAAAACGTCTAAATAAGCAGACAAAAACAAGTTTTTGCATATAAAACGCTTTTTAAATCTATATAAAATAATATATTTTATATATAAAAGATTTCTCATGAAATTTCAAAATCGCATCAACCGTTTACGCTAAACTTATTACGGTAAACTTAGGGCCGTTTGTCCGTTAACTTCTAATATTACAGAGCACTTTATCGTGACGATTGACGATAAACACTTGTGCTCTCTCAAAAGCTTGCAAATTAATGGTTAATTGATGTTCCCTTTAAAATTTATTGTTGTTGTTGTAGCAGCATTAACATTCTCCATACATATGCTGAAGTGACAGTCCTGGGTCGGATATAAATCCTGGTCGTTGCGGGTCGTTATTTTCATAAAATATGGTCAAAAAAGCTTTAAAAAATACATCTGCTTGTAAGAATATCAGCTTACAGAAAATTTGAGATTATTAGTTGAATAACTTTCAGAAAGCTTAGCATAAACACTATTTGCAGATGGGATAAGATCACAAGGCTGCTGAGGGAAAATGAAAATGCGCGCCATAAATGGAATGAAAAGTAGCCTGTCAATCTGCTAATTTGTATTCAAATCTAAATCTAATTTTTTTAAATGTGACGGAGAGCCGGAAAAGAACCCTTAATATCATGAGGCTTATCTGGCAATGTAAATTTAGGGTAGTGACAAAAATATTGTTTGAATTTAATAAGAAAGAACTTAGAAAAAAAGTAATTCTTGAACTATAGATTTACATACATATATGGAATATCACTATTAAACCGTCGGCGGCCGCGTGAGTGATTTGATCAAAAAGCTCCTTATGAAAAACGTTTTGGCGTTTGGAGGCCGCGTAAAATTATAGATCCCTATATTTGTGACGCAACAATAAGACATTAAGACGCACAAGCTCTAACAAAGGATGTACGGGTAATTATATACCATATAGTTATAAATTGATAAAATCGAGTGTTTTTTAAGAGCTTGAGAACAGAAATATATTTGGAATGAATTTATTAGAATTTGGTAGACAATTTCATGGCATTTATTTTATGAATATAATACTCGACATATGTCCGCCGCGGCTACGAGTTGCATGGTCCATTCGATTAGTGCAATAAATCTGGTTGTATGGCCTTAATAGTGGCTTGAATATTGCATTAAATCGATTGTTAAGCGCTTTGCATGGCAAGTTCCGCCGTCTTCCTTCCTAATTAAAAAATAAATAAAATAAGGGCAGACGATGCTGTCAGTGCTCTATGAAATTCCTGAACAATTTTTTTTTCAAAGGAAATTTCCACAATGTGGAATCGTTGGTCTGGCATTAAAAGATGGCCAACCTTTTTTGAACAGAAATGTGAACAAAGTTTGCCACAGTTTCTCTGTCAAACCCTAGTTTTCGATATCAATATTTCTCAAGCAGCTAAAGACACCCGATATAGCATAATCAGACCTTCACGACTCACTCCAGTAGTCACATATGGGATGATTTTAACAAATATTAACGTAATTTATTATGTTAAGTAAAAAGTTTTTGAATACTTATTTTCTCAGAAATCTATTCGCTGCCATTAATGGAACGTGATACGAAAGAAGTGGAGCAAGAAGAGATTCACCATAGTTTACATTCATTTACATATGTATATATAGTATGTTGGTACATATAGTAACCGGCTCTAATGAGCATCGAAAAATACAAAAAGAAAGTATCTATAAAATCTAATGCAGCTGTTACTTTCTACGCTTCTAACATTTCGAGTACGCGAACAAGCCTGTAAGTAAGAGCGCTTGCACACATTCTGTCAGAAAATTGCAGGGAATTGGTGATTTAATAGCCCATTTAAAAGTATTGCCAAAATTGAACAAATATGTTAGTTGGTAAACAAAGAATATCACAAAAGCTGTGCGGTATTTGCGTGAAAGATGCTTAGACTTGGGGAAAAAAATCAAGGCTATAATATCATTCTGAACATATGGTATTCACCTGATACGGCTCCGGCAGCCTCTTTTCTCTTTACAAAACTTAAATTACCAATTCAAGCCACCCCTTGTCAGTCGATAGAAAACATAAAATACATTAAGCGGCGAGAACTTAAGTCCATTCCGAGAGACATTTTCATATTTAAAAGATATTTTCATGAGTGGATTATACGTTGAAAGAAGTGTATACATAAGTACGAGTATTATATAAGAAGGAACATACCTTGAAGGCGATACACAAAATTTGAGTAAATACTAAAACTTTTCTGTTTTATCGACCAATTTTCGATACTTTTTTAACCAAATGTGGTTATGTCCACAGCGCTCTTGAGGAATTTTATTGCACAAAAGTGCGTTTGTACGCCTTTGTGAAATTTTATTACACAAAAGTGCGTTTGTACCAGGCAGAGGATAGAAGGGTGTTTTTATTTTTCATAGGAAAAACAGGGGCTCCCGTCAAGTGTACTAACTACATACATGTACATATACATACGTATTGTTGCTATAGCATATTACATGCATATGTATGTATGTGTATGTGCTTCTCCCTGCGGAGAAATTGGTTTTCGGAAACTGACAAGCTCTTAGTGAAGTAGAACGCATGATTAATTTACTCGCCTTTACTTTTTCATGCAAGCAGCTACTAAATGCACATAATGGTTTGTTTATCGATTTTTTTTAACAACCACTAGATAGGAACTAATTCTAAACTAGTTTAACTAGATGCTATTCTCACCATAGTGGTTGTGCAATAATAAATTTGGGTTTTCCTACATTAATAAAATAATAATAATAATAAAATACATTCGTTTTTATTGCAGCACTATTTGTAATACATATTTTATGTATATTTGTATATTGTATATATTAATATGAATGTATGCGCGCATGTGTGTGCGGGTATTTGAATGAATATCCCAAGAAATGCGGATTTGTGGTAAATCTGCAGATGAGAGCTGGCGCATTATGTGTTCGTCTATTTTATGACCTCCAAGCCAAACAACGAAAGACCACTTAACCGTCCGACAGCACCACCTACCACCAATCACCATGCCACTTTGCCACTTTGCCATCAGCCATAGCCAGCCAGTGCCGGCAGCATATTTTACAAGGCATGCGTTACGAATTTGAGAGCTGTATTTGCCGTTCGTTTGCCTTTTTTGTGCCAACTTTTCTTTTGCTGCTGCCTCTTTTTTGTTTGTCAATTTTCTATATCATTTTATTTCTTTTCAGCTGTTTTGTTTTGTGGTATATAAAAGTTTTATAAAGAATACACATAAGTGTGTGTGTGCATTTGAGAGAATACGATTGCTATAAGAATATTTAAGTTATCAAAGCATCCCATAGATGATATCTAGCATAGATTTAACGTTTAATATTTGCGCATACCCAAACACACGCGCACGCACGCATACATACACGTACGTGACCATGCACACACTCGGAATTTCGGCAATTGCTTTTGGGGCTGCTGGGGCGTAAGCGGATAATAGATTTGATAAAACCGAAAGCTTCAATATTCTAAATGTGATCCATAAAATTTGCTTGCGCTTGCATTTTTCCCCTATACATGTACATTAGTATATTATAAGAATAAGTGTGTGAATTTGTGTATGTGGTTTTTTCCTTTTAAATCAGACATTGCTACTGCTGGTGGGTTAATCAGCTCACTAGCATTCTTGCAATACTTTATCGGTCGGCCGTTTTCTTATTTTGTAAATTTTTGTTTTTCAAGTCACTGCGCGTCCATTGGTTGTGCGCGTCAAGTGTTGCGACTTATGTATTTACTTTGCAAAACTGCTCACTGAGTTTGCTTAATTTACTGATTTGATTCCTTAGAGTTCTTTTTTTACATTTATTTTGCACTTTAGTAGCAACAATTGCAGATTAGATAGTAGCTACCCACTTTCACACATTACTTTCAATAGTCAGTACATCAAAGTATTGGTAGTTCACTATAGCAACAACAACAAGGAAAAACACTTGAAATACCAATTAAAAGCTTCGTTGAATATTGCAAAATTCAAAAAATTATATCACTGCAGCCAACATTTTCTTTTACCAAAAAATTGCACTTTTTCACTCTTATCGAAACAAAAATCGTTATCAATTTTTATCTCCAAAAAAATCACTGGACCGACGAAGAAACGCGCATCATCGTAAAGACAATAGTATTAAGTTGAAGAAGTGCAGTCGCCCGCAGCTGCAGCAGGACCAATAGTGAGTGGCCAAAGGAATAGTTTTCCTAGTGTTTTTTGTTTTTTCATTTAGTCGTAGACGCGCAGTTGAAGAAAATATAGAGCTGTGCCTGTGAAGGAGGTGGCGCACAAATAGGTAAGTAGGCTGAAAGAAACAGCGGCCGTAGCAGCTACATAGTCCGCGAATCGCCAGAACCATCAAACGGTCGTGTGACCGACCGTGAGACTGTTTTTATCACGACCAACCGACACAATTTCCGCACCGCGTTAGACTGTATGCGCATTTTTTCGCACATAACAAAACACCGTAACTGGAAGCCGCTACGGGAAGTCTACCACCAATTTGACTCGACTCGCAAGCAAAGCGAGCGAGCATATGAGTTTAAGAGTGGGAACACACGAACTGCTCCTACCGTCATCAACGACGACGAGATAACATAGTTCTATAGTTCAAATAGCATCGTCGGTGGTCCACGCACGACCGACCCACCGACCGAACATTGCTCGCTGCTGCTAACGTTGCATACTCGGGCACTTTTAACCCCACAACACCCACTATTACTCTAACGTGTACTGAGGTTGCGTCGAGCAGCTGTAGATGGCATGTGAGAACGATTTTTGGTAATGAATAGCAGCAAAAACAATAAATACGACTCGGAGAAAGGGTAAAGCTAATGCGCTGTGTTAAAAAGGAACTCTCGAACATGCTGAGAGATTGTGGAGAGAGCACTTTTTACTCGCTCTTCGTAAACAAATTCTGCATTGGCGTAAAAGCTCATTTTTTCTCAGTTGTTGTTTTTGCATAACTTTATTATTATTCTAACAATGCGCCATATTGTGCTTACAAGTAGGTAAAAACAAAAAAAAAAAAAAACATGACTGCTATATCTACAACTCAAGTGGCGTATAACGAAATTAATAAAAAATAATGCGGCGCTGATGATAAACAAACAAATAGAAACAACAAAGATCGAGGAGTGAGATAGGCATAGCTAAATAATGTGAGGCGCACTAGGCGCTGGCATACAAATTTCACTCATAAAAGCTCTAACGTAGTTGAAGAAAATTGGGATAACACTGATCTCAAATTAATGCCACCATGAACAGGCAGCATCTGCCAAATATTAAAACGCACACGTTCTCATGAATGCATTTATTTAGACGACAGCACGATATTTTGGCTGCAGGACTGCAACTGTTTAATTGCAAATCTATTTCTAATTTGTTGGGCGGCGACTGTGAGTAGATGTGCTGCTGCCACTTAAAAATCGAACGGGTTGTATTCAAAACTCTTATGTGCAATATTAGGCATTCAAAATTCTGTGTTGTAAAATTCTACGTGATAAAATTCTTTGTTGTGAAATGATGTACTGCAAAATTCTGCCTTGCAAGTGCGCACTTCTTTTCATTACCCGCACAATTCTCAGACCCTTTATCATTGAAGGTTATACAAGGTGCGGCAAAATTAATCATCCAATTTTGTTTTTAAATAATTTTTTTTACTAAATACAGTGTGACGGATATTTTAATTTTGGTCTTTATGCGTTCCATTGTTTGTAGGTTTGTATACTGCAGCTGTCTAGTTTGTAATTGACAAAAATTATAAATCTTCCGATAGAGTGATTAATTTTACGACACCCTGCAGCATAAAGCTTTATTTTTAAATTAACTAGAGCTATGTTCAGAAACTGTTTAAATTATTGTATTATATTTTACCGATAATCAAACATTCACAATTCTTCCTGCCTCGATTGTCATACGCTAGCATAGGCAAATGCAAAAATGCAAAATATGTGACAGTGTTTTGACTTGTGCAGTGAGCAATGTTTCGATATGTATAGCACAACTCCCCAGCCCCTTATTTTTTGGTTTTTTTTTTTAATTGAGCTCACATAAATTCGTTAATTGCATATTAGGTTGCAAGCCTGAACATGGTATCATTGTAACACTGACAGCCATTTCACCCTAAAAAATAGCATACACCCAATGCCATATTTTCGTGGCACAAAATCGATGCAATCGATTGAACAACTTTTCCAAATTTTGAAATAATATATAATTTTTTCTTTATTGAATAAATGTATAATTTTGTTTTTAAATAGGTTATGATGATAGGAACACTCGCATGTGATTGGCAAAAAGCCAAAGCGTTATTAGATAACTACATTTGATGCTATTGTTTCGGTGAAAGCAGCAATGCCTTTTTTTAATATTGTAGGGAGCCATAGTTATTGATTTTCGTTAGTAGATATTGACAAAATGAACTTGAAAGATTTTTAATTTTAGCAGAATTTCATATCTTGCCTCACAGCTCATCACAAAATCTATAATTCGCTCATTCACCGGCTCTGAGCTGCGATTGAAACCCGTTAGACTTTTTTGTGGGTTATCCTTAAAGACATATCTTAAGCTTATAATCTAAAAACGATTTATGCCCTTACACGAATATCGATCGAGCCATTCGTGAGATAGGACCAAAACCGGTTTCCATAGAAAATGAGGTTGACGGCTGTTGTGTAATATATACATATATAATTAAGGCTAAACAAGGTGATTGCTGGTTGGCACATAACAAAGTGAGAAGACTATTTGAAATAAGACGATACGGATGACAGCTTCTAGGGCCCTTAACATTCTCTGATCGATTTTTAATAAGCGGTATAGATTTTAAATCAACACTCTACGACATGGCATAAACTCAAGATAAGCATTTGGTAGCAGTTCAAAAACAAAAATAAATAAATACAAGAAAATATCATGCCGACATATTTTTTCACTAAATTAAACGAAATTTTCTCTCCTTCGTGAATAGTGTGCAAAACTATTAAGATTCTAAATTAAGATCTACTTAAACGACTCTCTACTATACGCCAGGGTATCCTTTCTAACTTATTCCGACCGAGTAGGAGGCAATTGATAGAAGATGAAGGCGGTGAAATAACTCCGAGAACAACTTCAGTGATTAAGCTTAAGCGGTTGATAGCAAAAACCCTTTAGTTAATTTACACCAGATATTTACAATACGTCAAGTCTTGGAAAAGACACTTTTTTTTTTTATTATTTTACATTGCGACTAGTTACAAAGAAAAATTTTATTAACTAACGAGCAATTTGTTTAGAATTTAGAAAATAAGGTATATACAACAATTAACGCTGGATTAGCGAGAATAGTGGCCTCCGTATTGACGTGGTTTTTTAACCTTTCATCACGGTGTCTGCCACCGAGTCAATATTTAGGTCTCGTTCAAGATCGGAGCTACGGATATACCACGGAGCACCGACTGCACATTTAATAATTTTGTTTTGGAGCCTTTGTATAGATTGAATGTTACGCAGAATTTGTTTGTATACAATCATTTTATTATTGGTGGATAGTGCTGATTCCTTTCCCATAAGCCAATACATATTTCTGTATTTTAATTCCATTTCTTCTTTCTTTTTCTTTACATGGGCTTTCCATCTTAGCTTGGCGTCTAGAGTCATGCCCAGATACTTTGCAGTATTTGAGTATGGCACCTGTTTACCATTTAAATATATTGGAACATATTTGATTTTGTTTTGGGTGAAATTTATATGCACAGACTTGCTTTCATTTAATTTAATATGCCATTTATTGGTCCAGTCATATATTTCATTTATGGCTAATTGTAATTGTGATGTCGATGTGTTTTCCGTGTTTCCTATCGAAAGAATAGCTGTATCGTCGGCAAATGTAGCTGTTACGCAGTTTGAATTGCATGGCAGATCGCATGTAAAGAGCAAATACAATAAAGGGCCAAGTTCGCTTCCCTGGGCAACCCCTGCTTTGATTGGTTTGAGACATGAATATGAATCTTCTTGTTTTACTCTGAAGTAACGGTCGGATAAATACGAATGTAGGATGGTGGAGTACTGCTTGGGTAGCAACGCATTTACTTTCTTCTGTAGCCCATAGTGGCATACTTTGTCGAACGCCTTGGATATATCAAGGAATACCGCAGAGCAGGTTTTTCTTTCTTCAAAAGCATTTTCTATTATTCGCACTATCCTATGTACTTTATCGATAGTCGAATGCTTCGTGCGGAATCCAAATTGGTGCGTCGGTATAATTTTTTTGTTTTCTATTATTATGTTGATCCTTTTGATTAACAATTTTTCCACCATTTTCGATAGTATTGGAAGAAGGGAGATAGGCCTGTATGATGTTACATCGTGAGTATCTTTACCTGGCTTATTGAACATAACGACTTCCGCTGTTTTCCAATATATTGGAAAATATTTTAGCTTAAATGTGGTGTTGACGATATTCGTCAATACAGCAATAATATTGTTCGGGAGCTGTTTCAATATTTCAGCAGTAATGAGGTCGTAGCCTGGCGATTTTTTTATCTTTAGATATGAAATTTCTTCTAATATTTCGTCTTGTGAAACCGGAGGGATCTCATTTATAGCATTGCTATCGCCGTCGTGATCCATATCATCAGCCATTACCGATCCATTTGGTGTGAACGTCTCCTCGAGGTAGTTTGCGAATGTATCTGCTTTTTGTTTATTTGTTTTGGCCCACTTGTTGCCATGTATCTTGATGGGTGCGTTCTGAGATAACGGTTGTTTTAATTTTTTAGTACATTTCCACAGTGAATAATTTGTCTTCCGTTCATTTGTTAATTCTTGCAGGTATTTTGTGAATGAACTGTTTTTGTACGCTTTAATTTCGTCGCTAAGTTTTTTGGTTATTTTATTTAACTGAGCTTTGTCAAGAGGTGATCTTGTTTGATGCCATCTTCTTCGTATTTTCCGTTTCTTCAATACCATTTCCTTTATTTCTTTGGTATACTTGTGACCTGAAATGGTTTTCCTTATAGTTGGTGTACTCTGCCAAGCTGCGCGTTGGATGTTATTTGTCAATCGAAGTACTTCGTCATCGAGTTGATCCTTTGTGTTGATTATCGGCAGGTGGTCATCTGGGCCTTCCAAAATGTGTTTAAAGTAATCCCAATCTGTAAGCTAGTTAGTCAGTTTAAATGGATGTTGTATTGTCGTTACATTTTCGTGCAGTGTTAGATAAATAGGAGAGTGATCTGATGACATATCCATGCCATTCTCAATGTTTACATAAGCGGTTGACACTTTTTTAGCGATGAAAAAATCAATTAAGTCCGGTGTTTTATGTGGATCTGTTGGCCAGTACGTTGGGCTGTTCGTCGATATAGCAATGCATCCTGTCTTCTTAAGTGCATCGTAAAGTTCTCTTCCTTTGGTTGTTGTGAGTCGCGATCTCCAGTGAGTATGCTTGGCATTGAAGTCGCCACCCATTATAAATCTATTCTTGTGGCTGTTTATCAGTTCAATATATTGGGCGCATTTGATTGTATGTCGTGGAGGGCTATATACCGCGGAAATTGATATTTCAGTTTTGGCGTATATCGTAACAGTTGTTACCTGGAATTCTTCCGTGAATGTTTTTTGGTCTTCGTGATGTTTCAAGTTTCTTTTGATGATAATTGCACTCCCTCCTCTTGCACGGTTGCTAGGGTGGATAGTGTGATAAAAATTGTAATTTTTAATTTTTATTGATGACTCCTTTGTGAAGTGTGTCTCTGCAATCAAACATACATCCACTTTTGGAGAATCTAAAATAAATTCTAGCTCTTTTTGATGCTTTAAAAGCCCGTTTGCGTTCCAGAGTATTACTTTCAGGAAGTTTGGCATTATGACTTATTTTGCAGATATTTTTCGACGTTTTGCAGTCTTTTTTCGAGTACCAAATTGAATTCATGTTGTTTTGTAAGTTTCTCTAGGATCAGTTTCAAAATGTTATCTTCCTCAATTTTGTTAGCCTTCAATGTATCTGCAAATGTAAGCACCTTTGGTGCCGTATCTGATAATAGCAGAGTTTGCTGTTTATTTTCTGTTTCAGGTAGCCCATCTTTATTATTCGCTTCAGCTACTTCTTTGTTTGGGTGTAAAGTTCCGGTAATACCTTTATGTTTGTTAGTTTGCTTGTCACGTATCTTTTGTAGCTCTTTTGCTACAATGCAACCTCTGTAACTAGCCGGATGGGCTTCTCCACAATTGCAACATTTCGCTTGATGTTCCTCCGGTTTTGTGCAGAGAGAAGTTTGGTGCTTGCCAGCGCACTTAACACATCTAGGTTGCTTTCCGCAGTAGTTATGGGTATGTCCGAAGGATTGACAGGACTTACATTGGGGTATAAACGTTGGTTGTCTAACTGGTTCAATATTGACTACTGAATGCAATAATTTTATTTATGTCTTCCGAAGTTTCAAATGTAAGAAGGAACATATCAAGCGGTTGCTTAGTTTTCCATTTTAATTTGTTTATCGCGTTGGTTATTTTTAATCCCTGTTTATTCAAGTCGGAAATTATATCCTTGGGGTCACATGAGTGGTGTAAATTTTTGGCTATGACCTTAATTGGTCTTGAATGCTTATCTTCATAAGTGTACCATGAAATATTTTTGTTTTTCAGTGCTTTCGTAATTTTCCTATAATCATTTGGGTCCTGGGTAGCTACTTTGTAATATTTGTTGCTAAGCAGTTTAATTTGAAACTCTTCGCTTGCCTCAACTTTCGCTATGTTAAAAAGCTGTTGGTAATTACACTCTACCGAGACCATTATAGGTGGAGGTCGATGGGCCTTTTTTTTTACTTCCTTGGTTTCTTGAGGATTTTGAATAATTGGTGAAGAAATCAATAGTTCGGGGGAAGAATCGGCTTTCCTCTTTTTGCTGGATCTCTTTTTGAGTATCCATTCCGTTTCACGGGTTAGCTCTTCTTCATCGGTTTCATATATTTTATCATTTGCATTTTCTATTTGAAGTGCATTTTTTCCAACATTGGATTTAAAAAAAAAGACACATGAAAGAAGAATTGACACACATCATCTTTTCGACGACTTCAAAGCTGCATTCGACAGAAGGAAAGGAAGTTACCTATATGCCGCGATGTCTGAATTTGGTATCCCCGCAAAACTAATACGGCTATGCAAGAGGACGTTGCTCAATACCAGCAACGCTATCAGAATTGGGGAGGACCTCTTCGAGTCGTTTGATACCAAACGAGGTTTCAGACTGGGTGACTCGCTTTCTTCTTTAATCTGATGTTGGAAAGGATCGTACGAGCCGCAGAACTTAATTGCACAGGCACACTATTTTTTCTAATAATGGATACAAAAGCTCCGGCTCTGAAAGTATTCGATGCGGTACCAGCTGGTGGCAGCAGAGGAAAAGGAAGACGGTTATCGCGCCAATTAAGAAGAAGAAGAAGAAGTTAACTTACTGAAGATCTATCAAACAACAGCAAATAGGTAAAAGTTTGTGGCTGATTTATTTTCTCCAACGGAGTTTCAATTTATATATATGTATACTTGAGCAGAAGAACAGGTGAGTAAATTGAACCTTGTACCACCCACCTTATAGTCTCGATTTCTCCATTTGGGAAAGAAGTTTGCCTTCAAAGGATTACCAGGATTGCTTCCAATAATGGGAGTAACGTATAAAGAGACTATTTTGATGGTCGTCAATTTGTTTTTTGTTGCTTCATTTGCTTGTAAGAGTAAGTAAGTAAGAAGTATTATTATGTGAGCATACTGAAGTGTTTGAGCGAGAATGACCGAGACCGCCTGACATTATTCCACGGGACACTCTTGTGTTTCCTCACTCAAGTTAATTCACGAAAAGCGTTTTGATATGATAAAGAACAATTCACGCAGTCTTGTGAAAATTTGGAAAAAACCTTTTAATTTGTGTATTGGTTACCACGCAAGGAATAAAATAAATATCAATGATCAGTGAAACAGATGTTATTATGATAAAAAATAATTGCTTGGTTTGAAGAACCGTGAAAGCTGTAATTTTGAAGTCCCGAATTTATTAATACAATACATATTAAACTCTTAAGGATACAATGCTAGCCTTGCATTTATTTCATAGCTTTAATTTGATAATCATTAAGAAGTAATAATTTTGTAATCTTAAAGTGTGAAGCATATAAATAAATATACCTACAAGCATACATAAAAGCACATTGCGCTCCTTAGCAGAAAACGTAGAAATAAATGGTTTTGAGTGGCAAAAAGCTTTAATGAGGGTTGAAAGTACACTCGCGCTCTTACTCTCTTGTTTTCGAATCTCTCTCTCCCTCGCTCTCTCTGTCACTCCGTGACAACATGTATTTTCGCTCAGAAAGAGCGGTCCTTGGCGAGAGTAAAGGATGACTGGAAAGAGCTAAACCATCAAAAACATGGTAAGGTTTACATATGACGTATGGCTCCCACAGAATTTTCGCACGTAAATATACACCAAATTCCAAAGTGAGGTAGGCCAAATTCAGTGTTTGCCCTCCTTTTGTAGGGGTAAACGCTTGTAATTTGACAAAGTACGCAATGTCATAGCAGGTGACACGAAAAAGCTGCTATTTCAGATGTTTGTTAGCCCTCGACCGCAACAAGAAGCTTTTCGCTTTTTGGATTTCTTATTTTTGTAACAAAATATTTGATAAAGTTTTTATTGCGAGAGATACTTCACAATCTTTGTAGAGCTTTGATGATATAGAAAGCGAAAGGGAAAGCTGAAAATTGTTTATCATTTCTCTAAATCATCTGCTATAACAGGTAGGCGTAAATTGAATGCAAAAATGCATCTCTCAAAACGATGTATGTGAATTGCTTACATCCTTTTAGAATTCGCGAATGCGGTCTTTACCGCCAATTCCACATCTTTTGATGCATTCCTTCTACTATTGCGATTTCTTTAAAGGAAGCCAGCAAACAGATCGAACAGATGTGGCTGCATATTGTAGTAAACATAAGCAATCAATCGATCGCTTAGACATTTTCTTCTTGGAAATGTTTGCAAAACGTGCCTTCGCAATGGTGTCATTGAGTATTCACGCCGGGCCATTAGTAGTTGGTAAGTGCAGCTATAAAATTGAATTCAAAGGAAATGTGATAATTGAAGTGCGAAATTTGAAAATATGGGTGTGAAACAATTTCTCTCATTTTTTATTTTTTTTGTTTATTTCTTTTTCACTGAAATGTGCAAAATATGCTCATGTATATTTGTACGCAAAACGTAAGCAAAACAAGCTGGAAAATGGGTGTTCACACTTGCCACATGGGTGTATAAAAAAACGCTGTTCGCCGAGCACAAAGGAAACTAAGGTCACTTACCTTATTGTCACTATCTGTGGTATTACCGGAACCGAAGCTGGCTAATGAGCAGCGATCATGATCGTTTTCCGTCAATGGTTCATCTAAATCACGCGACGAACGTTGTGATGATCCAGAATTTTTTGCTGGTGACTTAGGTAACGTAAGAGATGTGCCCGAAAAGCAGGTTTCCTGCATAACTTCGCGCATTTTCTTTACCCAAACCTATAGAAAGATAAAAAAAAGGGTTTAGAAACGACATAAAGAAAAAGCACTTTTACCCTATTTGAATTCTGATTTTGTAACAGCATAAAGGAATCGAGATAGATATAGACATACCACGCAAACTTTTGGCTGCACGCTTGTTTGGTGAACAACGAATAGGGCGACCACCGAAAAGATGGTTAGACGAGGTTGAAGACGATCTAAGAAGCATAGAAGCGACCAACTACCGTAGTATGTCTGTGGAACGAGATGCAGGGGGAAAAATTGTGGCGGAAGCTAAGGCTCACATCAAGCCGCAGTGCTTTGCTTAATGACGATAAAAATGTGCAAGTATTTATATTCCAAAATGCTCAAAATGAGAGGAGCAGATTTAGCTAAGTACGTCCGTCCGCTAATTCGAGGAAAAATTCATATAGATAGATGTATTTGAGGTTTGCACTTCGACTTCATGGCCCATGGCTTTTTGTGCCCTATACTCATACTCACCCGAACTCAGTTCCCTTATTAAAAGGGAGCGGTTATGAGTTTCCTAAACTTTTTTTGATTGTACCTTCCCAGTAAGAATTTCGCTTGGCGCAGCCCCATAATTTGGTGACAGCTAAACTCCCTTAACCTTACTTTTCACTCCTAAGGTTCTTCATGGTGTGTTGTTGCATAGCAAATAAGGGCTAGATTTCTATTGGTAACGAGGTCGCAGCCTCTCTAGCCAATGCGTCCATTACTTCATTCAATGTTATACCCCTGTTTCCTGGGACTCAAATGAGCCGAATGCGATTTTACATTCCCAACAAATTTAGTTTCTCGATACGCTCAGGGACCAGTGAGGACTCAACCTAACAGGATGGCAGTGCCTTGAGTGCCGCCTGACTGCCGCTCAGAATGGTAATTCGCTCTTCCAGAAACTCTTGTCGAAATTGATCCCTGCACATAGACCGAATGCACACACCTCCGCTTGGAAGATGCTTGGAAAATAGCAATTCCTTGTCCCTTACCCAAACCTTCCCTAGCCATATTCAACAAGGTACGATTGGCTAATTGATGAATAACTATGTGAAGCGACGTCAGCTCGTGCATCACCTCCATCGCAGCTGTAGGGCAGATCCGTATCGTCCCCGTGATGCACACGCATTCTAAGCGCAGACCGAGCGGACGCAAGCAACGCGTAGTTTGCCATTAACCTTATTATCCTCAGGATTATAGGGCTACAGCCCCAGGATTTTCCCGCTAAACGTTTGCATATCACGAACGCCTTGTTTGCTTTGGACAAGGTTGCGTCTTACCAGAAATGAGGAATATCAGAAAAATACCTGTACATTCCGGCCAGTCGGCTAAGCACAGATGAGGACGGGCAGGCATATATGGGTAAATATGCGCCTCTCATTATTCTGAACAGTTTGATATATATACGTATGTCTATATCTATCCTGATTCCTTTGCGCCGTTACATGCAACCGTTGTGGAACGAAATTACATATAATAACCTTGGGCACAATTATAATACCTTTGTGCACAAGCCCGCGAGTATAAAAATGCAAAAAAATTTGAAATTACTATGTGACTGGTTCAGATAGGTCTATCTCGCTTTTTCCGCATGCTGCAAGCTGTGTGACAAAGTAAAAAGCCTTATATTTCTAGAAATTTAATTTTGGAAAATAAGCGCGTAACGAAAATCTCTACGCAAGTGTTAAACGTTAACAAAAAAGGTAAAGACTAAAGTTAAATACTGCAGAATATATTTATGCATATTTTAAGAAAAACCATCAAGTTTAATGGTGTTACGGCGTTCTTCACAAATGCATTATGTTGCTACAAGTGGTCGTGACAGATCTATCTAAAAAAAAAATTTCCCACATTTTGGCGGGAAGCATATATTTATTTAAAATAAAGGCCGATCGTGGGCCCATGCCTCATTATGGAGCAGAAGGAATAAATATAATAGGACTATGAATAAGTTCGTGCGGTTTTTTTCGAAATTTGAAACTTTATTGACGTAAAATGGTTACAAATTTAATATTCAAAATATTGTCCATCGCTTACTACTACTTTTTCCCATCTTTCTGGCAATTCACGGATTCCCTTTGTGAAAAATTCGGTCGGTTTTGCCGCAATCCACGAATCGATCCATTTTTTGACTTCATCGTAATTACGGAAGTGCTGGTCAGCCAGGCCATGTTGCATCGATCGGAAGAGATAGTAATCGGATGGCGCAAGGTCTGGACTATACGGCGGGTGGGGTAGGACATCCCATTTGAGCGTTTCTAAGTATGTTTTGACCACTTGTGCAACATGTGGCCGAGCATTGTCATGTTGCAAAATAACTTTGTCGTGTCTATCGGCGTATTGCGGCCGTTTTTCTCGCAGTGCTCGGCTCAAACGCATCAATTGTCGTCGGTAGACATCCCCCGTAATCGTTTCATTCGGTTTCAGTAGCTCATAATACACAACACCCAGCTGGTCCCACCAGATACACAGCATAACCTTCAGGCCATGAATATTCTGCGCCGACGTCGATGTTGAAGCATGGCCAGGGTATCCATACGTTGCCCGACGTTTTGGATTGTCGTAATGGACCCACTTTTCATCGCCAGTCACAATTCGATGCAAAAAACCCTTTCTTTTGTGCCGTTGAAGCAGTTGTTCGCATGCCATAAAACGGCGTTCAACGTCTCTTGGCTTCAATTCATACGGCACCCAATGGCCTACCTTTCGGATCATTCCCATGGCTTTTAAACGTTTGGAAATGGTTGATTGATCAACTCCCAAAGTTTTCGCAACCTCTTCTTGCGTTTGAGCCGGATCTTGATCGAGCAATTCCTCCAATTCGGTATCCATGAACTTTGGCGGCGCACCCTCGCGTTCTTCGTCTTCCAAGCCAAAATCACCACTTTTAAAGCGTGCAAACCACTTCTGGCACGTTCGCTCAGATAGAGCATGCTCACCATAAACTTCCACCAAGATACGATGACTTTCGGCTGCTTTTTTCTTCATATTAAAATAATGAAGAAGAATTCCCCGCAAAAACACATTATTTGGCACGAAATTCGACATTTTCAAGTGTGGTAAAAATATTGATGTTTACGCTTCAAATAAAAAACTTATACTGACGTTTGTGCCTTACGACAGTAGCTCTCCAATGAATGTTTGGAAATGTGGATCGATGGAATAATAATCAAGTTACGCCATCTGTTGTAAAACCGCACGAACTTATTCATAGTCCTATTATATAAATAAAGCTACCGACAAAAATAAATGTTTCCTATCTGCCAAATTTCTTTTTCCTACCTGCTTGGTCTCTAAACTATTTGCCTTCAATACGATGCGGCAATCAGAGAGCATTGGAGAACGTCCGGTCCATACAGCGAATTTCGTTTCATCGCCTTCAATGTGTTCGGTGATACCCATATCTGAAAAAGCCATTAAAAACTAATTACAATAAATCGCACTATTTTATGAATTCGAACTGACCGGTTGTCATGAGTTTGCTCTTGAATTGATATTTCACTGAAGCATTTGAGTCCTTCACTTCTTTTGCAAAAAGTAAATACAATTCGAATAAGAACACACGCCTTTCACGCCCTTTGCGTATCAATTGTTTTGTATCCCATGCTTGGAATGCATCCTGTAGCACTACCTCACCCAAATTATCTATGGGCACATCACAGTTCTCCAGCAATGACAAATGCATCGCATCGTTTGCCTTCTTCGGTACATTTAACATTACCTCCAAACCTTCTTTGATTTCTCCATGACTCTCCTCACAGCATGAGAGTAAATCTTTAAGTAGTAGTTGGTATTTTGTAATGCGTTGCACTGGCTTGATGAGAAACGCTGGCAAGGGATGTTCAACTTTGTGCCGATGTTGGAGCTCATCGAAATATGTACCCGAATGTTGTACCATCAAATTATTCGAAATCGGTTTGTTTTTACAATAATACACATACATATCGAATTTCGATGCCCAAGTCACAAAACAATGGCCAACATCTTCGGGCATGGTTTCGTATTTTTCCAATTCGCGCAGAAATATTTTTTGATGGAAATTATAAATTTCGCGTATGTTGCCGAATAGTGTATCTTCTTTACCGGCCAATGCAGTTGGCACCCCCTGGCCGGTACGAAACTCTTCAAGGAAGCATTTTATGCACGTTTCCAAGTCTTTTACATAGGTACGTTCAGTCTGCATTAGTTCAGCCATGATGAACTCTTTTCTACGAGCTGATTTACGTTTTTCTTCATTAATTTCTTTAGATGCGGCCGTAGAGGATGTGGTAAGTTTGGCCTCCAGTGACGGATCCGAGTGGCGGTCAGTTGTGGAGCCTGCAATGGATAAATGTATAAAGTGATTAAGATAATTTAAACATTTCTATAATGATTTCGTATGCGCTCTTCCCCCTTTTCATCAGTTACCTCACAATATCTCATTATTTCTACTTACCGGAAGCAGAGCTAATAGAAGAATTGGCATCCGACTCAACAGGAACCGCCATTGACATGCCTAATGACTTTTCCAGTTGTTCTCTGTAGGTGTCCATGCGATTGCTAAAGTCTTTGTATCTGTTTGTAAATAAATTTCATGTTTAAAATTAAAGATAAAAATATATTTTAAATCTAATTTTACAAACCTTTGATCCACTGAAGCCACCCACTGCTTGATGGCGCTAGCGTGCGCATGTCCCTTCTCAACCAAACTGTCGGCTAATTGTATTAGCAGTTTAACCCGCTCGCGTGTTTCCTTCGCAGTGCCGCGAAATTCGTTGTGCTCCTTGAGCAGACCTTCGGTCTCCTCACGCGTCTTACCTACAAGATTCGTGCGTGACGAAAGATAAGCCTCGCCTGTGTTATGTATCCATTCGATTGCCTGTTTTGCGCTACGCTCAAACAGCACGAATTGCTGACACTGGTCCAGCGATTTTTTGCGTTGTGTCCAAAATTCAAGCACCTGGTTTTCCTGAGTCAACAACTTGTCAAGAATGGTGCGCACGTGCGTCTCACAATTACCCTGCGACTGATACTTGTAGTATTGTTGCGAACGATTTGCATATTTAAGGAATGTTTCGGCGGTACGACGCGCAAGTGTGCACGCCTTGAGGAATGCCTCTTTTTGTTCCTGATGTTTTGAAATTAATTGCACAATGGTTTGCGCTTTATCGCTAGAGCCACCACCGCCACACCAATCGTCTTCGCGTCGGTACTCACGTTCCAAGCTATCGAGGACGGAGCATACCTGCTCGGCGGTTTTGTAAAAATTCATTGATGCGGTCACCAGTTTGTGACGCTCTTCGGCGTAGGTTACCAACTGTTGCCACTTCTTGGTGACATCATCGGAAATTTCGCGTATCGATTGTGGATCGTAATGGTTGGCATTGATGAGTGCATCCGCACGATATTTCACCTGCACCGCTGAGGTGTGCGTTTTCTCAATAGCAACCTTTTACAAGAAAAAAAGTACATAAAATAGTATAAAATCGAATAAAAACACTTAACATTTAAAGAAAAGCACCTGAAATTGTTCGTGTTCCTTGCGCAGTTGTTCTGCCTCCTGTAAGCTATTTGGTGTAACAAAACTGGCCACCAGCATAGCTTCGCCATTACGTATCCACGATATAACTTGATTGGCATCATTTTGAAACTGGCACAACTGTACAGCTTGTTCCAATTTCGCACGCTTCGCCTCAGACAGTTCCTCCAGGTCAATTTCACGTTCGCCTAAAAAGTCCAAGAGGTACTGTATGCGCGCCTGCGCAGTATGTGTGGCATCAGCCATCGAAATGATGCCAGCTGTTTCGAACATTTGAAGCAAATCTTGTCCCTGTTGCAGCACTTCATAGGTGGTATTCTGAATATCAGTTACAGAATCATTGTGCATGCGTATCAGTTGCTCTGCCTTCTGATAATCACGTGACAGATCAGCATGCTGCAATTCCTCCGACCAAATTTCCAATTGTGATGATAGCTCCATTGCGTCACGTTCGAAATAACGTAATCGCAGGATTAGATCTGCGCGATATTGACGTGCCGACCAGAGTTCCTCCAATTCCACTTTCTGTTTTGTTAATTTCTCCAAAGTGGTTTCGAGTCCAGATATCGACACGCTGTTTTCATCATATTCGAGCGAACGCATTTCCTGCAATAGAGCTTCGCCTTGAGCTATGGTCTGCATGCAACCTTTCAGTGTGCTCTCCTGTTGTTCACGAAACTGCTGCAGATGTCGCTCAATGCCTTCGAGATTCTCTTGTGAGAGCATTGTTTGGTCAGTGGAAACATCGGTGCGTAATTGATCAATCCAAGCGGTAACCTAGAATTAATTTATAAAATTCAAATATCTCGTTTAAAAAAAAAGAAAAATGTATAAATTTAAGATTAAGCGTTAAGCACCTCTTTCTCGTGAGTGTAAAATATTACAGCCATTTCCAAGCGACGCCGCCGTTGCTCTACGCGTTCAGCGAAACTGGCCACTTGCAGCTCCAACTCGCGCGCAACTGAGTAAATCTCATTTGGGTCTGCCTCGCCACTGCGTGCCAATTCGTCCGCTGCTGAGAGTAACTTTTCAGCATTGCTATAAGTGTTCTGTGCCACATTTTCAAAGTGCTCATGAGACTTTTGGTAAACACGCGCCTTCTGTAGATTGCGTCCAATGCCGGTGTTCTTGCGCAAAAATACCTCACCATGATTCTTCAACCAATCTAGTACCTGCTTTACGTCTTCTTGGAATAGACGTAGTGCCAAAGTTTGATGCAATCTTATTTTCTCCTGGTGCCACTTCGCCTCCAATGAGCGATGGTGTCCGAGGATCTGGTGGATTACAGCAAGCACATGTGAAGCGCCCTCACTGTAGTCAGCTGCCGGATTCTGACGTTCATATTTATTAAAGCTACTGTTCTTGCGGTGATCGGGTACACCAGGTGGCGGTGGTTGATTGCACACCTGCACCAGGTGATCCAATTGGTAAAGGAGTTTCTTGCTGGTGGAGTGTACCTCCGTATAGGCCTGGCACATCGCTTCGTACAGTGACTGGTGTGTGCGAATTGCTGTCTCCAGGCTCTGTATGTCCGAGGGCAGTGGTTGCGATGCTTGGCAGGCTGCTGCCCATGATGCAACACTGTTACAATATTGTTCCGCTTTGTGATGAAAGAGCACGCTAAGTTGCAGCACAGCTGTTCGTTCATCCAATCCAGCCGCAAAGTCTTTCCAAGTGCGATCGAGGCGCGTTGCCAACGTTTTAATATGTTGCGCGGCATAGTGTTGACTCTCGATGAGGCGTGAAGCTACAGCTAGTATACGGTCGATATTAACTGAGACATTCATTGAGGCGACTGCGAACTTCTGATGTTCATCCTGCAGCGATTTTGCCACAGAATAGTTATGCCCGATTTCGACATACGACATTTGAAAGACATCGCGGTTGTGCAGAATCCAATCGAACATTTTTTCGCAATCCTGCTCGAAGAGTCGCCACTGAAAGCACTGATCCAATTTGGACTTCTTGTGTTGCCATAGTGTAAGCAGGCGCTGTTGGCCATTCCGTATGAGGTCAACTTGACGCAGCGCTTTATTAATAGCCGCGGCCATATCGGGATTATTAGTTGCCGCCCGAAAAGCTGGTGAAGAGTTTTGTGTCTGCGTTGAAGTGCCGGAATCGCTACCGCCACAGTCGGCGCCAGAACCAACACAGGGCTAAAGTAATAATAAATGAATAAATACCTTAAATCATAAATTTAATTGTGAATTATGTCGCCACTTTACTTACCTGTCTGCCGGGCACACCAGTACCAACAGAATTCTTATTTATTTTAGTTAGCAATTTTTTACTTTGCAATTCCAAATCTTCAATTGGCAGATTTTGTATTTTCTTCTTCATTTCGTTGTGATGATCCAGCGAATGCTTTGCGCCGTTCACATCTTCGGCGAAGTCATTGCGCTGTAAATCTTCCTGCAAATCGTCAATGCGATCAGCCATATCGCTCGCTTGCCAAAAGAAGTCTTCGATGGCTAGGCGTGATTCAGTCCACTGTTGGTGATCGTAAGGTTGGGTGCCGTCAAAATCGGAAGTCAACTGATGAGATTCGGCAATCTTATGTAGCGCTTCGATCGATATATTCGATGTTTCAAATTTATATTTATTTGTCGATATGGACGCACGTTGCTTTTGCCAAAAATTATCCGGTTTAATGAGTACCACGTTGTGTATGTTAGCGCTAAAATGCTCCTGCAGTACTTTAAGTATTGTCTTTAGATTGGTGGAGCAATTGCCATTGCCTCGCATATCAATGATGACTGTGAAGCCGAGGTTCTTCGCCGAATCACTGCAATGGAGTGAAAGAATTGGAAATTAGTGAAACTAGTTGGAGCCAAAACAATGTGCTGAAATCGAAGTGTAAAGTGGGCGAGAGGGCAGAAGCAGAGGGAAAGCGAACGTGAACAAGCTGAAAATAGGAGCGAAAACAATACAACGAACACCGGCGTGTAGCTATGCACAAATGTGTATGTTCGATGCGACAATGAACTGCGACATAGGCAGGTAACTGAGTTTCATGTGTGATAGCTTAAAGTTTGCATTAATTAAGATTTTTACGATTAATTTATGTATTTACTGACACAATTTCTTTTCATTAGTTTCTTCATAGTCATTTTTGATAAACAAGCTAAGGCGCGCGCCCTGGAGATTACACTGTAAAGGCAAATTGCACGCAAAATTGTTTTTTTTTTTTTTAATTTCTGAAAGATTCCTAAATACAGTGATAAGAAAACTAAAATTACTTAGGATAGACCCACGGAACTAAAAAAAAATCTAATTGGATTCTCCTAAGCATGAGCCTGTTGCGATGTGCCTCGCACGAATCATACCGTTCAGGGTGTTCCACATAGTTTAAATAACAGGGGCAAGGGTTTGTGTTTTCTAAAACATTAGCGAAAACGGTGTTAAGCTGATAAAAAAAAATGATCTTTTCCTCCTATTTAATCTTTTTCAAACAACAGGAAAGGCTCTGCAGTTCTATGCCACCTCCGAACGGCTGATGGTTTTTAATAGCAGCTTTTTCAAACCCATGCACGACTGAATGGTGGTCACGCACCACGTTCCCACGACAGTGGAATCTAAGTTTCCGGAACGACCCAGAAATGCATCCGGCCAAGGACTGCAACTTAAGAAGCTTTGCCTACACATGTATGCTACAACAACAATAACAACAACGCTACGTCGGCTACGATGGCCGCAAAAATGAATTTATTAGGATGAGTTTGATACAAGTGGTTTGAGACAAGAAGTTGGATACCTGTTTATTAAAACAATATACGAAAAGTGGCAGCCGGCTCTACGTTACCGGAATGACATTCCCATAGCAGCCGGTTCTATGTTATCGGAATGACTCGGGTTTTTCCCGACCAAGGGCTACCACCCCAGTAAACTAACCCTGTCTAGTGTACCGTTCGAAAAGTGTCAAACAGCCTGCAAGCTCTTAAAAAACAATTGTTCCAGCAATCACTGTAACGCTCTGTTTCTGTGGGTGGTCTCTGGGCCGTTCTGGTATTCCAATAAATGAAAAGTCGGATCAAATTGCAAAAAAAGCAGCAGCTAATAGCACTGTCATCGAACGTTTCCACGACAGTCGGTTCTACATTATCGAAACGACCCGGATTTATATCCGGCCAAGGACTGTCACTCCAGCAGCATTTCCCGTATGTAGGTATGCAACAACAACTACAGCAACAACAACAACTGTCATCGAAGTTGCTTTGAGAATGATTTGCAATATCACTTTCTCTGAATAGTACGATGAATTCCTGTCACCTGTAAATAAACGACCTAATCGACCTTTTTGGACAAATTTTCACAAAGTTACCAGCAAAACCTGTTTCAAAAATTGTAAGTCCATATTGAATATATACATATAACTAGTCAACAGAATATTTGTTGGCAGCCACTTATACATGATTCGTGCCATCGACGCGGAGCTATCTGAGTGCGGAAAGGTAAACTCTTATACTCATAAAGAGTATAGATATATAAACTATTCGATAACTATAAAGGCTTTAAATCAGTATTATCACATGGAAATGAAAAGTACACAGTCAATTTGCTTCCGTTTATTAAATTACTTCCTTTGAATTTTAGCACTGTCTTCCACACCAGTGATCCCACAGACGGTGGAATATCATGGCGTTATTTAGATTTTCATCCCGCCATTTAAATAAAAGTAAAAACAAAAAAAAAAAAACGAAATACATTAAAATCAAATAGAGAAAAACAAAAATTGATGATGAGTAAATTTAAACCAATTCTATAATAAAGGAAACGCTAGTGACAGCAACAAAGCATATTTTAGTTTCATTTTCCATGCTGCCAAGATGTCGGGATTCAGTGATTACAGAACTTGTATCCCTAATAAATATATATGTACATGAGTATGCACATTTAAGTACCTATAACTCAATTAAAGGCCTAAATCAAGTAAACTTTTTTTATAAAAATTGTACTGCTTCATTTATCGATGCATTTTTCTGTGACTTAAAACTTTTGGCTAACAACAAAATCAACTTTCGTTATAAAAATACGATAGTATTGTATTTTTAATCGTTTTTTACTATTGTTTCTTTGTTTTTTTTTTTTTTTGTATTGTAAGCTATTACTTGGCTAACCACAAGCCACTATGAAATGAATAATGTTTGTATATGTATAGATATGTATGCCTACTTTTTCCGATGTGTTGTTTTGAATACATAATTTAAATATATTTTTATTAGCCAACAATAAAATTCCGCCTGTTCGCTCTTGATTCTTTGGGAATGGGCGGAAAATGACGTGGGTAATGCATGCATGAATGTGCTCATTGTTAATGTTTATGGACTTAGAAAACCCGTCGGCACCATATAAGGGTTATATAAAGTAAAAGTAAAATAATTACGTAGGTATAGGGTGTTACAATAAAATGTAAACTTCATTGGATCAAAAGTGAGCAACTCAATCTTATGCGGTTTTTGATGTGTAATGCTACTTAACTACACTAAATGAAATTCCAACTCTTTTTGGAATTCTCGTGCACTCCGGGCAACGTAAGATATATAGGGGCGAGAAGTGACAAGTAAAAGTACTTGTATTCTTTTTCTACCGAGTATCAAAAGAACTGGCGGTGTCATTTCGGGCAATCGTCAACGTATGAGATCAACGAAACTCTCTCTGGTCGTTGAATGAACTTCGCAATATAGAAGTTGAAAAGCTGGGCGAAAAAGGACACTACACCGTAGCTCCCCTTGCTCTGTGCTCTTCGGTTTGGAAATTTGATAACGAGTTATCACACATAGTTTGCAAGCCACTTCTTAGTCCCTGTGGGCGAGTGAATTTTTCAAAGTCAAATAGTAATGTTGCGTGGCTGTGTCGCAAGCCTTGAACAGATCTAATGCTAATAGACAATGGACATAGAAAGAGCCAAGAGACGAGGGCCTGCAGGCATATAGCAAATTTTGCATACAGATTTTGGACGGCACCCTTGCAAGATCAAATTCACTTAAGAAATTAAGTTGGCCCCTAAAAGACTTATTCAATGACGATCTGAAGTCGATCTACTTCGCCTAGTCCGTATGATGATACACTGTAGTTCGGGAAAAGAGTGTCTTTCAGCGCATTTGCCTTTAAGACATATTCCAATTCTAATATAATCCGAAACATGAAGGGACAAACAAAATTAGTGTTAAGGTTTGTAAAAATTCTTGAATGGTTTGAGATTGGAACAATTTCCAACATTAAGTGGTCCACAACACATTGCTACTCGCTACTATAAGTTTGAAAAATATTTACAACACGTTTGCGGTGAGCTCACTGCTTGATGCAATTTTGAAAAGAACTTAAGTGACTTTTTTTAACTCGTTTTTTATTTAACTTCATATTATATAGCTTAAAAGTCATCATAATTTTTCAGTAAACAAAGCCCTTCCGGTACCATGTTTACTCGCAAAAAACTAAAATTAGCAACTATAAAATGGTAAGTAATAACTATCTAATTCTAAACAAATGGCAACATGACATTCGACACCACAAAAAGATAATTTCTAAACATCCACAAATAATTTATCGCAAAATGGCAAATAAGTAATGTGAAAAATAACAAGTCATTCCAAATATAAATAGCAAAGTATGTATACGAATACATATGTATATATGTATGTAATGCTGTGTGCGCATTGATAAGCAACAAAATGTGGTCAAACTGGCTGCTGAACGGAGCTGCTTGGAATTTGTACTCATGACGAAGGCGATAAAAATATTTACTGATAAGAGTTGGGGGCGGCACTCAGTCGTTTGTAACGAGTTAATTAGAACAGCAACAATGAGATGCATCATTAAGCATTGACAGTTGACTGATAACGAGTTTTTCAGAAATGAAGCTTTAGTACTCGCGTTTGACAAAACAGAAATACGTGAAGCGACCGTAATTTGCTAATTCGTTAAAAATGCGGCAGAACGCGGAATGCTACGATTTGGCATGCAGGAGAGAAGCAATGTTATTTGGCATCAGGGAGAAACTTTAAGAGCAAAGCAAAAATGTTCGCTATTTATGAATTTAAGATAACTTGCAGTCAGTTCCTTCAGCATCATAAACGTCTTCACAACTTCTGCCATGAGCTTAGAAAGATGTCCTTTCGAATCACTTAATTTTTATTATAATATTCATATTTTCCGCGGCCGCCGTGGCCGAATGAGTTGGTGCGTGACTACCATTCGGAATTCAGAGAGAGAACGTAAGTTCGAATCTCGGTGAAAGACCAAAATTAAGAAAAAAATTTTTCTAATAGCGGTCGCCCCTCGGCAGGTAATGGCAAACCTTCCATGAAAAAGATCCTCATAAAAATATTTGCCGTTCGGAGTGGAACAACATCAAGACGCACATCACAAATAGGAGGAGGAGCTCGGCAAAACACCCAAAAAGGCTGTACGCGCCAGTTATATATAATCATCTTTTCCTTAGCTCGTGGCAGTTCAGACCATACATATTTAACCTATCTTTGCCTAACTAGATTTCAGTGGCATACAAAATCCCCTTTAAGTGGCAGTGCTTCTAAAGCTTCTAGATATAAAGCAGGGTCGTAGCAACAGTTTCGTGGGCATTAATAACCAACCTACAGACAGGAGGGACATCCCTGACTGTCATCTGTACGACAGTTGTGATTATTCCCCGAGCTAACAACACTTTATATAGTAATTTAACAGTCAGCTAAGCGTACCTTATTTAGCATGGCTAGGGAAAATTTTGGCAAAGTGAAAGTTATTTCATCAAAAAACATGAAATCATTCAGAATTGAACTGGACTGGTCATTGAGGCAAATTGGAGTACACCTACCTTTGAAACGAAACTTTGACCTTTAGATGTAGTTTGGGGATAGGGGATAGCTGGGCATTCTTTGCAGTCAAGAAGTGAAAAAGTCTGGAAAGATAATCGTTCGCTTTCGAATATAAGCCATTGATGGCTTTCCCGGACGCCAATATCGAACAATCTACTGAGTATTGAGAAAGCGTGGAAATATCGAAGTTGAAAAGCAAGGGAGAAAGGAGGGCATCACCCTGCGATATTCTTGGAATAGCTAACTGTAACAGGTGTCCTGAATAGGCCCAACGCAAGGGCGATTTTGGTTAAGTCCATGTGTTTAAGTGCAATGGTGGTGCTGTGTACTTTAAGGAAGCTATGTTGAGGTACAGCTTGGATCAGATGTCTGGTGCAAATCGGGAGTAGAAGGGCTTCAAAAGTCTTCAGTATTGAGGGTAGAAAAAAGTGGCCGTAGACAAATTGAACACCCTAGTGATGTAAGCTACTGCCGTTGGAAACATATTTTTCAACAATAGCTTGGCTTTCAACAAGAGAATGCATCGATGAACTAAGCCCATTATACGAAGGGTGCCTTTTATATGTCGGGATTTGGCAATCTGGCAACTGACAGCTGTATCGCAAAGTTTGACATTTTTTGGCTTTTACGTACTCAGAACGTTTTGAAATACCAGTCACTTAAAAGATTCATCTCGGTCCAAAAATGGAATTAAATCGTGAACATTTTCGTGCGATTATTTTTTACAACTTTCGACGTGGATTAACTAAGCAACATTGCATGGATGAACTTAATTCATTTTTTGGCGATGAAGCTCCATCAAGGACCAGTGTTTATCGATGGTATGGTGAATTCAATCGTGGTCGTAGTTCACTCCAAGACGAATTTCGTGAAGGTCGTCCAAAATCAGTTGTTGTTCCGAAAACTATTGATGCTGTGCGCGAACTGATATTGCACGATCGCCATGTGACCTATCGAGAGGTTGAGACAATCTTAGGCATTAGTGGGACCAGCATAGATTCAATATTGGATAATCATTTGACTGTCAAAAAAATTTGTTCGCGTTGGATCCCACACAATTTGTCAATCGCTCAAAGAAAGGCTCGTGTCGATTGGTCGAAGGAAATGCCCGAAAAATACGATCGCGGGGCTTCAAAACACGTCTATGACATCGTGACAGGTGATGAATCATGGATTTACGCGTATGAGCCCGAAAGTAAACAGCAGTCGACTGTATGGGTGAGCCAAGATGAGCCAAATCCAACAAAAGTTGTTCGCGCACGAAGCACTGCCAAGCAAATGGTCGCTTGTTTTTTCGGAAAAACTGGACATGTCGCAACCGTACCACTAGAACAACGCAGAACAGTAAATTCTGAGTGGTACACAACCATTTGTTTGCCAGTTGGCTTCCAAGAAATTAGAAAAACCAATCGCCAAAGACGGATCACTCTTCACCAGGACAATGCGAGCTCTCACACATCGGCTCAAACAACTGCATTTTTGAGCACCCAAAACATCGAATTAATGGGTCATCCGCCGTATAGTCCTGACTTGGCACCGAATGACTTATTTTTATTCCCGTACGTAAAAAACAAACTGAGAGGTCAATGTTTTTCGACACCTGAAGGAGCGGTTGCGGCATTCAGAATGCATCTTTTGGAGGTCCCTCATTCAGAGTGGCAAAAGTGCTTCGACAATTGGTTCAAACGCATGTAAAAAAAATTGTATAGATCTTCATGGTGAATATTTTGAAAAACAATAAAGTGATTTTCGATGATTAAAATTTGTTTTTGTTCTCTAATCCCGACAATAAAAGGCACCCCTCGTACTGCGCTCAAGCACTGTCGCTGTTCACTCACCGACGGATTTCACGAAAGACGTTCAAAATCAGAAATTGTGCCAAAAAATATTGATTTTGTGTTGGTAAAAAGGTGTGTTCGCATTGGATCCCATATAACTTAAAAAACGGCCTAGAAAAGAATATTTTGAAAAACAATAAAACCGTTTTCAATAATCAATGCTCATTTTTCCCTTGTTAGGTCGGAAATATAAATATCAACCCTCGTAAGAAAATCCTCTTAATCACTAATTTCTTCAGTATTTATGGTCGCAACCCTCAACTATCGCAACCGTTAGTCTTGCATTCATTTAAGTATTTCGCAAGTTCTCTTGTCCAAATGAACTCAATCATTCATTTCGACAGAATCTTGTACAGTGGAACATTTGTGTTTGTACATATTCATATGGATACATGTGTATGCACCTCTATATATGTATGTATGCTTGCATACTTACGCAGATTCATAAAACGACTAATTCAATACTACTTACTTAAGGACTATCCCTAAACCCAGGCAAGCGACGAATGTGAATGCGAGTACGAGTGCGAGTAACATTGATGTTGTCGTAAAATCATTTTTAAGCCCGGCCTTAACTCAGTAAGGCTTTGGTAAGCCCAGTAAGCCGGTACGTCCAGAAAACTTAATTTCGGTCTAAAAGAAAAGGGGGTGTTCTATGAAAGGGTTCAAGGGTACATGGTCGGTAAAAGTAGATCGTTCAAGGCATACTTCTGGCATTAAGTGTCGCCGATTTAAATTCGTAGCCAAGACATTCAAGTTGGCCACATACTGTTACTTTAGAAGATTCCCAAAATAACTACAGTAGGTTCTGTTTTTATGCGGTAGATACGTTCCGCAAGAAACAGCATAAAAAAAAACAGCATAAAAAAAGCGACTAGTTCTATAGTAAAACTATAGATACGTTTCAAATGCTAAAACCGCATAAATCTGAAATAATCGCATAAAAAAGGGCACTACTCCCATATTATTACTATAGATACGTTCCATAGACCGCATGAATCTGAAATAATTAAATAAAATCGCATAAACAAAATATTGTATCTTTGAAAATTATATCTTTATATATCTTCCATACTTGTAGGGTTAGCATTTCTGATGTAATCTGTGATGAGTTTTTGCTTAGCTGGTTTAGAATCTTGTTTATATGTACAATTCCCGATAGTTCGACATGCATTTTGTAATTTAAAAAAAAACCGCACTATTTCAAAACCGCATAAAAAAAAGCCGCATAAAAACAGAACCTACTGTATTTTAATATTACAACAACCATGCCAAAATAAGGTTTGCTAGTCATTCCCACGGCAGTCAGTTCTACGTTACTGGAACGACCAGAATTTAAGTCCGGCCAAGGGCTGTCACATCAGCAGCATTCCCCGTATATGATTGGGGAATGTTTATGCTGCTACAACAACAACAACGGATACGATGAGAAAAATACTATCAAGGACGAGACGTTAGCTGGCACCAAACTGTAGCTTTATAGGCTAAGTTATTTAATGGGAGTGTATAATCCAAATGGATTTCAAAATGTTATTAATCTGCCCAACAACAAACTGAGAATGCTTACTGGCATAACATGTGATTTACTGTGTGGTATTTTAGTTTGGTACCTAATTCATACATAACATTTATAAACACACACATATACAATATAATCTGTAATTTTGTATTATTACGAGTGTATTTATGCAAAGACGTATTTTCAACGCATATGGATTTCCGTAGAAATTTTTGCCACTATGTGTTTTGGCATTGGGACTGATGTAGCTGACAATGATGTTTGTGATGCCAGCGGAGTAGGAGGCGTTGGCTGTGGTATTGCTATCGACCGGGTAGCCAATAATGTCGCATAAGTCGCGTCATTGTCGAAGTAGCAAGTCATAAGTCGTCGGCGTAGCAGCCAGCGCCGTTGTTTTCCTCAGACTTGCCGCGTCGCCGTCACCGTCGCCATCACCTTCTCCTAACTTGCCTCAAGTTTTGACAATCCTTTGCAGTGTGCTCCTCCAATGCTGTTCTTTGTCTGTTGATTTATTATTTTTTGTTGTTGTTTTTGGTTTCTGTTCTTTCATTTATTTTGCGTAATTTTTCACTTGGATTTTTTTCTTGCTTTGTATATGTGTATGTATGTATAATTTTTTTGTTTTTTAATTATGCGTTTTGTTGGTCGTTGCGTGCAGTTGCGAGGCTCCTAGCTGCCACTATTGTGTCGTTTTGGCGTGTTTATATTTTTACTTTTTTTTTCTATTTTTATTTTAGTTTTTAATTTGTATACTTTCCTTATTCGTAAGTTAATGCATTCGTGCATTCGACAGGGGCGAAGCCTCTTAGGGGGCTTTCGAGTGACAATATGTTTGTGGAAGTTTTTTTGTATTGTTTCGATTGCGTTTTTTTTTTACTTTCTGCATGTTTTCAATGCTTTTATATAATAATTCGCTTTTATTTCCGAGTGCCTGTTTTGAAATTTTGTATTATTATGCAAGGTATAATTTCTTTGGATTTTTTTTTCTAAAGCTCACGTCCAATAAAATATTGTATGTATGTATGAGAGCATATAAGCCAAATGCACAAGTATATTTATGTAAATACATACATACAGTGCTGGCACGCTATTGGCACACCCTGTGCATAGAATTATATTATATTAGGGATTTTTAGGGATTCCATGTTTTGAATTTTTTATATATTTTATTATAGCAGTTACTTATTGGGTTGGTGCATGAAGCACGAAATGATAGAACAATTTTTTCTAATATATACACACATATGGTCATTAAAATAGCTACGCTGTCTTTATCCATCGGTTTCCTTGTATCGGTCGGAAAAATTTTAATTTGAAATTTATTGAAATTACGCCTTTTTGAAAATGGCATCACTGCTTCGTTGAGCATTTTGCCGAGAGTAAACACGAAAAAAGAAAATCAGTAATGGATTTCAAACGGAATAGTGTGATTGCATTATATTTGGCTAGAAAATCACAACCAGCGATGTTTCTAGTTTATCCAGTGCCACTTAAAACCACTGTTGTTGGTGTTGTTTTAACAGCATTGGTAGCCCTGTCAGTGTAGGTATATCATCGGTCGTCTTCGTCTAGCTCATCTAGGGGTAGGCCCAGGAAACATGATGTTTCGACAGGTTGGGTCCAGAGGGAGAGGGGTGTTAGATGAGTCGGTTTGAGGGGGCATGTGAAGAGGTGGTTAGTGTCGTGCGGGGTACCTTCACATGCCGGACATGTGTTTGGTATGTCAGGGTCGATTATGGATATGTAGGAGTTTAACCTGCTACAGTATCCAGAACATAGTTGTGCCAGTGTTACACGAGTCTCACGGGGAAGCTGAAGCTCTTCGTCTGCAATATGTGGTGGTTGGACTCCGATTACGGCATTCACAGGACGGGAGTTCATGAAGGTGGTGACGGTGGATGTCGTTTATTGACTGTCTAAATACTGTCCGGTCCAGTAGGTTGCGGTCAGTTTTGTCCTGGATTTCGTCAGCGTAGTCTGAGAGGTGTCTCCTGACGTGCCTGGGAGGCGGCTCATGCTCAAGCAGGTGTCTGCAGGGGTGAAACCTGCGGTAACATCCAAGCAGGAACTGCTTACTGAGCAGTTTGTTGGGCTCCACTACTGGGAGCATTTGTGCCTCGTTATGTAGGTGTTGGATGGGAAACATCAGGAGGCTGTCCGAATGGCGGTATTTTGACATGTCTGTAGCTTTGTCCACTGCGTATCACTAGTTCCAGGCGACCAGATAGGCGCAGCATAGTTTAGAACCGGCCGGCCAATTGCCTTAAATGTCGAAAGCAACAGTTCTTTGTCTTTGCCCCAAGTGCTGCCGGCCAGCGATTTGAGGACCTTGTTGCGATTTTGGATTTTAGTGGCAATTGCGGTTATGTGCGCAGAGAAGGAGAGCAAGCTGCCAAAGGTTACACCCAAAATTTTGGGGTTATTTACCGTCGGAGTTGGTGTGTCGTCGACTTTTAACTTAAGGGACAGCTTGACTTCCTTTGTCCAGGTGGTAAAGAGGGTCGCCGTGGACTTGGTGGGGGAAAGTTGGAGATTCCTCGCAGTGAAAAAGCGAGAAAGGTCGGTGAGGTAGTTGTTCACTTTGCAACACAGGCCATCAATCGTGCAGTCGTCAGCGTATGAGATCAAGGAAACTCCCGCTGGTGGTTGGGGGAGCTTCGAGATGTAGAAGTTGAAAAGCAAGGGCGAAAGGACACCACTCTGCGGTACACCTTGCTTAATCTTTCTCTGCTTTGATGTTTGATCTCTATACTAGCCCTGTCTAGTGAACCGTATTAAAACCACTGTCATATTAAACACTGGAAAGAGGTTATTTAAGTTGAATTTAAAAAAATCAGAATGGCAAACAACAGCTCTACGTGGGATGAGAGGCGAATACGGAATACGAAATGAATGTGAACCACACCTAAACGTCAACGACACCATTGGACTTCTTTCTTTGGGGTTATTTGAAAGAAAAGGTGTACGTCGATAAGCCTGCAATAATTCAAGAACTAAAGGATGGGATTATTCGGCACATTAACGGCATAGAACCTCAATTATGCCTCAGCGTCATCGAATATTTTGACCATCGGATGGAGGTGTACCATACGTAATTGAGCCATACCAATATTATCATAATAAAGAGAAATTACAATAATTTCCTAAGAAAATTGTATTTTATTCAAAATCAACACCGGCCCTTGAAACTTAACCACCCTTTATATAAGGAACTATTTGCATTTAGTGGTCTTTGGAGGTATGCCGCCGAGGCCGCGGCGGCCATTTGGCCGATATTTTGTTCCATACGTAATTGAGCCATACCAATATTATGATAATAAAGAGAAAGGACAAAAATTTCCTAGAAAAATTGTATTTTATTCAAAATCAACACCGGCCCTTGAAACTTAACCATCCTTTATAAAAAGTAGTAAGCATACGCGAAATTGCTAGCTTCTTAACAAAGAAAACCCAATATGCGAGTAATTATTATCGAAAAAAAACTAATTCACAACGCTCCAGGTCGGTAAACTGCAACAAGGAAGGATTCGTTGATTGTTAGGTATGCGCTGCAAAATGTATTCGTCATATTGACACAAATTAAAGTCGTAGTGCAAATATATTATAGTGTAATTCTTGCTAGCACAACCATAGGACAGCGGCTTTTACAGAACTACCTCAGGTGATGTGACAGTTTGAAGAAGCCAAAAGAGCCCAAAAAAAAATTTGCGCTTGCCAGAAGCGACATTGACTCCTCTCCGTCTGCGATTGACTCCTGGTATGCTGCGATTTGCAGCGACGAGTCAAAGCTCAATTTAAGCAGACTTTATGGCATCAATTATGACGACGACCTCAAAATACTCTAAAGTTTTAACCGCATATACTCCAAAATGTAAAATATTCATTGTGAAATATTTATTTATTCGAAAAATTTTTGTTGTTGCAATTGAAGTTATTAATATAAATTGTAGTGTAAAATTTCTTCGGGAATGTTTATTTTGTAAGCGCACATGACAGGCTGTGCTAATTAGAGTACCACCGCTGTATTTACATGCCCATATGAGACTATTATGTACTGCCTGGAGTACCATATGTGCGCAGGTTGCATTAAGCCTGAAACCTTGCGCTTGGAGTTTATAACGCATATCACTTAGATGAATCATGCCACAATATGCAATCGCTCTTATATGTAGTTAGTATAAGATTTTATTCACTGTGAAATTTCCCTCGCATGCCTATATTTTGTCCATGAAGCGGATAGTGGAAGCCTCAAAATACAAAAAAAAAAAAAAAAAATGCAAAAAAAAAACAAGAAGAGATAATGTAAGAGTAAAACAAAAGAGCGCGAAGTAACGAAATAAAAGCGAACAGTTGCTGCTGATTAACCTATCATTGCACTTTCGCAAAGACTGCAGGGGGAAAATATGCAAGAACTAAGAATTATACTATTGTAGATATTGGAGACTCTATGAACTACTAATACTCGTACATTGACTCAGAAAATAACTCATGATCTAATTGAGTGTCAAAGCAAATAGTTGGCAAGGCTTTTATGCTTTACAATACTATCGATTTGGGAGAAGGCTTAGGGACGTTAGTTAATAAGGAAACATTATCTTTTCTGAAGAAATAATACATACCTTGGTATCATAATCAAGTAACTCAAAAGTCGCCGTAAATCCTCCGGTTTGAGGCGATCGCGTTTCGGTGTTGCGGGAAAGCATAATAGGGGGCCACCTCGTCTGTCCCTGCCACCAGTGAGGCACACGACACGCTCCTGTAGGAGGGTTAAAATATCGCGCGCTCTTTGTCCATCCATAATATTTCTCGTATTTCGTAAATGTGTGTATGTTTTTTTTCGAAGGTCACTAATATGACTGTTTTAAGCGATTTTCTTGCCAACCTTTTCACGGTTTTTACGTTCAGCGAATAGTTTTTTTTTTACCGCCATTGCAAATCCGATCTTTTCTTTTGGGTTGTGTTGTAAATTTTGCGTAGGCAACCTTTTACGTTGGGTTACAATTTGGTAATTGGGCGCGCAAAAAGGAATGCGGATAGTTATGTATATGAGCTCACAAAAATATTTAAGAATGATCGCGAACCCAATATAAACAATTTTTTTGTTTTTATTTTTATAAAAATGCACTTTTTGTTGCTACTGCTGTCAATTTTGAGACAAAAGGTTTTAACTAATTTATTTTATTTAAGCACTGCGTATCATGGTCTTGTAAATTTAATACAAATTTTGGCTTTCCAGCTGCACATTTTCGTATAGCTATATAACTTAGGTTATTAATTGTTAATTTGCTTTGGAAAACACTACTTGGTGAAAATATTTCTGTTTACGCTGCGTCCACTGCCACATTTGCCGCAAAAGCTGACTGCCGCTGACGTCGCTGACTTCGTCGTCGTCAGCTTCAGTAGCATCATCAGCAGAACACAGACAGCAAAATCATTCCAGACTTCGCTCCGTTTTCTTTTATTCTAATTCTTTCTTTGATTTCATATTTATCTTTTTGAAATCTTCGTATTATTTTTCATCACCAACTCACCAACATTCATTGGAATTGTCTTATACAAAAAAAAAAAAATAAAAGCAAAAGAACCAGATAAACGCATGAAAAAAAGAACTTTTATTGTTGTTTTTTTTCGGAGCTGGTTGCCGCTAGCGGACTGGTTGTGTGATTTCGCTGGTTGCTGCCTAATTACTTGCCTGTATTTTGCTTCTTCTTTATCCTCCTATTACACTTCGACGATTTCTGTTTCCTCCCGCTATTCTTTTGCTCCTCCTGTGGTGACTGATGATGGTGGTGCTCCACAGCTTTGTAGCTGTCATTGATTTTTTGAGAAACTTCGTGTCGCTGGAAAACCTTTATTTCACCACAAATCTTAACACTTTTTGCTATATTATACAAGCGTGCACAATAAATATTCACTTTTTAGTTGAATTTGAATTAAATTTTATGTATTTCTAATTGAAAATTACCAATTTTGCAAGAGGATTTTGCTGCCCAATGTGAGAACGAAACGAAACAAAATTTTTCTCTTGAGCTCTCTCCAAACTCTCCACTGTTGTCGATGACAACGAAAATACGAATGATACTAAAGTAAACAAATGCAAAGTTACCAAAAAGGAATGAAGATTGCTTTTCTAAATGAACTCTTTGAATGTATGCCTGCAGCATTGAGCATATTAAAGTTTTAGATAATATGCTAACTAATTTGACGGGTGAAGCATATTAGAAGGCGTATTCGAAATTTCTCTTTTAAGAATTTATATTGACAAGGTTTTCCCCAAATATTTGATTTTATACATTTTTATTCCGAATATTATATTTTTAGCATTTTAGAAAATGGATAAAATTTCAAACATGAACCTCAGTTTCTCTGAAAGCTAAATTTTTTTTTGATTCAAGAATGATTATTATTCTTTCCATCATGACTTTCATATGTATATTTAAAACTAAGTGAAGGCATTGAACTTAAACAACAAGCACCTACTCTGACCAACAAGTTTACTGATTGGGAGTATTTCAAATATACGCTTAATCAAAACGTTCAAAAACAAAATACACTCTCGTCACATAATGAAATTGATGAAGAAGTATTATTGCTTACCCAACAAATCCAAAATGCCGCATGGTATAGCACACCAACTCAAACAGCAAAACAACCTGGACTTCGTTATCCAAATGAAATATATTCCCTTATCGCCGAAAAAAGAAAGTTAAGAAAAAAGTGGCAACGAACCCGACAACCATCGCTAAAAACTTTGTTAAATAAAATGACTCAACATTTAAGAGAAGAAATTAATAAACTAAAAAACGTATCCTTCAATCACTATGTACAGGAACTAACAGCGGAAAAAAGTACTGACTACTCCCTATGGAAATCTACAAAATACCTTAAAAGACGAACTATACAAAACCCTCCAATTAAAAAACCCAATGGCTTGTGGACTAAGAGCGATATTGAAAAAACGGAAGTCTTTGCTGATCACTTAGAAAAAACATTTAAGCCTCATGAAGCACATCATGCACCATTGCTTACAGATATTCATCAAGCTGAAAACCAGTTCTGTTTGTCTTCGCCTGCAGAGATAAAGCGTGAAATAAAACTCCTGAAACCTAAAAAAGCACCCGGCTTCGATCTTATCACCGCTGAAACCTTAAATAATATTCCGCAAAAAACATTGATTAGGCTAACAAAAATTATAAATGCATGCCTTAAGCTAAAATATGTGCCAACGTACTGGAAAATTTCAGAGGTAATAATGATACCAAAACCTGGCAAAAGTCCTCACGAAGTGTCATCATACCGTCCAATCTCCTTGCTACCTATAATGTCCAAACTACTCGAAAAAATAATTCTGCAGCGGTTAAAGCCTTTGATTGAAAACAAACGCCTTATTCCTACGCACCAGTTCGGATTTCGAGCAAAGCACTCAACAATCGAGCAAGTGCATAGGATCACAAATGTGATAGAAGAAGCAATTGAAAAGAAAAAAGTGTGCTCTTCCATATTTCTCGATGTTGCTCAGGCCTTCGACAAAGTATGGCATGACGGACTACTCCATAAAATTAAAATCTTGCTTCCAAAGGAGTTTTCGGACCTATTTACTTCATATCTAAATAACAGATATTTCAGGATCAAGTGCGATAGCTCTTATTCAAGCCTAAAGCGAATTAAAGCCGGGGTTCCACAAGGCAGTATCCTTGGCCCTATACTTTACGTGCTTTTCACATCTGACCTACCGGTCTCTGAGACTAGCACTATAGCTACCTTTGCTGACGATACGTGCATTTTAGCAATTGGAGCTGATGAGACACAGTCCTCTCGCAAACTTCAAGAAGATGTTAACAAAATCACCGAATGGACTACAAAGTGGCGTATAAAACTTAATGAAGCCAAGTCACTTCATGTGGATTTTACAAACAAAAAAATTCAATATAATCCTGTATATATTTCTGGCACGAAAATTCCTTACTCCAATACGGCGAAGTACTTAGGGATGACGCTTGATGCCAAACTATGCTGGAAAGAGCACGTTAAAATAAAACACGTGGAATTAATCCTCAAAATGCAAAAATTAAACTGGCTTACTGGAAGGAGGTCTCCTCTTTCCATACAAAATAAACTTTTAATTTATAAACAAGTATTTAAACCTGTGTGGACTTATGGTATACAACTATGGGGCTGTGCCAAACAAACTCATATCGAAAAAATACAACGATTTCAAAACAAGTTCTTAAAGAACGCAGTAAACGCGCCATGGTATGTGAGGAACACTGATTTACATCGTGACCTAAAGATGTCATTAGTATCAGAAGTTGTCAAACATTACGCTGTAGCTCATGCCGAAAGACTCGAAAAACATACTAACCCGGAGGCTCGCCGACTTGCCAATTTAGATGACCAATGCCGGAGACTTAAACGAAAAAAACCAAATGATCTTGTTCCAGAAATTTTGATGACTGACAAATATATGTAAATTTCTGTCAGCTGTCTTCCAGTTATATACGTGTTTCCTGTAAATACTGTTGAATTTAATAAAATAATATTACTTGATAGTTGTGAACTAGGTGTAATAGAATGAAATGTATTTAAATATTTATAACGTTTCAATAAAAAAAAAAAAAAAAAAAAAAAAAAAAAAAAAAAAAAAAAATGACTTTCATTAAATTCTGGAAGCAAATAAGTGATAGCCTATCGATCTCACTACAGTCGGTTCTACGTAATCGGAACGACTAGGATTTATATCCAACCAAGGACTGTCACTTCAGCAGCATTTCCGTATATGTATGGGGAATATATATGATGCTACAACAACAACGGGAACGGCTATAACATCACATTCTAGATGAAGGTGTGCTAACTCTGTGAAAGCTGCGCAATCTGCAGTAACTTGTGAAAATCCCTATGAATATTCTCAGTTTGTCCTTAGGGATAGTTATGAGTTGCCTGAACCTCTTTTGACTATATTCCCCCAGTTACGTCTCGAATCTTAAAACAAAATATATTAAATTCCCCCAGTAATGAAGATTTTTATAGACCATTGTTTGGTGCTACCTTACGCCGTCATAGAGGGGGTGGAGGCCACAGCCTCCCTAGTCAATGCCTTGTCTGTATGTCTGTAGCAGGGAATCTATCAATATCAATCAATCTTTGTGCGTTCCACATCCCTAGTGTGCGATATACTCCCAAGGGTTAAGCGTTATAGAAAGCACTCCCGTAGCAAAGAAGGCATAGAGTACTATTTCCTCACAGCCAAAAGCACTCGGGATCTCCGTAGACAACTCACACTGTATGCATGTTGATTTGCTTTTCCCAACACTGTTAGGATGTAGGTAAATGCGAGATTGTCTCTTATTATTCCAACAACATTTGGTAGTATTACATCGCCGCCTTGCTATACTGTTACCGGGCGGACTCCATTAGGCCCCGGGGTCTTGTTTGGGTTAAATAAAATAACCTTTGTTTACAAGCTGATTGTTTGCGAATATTAAGTGAATGGCTTGGCCTGCTAAGTGTGAAAGCAGGAATTATAACACAACTGCCAAATGCAGTTTTTTTGCATTTCTTGTCAATAACTCTGTGATAAAAAATTCTGTGTTGTGTTCGTTTACTCTTTTTCCTTTTTTGCTCGTTTATTTGTTATACTGACGTCATATTGAATGGGAAGGTACAATTTTTATTTAATCATTATTTACCACATTTGAATCGTCTTTGTGTAAAAGAAGAAAATGTGCAACCCTGGGTGGAGAGATTGCGTCAATTACACCGAAAGAAAAACACATTTACATTTCTCTATACTGAAATATCTGATATTAAAAGCAAACGCTACAATAAAATATGAGAATTCTTGTCCGGTTTTCTAGTTATTCAATTTACTCCTTTTGTCCAGGAATATATTTCAAAATTCAACAGTATTTATATATTCACTGGGCTTCATATAGCGAATGAGCTAAATCGAAAACTGTCAAATAACAACTCTGTGTTGGATAAAATGCACTTTAGCTGAAATGTCAATTTGTCAATGAATAATTTTGACAGCTACAAATTTTAGGTTCTTTATCGCTTCTAAAATTTTCACATATCTTGTTTTTTCCAAAATTTGCAAAAATTCTACGTAAAATCAAATTATCTCTGCAGCATCGTAAACGTAAATCTAAACAGCAAAATCAATCGCTATTTGGAGTTCCGACAACTGCTACAATAGTTACTATAAGTAAAGTGGTTACCGTCACAGAGCAATTAGTAAACGAAGTCGGGGAAACTGCGGTCATGGATACCACCAATCTTAATCGGGTGCTAAATCAGACTTTGCGTCATCCGTTGCACGGATTGCTCTTTAAATATACCAATGTTATGAAAGGTGCGAAAACGATATCAAGCACCATAAAGGCTTTTATATGTTCTCATTTTTAGGTTGGCAGTACCGCTGGTTCACTGTTGATGCACAGACAGGCACACTTAGCTATTACTTATGTGACTCCTCTTTAACTGGAGATGAAGTAACACCATCCGCACAAGTTCTGGCGTGTGCGCCGCGTGGTCAAGTCCAACTTGCAGGCGCTGTGGTCTGTCCTAGTGATGAAGATTCACGGACGTTTTCTATCGGTTGTGCATCTGGAGATACAGTCAAATTGCGTGCTGCCGATGCACGTTCGCGGCAAGAATGGGTAGATGGTTTGCGGGCAGTCGTGGAGAGCCACACCAAAGCAATGGATATTAGTAATTCATCACCTCTGCCGCCTCGGGAGCTGCTTGCTGCTTCTGATGCGATGGTATCAGCCAGACAAGCACTCTATCTAACCGAACAATGGTGCGATGGTTTGATTTTATTCCTTATTATATATATGTATTATTTGTTGGTATTACATATTACAGCAATGCATCGCTTGCGCGTACAATTGAGAATATCGAATGTGAAACCTTTTCGCCGACAGACCCAGATTTGCTTTTGCTGAAAGCCATTTCGACTGCTAGCACACAATGTTTACATCAGTGCCTAAGCCTATTGCAACGACATGAAGAGATACACAGTACAAGTGTTGAATCAGCGGGCACTTTTTGAGACGACATAAGTTTTTAAGCTACATTGGTTGCAATTATGAATTATGAATTCGTTTTTAAGTGCTTAAGTACGTTGTTATTTTGTTCATATATTTAAATATGTATGGTTGCAAATTCTAATATAAGTGCAATCGCAAACAATTTAATTTTATAACCGATGTGCTTCTACACTCTCTACTGTTAAACATTTGAAAATTTATTGGAAACCTTAAACACTTATTCACAATATGTGCGTATGTGTATACATATATTATGAAAGACATTTACACTTTATTACAAATTACATTAACGATATTTATTCATATACATTTTTTAGGTAAGAATACATTCGATGGAGTTATTAAATATACGCACACATCTTAAGCTTAAAATGCTAAAATGAAATGTTTTTAAATTATTAAACAGTGTTCGAAACCATTGTTACTCGGTGAACCTCAAACCAAGTATAAGATGTTTAGTGTGATGCCGGGTTGTACTATTGGTAGGTAACACAAGGGCCAGCTCTGACCATGGTGTCGTATATTTAAGGGGGGAAACCAGTTTAGACTGATCGAAAAATCGACTTTTTTTTGTATAAATTGTTAGTATAACTACTCAAGAATACGTAGTAAAAATGTTAAAGCGAAATTTGCATTGTTCCCGATTCTATGATCATTTAAGCGACCACCCGTCGGTGGGGCGCCATAGCGCTTACGATACGATGCGTAGCGATGCCAGCTCAAAAAGTTATCGACCAATCGTAGTGAAATTCTTTCGGAGTATTCTTTATTTAGTTCCAAATCATATAAACTTGATTCTGGGATTATATGATTATTAAAATTTTTTAAGCAAAATAATGAAAAATTATGGAAAAAATGGCATTGTGTTCAAGCGTTTCAAAAACATGTAATTTTCAATATTATTTGATCACAACTAGGTTTATATTCTTAGGAAACATGTTGTTAACGAAAAAAAAAATTGTTGATTACAGAGAAAAATTGCAACTTCAGGAATGCCCACCAGCAAGATACTTGGATGGCGATCGCCCATTGACAGCACGCTCCAACGCCACTATTTCTGGCGGAAATATGTATATATATATAAAATTGGTACGTACACCCTTTCTGGGTGTTTGGCCGGGCTCCTCCTCCTATTTGTGTCGTGCGTCTTGATGTTGTTCCACAAATGGAGGGACCTACAGTTTTAAGCCCACTCCGAACGCAGATATTTTTTGTGAGGAGCTTTTTCATGGCAGAAATATACTCGGAGATTTGCCATTGCCTACTGAGGGGCGACCGCTATTAGAAAAAACGTTTTCTTAATTTTGGTGTTTCACCGAGATCCGAACTTACGATCTCTCTGAATTCCGAATGTAGTTACGCACCAACCATTCGGCTACGGCGGCCGAAATAAAATAATAATAATTCGAATTTCGCTTTCGTATTGCTGTCATAATTTTTTGCAGCTTCAGTAGACGTCATTTACGGATTTCTTCAAATTATTTATTACTGGCAGCAAATTGCGCAACTAACTAATGCTTCTCTTTTCCTTTTTTCATACCGTTCACAATAATTAAACAAACCAAAAGCCAGAAAATATTCCACCAAACAAATTTTTATGAAAAAAACCTTTCAAAACAGTCTTGACAGCTGATTGCCAATTTTGCAGCTAATCGGTCATACAGTGTGCCACTGAAGTCACCGTACTCTTGTTATATTTGCACAAATCACCCTGTAACTTGGCCAAATTTTTGTTAAATTTAAAAAAACTTTTTCATTTTTCATTTAAATTCAGCTCTCATCAGTTTCATCGTGTCAGCGGACACGCAACGTATTTTTATGCTAGTGAGTGTGAGCACCATTACAGATATCGGCACACGTTAAAGGAATGACATGGATAAATATCCGGCCAAAAAATTTTCACTCCACAGTGGTTTCCCACAAATTTAATACGCATGCTTTCTACTTTTTTCCAGTAAGCTCCGAGACCTTACATATACACAGTATGTAAATAGGAACCGCAGAAGGGAAATAACTCAATGTAATATGTATGTCGTTTATCCTGTCATCTAATTTAAAGTATGCATAGTTAAACAGCGAAGAGCGCAGATATTTCTCGAGTGGTTGACGAATCTTTTGTTACTGAATTGTAAGTCTAATAATTGTATGTCTAAAGCCAAAAGTAGAAGCGCCATACAATTGCAGATAGTGTAAAAATTTCAAATATCAGCGAATTATAGCACTTTTACTGAAAGTTTTGTGTCAAAGTTTCAGGCCAATCAGAGCAAAATTGAGGGAGTTACAGCAATTTTTCCGAGGAGATTTCACAGTTTTGTTATTTGACAACCGATTTTCATGACTTTTGCATATTTGGAAAGGCTGAAGCTTCTGCTATTACGTCACGAAATTTCAAGCCAATCAGAGCGAAGCCGAGTAAGTTTTAGCACTTTTACTGGAAGGTAATATGTCAAAGCTTCAGGCCAATCAGAGCAAAATTGAGGGAGGTACATCATTTTTCCGAGGAGATTTGACAGTTTTATTATTTGACAACCGATTTTCATGATTTTTGCACATTTGGAAAGGGCAAAGCTTCTGCAGTTACGTGCCGAACTTTCATGCCAATCAGAGCAAAGCTGAATGGATTATAGCATTTTTATTAGAAGGTAATATGACAAAGTATCAGGCAAATCAGAGCAAAATTAAGGGATTTACACAAATTTATCCGAGGAGATTTCACAGTTTTGTTATTTGACAACCGATTTTCATGATTTTTATATATTTGGAAATGCTATTACGTGACGAAATTTCAAGCCAATGAGAGCAAAGCTGAGTGAGTTATAGCAATTTTTATTAGAAGGTGGTAATATGACAAAATTTGCGGCCAATCAGAGAAATTTAAGGGAGTTACAGCAATTTTTCCGAGGAGATTTCACAGTTTTGTTATTTGACAACCGATTTTCATGATTTTTGCATATTGGGAAGGGTGAAGCTTCTGCAATTACGTGCCGTAATTTGAAGCCAAGCAGAGCAAAGATGAGTGGGTTATAGCACTTTTATTAGAAGGTAATATGTCAAAGTATCAGGCAAATCAGAGCAAAATTAAGGGAGTTACACAAATTTATCCGAGGAGATTTCACAGTGTTGTTATTTCACAACCGATTTTCATGATTTTGCCGTCTATGAATACCAGCTAAATTAAATTAACTATTCCTTCTGTTTGCCTTTTTTAATATCGTTAATAATAATGAAGTAAACCAAAAACAATATTCCACCAAACCAATTTATACTAAGAAAAACCCTTTAAAACAGTCTCAACAGTTGATTGTTAATTGCACAGCTAATCGGCCATATATGAACGGATAGATTAATTTTTGTGGATTTATTGCTAATCACTGCATATGGGTACGTACTTGAATTATTTGGTCAGATTGGAGGTATTCCAATCGGGGTTTTTGACAGAACACGCGCGACTACTGTCAAACTAAATACCTAATTTTTTTCAGTATTCATTAACATTTCATCATGGAAATACTTACGCTTCAACAAGTTTTACAAATCGTACAGTCGTATTACGAAAATCGACGCTATGTGAAAAGTGTTCATCGCGCGTCAACAGGCCAACTTATGCCAACCAATTTCGTTCAGCCATGAGACCTAAATGCCGTGTTTGGGCTTAAGTGCTACCCGAAGAGTCATTACATCCATTGAAAACAAACGTTTGGTGGGACCTATGGACTGGAGGAATCATCGGCCCATATTTCTTCAAAGATGCGCCATGATAAACGATTTCTTGGTGCCGGAAATTGAAGCTCGTGATCTCCACAATATTTGGTTCCAATAAAATACAATTGTCATACAGTCATAGAACCCGTGAAACAATGGATTTACTGCGTCGTTGTTTCGGTGAGCGATTTATCTCTCGTCTCGGTCCAGTGGATTCGACACCAAGATCGTGCGTATCACATCTTTGGATTTTTATTTGTAGGGGTTATGTAAAGTGTAAATGCTTTGTGTATAAACCAACTTCTTTTGAGGCATTGGAAGCCAACATTCCTTAAGTTATTCATGAGCTACCGACCAAAGTCCTCCAGCGAGTCATTTAAAATTAGTGTTTACAGATGGCTGAATTACGGCCCAATTGCGGCCAATATTGAAAGGGATTCTCTTTAAAAAATAAATGTCATGAATTGTTCAACACAAAAATAATAAAGATTTTCCAATTAATTTGAATTTTCGTTATTTTATTTCAATTTAAAATCCGATACCTCTAAATTGATCACCCTCTACTTTTTCCTAGTTTTTACTAAGCCATACAACTCAGTCTACAGACAATCCCCCTACGAATAAAGCAGTTCAGATGTTTGCTCGCAGGATCTTGTCACCTGACAACGATAAGCCAGCTGGTTTTTTATCGCAGAAATATGCTCGAAGGCTTGCCATCGTCTGCCAAAAACCGACCGCCATTAAAAACACTTTTTCTATCAATTGGTGTTATCTGCCCGAATGGGAGTCGCGCACCAACCCATTCGGCTACAGCCGCCTGCATTTACATGTTACAAGAAATAAAAGCTGCACATTTTTTAATCTCTTTGTATATTTACTGAATAAAATAAAGATATTACGCTATTTAGATTCAGATACAATTATAATTATAATACCATTATTTTATCGCTCAATACTCGTACATAATTTATTTAGAGAATTTGTAAAACGAAAATTCATGTTAAGTCAACTATTCATTTGCATACGGTTTCATTGCCCTTCTCTTAAAAAGTTCATATATTTAATTTTGTTTCTTGTTTGTTCTTTTGTGCTGTTTGGGGGGCGGGTTATATGAAGAAAGTAAACAAACTACGATATGAACAAGTTTTGTTTTAGCTTTTGGAATAAATATTTTCTTTGTTGTGGTTTGAGCTTTAAGATTTGCTTACACATACATACATACATATAAGTACAGACAATATTTTATGCACGGCAAGAAAATATATGGCTATTTTGTGTTATTTGCAAATGTTTTGCAATTTTTACCTTTATTTAACTATTTATTTCATTTTAATCGTTATTGTGATTTTAAGTATTTTTTTAATTTTGTAGTAACTCTGCTTTGATTTGAAGTTCGTAATTACACGTGCAGTTGACGGAGTGTGAAAACATTTGAAAATATTTGCGTGGGAAAAGAGGCTATTGTTCAGTACTGCAAGTATGTAATTATATTTGTGTAGTAGTACATAAACCAATTAACGGAGTGATTTCCCTACACAGAAATACATTTTAATTTTTTGCTCTAACATCAGTACTCAAGAGTTCTGTTTTCTTTTTTTCTTGGGTGTAATTGCGGATGAATACGCTGATTACTAAATATAATGACTGCACGTGGGGTATTTGAATAAATTTGCTTTTGATTTACGATTGATTCTTAACATTTTAAATGTGTCTATTGTTGATTATTTACTTATTTTTTTACTGGTATGCTTTTGGTAATAAAATGTAATATCTGTTTCTTTTGTTGCATGTATTTGTGGCTAAGTAGTTAATTAATTTATTAATGCCCTCTGAAATTAAGTGCTGTACTTAAGTAAACAACTCAGCTTAAGATTTGTTAGCTCGCCTCGTCGCTTGAATAAAGAAAATACCAAATTAATCAGTATACAATAATATTAAAAACTAATTTTCTTAAATATTTACCTTTGGCATGTCTGCCAAATTAATTTAGTGTATACATTTTCCTCCAATTACATTAATTATCCACAAGTGAGTTCGGATTTTTTTTTCTGTAAGCAATTTTTTGTAGTCTTTATGTTTTGAAATCGAAAAGTGTAGTTGTTTTTGCAGTTGATTTTGATTTGGGACTTTGTGTACAAAATTCTCTTCCATTTCTATCTCTTTTATTATGTATTACATATGAACTTCTTTTTTTTGTGTGTGCTTTCACAACTAAAGCGCGAAAAAATTTAAATTTAATTACTTGCCTGGAATTCGATTTTGCTTGGGCCGAAATATTTACTTCATGAAAATATTAGGTACAAATCAATTTGTTAACTTTTTCACCTTTTTAATATCAAGTATCCAAAATCTTTTTATAAACATATAAAAATGTGTTATTTTGCAGTTTTCTTTATATGCAATTCATTTCAGATCTGTGCACGGAGAGATAGGCAAATTAGTAGAACTAAAATACAAATGAAAATTATCATTGTGAAAGAAAGAAAAATCTTCAAGAAGGCACTTTGCAAAATGTATAAGTAAAATAAATAAAATAAGTAATATAAATAAACAATAGGAAAAGATAAAACGCTTTCAACTGGTCGTCGTAATAAATATAATTAATTGTGTACTCATGAGTAACTGATTTCAAATTGGTTTAATATAAATAATCAATTGTGTAATTTTGTTTTGTAAGTTATTGAAACTCAAGACCGTAATTTATACGAAACGGAGCTAATGTTTCTACTGGCAAAAAATATTCGCGAGAATAAATTATATATATATACCTATTTGTGCTGTGCGTTTTGATGTTGTTCCACAAATGGAGGGACCTACAGTTTCAAGCCGACTCCGCACGGCAGATATTTTTTGTATTTTTATGAGGAGCTTTTTCATGGCAGAAATACACTCGGAGGTTTGCCATAGCCTGCCTAGGGGCGACCGCTATTAGAAAAATGTTTTTTTTTCATTAATTTTGCTTTCACCGAGATTCGAACCAACGTTTTCTCTGTGAATTCCGAATGGTGATCACGCACCAACCCATTCGGCTACGGCGGCCGCAAAAATAAATTAAAAACAGGTAAATTATTAGGTGCCCAACTAAGTTTTTGCTGTTTTTTTGATGCAATTACAAATTTATTTTGAAAAAATGGTTACAAGTGAATCATTGAAAGTATTGCCCATCGCTGGCTACTACTTTTTCCTGTCTTTCTGGTAGATCTCGTATACCGTCGTGGTAAAACTGTTCATCTTTTGAGGCTACCCACGGATCAAGCCATGTTTCGATGTTTTCATATGAATGGAACTGCTGGTCAGCTAGACCATGTGCCATCGTTCGGAACAAGTGATAATCGGATGGCGCAATATCTGGAGAATATGGCGGGTGGGGTAGGATGTCCCATTTCAGTGTTTCCAGGTAGGTTTTAACGGGTTTGGCATAGTGAGGCCAAGCGTTATCATACTGTAGAATCACTTTTTCATGCCTCTACGCGTATTGCGGTCGCTTCTCGCGCAGTGCTCGGCTTAATCGCATCAATTGAAGTCGATACCGATCCCCAGTGATGGTTTCGCTTGGTTTTAACAGTTCATAATAAATAACACCAACTTGGTTCCACCAAATACATAGCATAACCTTTGCAGCGTGAATATTCAGCCGAGACGACGACGTAGGAGCATGACCGGGCAGTCCCCATGACTTTCTTTTCTTTGGATTGCTGTAATGAATCCATTTTTCATCACCTATCATGATGCGATGAAGAAAACCCTTCCTTTTTTGCCGCTGGAGCAGTTGTTCACTGGCGAAAAAACGACTTTCAACATACCTTGGTTTTAACTCATAATGAACCCAATTCCCCTGTGTTTGAATCATTCCGAAAGCATGCAATCGCTTGGAAATGGATTGGCGGGCAACTCCTAATACCGAAGCAAGCTCTTCTTGTGGTTGACACGGATCCTTATTGAGCAATGCCTCCAATTCAGTATTATTGGTGTTGTATTGAGAAAAAAGGAACGCTATTCTGAAGTAATGCCAAAGCGCTTCCAAAGTGGCCGACAGTTCCTAATCAGTGTGGAAAGTCTTTTTAGATAGACATACCACTGCTGCGATAGTAGCTCTGATGATGCACTAGGCATTTTAAACCCCCTCATCCGCAGAAAAAAAAACTGAAAAAAAAATTATGTGTTGATAGCTGAGAATGAATGTGCAATCAGTGTTGACATTTCTGTTCAGTAAATTTTGACAAGTCAACACTAAACGTTAAATGCCAGAACAACGCATGGAAATTTACTTTGAAAAAAGTTCGCGAAGCTCATATTGAAGTGTTGAAAAAGACGCCGAAATGTCGTCTTTGTCCTTCGATTGGTTTCAAAATTCTACGCAAAAATCTTGGCTTACTTGCCTACAAAATACAGCTCGTGCAAGAATTGCAGCCAAATGACCAACGTTTGCGGTGCATTTTTGCTGCTTGACCTCATTTTATAATATTATTTTTTATTCATTCAAAAGTAGTCGAAAATTGGACCATGTAACTCAGTTCTCAAGCTTTTAACTCCCTTCATTAAAATACTTTTGCTCGAAAGCATTTTATAATATGATACTTTCTGCGCCCTACAAATAAAAGTAACAAATAGAGAAATGTATCTACATACATACATGTACATATTTGGGAATATACCTATATAAAAAATGTATCTCTAAGAAAACATTTTCGATGATCTATGAAAAAAAAATTGACAAAGTCCATATATATTACATATTTAGTTTATGAGTTTTTGTTGATATTTAAGAAAACTTTGTTAATTTCCGCGTTGCTACAAAAATAATAAAAGCATTTGACTTTCCGTCTTTTACGCATAAACCTCCAATTATTGCTATTCTTGTTTTTTAAAGAAAAAATATAAAAAAATAGCCAATAATAAAAGTAAAATATTATTTAATTAGGTAACACACTTTTTTTTAATAATTACTACTGAAAATATATAATCATTTGCTTCTTTTAGAAATAGTCATATCTCTGAATTTTATCGAAATTAAAATTAAAAAAAAAACTGATTTTTTAAGAATTCAGATTTTAATTGAATTTTTGATATTTTTATGATGGATATTATTATTAGACTAGATTATTATTTTTTGTTATATAGATATTATTTTTTTAAAGCTCATTAGGTTTTATAAGCTTTCTTAATAATGCTTAAGCTTGATAAAAAAATTCTTTGGAAGATCCTTTACGATATTTGCCTTTGTTTACTTCGTATTTTAATATTATTTTGCTAAAATTGGCAAAATATCTAAACTAAAATAAAAAAATAAATACTCGTAAAATCGAAGATACCAACAAAGTATAAAAACTAAATAAGTTTTACATGTGAGACATTAAAGTAATAAAAAACAGCAAACAATTTATAAATATTTGATTAAGATTTTGAACTTTTAATTTTATTTTGTGTAATGTAATTTTCTTGTATTTTAGTTTATATTTTAATATAATTTTATTTATTTTATTTTTATTATTTTAAACTTTTTTTTTCGCTTGGTTCTTATTACATTAAAAGTTCATTTTGCTTAGTTTTATTTTATTTAAATATTGTTTAGTTAAGATTAATTTATTTTATTTAATTTTAATATATAATATAAGTATTTTATTTCTTTTTATTTTTATTTTACCATTTTTTATTTCGTTTAGTTTTTTTATGTAATATAATTGAACTGAATTTTCTTTTGTTATATTTCATTACATTTTAATTCATTTATATTTTTATTATTTTAGTTTTTTCATTTATTTCGCCTAGCTTGCTTTTAATGCAATTTAGTTGAATTTAATTTCATTTCATTTCTTATTTCATTACATTTAAATTAATTTCATTAAATTGAGTCAAATTTATTGTACTTTAGTTTAATAGATTTTATAATTTCTATCTAAACTTTTTTATTTAATTTAATTTTTATCTCAGTATTTTATACATTTTGTATATTACTGTAATTGTATTTTTAGTTTAAGTAAATTTAACTTAATTTTATTGTATTTTATTTTATTTTATTTTAGATTAATTGATTTCCTTTTATTCTATTTTAATTTAGTTGATAAAATTATAAGCAGTGAGGCAATGTGGGAAAGTATTAGCAAATTTACGGAACACGTCGTTCGAATGAAAAGAGGTAGATAGAAATTTTGTAAAGGGAAATGTCTAAAGCCGCTCTGAAGTGCTATTGAAGTTATTGTAATATAATTTTATTTTATTTTTTGTTATTATTTATATATATGTATTGCTTATAATTGGCGCGTTCACCCGTTTTTGGGTGTTGGGCCGAGCTCCTACTCCTACTTGTGGTGTGCGTCTTGATGTTGTTCCATTAATGGGGGAGCCTACAGTTTGAAGCCGACTCCGAACGGCAGATATTTTTTTATGAGAAGCCTTTTTATGGCAGAAATACACTTGGAGGTTTGCCATTGTCTGCCGAGAGGAGCGATCGCTATTAGAAAAAGCTTTTTCTTCATTTTGGTGTTTCAACGAGATTCGAACCTACGTTTTCTCTGAATTCCGAATCTTAGTCACGTAGCAACTCATTCGGCCACGGCAGCCGGCGTAGTTTAATTAATTTAGTTTTATTTAATTTGATTTAATTTAAATTTTTAGTCTTACTTTATTTTAGTTAAGTTAAATTTTATTTTATTAACTTTTTCTTATCTTATTTTTATTAATCTACTTCAGTTTAATAATTTTTGGTTATGATTTCTAAATTAGATTATATAAATTCATTAAGAATGGAAATAAGTATAATAAAATTTCATTTCATTATTATATTTTACTACTCAATAAATAAATATGAAAGTTTTTATTTTATACTCTTTTATTTTATTTCATTTTATTTAATTTAATTTAATTTTCTTGTATTTTATTTGATATCTAATTAAAAACTTGAATTTTTTTCTGAATTCGAATAACCAAAAGATTTAAAAACGTATCTACTATATTTGTGCGGTTCGTTAAAATAAAAGGAGCCTAAATGAAATATCAACCGGCTTCATATTACTTGCTTTATTTCTTTTTGGCCTCGAGTTTCACAAAAATCAAATCAATTTATTTCAGATTGGCAAGTCAGTATAAAATTATTACTAAATTTAGTAGAAATGAACCACAGAAAACGTAACATAACATTTAAGTAAAATGAAATTTGCTTGAAAACAATAAAACAGTATACAATATATACACACATACATACTCGTATGTGTATACACAATTCCCAACTCTCTCGCCCCATTCCTCTACCGTGCACAGTTGCATAAAAGTCAGTCTAAAATTTTGCATTTGAATATAAATTTTGTTTCACTAATTTTGTTTCTTTTGTTTTTGTTCCTAGATTTTCCTAAAATTCCACATGTGTATAAATAGTAAATTTTGTCGTACTCGCTTTTTCATTACATTAATAATACAATAATAATTAATTTACATTACTTTAATAATTTATCGTTTTTTTTCACTTTTTCACTTTTATATTTTTGAATTTCATTCCGAAAGGCATTTGTTGCGATTTTGTTTTTCTTATCAATTTTTGATTTTTTAGTTAAAAGGTCCTAAAATTTTAATTTATTATTTATTTTGGTCACATAATAATGCTCTTTTTTTAATATTATCGTTTACTTCCAAAAATAGTATTAATTCAAAAAACCACATTTTTTAACAATTTCGTTTTTTCCAAAGTTTACATTAATTTTGTACATTTTTGTTTGTTTAATGAGGATACATTCGATTTGATAAAAAAGATAGATTTAACTGAATTGGGCACACTTTTTGAAAATTTAATTTTTCGTTTTACATCTTTGATTTTGGTATTTGTTTATAATGTAATTTTTAGTGTTTGATGGTATGATGTGGCTGTGTACTTGGAAAAACTGCATGACTTGTTGGAATGTATCTAATTAAGATGTATACTGTACAATAAAATACATACATATGTACATACATTCATGCATTTGATGTGAAAGATTCAATGACTTAATATTTAAGAGATCTCTGCATTGGAGTGAGTAAGATATGCTACATAATTATTTATGAGCGGGCATATGCACATACAAATCCATATAAACGGTAGTCTAAATATATATACAATTAAAAAACAATAGGGGTTTCGAGAAACGTATAACATTTCTATCAGACTATTCTTCTGTTATGTCATGCTGATCAAAACGACCTCATAGTTTTGAATTTACTATGACACCCTAAGTAAAAGTAAAGAAACTTCGTCATCTAATGAGATACTTTTAACCCCTTGGGTACGGATTTGGTTACGAAAATATCTGCTTGTGGAACGGATTTAATTTTTGGTTGCTTGGAATAGTACGCAAAGGCAGTACATTTTATGTAAGAATACATTTATTTCTAAATATAAGAGACACTTGTATTAAGATGACTTCAATTAATTAGGATTTCACAAAAAATAAATTAATAAAAACAAAACATCTCATCCGCTTCTAAGGCAAATGAGTGCATGACGTATCTCTGACGTCAAATGTACCAAAGGGGTTCGTAGATATCTCCTTGAATTTTTTACGCAGTATACTTTTTAATGGTTGCAGCCCTCCATGCTGCCAACACTGTCACTCACTATCTTTAACGGTCTGCCACCTACTCGACGACTGCCCACATTTTGAACAAATCAGGGAAAGTATCTTCCGAAACCAAAGACCTTCTACACTGTTAAGAACTACTTCCTCAGAAAATATATCAAACATGTCAGAATTTCTAGTCAAATCAGGACTGAAAAAATTGATTTGATGTTTGCTCCTCTAACTTAGTTACTATATTTTTACCATAGTCTTAATTAATTAAGGTTTCTAGTCTCCTTTTATATGTAAGACCTTTAAGCTGACTATCTGTTACTTTTACATCAGCGAGCCGAAGGTCCTGGCAGCCAGTGCTCCTTTTTACGTGTAAGAATAATTGTATTATTATTTCACGTCTGTAAATAAATAAATAAATACTTTTACAAAAAGAGATGAAGGTAATTTCTGCATACTTATTTAAAAAATTTCTGTTTTTTGGTATGACACTCTTGCATCAAAACGAGTGATGTATAAAATACTGAGTTTCAGCCGAGACCACAAAAAAAAAACAAAATTGATGCTGCCCGGCAGAGAAGTGCCTACCCAATATTTCTATATTGAAAAAAGGGAACATCGAAATTAACACAAATGAACAAATACAAATAAACTACACAAACCGATGGCTTTCCGAACTAATTAGGATTGGCAATTCCGACGAGCTTACAAGTATTGACACCAAAGCAAAATATCTAGTCATTACGATCGACTCAAAATTAAACTGGCAGGAGCACATAAGAAAAAAGCGACGGCTGCTTGGACCTCAGTCCAAAATATCTTTGCAAAATAAATTACTTATATATCGAAGGACAATTGCACCGATCTGGAAATATAGAATCGAGGTTTGGAGCACTGCTGCAAAAAGTAATCTAAGCAAATTACGAGTCTAGTTTAAAGTACTTTGGACCATGGCTGATGCAACGTGGTACGTGCCTAACGCCGATATTTATCGCGATCTTGACATCGATAGTATTGACGAGGCAATAAAAGCGCTAGCAGAAGACACATAAACGGACTACTGACACACACAAATTCTGTGATGAAAAGGCTCCCAAATAAAGAGAAATCTACCCAAAGTCGGCTTAAACCTTGCAAAACCTATGTAGTTAATTGTCAACTAATCGTACTTGTTACTTCTTGTTAGCCACTCGTTGTTTCTAAATGAGCTTTAGGGCATTGCCCCTTCAATATCACTCTCATTCCATCTCATTGCAAATTAAATTATTTATTGTCTAACGACAGATGTAATATTTTAAGGGAGTAAATACAAAAAAAAAAAAATTTTTGTGCTTTCTCAAAACAAAAAACAAACACAAACGGAAAAACACCTAGCGAAATTCCTACTTGAGAGAGGATAGAGAGAGAAAGAAAATATGAGAGCCTTCGCAAGTTATATTAAGGGGGTAGTATGGTTAATTCGGTGTAAAACAAGCATATTTTTCGAAATTTTTTTTGTCGACACAGTTGATTTATTCAAAATTTTAAAATTACTTCATTATAAAGTCATATTTAAAGAATATTGTGTGAAATTTTCATTGATTTTTATGAAGAAATGAGTTGGTGGCAGCGAATCTTCGCGGACGTCTCATAAAAAAGTTTTATTGCGGTGTCCCTCAGAACTCATTACTGGATCAACTAAAATCAAAAAACCAAATTGATTTCATCAGCTAATAAAGTTTCGCAGGTAACAACGTCGAATTTTTTTTTTTTTTTTTTTTTAATTTTTTAAAGCGCTTTGAAGTCAAAACACCGATTTTTCATAAAAAAAACTTGAAAACTTTGTTGTTTTAAAATATGACAAAATTTAAAAAAAAAAAAACTCGACGTTGTTACCTGCGAAACTTTATTAGCTGATGAAATCAATTTGGTTTTTTGATTTTAGTTGATCCAGTAATGAGTTCTGAGGGACACCGCAATAAAACTTTTTTATGAGACGTCCGCGAAGATTCGCTGCCACCAACTCATTTCTTCATAAAAATCAATGAAAATTTCACACAATATTCTTTAAATATGACTTTATAATGAAGTAATTTTAAAATTTGGAATAAATCAACTGTGTCGACAAAAAAAATTTCGAAAAATATGCTTGTTTTACACCGAATTAACCATACTACCCCCTTAAGAGGCAGAATTTTTCGAAGTACCGGGTTTATCAATATAAAAGATGTAGCAATTGAAATAAAGATATACACAAATTTAAGAGCAAAAACAGCCTCATTTTGTCACTACAAATGTAAATTTTGAAAGGAATAAATATTAAAAAAAAATGTAGGGAGCGAAATTATTAACAATTATTACCGAAAGCGAATTGGTCCACTTACAAGTACAAAACAACGCAAGAAAAGAGTCCCTTTGATAGTTTGGAGTGTCGAAAATTCTTCGATTTTAATCTGAGAAAGTTATGTTTATAAGTACCTGCAGTATGTTCTATTGAAAAACCCTATACCTTTATGACTGCCACACTGAAAACAAACTCTGGGAAATAACTCTTATCGGCAGCGCAAGCAATAGTTCTCATCTATGTAATAACTGTTATGAAACAACTTCCTCGTTAAATTTCAGAATACGGGCAAAGTTTTCAATTTGTAAACTGGCGATAAATTTTATTTTTGGTCTCTGCTTTATAAAGATATAACTCTTTGTTTAATATTTCCAAGAGCATCTCTAAACTTAATAGTAAAACTTTAAGTTTATTTTAAAACCATTTATTCATATTCTTAGCTACTTTGTTATCGTTACATGAAACCCCTATTGCTTACATGGGTGAATTTTCAAACACAAAAAAAAAAAAATAATATAACGTCTATTTGCTTTGACTTTCATCCTTGCCAATAACTGCATTCATTCGAAAAAATTAAATTTACAATATAAATATTTATGTTTATACTTAAATCGAAATAAAGCTTAAAACAACAAAAAATATTAATAAGTATATATTTTGCTATATGTTTATCAATGTATATACATACATAAGTAAATGTATATGTATATGTTTTTTTTTTCTTAATTAATCCCACTGCTATTTTATGTGTATTTAGTTGTTGTTAGTTCTTCTAACATAAAATTTAATATTAAATACTTTTGATTTAAAAGGAAAACTCGTTTACCTTCAGCTACTTTCATAAAAACTTAAATTTTTATACCAATATGATTTTTTAAATTTTTTGATATTGATTCCATATTTAAATTTGGCAAATTATAAAACGGCTTGAGTTGTTTGAAATTTTTTTTTGCTTTGTATTTGGTGGCACAATTTATTAGAAGGAGTGAAATCGTATGTAACATGAAACCTCGCTTCATTAAAATGTATTTATTTTAGTAAGAAAAATCGAAAACTTATATGTAATATTTAATATATAGTTCGAGGAGAACGACCGAACTTCTGCTTCGGCGATGTTCGGACACAAAGGTTTAGTTCGGTTTCGGGCGAAAATAGCAGAATACTTTCTTTGTTAAAAAACTGCATAAACTTTTAGGCTTTGTGACATTTTAAAATATTGGCAACAAAATCAATATTGTATATTCAAAATTAGCTTTAAAATACCAATCTGCTCTAAATCAGCCAATTTTTCATGCAGATCCTGCGGACAAGCAAAATGTTTCGGGAACGTGGGAGGTCTTGGGTGGGCAGGCAACATTTCTTTGATCTGGATTTCAGGACATATGAACATTGAGGGAAATGAAGATACAGATGAGCTTGCCAGAAAGAGCACTCAGTTAGTTTAAGAGACCTCCTATCCGATTATCGGCATACTCCTGATTGTGGTTAAAGGGAAATTACACAACTTATTTCCCGGGAAAGCGCAGCAAAGATAGGTCTCCATTTCTTCATATGCTAATTCGAAAACCTTTTAGCCCCAGTACAATAGACGGATGACTCCGAAATTCCTGGGACCCACGCCATTCAATTCCCAAACTCGTAGTTTTGTTTACGGTCTTTGAACGATCGGAACACACACGGAAAAGCTAGATTTACCATTTAACTCCCATTGCAGAAGCTGTGGGGAACTTTTAGAGAAGGAGACTGTTCAGTACTTTCTCTGTAAATGTCCGGGCTTGGTAGCTACACGATTAAGGTCACTGGATAATCCTTTCTTCGACAGTTTACATTACCAGCTCTGGCTGGCAATAGATCTCAATGTTGGAGGTCGCATAATGGTATCAAAACGGTCCTTTAGTGATACTTCAACCGTTTCACCTACCTGCCTACTTACCAATCTCGTCCCCCTTCACGTGTGGCCTTAGATCAATTTTCAGTGTTGCTGGTCTGCTCTATGCAGATATACCATGCCACTTGCTCGGAACAAATGCCTTTGATGCTTTCTATTGTCGAAGAAAATGTCACCTCATTATATGTCGACATTACCAAAATATTGGCATACTTCCTGTGGAACAAAAATGATTTTTGAATGGAATTCCCATAAGAAAAGGGTCGTTGTGACCCAAGGATGATGTGAGTGAGGATGGTACGCACTGAAAGAGAGCATTTCGGTCTCTGGAGTCAAATTAGGAACTATGATAGAAGCCGTGTGTCCGACCTATGCTCCAAAGAAGAGCGGTCCAACCTCAAAATCATGCATGCTTTTTTGAATTCTTAATGCTTGTATACTTTCAAAATGCTCCAAGGAATAAATATTATATATCGGGTCCGGCTGCTTTTGTCTAAGTCAATTTTTACAGAACCATGGGATGAGATATCCGCTTTAGAAGCTAACTATTACCCAGAGTACATTCATAAAATGGAAAGAAGATTTCGGAAGAAGAACCTAAACCTAGTGTTAGTCTCTATCCACCACACAATGAAAGGTAGAGCCTTAAAATTTACTGGAGCACTATTATATTTGAATTTAAAATTAATTTTTGAGTAAATGATTTAGGGTTCATTTGGATTGAATTATTGTGTGCCGGTTATGAGTACCTGAAAAGTATTCAACCCTTCGCTTTCAAATAACTGTCAAACTGACTGTGGCTCGGTTCTATGTCGAATTAAAAGTAGAATTCGATTTTTCACGAAATTTTAATAACTAAATTTTTCCTCCGAAAATATATTGCACCACCAACACATCTCTGTAACTTAATTAAAGTAAATAATTACATACATACATCCCTACATACATGCGTACACACATACATACAAACATACAATATATTGTTAAGTGTTGGCTTATTCGCTACTTGTCGTGATGGGTTCGGTTTTTATACTACTGGAACTTATATTACCGCTCGTTGCGCTGGAGGTTATACTAATTTCCGTGCGACCGCCAGTGATTGCCGAAGTCGTTACCGTGCTGGTACTGCTTACAATAGTAGATGCCGCCGTCGTGCCAGGCGGGGAATCTTCACTGGCGCCTACCAAGGCCGCCAAGTCCTCGGAGAAGAGACGTGTTGGTGAGTAAGCGCTGCTGCGCGTTGACTTATAGCCTATGTCCAAACCCAGTTCGGTCAAGGTTGAGTGTAGATGTGACTCGTTGCTTGGACTGGTCCGCCGATGTTCAAGTAATGATGCAGGAGATGAACATTTCACTTTTGGATCTGTGTCGCTGATGCTTGCCGATTGATGGTGCTGGTGTTGCTGTTGAATTTGTGATTGCTGTTGTTGATGTTGATGCTGATGTTGCTGGTACAGATGGCTGGAAGATGTTGTTGCTGTGGCTGGTATGGAAGCTGCAGATGCTCCTGCGTGATGCGGCATGGAACTAACACCGTAACCGAGAGCATGTTGCTGTTGCTGATGTTGTTGGTGCTGGTGTTGCTGATGTTGCTGTTGTTGGTGTTGCTGCATATGCAGATGTTGAAGTTGATGCTGTTGTTGTTGGCTGAGAACAGAAGATGGATCGCAACGCCCCATATGTAATGCCATTGCCATGCTAGGTGGCAAGTTAGGCGGTAGACCTGGCAAACCAGGACCGCAAGGCGATAGTGTATGCCGTGGTCCAAGCATTGCACCTGCACCGGGATTCGATGTGGTACTAAGCGCAGGAGAAATACTCGTCTTTGGTAACGGTACCGAGCCATGTCCGCCGGGGGCAGGTCCACTAGAGCCAGCTGTCGCGGCAGCTAACTGTGGTTGTAAATGCGGTGGTAAGTTAAAGAGGTTGGACCCTGACGGACCCTCCGACGGATGTTGATGTTGAACGACTGCCGCCAATTGCATCTGTTGCCGAATATTATGAGCAACAGCAGCTACTGCAGCAGCGGTGGCTTCCTGTGACATCTGATCACCGGTGGGTGTCGGTACACCATTCGGACAAGGCCCACTCATGCCAGGATAGTTCATGGGACCATCCTGAAATGGAAACATGGGCTAGAAATACTAATACAGTTAGTAATGCTGCGTATTATCAGCCAAAGAAATAAAAACTAAAAGAAAGATCGATTTAACACGGCACTTACCGAATGCCGACCATAGGGTAAATGTGGTACCAGACTATCATCTTTGAGATCCTTTGAATCGCGGAAGACAACTGTCTTTATAACGCCCTTAATATGTTCATCCGGCCAAATACCGAGTAATATACGCTGTGGACGGCCACGACCTTTTGGCCGCAAATCAGGCCCACCATCTATGGACGGGCCAAGCATGTTGTGCACACGATTCGCATACAAAACAAATGTCGGGTAAGGAATGTCGTATTTGCGTGCCGCTTGCGAAAGTGACAGACCCTCCTTTAGTACGCTGAAAATAGCTTCGGCCATTGTTTCGGGCCGCCACGATTTAAGTGGACCACGTTCACGGAAGCGCATATGATGCATTAGGCTTTGGTTAGTATTCCAACATTTCTGCCACATGGATTGTAATTGATATTGGTAACTGTCTGCTGGAAAAACAAGCGAGAATTCATTATGCAATAAACCACCACTAAAGTTATAAAAATAAATTTAAATAAATAAATTGCATTAATTGATTTATTTTAAACTAAGTTTTTACACTCGACACAAAGGCAAATAATTTAATTATTAAGTGTTTGGCCAAGCTCTTCTCCAATTTGATGTTTTCTTAGAAATGGAGGCATCTATAGTTTTAAGCGACTCCGAACTAGCAGAAGCACTCTAGAAGGTTTGTTTTTGCATTACTCAGCAACAAAAACTACTACTCATGCAAATTGAAGCGCACTAATTGCCTAATATGACGAAAAAGTTTTTTATAAAGCAGTCGCCCCGCGGCAGGCAATGTCAAACCTCCGAGAATATTTCTGCCATGAAAAAGCTCCTCATAAAAAATATCTGCCGTTCGGAGTCGGCTTGAAACTGTAGGTCCCTCCATCTGGAACAACATCAAGACGCACGCCACAAATAAGAGGAGGAGCACGGCCAAACATCTAGAAAGGGTGTTCGCGCCAATTATATAAACATACATACATATATATATAATTGCCTAATATATGTATAGTAATACTTAGTCTTACCATAAATTTTGTGACAAATTTTACAATTTATATGGCGAGAACAAATTCGCGGAAAAAATTTCGTTATTTTTTCTTTTGTTCGTTTGCACTGTCTACTCATAAATTATACTCAGTTTTGTCGCAATGGAGTAGGGAGTTAAGGAATCGCATTGCAGTGATTGTACTGCAAAAGTGTGACAAAAGTGCCAGAGAGATAGAATTGCTTAAAAAACTAAATATTTTGAAAATGGTTGCTTACCGCACGATCAATCGTTTCTCTCAAACGTCTGAAGTGACAGACATAACAAGAAGTGGTCAAGACGACGTATGGTTCGAACCAGTGCAGCCTTTAAAGCTGTTAGAGAAATAAAGTAGAGAATAATGCCCTGGGATAGGAATGCATGGGACCAAATCTATGTAAAAACAAATTACAGATGATATCCACATGAAAGCCTTACGTCGCTCAACTGACCATCTTTAGACAACGCGCCTGAAGAAAATTAGACTCGACAGATGCAAGCAGCTTCTTCGTTGTTCCGAGTGTTATTATTATTCATCAAAGGATCGCTGTAGAAGATCCATTTAAAAAAATTTGCCTATTTGAATGCACTATTTGCCAGGAATTTTACACAACTAGATCACACTGTACTCTACACTCTGCTTGCGGTGAACTGCACACTCTTCTCACACAAACAATAAATTCAACACTAAAAAAAGGGAAGAAGTTATTTCATGCAAAATATTTGTAGTTTGACAATTAGCGAAGCTGTTGCATGATAAATTGAGATGGCTCAAACAAGTTAATAATTCTAATTTTCCGATATGGCACGTCAGTATACGCATATAATAGTAAAGGGTCTTTCAAAAGACGCGCCTGGTAGTTGTTTTAAACAAAAACATGTAAAAACATAGATTTCGGCATGTTTCACTATTTTTTATTGAAAACACGGCTCTTAGCAATTATGTGAGAAAAATTACACAATTTAAATGTCCACAACCAGCCTACGGGTAAAATTCAAACAGTCGACTCATGAATGCCTAATGGTTGAGAACGTCGAGATATCGTTGCTGAAGGTTGTTCAGCAACACTTTGTGCTACAGCAGCAATATTCTCAACAGAACCTCAAGTGTTTGGTTTGCCAATCTTTTTTCTATCCTCGAAAGAACCATTTTCTGCAAATTTTTGGGCACACCAAGTGAAGCCAAGTCCTTCTCCGCCTGATCTTTCCAACGCAGAGGAGGTCTTCCTCTTCTTCTGCTAGCGGTACCGCATCGAATACTTTTCAGAGCCGGAGCGTTTGTATCCATTCGGACGACATGACCGTCGGAACTTTATTCGCTGCGCTATGTCTATGTCGTCGTAAAGCTGTCTGAAATCTCGTTTGGTATCAAACGGCTCTGAGAGGTTCTTCCCAATTCTAACGGCGCTGCTCGTATTGAGAAACGTCATATTGCATAGCCGTATTAGAGGATACCAAATTCAGAAATCGCGGCACACAGATAACTCCTTTTCGTACTGTCGAATTCAGGTTTGAAGTCGACGAAAAAATGGTGTGTGTCGATTCTCCTTTCATGGGTCTTTTCCAAGACTTGGCGTATTGTGAATATCTGGTCGATGGTAGACTTTCCAGGTCTAAAGCCACACTGATAAGGTCCAATCTGTTGGTTGATGGTGGGCTTCAGCCTTTCACACAATACGCTGGTTAAAACTATATAGGCGATATTTAGAAGACTAATCCCGGGATAATCGGCACAGATGGCATGATCACCCTTCTTATGGATTGGGCAGAGCACCCTTAAGTTCCAATCGGCAGGCATGCTTTCATCCGACCATATTTTGCATAGGAGCTGAGGTATGCACCTTACCAGCTGCTCGTCGCCATGTTTGAATAGCTCAGCCGAGAGTCCGTCGAGCCCGCGGCTTTTTTGTTCTTTAGCCGTGCTATCGCTATCCTCACCTCGTCGTGGTCGGGTAATGGAACGACAATTCCATCCTCAACGATTAGGGTATCGGGATCTTAGCATTCTTAACAGGTTCGAGAAATGTTCCCTCCATAATTTAAGTATGCTCTGTACGCCAGTCACCAGATCGCCGTCTTTGTTCTTACAGGAAAATGCCCCGGTTTTAAAACCTTCTGTAAGCCGCCGAAGTTTCTGGTAGAATTTTCGAACGTTGTTCCTATTGGCCAGCATCTCAAGCTCCTCAAACTCCGCTTCTCACTTCCGACAATTATTTCAACAAAAAAATTTACGAATTTTGCGATACGTTGTTCTTAAAGGGTGACCATTTGCAAGTTTCAATAATCTTAAGGTTTAAATTTTCGAAAATAATATTTTCCAATAAAGGGTTTTCCAATAACAGGTGTTATTTTGAATAGCCCGCGGTAGATGTCCCTTTTGAAGCTGTAATTTTTTGCTATTTGACAAGCAGAAACTAAATTAATAAAAATGGAACGACGCACGCTTAAACAACGCATTGAAATTATTAAAATTCAATATAAAAATGGTGAAAATTTGGCAGAGACGGTTCATAAAACTCGAACATTTTTGGGATCAATTGGGACAAGAAATTGGTGAAAAAGTTCGAGCTGTTGGGACAAGTTAGTGATGTGAAGAATAAAATCCGTGCACGTCGCTCAAGAGCACCCAAAAATATTGCTGTTGTAGCCGAAAGTGTTGAAGAAAACCCAGGTTTGTCCATTACTCGTCGTTCTTTTGAATTAGGCATTCCACAAACTTTATTACACCGTATTTTGCATAAAGATTTGGGTCTTAAGGCTTATAAAGTCCAGTTAACTCAAGCCGGCGGATCATCAACAACGTTGTGTTCTTGCTCTTTGCTGATTAGGTCGTTAAAATGCATGAAAATGATCCGAAATTCCATCGAAAAATCATCTTGAGTGATGAGGGCCATTTCCACCTCGGTGGCTTCGTCAACAAGCAAAATTGTTGGATGTGGGGCTCAGAAAATCCAAGAGTTATTGTTGAAAAGCCTCTCTATCCTCAACGTGTGACAGTTTGGTGCGGTTTATGGTCCGGCGGAATCATTGGAACTTATTTTTCGAAAATGAAGCTGGAGCAACAGTTACGATCAATGGATTGCGCTATCGAGAGATGACTAACAATTTTTTATGGCCGGAATTGGGTGGTATTCGATGGTATTTATTTTCAACAAGACGGCGCTACGTGCCACACAAGCTACGAAACCATTGATCTTTTACGGGAATAACACCTCTTATTAGAAAACCCTTTACTTTTTTACATTTTACTCAAGACATTAAAATACGGTAGCGCTAGATTCTGTATTCTCTTGCATTTTGGCTAAAACACAATTACACAAAATAATAGGCGATGGTTTTCGCTTTATTTTGATGATAAAATTCAATGACGGTTTAAAATAGTTTTTTGATTAATTTTCTATTTCTGGGCTATGATTTTAAGTTTTAAGCATTCATAATTTTTGCATATGTAAATATGTATCACACATCACAAATTAGAGGAGGAGCCGGGTCAAACACTCAATAAAGGAATGCTTATATGTATTATACATTTTCTCATACAAACCGGCAATTGTCGAAGAGCTCGAAGCGCCCATCCAAGCATGCGAGTTCTCCAGCATTTTGGCCTGCAAAGAGACAAACGATTAAAAGTGAGATTGACACAAAGTGGAAAAATGTAAGTTTGAAAGATTTATCCGAAAAATTAAAATTTAGGAAAAAGTTGACAAACTTTCATAAAACTCTAAAAATTTTCAAACTCTTTAACCAGAACTAAAAATATAAACGTAGGTATACAAAAAATAAAAAAAATCAATTAAAATTCGTTACATGGACAACTTTCACAACACTGTCTGTGAATAAAAGATTTCATATCAAAGAAAATTTCGATCCACTTCAAACTTCCATTCTCTTATATCAGAATTAACTAGGCTAAAAAACTGCATACCCAAAGGCTTTCCACAAATTCCAAATAAAAATAACAGATTTTAATAGGAGTTGGTTGAATGTTAAAAAATTTTTCACCAAGTTTGAAACTTTTTCAAAACTCCTCTTCTTTGAAGACTATAAAGCTGTGGTGATCAAGGCACTTATTTTAGAAATGATGAACTGCGAAAAGGTCGACGTTTCTTATATCTACTTCGACATCAGACCATTAAGTTTCCCGGCGGTGTTTCCGAAATCAGTAGTCTGGTGAGTGCACGGAGACCGGGTCTGAGACAGGACGTGTGGATTTGAGCTCACACATATAAGCGCTGCAGCGTTTTTTGCTTCTATATATAAGTTGAAGAGAAGGTTAGAGTCGTAGCTGATACTATGTGGTCTAATACGTTGCACTGTTGCACAGTATGAATGAAGAACACAGAATGAATGAATACCACAAATTGAATGAAGAACCTGGAACTTACTGATGCCCTCAAAAAAGGATATATAACTTCTCACGGTCATTGATCATAAGGTCATCTGGTGTTGTTTAACGATTGCTGTACTGCAATTCATGTGCGAATGTATCCACATTCAAGCATACGGCTGAGGAAGCCGATATTCATAGGTTAGACACAGGCTCATAGCTAAAATATTACGATAACTTAAGAACAAATTGGGAAAAGACTGGGGAAACCTTCTTTAGATACCACAATTTATAGTCAATGAGTGAACTGCTTGTACGAACAGTCCCTATAACTTAAGCATACCTTACGGTACGATTACCTTTCGACATTGATACTGTCGAACGCTGAAGACAGGTCTCACTTCAAAGAAAAAATTGTAATTTTCGAAAACGTACTCGCTTTGCATCAGAATTGTTTTTTTTCTTTGCAACATTCATTGACTTCTTAAATTCGACGCATGTGCATACTTATTATAAGAAAATATAAGTAAATGTTAATAAACAAATAGTGCATCCCAGCCAACAAAGGTGTACAAATAAAACTCCATATGCGGGACGTTGACCCTCAGATAGGGACTCCTAAAAGAGTCTGAAAGGGGCATATCCGCCGGAGAAAAATACCTTCTTAATATGCAGGATATCCGGTGGCAGAATTAGGTATTAAATTTAAAATTAAATACGCTAAGCGGTTAGGGAGAGCGCTTAGCGTATGAACGGAAAGAGGACTACGTTAGCTGCCTTACTCGTGCGCGCTATTTAGTCATGATAACCTAGTGGACGGATGAACAACGTGCATTCACCACCAAAGCGTATTTCAAGGCAAATTATTTGTGTGTTGTAGATTTTGTTCGCGTTACAATATTGCCCGTTTACGTGATGCTGCAAGTGAAGATTTGATTCGTTCATCTGTGCGCAAGAGAGCGGCCGCCCTGGATTTTCCAAAAGTTATTCAGCAAGAAATATTTAGGAATAATATTAGATTTCAAAATTCAAAAGGTGCAAACGCTTAAGGCTCACAAGTACAATTTGCGTTAAAATTTCTCTGAGACAATGTTGCAGCGATCTCGTACGATAAACACAATCTTTTGTAGGGATGAAGCCCATTTTGACATAAATGGAAATTCAAATAAGCAAAATTGCCATTATTGGTTACCTAAAGAACAGAACCCATTTTAAAACATCAACAGTCACTTCACAGTCCATAAGTTATGATTTAATGGGCATTATTAATGAGTATAGATTGGAATAGTTGGGCCAAATTTTTTTTTGTGCATCGTCGAGGGGAAGTCATTTCTTTGGATGGTGTAAGAGACACAGACACGGGCATGCTGAACGACTATTTTGAAAGAACATCTTTCCTTCAGTACACACTCATGGTTTCAGCAAGATGGTGCTACGCCGCACACGGCCCGAGAGACCATGGCGATACTGCATTATTTCTTCCTTAATAAACTGATAAGCCGTTTCGGTGACATATCTTGACCACTCAGGTCCTCAAAAGCGCTCTTATCTTCTGTGTAATAGTTATTGAAATAAATTTTCCCATTAGTAATGCATTATTAATTTAGCTTTTAATTCCTAATTCAGCCATCGGGACCCTTGTATATGGAAAAATGTGCCTTAGGACTTCTTAAATGAGTGAATTCGGCGTTTTAGAAAGCAAACTTATACAACTTGAAAATACTCTGTGCGGACTCCGCTATTCACCCATGATTTAATTAAAAAGGACATTTTTAATCAACCAAAGATAACCCAGACGGAGTGTTATGGGGTACTTATAATTTTTTTTTACTTTATAGTAAAAATACTGAGACTACTAACACTTAAAGAAATTCCACATAACATTCAGAGAAGAGAGGAGAAACATAATCTAGGTAAAAACTAGTCTTTATCCTTTCCGGAAACACGTTTCTTAAAATTTGTAATAAACTGCTCTCGTTCGACTGAAATCCTTGTCACCAGAACTTTCTGTTGCATTATTAAAACCATAGTAATCGGCCAAGGAAACTATGATTCTTTCGAATTATTTTCATTTCGTTTGGACATCGCTTAAAATTTGTTCGTAACTACCTAATACTGAACCATTTGAACTAATAGCCTTAAATGAAAACCCATAAAAATATAAGGTGGAATTACACAAAAACCGAGTGCAAGAAGCGCAAAAAAAAAAAAATCAACAAGAAGCCTTTCCTATTTGCCAAGCGCAAGGAAGTGAAATAGCGAACAGAGAAGTCGCGAATAGAAGAGGTCTTATGAATCTTGCACGATAATTATGTTGTTGCTTTCAAATGCAAATTGAAAGTGAAGAATGGAAATCGTTATCTGAGTTATCTTCTCTTGTTGCTATCTCTCGGCTCTGCTCACTTGAAAAATTTGCATTGAAAAGCCACAATTTCTTGAGCAAGATTTTCCGCTAGCGAGTATGGCTGTGCCTCATAAAACTGGTATAACTCATTATTTTCAATGTTGCCAACTCCCTGTCTAGAAAGGTTCATTAGGCCGCACTCGTATTAGAGAATGTTGTTGTTTCTACTCTGCCAATTTTCTTTTGGTATTGCACGTCATGTTTGTATGCCCTACAATTGTTAGTTTTTGGTCTACAGTCAATAACAACAATGAGAAGAACGAGAGCACAAAGGGTGCTGACAGAGCACGAGCATCACAAATAACGAGTGAAGCAATAAATGTTTACCTGTATCAACTCGATCTGACTAACACTCATTAAGTATTTCCAAACAAGTGTCATTTTTGGCAGCTCTTTTCCAGCGCTATCGGCTCATATTCATTTATACCAGTTGCTTCATCTTTTCGCCGCTTGCTAACGCTTGGCGAGTCGAAGGCGTGATTTCTAAACACTCCCATGTGGTGCTGTAGAGGCATCTCTTCTTCACATCATATTCAGAGCCCCCCCGTATATGGTTGACTGGGATATTCAATTGAATGCATGCGGGATTCCATGAACACAAAAATATGTAACCCTTTAATCATCCGTTTGCGCAGAGAAACCTCAACAACTTTCCCCCACTTGTAGCATAAAATAAGAGAGAGAGAGAGAGAGAAAAAAAACCATTTGACTGAGTTGCAGTGCTCCTACTCAAACCCTAAACGTTTGAGAGATCAGGCGTGTGTGTGTGTGCATTTGCGTGCTCATGTAGGTACTAACATATACATATGCATATGTGCCTACCAGTATAACAATGTGAATGACTGTAGTTTGCAATAAAAGATTCTCAAGTTTTAACTAAATCGACTAATTGCATAACAAAGTAACATTTTCACAAGGTGAAAGAGCAAGAGGGAGAGTGACTGAGAGGGGCGCTACACTTGTGCCTATTCCGGTGATTTCAATATATTCAGTTTTCAAGTGGTTAAAGATACAGGGGATGGGAGAATAATTTGCAATTTCACTTAAACATTTAGCACAAAACAAAAAAAAAAAAACTGTGAATAAAGTGTATAAAAGGAAAACTGTTATAAGTAGTCGAACAATTAAGGCAACCAAAGTGTATGTGTATATGTGTGTTGGATTGTTCGAGCATTCCAATTGTTTTTTTTTTTTGCATCAGACACATTTACATATGCATGATTATGACGTCTCGTGCTACGCCCTCATCACTTACGTAGCTACATTTGCCACAGCAAAATGAAATAGCGGAAGTAGAGCACAAAAAAGCAATACAAAAAAAAATTGAAACAAAAAGAGGACTATAACCACCAATGCAGCTCAAGCCGCAAAGGTATGCAGAGTTCAAGAAGTCAACGAGAGTTGGCACCTCTTCAAATGTTATTTACATATTAGAAAATAAAATTGGTAGTTACTCACACAAATGCATGTATGTATGCATGCTCGAGTATGCTACAAAGCCATACAATAATATTTATTAACGATTGTCTGCTTGCTATTGTATGAAAACTCATTTCTTTGAGTATTGCTCTCACATGTACATATCAGTGTATGTTGCATAATGACAAGATGGAAAAAGTACAACAAAAAAAGCAAATATATATTTGCTGCCTTTTAAATAATTGCTTCATTATGCTGCTTCGCCACGCTGAATGTGCTTGTTAGAATAGAATGTGCATATAGCGAAGAGTATTTACATATCTATGCATTGAGTGCTTCTGCATATAAAATCGCTCATACGCCTACTGGTCACTAACCGGAAGTTAAAACTAATATAGCTTTTATAGAATGGTGATGTATCTTCACGAGACAGATTAGCAAACTACTACAGAGGAATCGGGTATACTATAGTAAATACAATTTCTAGTTTAAAACTATATTTCATTTGTTGAGCTTGTAAAACGTGCAAAGGTTGTCATGTCTATATGAAACAGGAGCATTACGCTATTTGCAGATTATAGGCAACGCAAATGATCCCAAAAAAAATTCCATTTATTCAGAGTACTATATGTATGGTATATTTTGAACGCTCTACCCTGAAGTTTAGGGAATCTAACAAGGGTCGAATCATCACACCAGCGTACGTTCCACTCGTCACTGATATATGCATATTTCGCACTATGGCATATGTGAACGAGTTCTGAACGTACTCTTTTGATCGAACTGTTACTCGATCAGCGACAGCTGCCCGCAAACAACCGAATTCAACCAAAGATGTAAGTAAATTGTAAATACATATTATTAAATATGGTTTTTGTAATAAATTTATTATAGGACGAATTTTAATAAACTCAATCCCACCCGAAAAGATGTCATGGTGGAGTTTATGGCCAACAAAGACTGCAATTAGAAGCCCTACGCGACAACTTAGGGAAATATGTAAGTACCTGCAATTTTGAATTTTAGTTTAAGTACTCAGTGAAAAATTTTCGATTTTATGAGTTGCTTTAGATTTTATTTCTTTAGTATTTAAGTGTTTATGACTGACGAAACATTTTTATGCAACAATTGGCCATTAATGAATTATGTTGCAAAAATAAATAAAAAATTAATTTGCGTGAGTATTATCTTTTGAGTTAGCTTTAGGCGATCCGGAGGTATAGAAATTTCAAACAATCGTTTTTTTTTGTTTTATCGATATTTCGAAAGTATAGAAATTCCCAATATTATAGTTTCTACGGCCCATTAATTAGGTAGAGAGCGGTCCGCGCACTCCTGTACCGCAAACTTTAAGCTCATTTATCTCGAAACGACTTGTTTCGGCATGGTGATGTCAAAAAAAAAAAAAAACACAATTATTCAATCGAATCGTTTGAAATTTTAATATGTTGCTCACAACATCAATGGCTATCGTCCGTACTGACTTTTAGAGTAAAATCTTCTGAGAAGTTTCTATCCAGAATTAGGCTTATATTGTCTTTTAAGCGCTCCATTTTGTAATAGGAAGGAATCTGTAGGTTCTAACAATATGCAAAATCGGTTATTTAGTTTGCGTTTCCTTTCGTTGCATAAAAACTTGCTTCTCTCATAGCAACCAACCGCCTCAGAAGCCTTGGTATCGTTGCTCTATTACCCACATTTGTTTGCAGAATCGTTTGCCATACTAATCACTTTTAGCCTCTATTCTCTGGGAAGAAATACAAATATGGAGCAAAAAAAGTAATTTTTAGAGACATGCTAATGGTTGTACTGGTTAGGCTAAGGCCTTTATGCACTGCAACCAGATTGAGCTATTGTGCAACTTTAGACATATTTACTCCTCTATTCTTCAGATATTAGAAATTTTTATGACCTAATATGTTTTCTTCATTATTCTCGAAAACTAAATGACGGAAAAAAGTTTATATGGCTTTTCAGATTCAGCGACCGATTTGACATAGGAACTGGATACTCTAATTTCTGGTTCTTTTTGGCCGTCAACTAGTGTTATCAATGATAATTAAAAAAAGCAACATTTCAGTAGGCAAAATTTTTTGTTTTGCCTTTTGCGTAAATTAATATGTTTATCGTTACTTCAACTCTTTAACATGCAACATAAAACTTGCGATGAGAAAAATACGGTGCTTCCAAGTTTGCTTTACCATACTTTAATCGGTACACGTGGTATGAACTCTACTTCAACTCTTCCTTCATACAGTTATCAGCAGTTCGTAACGTTATGTTACAACTTCTCTTGGCATTGCATCGGAAACCAATGCTCAGGGATACTGCTTTAAAAATGTACCATTAATCATACCTACATGATGACGGCGAATAAATATAAGTAACATAAAATAAGTATGCAGCGCTGACTTTATCAGTTTGATCAAACAGAATATATTCAGAAAATTCAAAATCCACGTTTAATTTTCAGAAGTGATATTAATGCCTTCAATGTACACCCCATCAACTGCAATGCACTTATGCCAGCTTTTGATCCAGCTCTTGAAATATTTCTGGAACTCTATTTTCGATAAAGCCATTTGGACCGTCTTTTATGTTTATATTGTAAAAACCATTGTAAAAAAATGTGAGCATCGCTTTCTTTTTATACTGAAAACGACGTTGTTTTTTTGTCTTAGTTCAGTTTGAGCTCTCCACTAATTCGCCTGATATCTGGGTTGCATGTCGTACGCATAAAGCCATGTTTCGTCTCCAGTTTGAAGTTGAGTCGGATTTTGCTTTGGAAATCATGTCTTTGGTGATATCATTCAGATACTTTGGAGCTAACTTTGCAGCAACATGGCGCAAACTTATATCAATAATAATGCCCATAAGCAATATTCAAGTCCTCTGCTAGCTCTTCGATAGTTAATTTGCGGTTATTGATCAACTTTTATTTAACTTTATTGATGTTTTCATCGGTTTTCAATGCCGGCGGCTTGCTACTATATTCTTCATGCTCGATGGACTCACGATCTCATCTGAAGCGTTCACACCACTCGTAAATGATTGTTTTCTGTAAGATATAATATCCGAAATAGTTTCCCAATATTTCTAAGGTTTTCGGAAGATTGAAAACAAAAAGAAAACAGAACTGAAATCTTGACTTACAGCGTCAACTAGCAGTTGTTTTGGGAACTTTGTAGGTATGTTGTAGTATGTTTCATTTCTCAAAGATTGTAGTCGTTCCGTGGAGATTCCTACGCCAATTTTTTATATGTGAAGCTGTAAGTATCTTTGGCTATAATTTAGATTGATTCCAAAAATTAACAATTCCTCCTAATTTTATTTAATATAATGTGCATGAATGGATGAAGTTCGCCTCGGATCGAACTTACAACTTCCTTGCTTGTTTCATTTCTCTTTTGACTCGACTTCAGACTTTCTTCTGTAGAACCACAAATATGCGTATAAAGAAGATAATTCTTTGATGCTACTAGATAACTGAAACCTCCGACAAGGGAAACATTTTTTGATGGAGCATAAAAATCTATATTTTCAAATTTACTACATAAAGTATTACGTGTTTAGGATATTTGCGGGGGTCTCTTGATCATTCAATGTCCACCATCGCTGATTTATTAATGAGGCTCAGCATCAAAGCCATCTACATATGTATATATTCATGTATGTATGTATGTATGTAAATATCTACAGTGGGATATTTTGTATGAATATTAAGATATCTTAATTAAATAGTTAATAGAAGTCCAGGAATGGATGGTGTACAAAATGGGAAAAATCGGGCAATGGTCAGCCCACTTTTCATGTAAAAACAGCTTACATCAAATCGCTGCTCTGATATGGCCAAATGACATCGCCGAGAAGATTGATAACATCATTACTGAAAGTGGCGCTTAAAAAATCGATTGTATCATGGTCTCATTCTGCTAAAACCGAAGAAGCCCATTTCGTTATTTTCCGTTAAAAAAGATATACATGTACGAGTATATATCTTACCTCTGTAGCGCTTACGGTTGGCCGAAATAGCATTACCAGCAGCCTTTTCCAAGAAAAATGGGACAATGATGCCATCACTCGAAAATCCGTACTAAGCTGTCACTCTCAGATGCACTCTCAGGATGCGGTAGCTTCTGGACGGCGGCGCGTTTTCCGATCCCCAAATGCAGCAGTTTTGCTTGTTAACATTGCCACCAAGATGAAAATGTGCTTCGTCAGAAAAGATGATATTGACTTCTTTTGAATAAACGCCCGTTAGGGTTACAAAACATTAACTTTTGAAATAAGTTTGCAATATTTCCCAACATTGTACGAGCGTAAACAATTCACCTCGTTTTGCGGAAATATGGTATTGACTTGACACTCAAGATTTCCAGTGGGAAAGAGCTGTCACCTATATGATTCAAAAGGAAAACCACCCCGTACTTGTACTTATATATTACGTCCCCTTAGTATTAAAATAGCCTATAATTTTTTTGATGTTTTGAGAAAATAAATTTCAAACATTTTGTCGAAAGTAGCTCTCACTCAAATCTCGTTATGTCTGTAAATATTTATTTTTTTTTGACTGACGTTTTGACCCACTTTGTGGAACTAGAATTTGACAAAATTTTGACCACATATAAAATCGACGATGGAGAATCCAAAAATTCAATAAAAAAATAATAGCCTATGAGCACATAGGCTATTGTTATACTAAGGGGACGATTACACCGTAGCAAATGATTCCTTTTGGCATTAACAAAAAAAAAAAAAAATTATTCTACGACGTATGTAAATAAATACATTTCAAGGGTCCAAAATTTGATTTTTGCCAAACTTCTTTAGGGTATATAAAGTAGAATTTTCAATGCACTCTAATCGATAACGAGTAACTACCGTATAACCGTTGTACTTGGTAATCGGCTGCCGAAGTTGTTGTTGCCAATTGAGCGAAAATGTCATAGTCCAAACATATGCGACCATACTTAATGTCACAACTAATGCCAAATGTGCGGCCTACTACGGAAACACAAATAAATAATTCAGTGTGGTGTTGTAGTTCCTCTTTGCCCCACTCCCCACTGAAGTTCGTGCTAAATGGGCTTGGGCTCTGATTTTGGTTTCGCCTATAGTACCTACATATGTCCATTACGTCACTACAATGTAGCCGTTGCATAATTGTGGCAGCTGAGTTTACCCCGAGTTATAAGAATGGTGCATTGTTGCTGTTGCTGAACAGATTTTATAATAATGCGAGCTTTGCAATATTTTGTTGATGTCAAAGTGACTGTTGTGCACCGGTCGCAGTTAATTTGGGAGGTGCGATACTGAAACAACAACAACTATCACTTAAGAGTAATAAGTCTTGTATGCTGGATATTTCGGAAGGGTATGAGAAATGCAGCTAACCGCCAGCGGCTGGGATGACCACTCTTCGATGAGATGAAATTAAGTGACACACACCACTCGCCGCCACCGTTATCAGAGCTATGGTAGTGTACCGTCGCGGCTACAATGTTAACTGTAGCATCTCGGTCTCCATAAGCGAACAGCCATATAAATGACGTAGCCGCGGGTAATGACTGATGAAGCGGTAGAGTTGTGGGACAAAGGCAGCATTGCAGTTGGCGGTGGCAGTGCTGATGGAGGATTGCAGTTGCGTGAATTGTTAATAACCAGTGGCTAAGCAGCCGCGTAACAGCGACAGAAATGGTTGAAAACTGCCAGCGGGGCAGGCAGTGTGGGCGAATCGGTCACCGTATAAAGTTGGAGATGCCTCGTACACACAAATCCACGATGTATGTATGCATTTATTGATACTCATACATGCACACATATTTACACTTGTATGTATGTGTGCGCCTGTATATATTTGTGTGCAGTGTGAGGAAAGCTTTAGTGTTCTGGTCAAACGTCGCAGACTATAACGGTGCATCGTTGTTGTTGCTAATGCTTTGCGCTGCACTTGGTTGAATTTGCCGTTGCATATTCGGTAAATTTTAGATTGACATTAGTTGGCCGCGTTGTTGCATATAACTGGTGAACAGGCCCAGCAGCATCATTTACTGTACCACTCAATACACGTGCATGTATGTGCGTGTGATTTTCTATGTGCGAGTAACTATATCCATGGGATTGAGTTTGGTAGGGGCACTTTGCCTTAGCTCAGCCAATGCTGTTTAAATAATAAAATCAAATTCAATCAATCAATCGCAAATTAACAAATTGACAATCGCCGAGAAATCGATCAATTTACATAATTCAGTTATGTATATATGTACACATACATACTTGCAGGTACACATATGTATGCATGTAGTTACATATTCATACATACTTGCATACATTTGTTGCTATGGGGATGCATTGGTTAGCGGAAGTTGTCCATGCTTGCCAAGTGTTTTGTGTGATATGAGGTTTGTGTGTGTTGGTCGGAACTTTGCAGCAGAGTTCTGAAATTTATTAATTGAAGAATTTTTATTAACATATGTAACTGTTGTAGCATCTAATACGTTGCTAATTTCATACATTCTTCAGTACCACTACGACCAAGGTGAAAAGTTGGAATAGGCGGTGAGAATAATGTGTGCTGTTTATATGTACACTCAATTCATTAACGAATGCAATAGCAAAGTAGTGGTTACAACGATTTCGTTCTGGTAATGTGGAAGTCGAAGATGAGACACGTTCTTGTAGACCAATCGTCAAAAATATCGATAAAAGTATGAAAATCGTAGTCCGAGCGGCATTTGTGTTTCTATAACCCAGGTACTGAAATCAATCCAAAAGCGGACTGTAAATTATGATGAAAAATGGGTAACACACGAGAACAAAAATAGACGGTAATGATCGACAAGCTCGGCTTTGCGGGCAAAAGGGTTTGGTAAAATAATCAATCAAAAAAATTTCCTCGCTTTCTCTGAAAATGGTAGCCATAGTCTGCAACGATGATTTTTCTACTTCTTATTCTTTTAGTGGCCACTCTCTACTCTTTATCCACTACGTCATGCTTTGTTTGATTTCAGGATTACACTGATGATTCTCGGTTTAGTCAACCGTTTTGCAATTTTTTCCAAATCACTCTGACATATGTAATTCTAAAAAAATCTTTTCAACTCTTTCATCATTGCTGCTTGTCGAAAGGCAAGCATTTGCTACACCCAACACGTACGAATTTTTTTTCATGTATCAAACTCCTGCTTTGTTCTTCTGGTATCTGCTACAGTTTAATTATTCCATCGAATGGTATTAATTTTTCAATATTTTCGTCATCTTCATAAAAATTTTGTCTACGAAAGTACAAGTATATAGGCAAATAAAAAGTTTATTACTAAAATCACTCAAGATTAATAAAAAAACTTATGGAAGTAAAATATTAAAAGTAAGAGTTCAAAGTTTTAACGAACTCCTCTCTCGCTAAAGAAAAATCAATTGATATAGAAATCGAGATCTAATTTAATTCAGTACGTTTACACGCATTTGGGGCATTACGTGCATACTCAGCTTTCCAATTGGCAATATAAAAAGGGAGTAATACACACTTTTTCTTCGGCTATTACAGTCATTGGGTTATCAGGATGGACCGAAAAACTTCTATTAAGATATCGAACACACTATAGATTTTTTGCGATATAATCATTATTTCATTAACTGTAATCTTCTTTACACGTATCAGTTATTGCAACCATTGTAATCTAATTTATTGACACTTAATTAATTTTGAACAACATTTTATTTATTAAACCATATTTATTAATAAGAATTTTATTTACTGTGGAACAAATGAATGTTATATAGATATTTCCTTTGTTTTCTAGAGGTTTTTTCAAAACACTTTCCAGCTGTTCTAGTGACATCTTCTTCTATTTACTTATATATTAACCGATTTTAGCTGATATTAGAAACCTTCTCCAGTTGCTTTCAGTTGAATCCTCTGCGAAATTTCATTAGCTATTCTCACCGCGGTCCTTCTGAACTTGTTTCTTCATGATGTTTATCCACTTGCCGTTCACTTATGGGAACCGAATCAAAAGGTAATTTCCCTTGATTATCATGAGCTTTGGGTTTGAATTATTTACGAAGCTCAAAGTGGCACCTGATAGCAAGATTTCAATTCAATTCAAGGTTGTTATTGTTGTTTATATTTTTATATTTATGCTAGTCCCTTAATGAACAAAGCAGTTCATCGCATCGTAGTTATAATTACCAACAGTAACTAACTCTTCTGCTACCATTAGATTTATATTTAAAAACAATCGCCGCCTGCAGCGCGGTGAGACTCAGAGACATAGGAAGCTGGGCAACAATGTCGTACGGTCATAGTAAGATCCTCCTACAGGGTCGCCCGCTGCTCAAAAATTGATCAGACTACACAGTCTCCGACCTTAACTTCAAGAAAGCCTTCACCGTATGTTTTCCACCGAGAGCCGAATAGAACAAAGGGAAGGTGATTGGAAGATACGACATTGAAATATACACTGATGTTTCTAAGATGAACTGTGGTGTGGGCTGGCTACCATTCGGAGCTACTCAACCTATCTCAGTCAATTAGACTTCCTGACTATGCCAGCGTATTCTAGGAAGAATTTTAGCGATCACAGAAGTATAAAAATCACTAAAACTCTACAAGGAAGTTGGTGCAAGAGTAGCTATCTTTTCCGACAGTCAAACAGCAATCAAGGCCTTAGACTCCAACTCCATTTCATCCAAGCTAGTCTTACAGTGTAGAGAGAAACTAGAATTACTTAGTCATTGGCTTGAAATTACTCTGGTATGGGTTCCCGACCGGGGTAATGAAATAGCGGATGAGCTAGCAAGAAAGGGCTCGACACTAGACATAGCAGAGGCGGTGGCAGTCTCCACCCCAGTGAACACACTAAAAGCATCCATTGCTTCATACTATCATGCTTTAGCCGAAAGAAGATGTATTACAACAAAAAACACATGGCCGTCATACAAAATCCAAAGGACGAATGACCTGCTAGGATGTTCTCGGCCAAACATTTCACGTATCACTGCAACCCTTACAGGACATTGGAAAGTAGGGGATCATGCAGCTAGACTCAATCTACCCTTCAATCCTGTCTGTAGAAGCTGTCAAGCGGAAGGGGCGAAGGAAAGTCTGTTCCACTATTTATGTGAATGTCCGGGACTAGCCAGGGCACGACTCCGCTCCTTCGGTAAGCCTTTCTTGCAGCATATTAATGAGATCTCAGATATCAAGATAAATAATTTGCTGCTATACTTGGACCCCACTAAATGGATCTGACTTAGAACAAAAAACATCATAATACGAGGACAGTGGTAGTAAAACGGTGCTGGTCACTAATTAGGATTATTTCAGTGGAAATACTCAACCACTTCAACAACAACAATAACAACCAGCAGTAACGTTTTTAAATAAACGGGTCAATGTTTTGTGCTGTCAGGAATTACCTTATTTTTTCCTCCTTCGCCGCCAGGCCGCCAGCCCAACAGCTTTTTGCTTTTTCCTCTAAGATGGGAAAATCCTCGCACTTGTATTTCTGCTTTCGGTAAAGCCTGGGTTCGAAGCGCACTGTGGGTATGAAACACCAAATGATAGAAATGTTTTTTCTAATAGTTGTCATCCCTCAATATGGTACGGCAAATCTTCGCGTGGGTTTCTGTTATAAAGAAGCTTTTCATATAAAACCAGATGTAATTCGGAGGCAACGTAAAACTCTACAACATCAACGCCTCACAAATGGGAGCCCAAGCTTAACAAAGCACACAACAAATGAGTAAAATTTTAAAAGATTTTAACTTTTTAATTGCTTGAATGCGAATATAAGTAAAATAAGTTATTTTTTTCTTTACACTTTGTCATAATAAAATGAAAAAAGACTCATTAATAGGCAAAACTCCCGCTCAAAAAAATTAACTTGCATTCAACATCAAAATAAAAAACCAGAATAACGGCGTCACATATATAAGTATATATTATACATAGATGAAGGATGTAAATCTGAGTCGTTGGCTTTGAATTTCTTTAGAAAACATTGGACTTTATACAATACCGCTATAAGCTTTCGATGGGGTTCAGGTCTGGTGATTGCGCTGCTCTGCTTCATGTGGATGTTGTTACTCTGAAAAAGTTCTTTTTCTCCCACATGTAGAATAATTTTTTTAAGTACCAGAGCAGCCTTTCTCTTGCGCAGGAACTGAAGCGGATTATCGTGCAAACTTGTAACGATGAATTCAATATTTTCACTTGTTCTTGATGTCCGGTGGGCCTCGGATGTGCGCTATTTGACACTGAACTTTTGCACCCATGAACGAATCAAATTGCCACTTGGGGCATTACGTAGCACGTTGAATATTACAACGCGAACAAAATCTACAACTAACAGTTGCTCGAACGAATCACTAACCTAGAAATACGATTAGATTGCGGATGCAATCCACTGCGACGTAATGACTAAATAACCCACACGAATAACAAAGCTAATATGGCCTTATCCCCGCTCATACGCTCAGTGTTAGGGAGAAACTTTAAATTTAAAACCTAATTCCCTACTGTCGACAAACGATGGAAGGGTGCAGATGCATCTACTTTCCTAATTTGTATTGGGTAATTTTAGTTTCAGTAACTTAAGTTTAATGGTCGCCGTATCTGACTACCGTTCGAGATGGCATAGGTTGAAAACTCCGTGCATGAAACAGCAAAAAGGATAGAAACAATTTTTTGGCAGGTATGGCAAACGAACGAGTGTATTTCTGGCATTAAAAATGTCTTCATAAAAAACCATTTGCCGTTCGGGATTTTCTGAAAACTGTGGAACAACATCAAGACGCACGCCACAAATAGGAGGAGGAGCTGGGCGAAACACCTAACAGAAGTGTACGCGCCAATTATTGATTTATTTAATTGTATTTATAAGTTTCCTATAGCATCGTTTTTGAGCAGATGATAACAATTATGCCAAATAAATTATAAAGTGAAGTTTTTAATCTTATATTTTCGGAGTAGGACTAAAAATACATACCTACTCGTACATAAGCAACTTTTCTTACTGATTTTTAATTGCATCAGGAAATGGGTGGCGCCACGTTTTATTATAAAGGCACCTTTGGAACGCCCTAATCGACGCCTCAATCGAAAAGGCAATTGGAATCGTTAAATTTACACTTCACTTAAGAAAAATGAACGCAGTGGAAAATTAAGCATTTTAAATTGTGTCCTTTGGCAGATATTTGTGCGCGCGCACACACAAAAGCACACATGCATGTGCACACTTATGCCACACTCAAGCAAAGTACTTGGAATGTATTGTGTGTATAAGTATATAAGCAATAGTATTTCTTGAAAATAACCACTGGTATTTATTGAGGCGTCAAACCGCGGCAATTGAGTGTGAAAAACCCCTTTTACTATGGAAGGCAAAAAAACAGAAATCCCCGGGGTTAATGAAATTTGTCGCTCGCATATACCAAAGCTTGTTCGATGAGTTTTTTATGTCGATTGGTTGGTCGATAAGATTGCAACCACTTTGCGGTGTCGCCAAAGTGCACTTATGCGTGCGGACGGTGCTAGTGTACATATGTATGTGTGCTCACGTGTTTAGAAGTGTATACAAGTTGACTCGTATTTGGCGACTTCCTTGATTGCATCCCCAAAAGAAAAAGGTAGCAAAATGAACATGTATACGTGTGTGGATGTATGTATGTATGTATACATGTGTGTAAGAGTATGTTCATGTGGTTAGACATACATATGTGACTGTCGACGCGGGCGTCCTGGGGTAGAGAAAACTTAAGTGTACACCAAATTTAATAAATTCGCAGCGGGCACATCATCACCCATGTGTACATGCCTGCCCACATACACACTCGAACTCATTCGATTTCAACAAAATATTTCATCAAGCGAACCCGCCAAGAGCTGCGGAAATCGCAAATAACGTAAAATGTTAGAAAGGAAATCATCGAAGTCAGAAAACCAAAAATTAATTAGCGTGAATATATTTGCAAAATGTTTAATACAACATAAGTGGGCGCTACAGTTCAATAAAGGTTCACACACACACAAATACATTGATGCCAAACTTTATTGTACATGTTCACTTAGGTTGCGATAGGTTGTTGTCTGCAAGGGTGCACGCGGTGTACGATTATATTCGTACATTATCAATAAAAACGCAAACATACATAGATTCATACATACATACTCATTCATACATACATACATATGCCCATGAAGATATTCAAATACGAAGTATGTACGTAGAAGAACAAGTGTACCCTAGTAACTACTGCAGTAATTAAATTTGATTTTGTGTAGCGAAAAAAGTATTAATCAACAGCAGTGAAAACAACAACTGAACTAACTTGTAGAATCCCTTCAGAAGGCCATACACGAGTGTGTGTGTGTGTGTGTGCCTGCATAGAAACACCACTCAAACATTCCAACGCGGAAATATATTTATGAAAAATATATTTGCTGAAATAAAGATATTACGGTGGAGGATATTCATAGGCGCGACTACATATACATACGTACAAGTAAATGCATATATGCTTATTGGGGTGTTCAAAAAGTTCGGTAAAAAGGTTTAGCAAAGTTAGGATATTAAAAAGAAGTAAACATACTTTTATTCATAATAAGCCCGGAGGATTGATGCTCCAAGTACTCCGCTTATGGCACAGAAGGAGAAATTCCTTCAAAGCTAGCAGCTGCAGTGATTGGATTTTGCAGTTCGTACAAGAGTGGCAATATTTGGAAAACGATTTGCGAGGTGTGGGAATTGGGTGCCATAAATCTTCTTGTCACTCGGAGGTCTTGCATTCCGAGGGTGTGTCGGCCGTCTAACATTTGGGCCCATAATTGTCTATGCCGCAGTTTTATAGAGACTATTTGGTGTAAATTTAAAACCGCGGTGAAAACGACTCTATATCTGTTATAAGCGCCGCAGGATTGTGAATAAATTACAATAGAAAAAACGATAGACGACGCCAAGCTTAAATTATCAGTAGAGAATTGCAAACGAGCTGTGCAGCCACAAAAATTTACACAGATGGAATCAGAAAGTGGATGAATAATGGCCCAAAAGAACAAATACTAAAAAGAGAAACAATTCTCATTATAAAATTACGTATTCTCAATAAAAAAACATTATCTCATTCCAAATTTCCCCTTTCGGATTATAAATTTACCTTCTCTCATTATCAGATTCCTTTTTCTCATAATAATTTATGTTTTATCAATAGAAAAATTACGTTGTTTCAATATACTCGTATCTATTTATTTTTCATTATTAAAAAATACAGGTTTTCCCATTGCAAAGTTATATTTTTTCAATAAAATATAATTTACGTTTTCTCATTACTGGGTCTAAAACGGAACGATTGTTGTGCGAGAATCAAGCCCAGATCGGCCCAGAGAGTTATGAACGGTGGTGTGGCTTTGAGACCAAATTTTTCACAAAATAACATCGCGTTTATGTCACTACATAAGTTCTTTATTCGGTTCAAATGTTATCGAATATATCATCACCAGAGGAACGAGCCCCCAGTTATCGGAATGACACTTCCAAGACATGCCAAAATCCAAAAAACTATTACAAAGTCGATCCAAGTAAAGTTTAGCTTACCTTATGCCTTTGATCACGACAATCGCGCTCCAAATTTTTTTCGTCATGCCAAACAGAATATAAGAATTATAGTATTAGGTAAGCATACTAAACAAATTCGGGTAAAATGTTCATTATGTAGTTTCTTCAATGCGACAATGCATTATGTAAGCAACTCCAGTTTGACTAAACACAAGGCGCCATATTCACCCGGCATGACTTTTTCCTGTGCCTACGAATCAAATTCACTCTTAGTGTTATTTGGTATCCCCGCAAAAATAATACGGGTATGCAAAATGACGTTACTCAACATCAGCAGCGTCGTTAGAATTTTGAAGGATCTCTCCGAGCTGTTTGATACCAAACGAGGTTTCAGACAGGATGACTCGCTGTTTTTGTGTCGTCATTAACCTGAAGCTAGATAAAATCGTACGAGCCGGAGAACTTAATCGCTCAGGCATAATGTTTTATAAGAGCGTCTACGCTCTTTCGAGTATTTGATTCCAGGGAGAAAGTTTGAAAATTGCGATTAATAATTGAGCCATTTTCGTTTTATTGAAAAATTATGGTTCCTTTTTTGAAGAAGTATGACATTTCAAACGACGAACCTTTCAGCGCTTTAGTTGCCTGAGTGAAAACTGGTACAAAGCCATTTCATAGGTTCCCATAGAGTTTAGTTTTACTCTATTAAGTGAGTCCCGCAGGTAATGAAACAAATGATGGTTTCAGAGAGCAAAAGAAGATCAGGTATATATTAACCATTCTGCCCACCAACTCGACACTTGGATTAAATGGTTTGCTTTAAAACTATTAGTGCGAGTTTAGCTTTAATTTGCAGCTAAACTACTCTTTTTAAAAATTCACGCTCTATAAACTTGCATGACAAAAGCGGTCATAAATGTTAACAGTAGAGATAAAAATCAATCGTTCGTCTCGAGATTTGCAACTCATAATTTCACCCAGTTCATCTTAAAATCGAAACATTCAGAACGAAAACTATGGATTCACCTAAACTCAATACGTAGCATTATGTTCGTAAACTTCATACAATTTCCAGGTGTGACAGCAACTTTTTGACCAAAGGAAAAAACAATTTTAATTTAAATCAACGCTATATGATTCTTTTAAATTGCTCGACACTAATGCGATATTGTAATTGACTTACTCCAATTTAAAGCCATGTACTGACAATTTGTTACAAAACTTTTTATACGACCCAATATGTGCAGAAGGATTTGTATTTTCTAATCAATATTTGCAGCCTCGGCAAAGCATCCCACATGCACGGGCATCGCGCACAATAAAATAAATAAAATTCTCAACTTTGCAAAATCTACGCACTTGAAAAATAAATTACAACAACTGCGATAATATTACAGCAGCAAAAAATATCTAAAGTAGTTACATGCACGTATGGACATACATAGTTGTGTGACGTATGATTGTGGAGTGAGCTGCATAGTTTTTACATAGTCATCGATTTTTATGTTTTTTCCTACAGATTGTTGAGTTTGTTGAATCGGAACAGAATTCTTTTAAAACAGCAATGCTCGTATGTGCTTCAGAGCTCGATTAGTAACGACGGGTGTTTGGATTCAGCTTCCCCCTCTGTTTGGAGAAAAAGTGGAGAATAATTTTTCCTCACCGTTTAACAATGGAAAGCAAAAATAGTAGGCGAAATGCATGGTGAGACCAGTTACTCTTTTTAACAAGAAAACAGAACAAACAAGAAAGGACACATTTAAGTAAAATGATTCTTAAATTGACCAGTTTTCTTTCTTCCTATAAATATATATTCTTTTTGTTTGGCTCACCACTTTTCCAAATTTATTAGAGATATATCATAGGGTAAAGAAAGGACTGCATCTTAGGCATCGACCTTGTTCGACCACTAAAATTTATTGTGGTTTCGGTTCGGCCTTGGCTAAAAAAATGGCGAACTTTGCCCGAATATTTCATTAAACTTTTTTGGTTCAAAAGTTATAGAAACTTTTAGTTGTCGTAATCTTTTTTGAATACTGGTATTAAAGCCGACATTTTCCATTGAAAAAATACTTTGAAGTACATACAAGGAGTGTTCAAAAAATAAGGTTAATTTAATTTTTTTTCAAAAAATATTTATTTATTCATCCATTTGAATTTTACCTCCTTCAAAGTAGTCCCCCTCAGACATAATACTCTCGTGCCAGTGTTTTCCTCGAAGCAGTCCTGATATGCACTTTTTGGTATGTCCTTGAGCTTTCTCGGCGATTTGGTTTTTATCTCCTCAATCGTCTCAAAACGCCGTCCTTTCATGGGTCTCTTCAATTTTGGGAACAGGAAAAAGTCGCACGGAGCCAAATCTGTGAATGCAGTAGCTAAGGCATGATAACGGTGTTGGTTTTGGCCAAATAATCTCTCACAACCAAAAATGAGTGAGCAGGTACATTATCATGATGCAAAAGCCATGATTTTTTGCCACAATTCCTGGCGTTTTTTTTCATATTGCTTCATGCACACGGCGCATAACTTCAAAGTAATACTCTTTATTGAATTCCTTATTTAATTAATTTAATTTCACTTGTGGACGGAATTAAATTTCGCTTGTGAACGGACGATAACTCATTGAAGTCCCTAGTAATTATATAAATAACCCTCAAGAATTTTGGAAGCAAGTCAGTTTTTGAGCCGAAAGTAAATTTTGTATTTTTTGGATAAGAAGACGTCAAATTGTTTGGTGCAAATCACGAGAAACTTGTTGGTACAGTCAATCACGGCGATGGGGGAGTTATGGTGTGCGGTTGCATAGCGGCAGGTGATGTGGGTCAGTTAGAATTTATTGAATCGAGGAAGAATAAATGGGGGTATTTGGAAATTTTAAAAAGGAATTTGAAACAGAGTACCGAAAATTTGGCTTGTCAAAAACGTTTTGCCTCCTACAATGATGCTAAAAAACACAGAAGAGATCGTTAAGCTTTGGCTCTATTACAACACTTCAAAACAGCTCAAAACCTACTCGGACTCCAATCTTTCTTTTTCTTTGTGATTGGCGCTATAACTGCTTAAGCGATTATGACCGAGCTTTAGTCGTTTCTTTGTGGTGATAAAAGGCGGCAGTAAAGCCAAGTTCTTCTCTACCTGATCTCTGGAATGCAAAGGAGGCCTTTCTCTTCCTCCTGCTAGCATCAGCAGATACCGCATCGAATACTTTCAGAGCCGGAACGTTCGCATCTGTTCGGATGACATGGCGCAGCCAACCCTATCTGCTAGAAAAAAGAATTCGACAGTAAGTAATAAGAAGCAAAGTGTCTTTGCTAAAGGTTATGTGGTCAGAATCGGCGAATATTACAAGCAGAAAAATTAATAAACTTTACATTGGGGGAGTCTTAAAACTGGGTAAAGTCCTAAAACATCGTAATTGTCCTACAAAATACTAATTTTCGTTTTTGTATATTATTTATAAAGCTTTTCATATGTTTTAAAAGTGAACGCAGACTTTTTGGTTTCTATATTTAGAGGTTGCTGCAATTACTATACTTAGCATTCAAATGAATGAAGTACTCTTACGAGAGTATCGCAAATTGGCCCAATGAATGGATCAAGTCAAAAGAAGTCGAATTTTTCGTCAGAGGAATCCGTATGCTGGCTGAAAGATGAAGTAAAGTTGTAGCTTCTAATGTCACATACTTCATATAATATCATGTATTATTTAATTGGTTAAATAATTCGTAACTTTGGCCAAGGAAGGACGGAAACTTATTCCCATACCCAATATTTCGTTATTACTGGACTTTTAGTAAGTCAGCAATTATTTATTACTTATTTATTTATTATTGCACTTATTACAATCTACCTCAACCGAATAACAGTTGGAACGAGTTTGAAATGCGGAGGAATGTTATATTTTTGTTATGATTCTGGGCCAAACTGTATACAGTTGAGCCTCTGAAGTTTTATTCCAAGTGCAACTTGTTTTTTCTGAAATAGTTTTCATGACAAAAATACATTACCCGCAGAGGTGCGACTATCCTGAGCAGCGAAGCAGTTACTTAAAGAGTTAATATCCGCCATTTACATACCAATACGGTCCACACACATATTTCAATATGCCACTTTCCTATAAAGCATACCCAGCTAGCAAAGTTGTCTGACATTTTCTTACATCAGACAAATGCCTAAGCAAAAAGTGGGCTATTTAGACAAGTCTTACAGATGTATGAGAAATTTCTTTCTTTGCTCTGGCGGCTAAGCGCTTGAGGTTTCTTGCCTTTCGGCGATAGCCTGAGACAGTTGCCCAGCCTAGATCTCGTTTCTCTTCTCCACTACATCAACAGCACTCGATGGCTGTAAATGGTTTTTATTCCTTTAAGTAGAGGTATTTGTAGCTGACGCGTGGTACTTTTGCCATCTAACCTGCCTACCTACCTACATGGGGAATTTTGTTTAGTGTGTTATCCAATATGATTGATTGATTTTTGTCCGACTTTGTACAGATATTTTTGATTATATTAATTTTTTTTACAAAAAACAAAAAAAAAAAAATATAACAGAATTGCAATCAATTCAAAAACTTATCTAACGTAATATAAAAGCAACATAATTAAATTGAATAAGGTTAAAAAAAATAAATTCAATCTAAAATGTTTAATGTATAGTTGAGCGAAACATGTCACTCCAGCCATAAAAGGCTTGATTTCTCAGGTTTCGCAGTTCTTGAATTGCAGTTTCATTCAACGTACTTAATTTTTGTTGGCAAGATTCAACAAGCAAATATTCAATATAATTCGTGAGTTTATGAAAACTTAAAATTAGTATTTAGCGTAGATCAAAATACCACAAAATTGTCGTGGAGCTCAGTGAAAAACAGTAGAGTAGTCAGATATCCTTGTAAAACTTCTTAGCACTAAACCTACCATGGACGGGTGAATTGACCCATTTTAAACTTTTTGTCAGAAGTTCTTAGAAATAACATTATTAAATCGTCGTTTGCCTTCACGATTTTTATTAAAAAATAATATACATCGAATGTATTTTTCAAGATTTACTCTTCTCTTGCTAATTGTTTTACCGAGAAATATATGTGATCTTAATAATATATATAATATTTTAAAGACGGGTCATTTGACCCACTTTGGTAGGAATAGGAATACATAAAATATCGGTAGGTTTAGAGTTAAAAATATGGTGATTAATATTTTCGCTTTAATGTTGGCAATAATTTGGTTATTTTCAATAGATTTCTGTCGGGAAATAAGTCTGAATTTTCCACGGATTTGCTGCCAACCTTTCCTTACGTTTCTCTGACTGATATTTACGAGAAATTCAGAAGTTTTCGGATTTTTTTGCCAACGAGTCTGACTGATATCTAACAGACATTTGTCTCGCAATTTTGCTACCTGGGTAACTGTTCGTATGCATCCGGATCAGCGGATAAGAATATGAAGCAACGCGGTACGATGAAATTTTCACTTGAAATTGCAATTAAGAATATTTTATTATTTTTACTAACTACAGCTGTATGCAAATACACATGTGTAGGTAGACATTTTTATACAGACATAGCAATGTATTTTGTTGAAAGTTGATCAATCGATTTATTTAGCTCAGCACAAAAAGACTTCACAAGCAGTACCGTTATGCAATATATCGTTATACAAGTAATCGTTATGAACTCAAAATCCCACTTCATCAGCAACGTTATAAATGTCAGTGCACCATCGTTGTTCGTCATGGTTAAAAATAGTTAACTAACCAGCCAACAACAAATCAACCAACTAACATTGCCAACGTCAAGATTCTCTGTAGTGGGTGTAATCGCGATTTGTAGGGCTTGAAAAATGGGAAATTTACTAATACATAGAAATACACAATTACTTGGAAATATACTAGTATGTGTATGTACTTGTTTACAAATATATGGAATTCCCAATTTGTCTCTGCCAACAGGTGAAAAAATATATATAAGTGGTAAAGGATATTTGCCAATATAAATGTTATTACCGGCACTATTTTATCATGTTTCAAAGTATTAGTATGAACATCAAAACTTTTTAGATTAACATATATATACATATGTACACAGCTACACACACGAAATACCAATCGGGAAACCTACTATATTTTAGCTTAGGCAGTGACTAGGTACTAAAGGTGTGTGCGAGTTCGCTCTAGAGGAAAGCCCAAATCACGTAAAATTGTTGATAATAAAGTAAATAGGAACAATTCCGATTTTATTGGAGTATATTTTCTAACCTAAATTTCAAAATGTAAATGCCCAATAATTTTGTTTGGCACACAAATTTTTATATTCACAACTAAAGGGTGATTTTTTAGCTATTATCTTTTTAAACAGTTGGTTTAAACAGGTGATGCACGTTTCGTGTTTTGTTTCACTGTCAAACATCTTCAGTTTGGTCTATAATTTAAGAAGAATTGCAAGAGCTACCAATGTATCCCGAAAAGGTCACAGTTTGGTGCGGATTATGGGCTGGAGGTATCACTGGACCGTACTTCTTCAAAGATGCTGCGAATCGTTACGTAACTGTGAATGGTGAGCGCTACCGTGAAGTGATATCCAACTTTTTTTGCCCAAAATAGAGCAGAGCTGGATTTGCATGACATGTGGTTTCAGCAAGACGGTGCCACATGCCACACAGCACGCGTAACAATGGACTTGTTGAGAGGCGAGTTCGGTTAAAATTTTATTTCACGTTCGGGACCTGTCATTTGACCACCCAGATCGTGCGATATAACGCCTTTAGATTATTTTTTGTAGGGCTATGTTAAAACTCATGTTTATACAGACAAATTGCACTAAGCGGGTGGACCATTTGTAGCGCAGTCGCGGTCAACATTTGCATGAAATAATCTTCAAACATTAAATTATATGGACTGTAGTACCGACTTAAATAAAAATTTCATTAATTTTGCTGTATTTTACGTGCGTTTTTTGAAAAACTTTCCTATAGCTCTTAAAAAATCACCCTTTAGTTACAAAGCCGCTACAAAATTTAATCAATTAAATTAATTAACAGTCTACGAGGGGGGTTCAATAAGTACCCGTGTAAAAAATAAAGACATCATTTTTTCAAACAATTTTTTTATGTTTGATGCACTTCTCCCAACACTCTGGCCATTTTTAACCTCTCCTAAAAATAGAATTTGTCGAACTCTCCAAAATACGCCTTTGTCTCGGCGATGACTTCCTTGTTTGAACTAAATTTTTTTCCTGCGAACCATTTTTTCATGTTAGGGAACAAGAAAAAGTCGCAGGGAGCCAGATCGGGTGAATACGGGCGTGGGGCAGCAATTCATAACGAGTTTCATGCAGTTTGACGGCGACAACTCCGGATGAATGTCCTGATGCGTTATAGTGGTGAAACAGCACCTTCTTTTTCGCCAAATGTGGCCGAGTCTCCTTCAATTTTTTGTGAAAGCGGTCCAATAACTCACTGTAATATTGTCCAGTGATCGTTTTTCCATATTTTAAAAATCCTGAGGATGACGCCATTCGGATCCCAAAAAATCATCACCATCAGCTCTTCGGTCAATGGGACTGTCTTTGCCTTTTTTAGAGCAGACTTGCCATTGTTTTGATTGATGCTTAGTTTTTGGTGTGTAATGATGAATCTAGATTTCATCAACGGTAACAACTCGGCGCAAGAATTCCTTCGGATCTCGCTTAAATTGCTCCAAACACTGATTAGAAGTTAACAGCCGCATCCGTTTGTTGTTCACTGTGAGGAATCGTAGCACCCATCGGGCCGACAATTTTTTCATCGTAACTTGTCATGTAAAATATTAATTACCATTCTGGTCGACATACCTATGGCCTCTGCTACTTCGCGCACTTTCGTTCGTCCATCAACGAGAATCATGTCGTGGACTTTTTGAATTAGTTCTGCGGTAACCACGTGCCTCAGGCGTCCTGGTCGCTCCTCATCCAAAACTTGGCCGCAATAGCTTAGAAACTATTTGATCAATTCAATACTGGCAAACCACATTGTATGGGTTACAATACTTATTATGCGCAATATACTAGATTGTTCAATAAGTTTTGCAGCTCGATAAGAAAAACACAATTTTATGGTTTGAAATACACTTTATTATACAGTGCAGTCTCTCTGAATATCAATACATCTAATCCAACGGGATTTCAATTTATGAATTCCATCCCTGAAGTGAGAATTTGGAAGGGCTGCAAAATACGCTTCTACTGCTGTTGACCTCATCATTTGGTAAAAAAACGCTTTTCAGGAATGATTTTTTTTAGGTCTGGAATCAGATGGAAGTCGTGAGGGGTAAAATCTAGTGGTTCCGGTGGGTGCTTCAACAATTCTAATTTAAATTCATGGGTTTTAGCCATTGTTAAATGCTTTTCTGACACGGTGCAATATCCTGATGAAAAATATTTTTGCAAACTGTGTGTTTCTTCACGAATTTTTCCCATCAGGCCCAAAAGTATACAATAATATTTGGAAATTATTGTTTTACCAGTTTGCAAGTAATTCACAAACGAAATTTCTTTCGTATCCCAAAAAACGAATGCTCCTTCTTGGCTGATTTCTGGACTCGAACTCGTTTCGGAGCCGAAGAACCAAGTTTACGCCATTCTTTAGCTCTTTGTTGTGAGATAGGATCATGGTGATAGACCCAGGTCTCATCCATAGTGATGAATGGTTGCACAAATTCCATTTCATCTTTTCGAAAACGCTCTAATGTTGCTGAGAAAGTCGCATTTGAATGTGTTTTTGTTCCACTGTATTCGCGGCACACATTATGCGAACTGCTTCCTAGGGCTTCTACTAAATCTCTTTCAATCACTTAAGGATTTTCCCACACGTTTTCTACGATTTCTGGTGTTGTTGATGCTTTTGGACGTCCTCGAAGTGGATCACCACGTTTAAACTCAGCAACCCATCTTTTTACTGTACTAATTGATGACGAAAAGGCCTTATAAACCTACAACATTCATTCATAAGTTTCCTTTGCTTTTCAACCTTCCAAAAATAAAAATTCAGTCACCGCTCGATACTCAATTTTTTCCAATAAAGAAAATATTGCGGCACGTCAATGCCAAATGGCTTATAAACAAATAATTAATTGACAGATTTAAATGAAATTTCACATACATTCATATAAAGTAGTATCAAGAATGTACCAACATAATAAAAATAAATTTAGACTAGAAGCAACGCCCCTCTTATCGAGCATCAAAACTTATTGAACAACCTAGTAATACAATTTGAATGCACTTCATCTATGAGGATGTTTATAGACATAATTGACTTTGATAGTAGAGTTTGTAATGGTAAATGAGACGTCTAAGCAATTTTGTAAAAATCTCATTTCACTTTCAATACATTCTATCTTCGTATCTCCCTCGAGAATGAGTGAGCTTCTTACTTCGAAGGAAGACCTCACGCCTGCAAAGTGGAATGCACCCCCTATGAACACTTAGGAACCAATGAGTAACCTCACATTAATAACCTACAAAATACTGTTCATTTTTCTCACTTGTATGCCATCTGGATCAAAAAGTTTTGGGAACAACCGCCAGGTGCCGCTCTACGCCAATCGATTTGTGTTAGGTTGCCACATCTGTGATCAACATTCCTAAATTGTATCGCCATTGCTTAACATTTATAAAAGTTACGCCGTCTTGACTAAAACTATTATACCTTTGCACGTACTTTCGATTTTTTACAGTTTTAGAAATCGATTTGAACTTGCAATAAAAAGTTTGTATTAATCTTTGCCTTATAAATTAATTGAATGGTGCGAAATTATTAGAAATGTTGGGAATCTATTTCGGTGATGATACTCCAAAGAAAATAGCCGTTTGTGACTGGCATGAACTCTTCAGAAGAGACGGTCAGTCCAACTAGCATGACGAACGTAGTAGCAAGCCGTCGGCATTAAAATCTGATGAAAACATCAATAAAGTGAAAGAAAAGTTGATCAATAACCGAAAATTACCCAGCAGTGAGCTGGAAAAGGACTTGAACATTGCTTATGGAAGCGTTCAGAACATTCCATTTAATGATTTCAGCTTGGTTCGTGTCAATGCAAAGCTAGTCCCAAAGGAACTGAATTTCATGTAAAATATGAACCGAGTTGATATCGCTGAAGACATGATTTCCAAGACAGACATCACTCGAGTGAGTGGAGATATCAGAACGAACCAAAACTAAAACAAACTACGCTGTTTTCAGTCAAAAAATTGAGCGAGCCTCACGGCTTTTATGGATTATAACGGTAATGTACACTGTGTGTTTTTACCCGACAGTTAATAAGATCTTTTATTTGGGCATTATGAGGTGTTTACATAAAGCGATTCGCCAAAAAAGAAATGGTTTGTGGGAAAACCACTGATGGATTTCGCACTATGACAACGCATGGTGGCATTATAATCTGTGAACTTTTTACTAAAACCGAAACGAATACCCTCCAAAAGCCATCGAATTCACTTCCCTGCGATATTTTTCTGTTTAATCGAGTCAAAAAATCCCTAGGGAGAACACGGCTTAATAGCTGAAAGAAACTATTGGAAAAATCGAAAACGGCTCCGATGGCTATACCGAAAATAGAGCTGCAGAAAGGTTTCGAGAGATGGATCATACACTGGCATAAAGTCACTTTTGAGGAGTTTGAATTTTCTGATTATATTTCAGAGACTTTTTCACCAAGATGGTATAGCATAAGTCACTAAAAAGCTTTGCCCTCGAAGAGACTCAGACTCACTCAAGTACTTAAATCGCTCCTAGTTTACCGTTTTCTGTAGGATTTCTACATATCAGTATTTTACCTAATTATTCAGCTAAACTTCTATGAAGCGTTCTTTTCTTCAACGAACTAAGATTCAATTCCATTTCATAGCAGTATGAGTATGAAAAATGCTAAGTTTTTCGCTGAAGCCAATTTACGGCTTACCGTAATCACTATTTGTTACTATCAGCTTAAGTTGAGTTCGTTTAGAATTTTTCTCCTTGTTGTTTTTGTATTGTTGGTGTTGCTGTTTATTTGCTTGCAAGGATTTGTTTTGATTTTTAATAGGAGTTTAAATTTATCACTAAGACTAAAGTGAACTGAATAAAAACTGAAAATAATTTTCCTGTGCAATGCCGCGCAACGCAAACGCAACGCAATGCCGCAGCGACCCCAAACTCTGTGAAATTTTCTCGCCTTATTAGCGAAAAAGGAATTACGTAATTTGTTTTCCAATGTTCGCATATGGAGGGGTGCGTGTGTCTGTGTACGCGTGCGTGTTTATCTGCGTGCAAAAAGTTTCACTAACTAATCCATACTCGTACTGCTGCAAAAGGCATATATGTATGTAGGGTGCTATCGATAAAGCCTTTTTCCTACTAATGTACGCTTGACTATTCATACACAAATTCATAAGCACATACATACATACTTCTAAATTGCTTGTATCGACGAATGCGTTTTGTATTACACTAATTTGTTTGAAATTGCTTTAAAATGGAATTTCCGCTTTTTAGTTTTTTCTTGCTTTGCTATTTTCCCAAGCATCGGCTGAACTTTTCTGCAATGCGTTTAGTTTTTCGAAAAAAAAAATATTGCTATATTTGAAAAAAATACCTACGGAATAAACAACAAACTTTGCTAAAACAAAAACCAAATAATTGCAATGTTGCGCCAATAGCAATAAAGTGGGACTGAAAAAAAAACTAAGTCGTACCAGGTGTAAATTGCGTAAACTTTTGGATTTTTAACTGTTACTGCAGGGGCGGGCAAATCTCTTAAATGGTAATGGAAGCAGTGTGAATATTCCTTGAATTATATACGTATCCTTACTATTATAAATAATTAAAAAAATTTCGCATAAAAATAGAACCAAAATTATTAAAGTTTTATGCAAATTACAATAATATTCCAAATTAAAGGATTCAGATTCGAGTTCGTGGCTTTGGAAAGCGCAGAGACTTAATAAGAATGGTAACTCGGTTGATAAAGCCATTCAAAAGTTCCGATGGGGACGATCTAGTTGTGGAACGTAATGTTGCTATGTTAATATTGCTATTTTGATTGTAATAAACTGCCTCGCAATGGAAGTTATGTATGGAATAATTAATGATTCGGTCTTCTTGGTAAAATTTTCGGCAGAGTACAGGGACCGGTGCCCGAAGTGCAACCAAACTCAGACCGCTCGCGCAGCTGATGTACGGGCGACAGCTGTCTGTTAATTGGCTAAATGACAGTCCAGAGTATTATTTACAAGCGCGCGGAAGCATTTTGCCGGCAGGAAAAGCGACAAAAGAAAATCAGTAATAGATTTCAAACTTAATAGTATGATTGTATTATATTTGTCTGTCATTTTCGAAAAAAAAAATGGCCCGATGATGCCGCCAGACCAAAAACCGCACCAAACAGTGACTCGTTGTGGATGCATTTGCTTCTTTATAGTAACGTTTGGATTTTCTGAGCCCCAAATCCGACAATTTTGCTTTTTGAGGTAGCCACCGATATGAAAATCAGAAAAGAAGAAGAAGACTCACCACTTTGGAAATAGGTTTTCAATTTTGTTCAAGCGTATTGCGTCCCATTTCGTAAATGTTAAACCTTTAAGTAAATTATGAACACATTTGACATGTCATTTGTGTTACCATTCTCAAAAAAATAGGTGGTTCAAAAAGCAAGCGCTATATGGCCCACCCTGTATAACAGCAGTAGCATTCCATAAGTGAGCGACAATGCGAAACAGGATTTATACGGATGGTTAAGCCATAAATCCAACGAAAACATGGGTAGAAGTGCAGGAATGTGCATTTATATATTAAAATGTGTGTTCTCGGCCGACCTTTTCTTCTATCGCCTTGTGGATTTGTTTCGAAGATCTTTTTTACAATTATAGTATTACCCATTCGCAGAATATGACCGTACCATCGAATTCTTCGCGCTTAAACTTATCTGATAACATTTGCTCCTCTGATAAGTGGGCTTAGTGAATAATAGTGAACAAATTTTGAAACGAGCAAAGGTTAAGAAGCCAGTGAAAATTATAACCGGCGCTGCCACAACAAGTAAATTGCTTGGGACATCTTTATAGAGAGCCATTGCTAACTGATACTTGTAGTTATGTTGTGGGAACTACTTAAAGCCCACACCTAAATATGGAAAAAATTAGTTACATGAGCATCTAGTAAGTGGAAAAACTATAGCGCGACCCAAATAAAACATTTTGGAAAGCTCTCCATCAATTGGAACCATACTGTTTAATTGCGGGCGTTACACGAAAAATTGTTAATAAAATCCGTGACGCGATATTCAAAGATCGACGAGTAAAACTTCGACAAAATTTGTGACGACATTAAATAGCCATCCCAATGTTTTTTTTTTTTTTCGTTTGGCAATCGTGGACGCAAAGTAAATTGCAGTGCCGTTCGCTTTGATTATCTTGAAAAATTCAAAGCGAGCGTTAGCACATACTATGCAGAACTGTTGAATCGATCATCGCAGATTTTAAGTAAAAATAAATATATTTAACGCAGCAAAAAGATCTCTTACAACTATTAGCCATAAATTACAATAGCAAAACTCCATGACATGGATCTATGGAATGAGATGTGCATATATTGAATGATGAGAGACGTTGAATGAAGTGTATCGAGCGAGGAGCAAGAAGGGAATGCTTCTTGCTTTATTTTTCAAGATCTTATTTATCCTTCCTCGAAACGCGGTAACAAAAAGGTGTGCAATGGTTCGTTTTTTTATATATAATCTTCTCTCTGGTCGTCCAAATTATTGAAAAATTATATGAATTACGAAAAAAACTCGAAGACTACCACATAAATAAGTAATCACAATATTTCTAAAGAACTGAATATCCAACGCCAACGCTGTTTTGAACCATTTATATTGACTGTGAAAAATTTAATTGGTGAACTAATTCTTTTAGAGAGGTAGCAGAGCCGGAAGATATGCGAAGAAAGATAATGCTGTAAGATGGCCTGCCAACTTATATGGGTGAGTCGTAAACCGGGGAGCCATTCTACTGGGGAAGCAGTCACTTCTTAGTTTTTAATCCTGTGCGCTTGCCAAGGATTTCATACTGTCTTGGGCGATTGGGTTTAGTTTTATATATCTTGACCAAGTCCACTATTTTGGGTGCGTTTGGTTAACCAACGAGAACGGTATCTCGTATTTTCATGAGCCGATCATCCAAGACACCGCCTGGGGAGCTGCACGGGCTGTGTTCATTTTATTTCGTATATCAATAACACTTTTTTTTTTAACAAACCGATCCATTACTCCAGTTACATCAGCCTATCAGCTGAATCTGTAAAATTTGCTGAGAGCTGGCTAACGGTTTGATATTGGCCTGCCCTCACCTCTTACATCAGGTCTGTTCATGTAGAAATTATCCAATAACTTAAGTTCGGGAATTCTGTATCAAAGCAAAAATATCAAAAAAGGTACATGAACGCAAAACCAGTAACAATTTGCAAGTTTTACGAACAGCTGATTAAATTGTTGGCAGGAAAAATCACAAAAATTTAAAATTGTTTCACTTGAGCTACCTCGTATTAAAAAAAAAAAAAAAATAAAACAAATAAAATGCAAAACAACAAGCTTCGGAACCACATGATTTCATTTTGTCTATAATAATTTGTTCCATTTTATCATCGCTATCAGATGAGGAACATTCCATTAGCAATTGCGATTCGCAAATTTTAATTCGCATTTATTTTTAATTTGCGATTAGCTGTTTTTCTCACTTGCAAATACTTGCAAGTAAAAATTTATCCAGTAAAAACTTGCAATGAAATGTCTTTTTGCTCTCTCACTTTCAGTTATCCAGGAAAGGCAGACTTCAACTTAAAGATTTTATTAGCCACTATAGTAATTCTTTGATATTCATACAAAATTGGACACAGATATCGCTTTAGAGATCACATCTATAAGAAAGTTTTTGTGCGCCCTTCATGGAGATGTTTAAGGTGCACGCAGAGGCTCATCTTTCGAACAGTTGAGCACAAAAAGTTGCAACGTCTTTGCAATGAAGGGGCTTCACAACTCTGGGACTTTATTTACCTAAAGCGCTAACTGGTTTCAACATGACCTTCTGGAGTTTATGATATCGAAACTACACTTGAGAAGTCGATTTGTCTTAACTTAAATAGCACTCGAATTGTTTTGTGTTGTAACAATCAATTTCAGTTTGATTTAACCGGATCACTTCATACTTCAATGACTGTTAATTTATGTGCAAAAAAGCGTGTAGCACGTGGATGCGTGCTAATAATCTGCTCCTGCCTGCCACGCAGTTGCCTGTTCTTATGTACAGTGGACAGTGAATGCATTCAGCATCGTGATGACTCAATGCTTGTAAATTTATAAGTATGTAGGTATGTCGCAGCAATTTTTCGTGCTCCATTTAAGTTTTTCTATTAGTCCGTCAATTCTCTTTAACTTTTTTGTGCTACGAGTATTTGCCATTTTGTTGCAAATCAAATGCCTGTTGCAACTGCACATAACGCGCGTGTGGGTGTCATGCATTTTGCGTGGTTTTTGAATTTATTGTATGATTGTATATGTGGCTATGTATATATTAAGTGCGGATACATATATGTACATATACTCGGATTACTGTAAAGGTCAATTGCATTCCATAACTTTTTACGCCACACGTGACTAAAATACTCAAATAAAATGCAATAAAATCAAATAATTCGCAATTGCAATGAAGCTACAGTTACAGAGTGCATCGCATTGCATTCGTAGTGGCCGAAGTTTATATGCGCGATGTAAAGAACAAAAAAAAAATTGATATCTGTTGCATTTCGTCGCACAGATGCCCAATGGCTGTCAGCGTGTTTATTTGTGTTGCTTTAGGTATGCGTGTATGTGCATGTATGGATGTGTGAGTGCTATGCTATTTGTATTCCCTTCCACCAATGAAGCTTAGCAATTGTGGAATGTGTGAAAATGGGATTGAATATGCGGTAAGCCACATAACCGTCACTATTTGTAAACATTCGTATGTATGTGTGTATATTTATTCATATGCAAATATGTATGTATGTGTGTGTGTAAATTGTATGTAAAGTTTATTTGATTGCAGAACATTGATTAAACGATTTTGCACAAGTTGTTGATAAGTGTCCGATGAAGTAATAAAATACATTCTCTCGGCAATGGGTTTCTTCAGAATTGGCTGAGCTTCTTCTCCAATTTGTGGTGTATGTCTTGATGTTGTACTACAAAATGGAACAACCCATATTTTTGTATTTACTCACAAGTTTCCTAAACGTTTTTAAAATTCAAATGCTATACAGAAGTTAGAGTTTTCGAGCTAAAAAGCTCTATGCTTAAAATTAAGCTCTATTGCAGGAAGTTGGTTTTTCATGTGATTTGTCAATGCATTCGCATCTGCTAAATGAAATATGCTCACTTCTGAAGATATGAATAAGTTTTTAAATTTGATAATTATTATTTGTTATTGCCTATGGAGTTGTTTTGTCCCTATTTCAATATACTCTGTTGAAATTTCGGTACATATTTTTGACTACAACAACAAAAACATGATCTGCACAAGAAAAGGAATCATTGTTTTTTCCTAAATAAAATGAGAGCGTACATGACACCAATATTCTATTGAGAACGATAAAAAATAAATACTTGAAAAAAAAAATATGGTTAAAGCACTTAATTTGACTTCCGATCGTTCTAGGTGACACCAACTGGTTTCCAAAAGAAACGTATTAAAACTGCTAACAAATTAAAACTACTAACAACGAGTCTGTGTCGGAAGAAAAGAACAAGGTTTTTTTTTTGTAACTTCAAGATATATTTCGTTTTGCTTTTTGCTGCATAATAGTCCAACTCAAGGGTTACTACGCCAGTGCTAACTCAGGTTAGTGTCGTTCGAAACTTTTCCGTAAACGCAACCAAACAAAAATGAGTGAGAAGTACGCGAAGCGTTTTGAGGCGGTATTTTTCTGCACGCATTCGAAAGGCTTGTCGTGATGTGAAATTAGCGGTTAAAATGTACAAAAATGTTGATGACTTTTCCGAGCGCGGCTTGAAGCGAGTGACGAAAAAAAAGCAGGATAAAATGATCGTTCAACTTCTTAAGCGGGACCTTTCTTTGTGACTACGCTAAGCACGATCAGTTCTTGCTGAAAAGGGAAAAGATGTGAGTATCAATACCATCGAACGCCAGCTGAAGGAAGCGAACATACCTGTACCCTACCGTCTCACATCATCAAAGCCACTGCTCTCAGAAAAACACATTGAGAAACCACAAAACAAGAAAATGGCGTCACAGTAATGGACTGGCCTTCGCAGTCCCCAGACACCAACCCCATTGATAATGTATGGGGAATTATTAAAACGCATCTTGCCGAAAGCCGAAAGCCATAATTTAAAGCAACTCGTGTGTCAAGTTTGCAAAATCTAGTTCTGTTTGTCGACGAGCTACGCAGAAAAGCTGGTTCAAAGCATGAAGAAGTTACCAGGCTATATTCGTAAACGATGGAGACTACACGGCTTATGGAGTATTGCGACTCTTAGTTTTGTACATACTTCATTGTACAAAATTTTTAAATATATATCTTTTATACTTCATGAATAATCGCGGTTCCTTTTTTCTGACACAAATGTTTGTAACTGTAAATGTTCATATGTGCCTACTAAAATTATTTCGTCGTATAAGAGTGAACATGTTGTATGCGCTTAAAATTTCTATGAAGCAATAAGCACGGTTTTATGCCTTTATTACACATAAATAGTTTTTTTAGCGTCGACTATGTGGCGCATAGTGTCAAGGTTAATGATTTCTACTTATTTCTATCGTTTGCGTTTTGTCTCAATTGAGTCTGGGTGAGATTGCAGGCTGCGTCACCAGGATCCTCTTTGCCTACCTCTGCTTCTATACCTTTGTGCAGCGGTGAGCGAACTTTTTGATCAACGGGCCAATTTATATTTTAAAATTTTTTGAAGGCACACATAAAATAACACTTATTAACAATTTACAAAACTTTATTCATAATAAACATTAGAGTAAAAAATATCAAATAAAAAATGTTAAGATTTCATATTAAAAGTTTAAAGCGAAATAAAAACAAAGAAGAAAAAAAAACAAAAAAATGAGTTTAGTTGTACTTTTTAATGAGAAATTTGGCACTGTTTTTTCGGTCCAAGCAGATCAGTATCAACCGGAATTGATGAAGTAGCTACATGTACGCAGTTTTCTAATAGTGTACCACTCAGTCTTCATCGGTGGTCATTTTTGGTTAACTTCATAGTTTAAAAGAATTGTTCGCAAACATGCGTACTTCTGAACAGAGACATCATTTGCTTAGCATTTTTCATTTTTTCATGAAAACCCTTGCCTTCTCAGGTCTGATCATTTGAAATCGTAATTGAAATATTTTATTTCGCTTTTTAAGTCGTATACTCTTTTTGTCATTGCATCTTACTAAGCTACTTCAGTATTAAAAACCAAGTCTTCATATTCAGTTTCTAAATCTTTCAGGAGTGCTTTAAACTCTCGGTGATTTCGGTGATCTCGGTGATCAGTTTCATTATTGGTACTGTGACATTTGGAAAACTTAATTTTTTCGCACAAAAATTTTCCTGGTGAAGTGTGCAGTGGTTAACGACTGTGACTTTCTTAATGTCTTGCAATAGCCTTCCTGATACTCCTACCTTCATGCTTGGCATTGCTCGTGCTCCATCTTTCGATATATTTCGATAATATTTTTTAATAAATTTTAAAAAGTTTTCAACAAAGGCTTTATATCATCGTACAGGTATTTGCCTTTTGTAGTCAGTGAACACAATTCCTCAGTAACATTAAATTTGGTGTCAATACCACGCAAAATATAGCGAGCTGCGCTGTATCGCTAATATCGCAATTCTCAACAAGTGCCAAAGAACAGTATTCGAATTTTGCAATGCGTTCATGAATCTTTGTTACTATGTTCTCGAACAAGTCTTTAATTCCCCTTGCATTTGTAAATATTAATAAACTAAAATTTGGGAAAACATTTATTTTATCAGGAAATACTATTTCGGCAACAGCAGTTAGACATTCGTTAGACACCTCTTCATCCGTAAGGGGTTTAATTTTTTTGTCAGCATTTGAGTGACAACAAAACTAGCCTTTACTGTCGTATTTCATAAAATAGCTTGATTTTTAAATATAGCATGTTGTTTTCTCAAGATTTTCTCGTAATTTGTAACGTGATGCCTTTTTATGTTATATTCTTTTAATGTCTAATGTCTAATGTCAGAGTCTAAGGATATTAAGCTTACAGCTATAGAACTTTGTCTTTGTCGAAAGTGGAGAAATAATCAAATTTCCACTTTTCTTGTAAATGCCCATGATCATCAGCAAATTTTCTTTTTTTCGTTTGCTTGGATATGGATTTAAAATTTTAAAGTTAAAAAAATTCTAGGAAAACTTGACAATATCTAATATAACCTTCTTGATAATAATTTACTCTCACGCCTTTCAAGAAACGCAAGAATTGCAAAAATTGCTAGTTAACAGGAGACGTATTGCATGTTTGAACAGTTCGTCGGCAAGTGAGTAACTCGTCACATAAATACGTTTCGGTTTAGTATGCACTAGAATTTTATGATAATTAGTTTTATAACAGTATATTGATGGGGAAAATTCGATAAAATAAATTCAATTTTAGAAATGCTTGGCGAGCCGCATAAGCATTTATAAGGGCCACGAGTTGCTCATCCTTGCCCTTGTGGGTGTCACTCCAGAGCCATCGTTGGTATTTCTTAGGATGGTTTTCTGAGGATGTGTCCAATCCATGCTCACTTTCTCTTACGGATATCAACGTCAATTGCAAATTTGATTGGACCTTCTATGCAACTCAGCGTTCGCTATCCAGTTTTTTGTCCACCAAGCGCATATTATTGTGCGAAGGCATCGATTGACAAACGTTTGCACTTTAAAAACGATCTTCACTGATGTTGACCAGGACTTAAAACCATAAAATAAGACCAATTTGAAGTTAGAACTAAAAATACGTATTTTCATTTTCTCCGTGAGCTGCTTGGAGTACCACACTCTTTTTAGCACGCCAAAGGCTGATTTTGATTTATTTAATCTTACTGTTATATCAGCGAAAGCGCCATCGTTTGCAGTAATTTGGCTATCAAGATACGTGAATTCTTCACTTTCTTCAATATGCTGGTAATATATAATAAATAAATAAATAAATATTATTAAGCTGCCTACTATTATTAATAGCTGCCTACTATATTTATTAGGCTAGGTACCATTTATACGTTATTAATTGATTTCATTTTATTAATATTTAACAGTTTTATATGCACTTACGAAATAGTGTGGATCATATCGGTGCTTCCAACTTTCGCTAAGTGTTTCTTATCGGCTTGTTTTAATCTGCTTTATCATCCTTAAATATTAAACGAAATGTCAGCTCCATTTTTGAGCTTTAATTTTCCACTCCTGCTTCCGGACTAGAGTGTTCCACTAGAAGGTAGTTGGGCATATGCAATAGTTTTCGTGTTCGATAGTGTCAGCACTCTTATATCTGTCGACCAGTATACAGGTACATATCTTGCAAATGCGTGTACCTCGAAAGCGATATAACAGAATTCGCCCAAACTCAGTACATCTAATGTTCCCTGCCTTATCATTTATCTACAGAGTTATTATTGAGATAAGAAAAAAACCACGCCTACTTTTTATATGTTAAGTCTAGATGCGTCTCTATTGCCTATGAGTGTGCTTGCTTGCAAAAATTAGCACTTTACTAAAATTAAATTTTACAAAAATGTGCGTGCGTATAAAAAGTACGGTCTGGACCGAATTTAGTACTTCCGCCTTTTTTTGAGCAAAATATCTTATCCATCCATAATACTGGCATGAAAAAGCTTCTCATACAACACCATCTGCCGTTGAGAGTTGGAACAATATTTAGACGCACACTACAAATAGGAGGAGAAGTTCGGCCAATTTTCAATAAAGGGTGTAACAGCCTATTATATACCTACTTATAATAGTTATATATATGTACTAATATACATATATGTATAAGTAAATTATAATACTCTGAAGGCTTAAAGATGACAATATTCAAAACTGCCATCAGGCGACTAGTGACTGCTGTGGAAAATGTAGTTTTGCTATAGCAACAGTAGCTGTAGCGCTAATAATACTAGCAAATTCATTTAAAATGAAATAAGCGAGGAATTTGCCTGACTCAATACATAATTTAATTAACGATGCGCCAGAATATCAATTTTGCAAACACTTCTGTATGTATCCTATGATAAAAAAGTACCGAGTTCACTGTTTTCTTCGATTGCCAAGGCGTAGTGCAACCTAGCATTAGGCCAGACAGTCAATAAAGAATATTATTTATCCGTTTTAAACCGTCTTAGAGATGCTGTACGTCGCAAGCGGCCGGAAATGTGGGCAAACAATTCTTGGGTTTGCATGATGATAACACGCCATCGCACCGAGCCAAAATTGTGCTAAACTATTTGACAAAACACCAAGAAAATACCATTGTGCAAGCACAGTATTCACTTGATATGGCCAGGTGAGACTTCTTTTTGTTTCCCAAGCTGAAGTTACCACTTCGTGGAAGGAGATTTCAGTCGCTAGAGGAGATCAAAGAGAATGCGACGAAGGAGCTGAAGGCCATCCCTTTGTCGGATGCATGGAGGACTGGGTTAAACGTTGACACATGTGTGTTGCTTCAGACGGGTAATATTTTGAAGGAGATAAAATAAATTTTCTTGAAATTTAACTCCGTTTTGTTTTATTTAATCATTTGCGGTATTTTCTGATCATAGGGTATTGGTACCCAGCTATGAAACAGCAAACAAATCAGACAAAGGCAGTCCTAGGCAGTCGAAGAAAGGATCACCCAGTAACCTTAATCGTCTAGCTACCAAACATGGACATATACAGAGAAAGTGCTCAACAGTGTCCTTCTCTGAAAGGTCCCCACAGCTTCTGCAAGGGGGTTAAATGGCAACCCTAGCTTTTATGCGTGTGTGCTGAACGCCGAATGACCGTACACATAGCTACGACTTTGGAAATTGAATGGGGTGCAGTCCCAAGGCTTTTCTGAGTCCTGCGTCTATTATATCGGGGCCAAAGGGGTTTCGAAATAGCACATGGAGAAATGGAGCTTCATCTTTTCTGCGTTTTTTCTGGAAAATAAGTTGTGCAATGCCCTTTAACAACTGGCAGAGGGATGCCGATGACCGGGTAGGAGGTCTCTGAGGAAATTTCAGTCTCCTTCCTAGCAAGTTTATCAGATATTTTGATTTCCCTCTACGTTCCTATGTCCTGGAACCTAGATCAGAGAATTGCTAGCAACACACCCTCTTGATCTCCGCCTTTCAGGAGTTTTCTAGTTTGGTTCTGCACCACAAATGAGAAAAAGTTTAACTTTAAATAACTTCGAATTTTTTTGTTTTTATTAATTTAGTTGCTTTCACATTAGTGTGTCCAGTTTGCAAATTCAATTTCTTATATTAGGTTGGTTTTAGTTAATTATAGGCTAATTCGGGCTTTAGTTAGTTGAATTGCAATTGACGAATCCGTGAGGCCGGCACGTGTTCAATTCCTATTGAAGTCTGTTGAGAAGATAGCAGTCTTAACTTTGGTCTCCGAGACAGCAATAATAAATTTTAACGCTTTGACTATTTTACATTTACTAATTTTCAATAAAAAAAATTAAGTAGCCCCGGTTATGCCACCAAAAACTCCGAGTATTTAATTTTTTGTTAGGAACTGAACCCGGTAGTGTTCTCAATTTCATTTGCTTTATTCTAGGCAATGCAAAACTTTAATACAAAAGCAACAACAGCAATAAAAAAATAAATATGAAGTATGCAGAAGTATGTAACTACAACTGTTATGAAAGAAGTTATGGCTAATTGAAAATTAAGTGACAGATGAAATGCCACATAATAATTATAGAAAATTGCACATGAATATGTACAAACACACATAGGTATGCACATGCAGCCAATGTCATTTGCCATTCACAGGCAATATATATATGTAGAAGCGGCCAAAGGAAAAAGTTAATATACATACACACATACATGTATACATACGTATATGCGAATAAATGAACATGTAACTCAATTGCTATCAATTCAATTGTCACTCGATTATTATTATGTACGCATGTATGTATGTATATATGTGCGAGTATTTATGTGCACTTAATTTACTTGTTGACAGCAGCGAAAAGAGCAGGGAACTTAATTACCAATTCTCCTTTTTAATAAACTTATTAGCTCTGACTGTAATATTATTATATATCTGCTGACGTTTGGTAAATGGAAAATTTGACTGAAACTGTTGCTGTAATGCGTATCGTTTTTTAATAGAAATCTCCTCCATATAATTGGTATGAAAGAATATACTTAGATATACATATATATGTACATATGTATATAATACATTTATTTCATGAAGTTCGGACTATTTGCCATACTCGGGTAATGCTCCATTTGCTAATTTTCTCGATAAGAGAGGGGTAATTTTTTTTTGCTATGCTGGTTCGCCCCTAATACCATATGAACGTATGTGAGGTTTCATTTCAATCTGTCAATTCATTCTTTGTTTATAAGCCTTTCAGTATCGACCTGTTACTACAATGGAAAAAATCAATTATCGAGCAGTGATTGTATTTTTATTTTAGGAAGGTTTAAAAGCAAACGAAATTCATGAACAAATGTTTAAAGTCTATAAGGACTTTTTCCTATCGTACAGTAAAAAAAATGGCCGTACAAGCCTTGAGGGCGATTCCAATCAAGGACGTTCAAAAATAGCAACAACTCCAGAAATCGTAGGAAAAATACAGGATGTCGCATTGGGAAATCGTCGAGTGACTGAAAAAGAAGCACTAGGCATCTCATTAGGCAGGAAAAGCAATATTTTGACTGAAGTATTGGATTTCAGAAAGCAGTGTGCGCAATGGGTGCCGCTTTCGCTAACAATGGAACAAAAATTCATTCGAATGCGATTTTCTCAGCAATATTTAGAGCGTTTTCGAAAGAATAAAGTGCATTTATTGCTCCAATTCATCACTATTATGAAACTTGGGCCTATCACCATTATCCTAAATTCTATTTTAGCTGCATGAGAACTGTCGATCTGTGTTGACATTTCTGTTCAGTAAGATTAGGCAAGCCATCATGAATCTTTGAACGTCGGAGTAAATTTTACTTTAGGTAGGTAATAGGGTGGTTGTCACAAGACACACTTAGACCTTTCGCAGATCCATTGTGATACCACCTGAGCTTATCCTTACCCGACGTGTTCCTTTTCAAACCACCCAGCAGGTTTAATAAACGGGCAGAGCTTCGTTAGTTTTAGATGCGCTATGCCCGCTAAATCGGTTAGAAATGCTGTATCAAGAGTGCGGAGCCTTTTCATAGCTAGGCTTTCACACTCACATAAAAGGTATCTGACTGTTTCCTCTTCTTCTGTATTAAGACAGCTTTTACAGAAATCGAAGTACGGAAGTCCTAACCTTCTGGCGTGGCTGCCTATTAAACAATGACCAGTTAATACTCCTATCATTTTTCTTATAGATTCTCTGTTGAATCTTAGCGAGATCTTCGATCGACCGCTGTTCTAGTTCGGCCATGTCTGTCTGCTTAGTTCGCATGTTGTGAAGTTTTGCCAGCTTGTATTTACCTTTTTGATGGTTTCCCCGTCTATAAGTAATTTACAAGTGGCTATGGGCATGGGTATCAGCGCCTTATCCGGTTCGAGATCGAGATTGATAAAAAGTAAATTTGTTCGCGAAGTGTATATAAAAATTGGCGGTATCACCGGTCATTATTTCTTTCAAAATGGGAAAGGAGCTTCCGTTACGGTTACTGACGAGCGCTAACGAGCGCTAACGAGCCATACTGACTGAATTTTGAATTAATCAGCTAAACATCGATGACATTTGGTTCCAACACGCTTAGTAATCGATTTATTGCAATATTCGAGCCACCATTGACGCCTTGTGGCCAGATTTATTTGAAAAAGTAGTAAAAAATTGAGCTGATCGAAGAGAACATGTAATCCATAACCGCGGCGGACATATATTGGATGCCATATTTAAGAAATAAATGGAATGAAATTATAACAAACAAAAAAAAATCATTCCAAGAATATTTCTGTTTTGTATAATCGTTTTCAGTTCTCAAGCTCTTAAAAAAAGATCGGATATCGTTGACCCGAACCCGATGATCGTGTATTAATCTCCGAAATAAGATTGCTTAGTCATAGTTCCATGCTTATGAAAGATGTTCTGAAATGCTCTACAGATTTCGTCCAAAGATTCGCTCTTTGAACTAGTCTTAAAACTAACACCTTGGGTAAAATTTTTGTGTAATGGCTTAAAACTGGTATATGATCAATCTGGGCGACTATGAACATGCCGGTCAATTGCGATGACAACGAGCATAAACTTTAAATTGTTTGATCGATACTTTAAGAGATATCGATTCTTACAGCCATCTATCGAGAAAATAATGTATTTCTATTCCCCCAAACTCAGTACCATTCCGTACCTCCTCATATTATTGTGTTTCAAAGAAATTACATTAGTCTTGAGTATGACCCTAAATAGAGCCTTGAATATGATTTTCAATGTGGTATATTTCATATTTTAAATATGGTATGAACCAAATGAGACCGTAAAAACGAACACTGAAAGTATCTCGACAAGTAACATTTACAGTGGTGGTCACGGCTTTACTTTCTATGCCAAGACAACATTCTCTCCATAGTTTTTCTTTTTTGCCCACTAAATGATTACTTAAATTTTTCTCGGAAAGCTTTTTACTAAGGAGGGAATAAGTGTCGCTATAATCGGAGTTTGAATATTCTTCGCTTCCTCATAGCACTCATTTACAGGCAAGTAGTCCCAGTTAGAGGTTGGACTGTTTCCTATAGCTACTTTCTATAGACTGCTAAAACATGATTAGTATTGTCAATAATGAAAAGTATTGAACATAATAAAATAAAAATAATAATTAAATATTTGTGACAAAGGGCTAAATTTTTTAAGAAAGAAAACTATAAAAATTCTTACGAAGCGCTGTGTGTTCTAAAATTTAAGTTTGCAGTACAAGAAAATCATGTCCGTTGATTACTAAATCAATATCTTGCACGCTTTATTAAATAACTGATTTGCATTATAAATAACTCATTACCCGCATACAACATTACTTCAAACGGAGGCAGTACCTTGCACCTTGTTGCCGCCTTTAAATATGTTACCATAAAATATTTAACGGGAAATGCACGCCAATCATATGCCAATCTTGTAAAAACCTGACAAGCTGCCAAATGGTAAGTAAATTGTGTAAGCACTGTTGTACTTAGTAGCAATACCAGTACATATTATATCAAACTAAGGCGTGCTTGGCCACCCTGCAAGGAATAGTGGTGCACAAGTGACTGTGTACGCGCCTGTAAAACCATTTATTTTATTTGTAAGAAAGTTCGTGACTGTAATATGTACATACGGGATATATTCTATCACTACATCAATGCAGCTGGTCAATGTTGTAGCTGAGAAGTAAATTCTTATAGTTGGTAATGGAAACGGCGTATGTACCGTGATGACGAAATACGAACAATATTGGTGTAGCTCACGAGATCTTAGACTCCGGCGACGAGGCGCTGGTAATCGAAGAATATAATAATATATCGAACATATTATGTGTGGGACTAAGCTTTAATAAACTATGTGGTCCTTGTCAGTGCTGTTTAAACCATTTACATTGGCCCAATACAATCCCTTTGACGATTTTAAAGACATCTTCGACAGTTTAAAAAGTGGTTTGAAATGACTCTCGGAGATTTTTGGTACAAAAGCAGAAACATATTGTACTTTTACTACTTATTTCAAAAACGATAACGGTTTTATTTGAGCTTAAAGAAGATAGTAGCGAATTATGAAGTAAACCCCTTTCCAACTTTAAAAAACGTTGATAACAATAAATATTGGTTATCATATATACAAAAAAAATCTGAAAAAGAGATTAATTTTCGCGCTCTACCATTTAAAATTATCCTTCATTCAAATGCCTTGCACCTTCTGCTCAAATATGAACGAGACGTTAAGACGCTTGAGTTGTTTACAGTAGCACAGAAAACAAACTATGTGACATATCACGCTGAAATTTGCCATGTAAGCTTATAACAGTTCTACCAAAAAACAAAAAATGTTTGCCATATGTCATCCGCGGACCGTTTTATTGATAAAGTCTCGTTCATATTTGAGCAGAAGGTATTATACAATAGTAAATATATAAATATTTATAATAAAATTACGAGTAGACCTGGCTGGTGTTTCCAAATCCTGGTGGTGATTTTCCTAGAGAGAGAAAAGCCTACACACAGAGTAACCCAAAGTTGGTTCATTGTACGTAAGCAAGAATGTCTGCCGCTCCACGAAGTCTATTCCAAACCAAGTCGTTAATTAGATTCCTTCGATCTGTAGTGCTTACATATACAGACAAGTTAGCGGCTCCCTGAAACTGATGTCATTTCAGTAGGATAATTGCGAAATTTACGTCGCTGATTTACTGTTATTAGTCGACGGCTTCCACCGTAGAGTCTTTGTGTTCCGATATCTCTGAGAGATAAGGTCAATTGGGGTGGTACTCTTTTTTCTTAAGCTACAGCCTGTAGTAGGTAAAAGGCTGACTTCAAAAATAGACCCATTCTTCTGCAGAAGGCCTCAAGGGCTATTTATAAATAAAATAAGTGCTTTCAGTTCCAAAAATTTCGAGATTTCCGAGTTTCTCCGATGATGTAGCGTCTGGAAACCAGATATTTGTGAGAGGTCCCTCTGAAAATCAGCGGGGACAATTTAATAAAGGGTTTTCCAATAATAGGTGTTATTTAAATATATAAAAGATGATTCTCGATTTTTTATGGCCGGAATTGGTTGGTATTGATCTGGACAACGTTTATTTTCAACTAGACGGCGCTACGTACCACAAAAGCAACGAAACCATTGGTCTTTTACGGGAAAAGTTCCCGGACCGTGTTATCTCTCGAAGAGGTGATCACAATTGGCCACCGATATCTTGTGATTTAACACCTTGTGACTTTTTTCTTTGGAGCCACGTGAAAGAGAAAATCCACGGCAACAGCTCAGGGCCGATTCAAGACCTCAAAGATAGAATTCGTGAGGCTATCGAGGACACAGGGCAGCCACTTTGCAATTCGGTTATGGAAAATTTCATGAAAAGGATATTGTCCTGTAAGCGTGGTCGTGGTGGTCATTTGCCTGAAGTTATTTTCCACTATTAAGGGCATACCTTTCCTTTTCATAATGAAATAAAATTATATTAATAAATACAATTTTTCTTTGAATATCAAAATAACACCTCTTATTGGAAAACCCTTTACATACCACATAATGTACCTAATACTTACATTAGCTGAACAATCAGCTGCATGAACATATCCCCATAAGATGCATTAGATTCATCAAAATGCTTCACCCGGAATTAATTTTCAGAGTTTAATAGAGAAGGTTAAGTATTAGAGCGATCTGTTGAAGATTCTGAGAAATCTTGAGAAGCCCACAAACGACTGTAGAGTTTTGTTATTATCATTGTATATAAGTTACGCGGCAGCCGTGGTCGATTGGGTTTCGTGTACGTGTTCGAAACCTGCTGTGGGTACGATACACAAAACTAATAGAAAATGTTTTTTTCTAATGACAATCACCCCTCGGCAGGCTATGGCAAACCTCCGAGAGTACTTCTACCATAAAAAACTCCTCCAAAAAAAAAAAAACTGCCTTTCGGAGGCGGCATAAAGCTGTAGATCTTTCCATTGGTGGGGCAACATCAAGACGCACACCGCAAGTTAGAGGAAGAGCTCGGCCAAACAACCAACAAAGGATGTAGGCGCCAATTATAAATAAATAAAATAAAAGGTGTGCTAGTTGGTGTGTCAAATCATGCTTAATTCATCTAAAGTTGTTGTAATTATTATGACTGCAAACTGCAATATAGAAGATTACGAGAAATTTTAAACTTTTTACCCGAACGTCTTATACGTGATACGTAATCTATTCTGGTTTTGAAAAAGGCTGGATGGAAAATTTTGCAAAAAAACATTTTTTTCTAACCTAATATACTTGTAGAAGATATGGAGATATGTATGGAGAGACCTATCTCCATCGATGCCTTGGGCAGCATGAAATTCTGATTATCTGTTGAAAAGTTATAGCGCTACGAAGATTTTATGTCACGTTTCAACTGAATAATTTTCGATAAAAAATTGTTATTACTATGTAAACATGCATATTTATGTTTTTCTACAAACATGCAGCCGATTTCGTTCAAACTTTTGGAGATTATACATAATGCACAAACAAATTTAGAAGTTTTAATTAGGCAAATTTTCTTCCACCACTACGGAAGTCGAACTGCTCTTTTCATGACAAGCATATACAAATTCAAGGATATGGGTATCGATGAAAAAGTCTTGAGTCATGGCATCTAAAGGCATATAGTGGAAACAAAATACGAATTATTATATAAAAAGTGCACCGCTTGGTCATATAAATTTTGGCAATTTGGCCGATTTTCTGCAACTTCTCTGTACGCGAAATTGCTTTAGCGCAAGAAGCAGCAAGTTGAATATGTAATTTTTCCAATGACTGGCTGCCAGGGCCTTCGGCTTGTATACTAAAATTTCTTCTACTAACTAATACCTCATTTTGCTGCTACAAATTCGAGCTGAAACTCCAATGAAAGTTAATTTCCAAGAACCAAATTTTAGTCACTAAAGACAGCGTCGACAAGTCTCTGCTGGCCTCTTCATATATTAAACATATATACATATGTACATATGCAGTATGTAGTTCATCCTGTGTCCAAGTTAGACTTGCGGTCTTGCTCGAGTCAAGTTTCCTTTTTTTTCCTCTAGACTTATTCAACAGGGACTTCACGCTGATCCTTGGCTTTGTTTAGGCGAGAAATTACTACTTTCGAACAACAGCAACTACAATAATGAAAGCAAATATAATAACAACTTGTTTCACTGTTGCAAGAATAACAAGTGCAACATAAGTGTAAATTAAATATGCTACCAGTGTGGCAAGTAACTTCAAACTTTTTCTCAAACAGTTGAACAAAAATTTTGAATAACAAAAACTCCACAGCAATAACAACTTAAATGCATTATAAAAACGTTGAGTGAGTTGAAACACTATAAAAGCAAGTGTCTTATGTTTGTATATGTATTCGTATATATGAATTATACTTACATATGTATGTGTGCAAATATTTCTAAATACAAATCCAACCATGAATACACGACGTTTGGTTCTGATGAAAAAGGGCGGAAAATTTCAATGGCAAAATGGCAAAAAAATAGAACAATGCAAGTAGGCGCAAGAGTAGTTGCTACACTTGCCACAAAAGACGTTTATGCAACAATAATAGCGCAACCGTATAGTTTGGCTTTTATAAAATATTTGTGAAAAGTCGAAATACGCGATATGCTAGGCAATACTCGTACTCAGCAATAAAAGGCGGTAGTTGGTAAGAGCGCAACCGTCCGGCAAACTTACACTTACATACATATTTATATTTTGGTGCATAACAAAACTGTATTATTTCATATGCATTATTCATTGACCTGGCTTGCAACTGGCCTAAGAAATGTTGGTAATTTTAGAAATAACAACAACAGCAATTAGAGGAGCACCAGATAGTGTGGGTGAGTGGCAGTTGGCTACTAAAGATGTTTTTCATATGCAAAAATCGTCAAAGTGTAGCAAACAACAAAGAAGAGTTGCAACGTGCAACAGTGCCAAGTAGCAAATCATAGCCCGGCGTTGGGGCAACCACAACAATTCATAAAATATATATAGAGGAGAGTGTAACTGGAAGTGATGGATGTGTAACGTTTTTGTGTGATAAGGATAATGCACAGGTATGTAGTATGTGTGTGGGGTACATAGTGTGATGATGAAGTTATTGTTTTACACAGATATTTATTTTTTATTTTATTTATATTTATTTATTACCCAGATTATTTGTAAAGCTTGTAAGCTGTTAACATTTTGTGACCTAGTCCTTATAATTACATATATATTCATATACCTTTATTTTACACCTTTTATTGGGTGTTTGGCCGAGCTCCTCCTTCCATTTGTGGTATTCATCTTGATGTTGGTCCACAAGTGGAGGGACCTACTGTTTTATGCCACCTCAAATTAGTAGATGATTTTTTATAAGCAGCTTTTTCATGGCAGAAACACAGTCAGAGGTTTGACAATGCCTGTCGGAGAGCGACAGCTATTACAGAAAGCTTTTTCTATCATTTGGTGTTGTATGCCCAAGGATTCGAAACCCAACACTACCGAATGGTATTCACTTACGAACCCATTCGTTTACGGCAACCTCTTTATAAATATGTCTACATAGTTTTCGTTGTTCTTAAACTATAAACGAAATTTTTTCAAATTCTGATTTAGACTATACGGACTTTCTATATACCCACATGACTGCGAACTATTAAGAATTTCTGACTGTGACCTTCTGAACCTCCACTGGAAAGAGATGTAATATGAAAATAAATTACTAACGTGCTTTGTTCAAGTTGGACTAAGTCATTTAGGTAGACGAATCAGCGATAGTGAGCCCAAATTGTAAATTCTTCGGAGAAGTGGCTCCTCAAGAAATAATTGGTGGTGCATCATTCGAATTGCAGAGCGATATAAGCAGTGTAAGTGCTGAACTGGCTCCACTTTATTATCATCCCTAGAGTTCATACACGAACAGTCACAAGAAGTTCTGAATCAAGTGGCTATATGAGCAAAAATTCAGTGCTTCGTTAATATGAGAAGCTTTTGAGGCTTCAGTATGTTTCGTGTTCTTCTTCATTGAATATTGATTAAAGTGAACGCGGTACTTTGCAGGTGTCTAGTTTAATTATCTTACCTAACTATTAGGACACCCAAGGATTTGTGGATGACGAGTGACAATGAATTAGTCACGGACCCGCAGGAGCAGGACAGCTAAGGTGAAGGTGCTGAGATGATTCCACCTCATCCTCCATACGGCTTGCGCAAAAAGGGCTCGAAGTAATGCCGATTCTCCCAGAATTCACAACCTACGGGCAGTGACCGTGAACATCGCAGAGAAAACTGTCGTTGTACGTGCCGAAATCAGATTGAAGAGTTTGTGCCACAAGCTAGACTTAAGCTAGAACACTTTAATATTCTTAAGAACTAAGAACGCATCGCCATATGCTTGATCAATGTACACCCTCGCTGGGTCCAAACGGTCCATTCATATTCTGTCAAGAAAGGGTGGACGGTGTGCAATATTTGAAGAGAGGGCATATCATCCCAGCCAGGTGGCATCCGAATACTTCGATATTAACGGTCATTTGGATTAACGATCACAGTGGCACTCGAGGGAACTTTTGAGGCTAACAAAACCGTACCTTTCGAATTTGGCGGACCGAGTATTGTCCGTTAGGCATCCATGTTAGGCATGAAACTAATGATACGCTAAGAAATGACGCCAACAAAATTTTCCACTTAACAGATGAACAAAATATTGTTCGTAGAATCGGGGGAAATCCATCACTATCAGCACCAAAAACTGCCAGTGAAGTGGAAACAGAGTCAGATAAGCCATACCACCCAGAAACTATCCAACGCGTGCTGCAAGAATATGATTTAAATGCCCTTTATAATGCATTAAAAATGACAAGTGACCTTTAAAATTTGCCAAGGAACGCTTAACTAAGGCTTAGGTGATTTCGAATCGGGGAATAGATCAGTCGAAATATAACATTTTAGCTCAGATGAAACCTTTGGCATAAACTCAATACAGAATGTTCAAATTTTTGATACGTGCAATTCGAAATAAGCTGTAAGCCACTGTACTTCTATTTCTCTCTATTAGTTCTTTTAAGTAACTTCCATTTTACGAATATTTGCATTTTACTTACTTATATATATATACATGTAATATATAAAAGAGTTTGCATGTGTGTGTGCATTAGTCTGGCACGGTTATTCGCATTTTGTTGGCGTTTTCGTTGATACCATACTGCGACTGCCAGACACTTTCACGCTTACGCGCTTAATTTATGCGCACATTTTAAATTAAATTTATAACGCTTCAGTGTCTTGGAAGACATTTTGTCTGCAAGTTTACTTAAAAGTGGTTGCTATGAATTTATGTATGCATACATGTATGCATGTACATATGTATGTATCGGGTGTTTTTATAGCTGCATGAGAACTATCGATATGGTTTGAGGGCGTTGATAATACCAAACTGTGTTGACATTTCTGTTCAATAAGGTTTGGCAAGTCATTATGAAACGTGTAATGTCAGAAAAACGATTCGAAATTGTGGAAATTTACTAAAAAAAAAAATAATTGTTCGCAAAGTTCATAGAGCACTGGCGGTATCATCGGCCCTTATTTCTGAAGGAATGACCTGCCGTTATAATAGGCTCACATACAACTTGATTATCTACTTTTTCGAGCTTAATTCACAATCCGCAATTGAATAACGAGATTATCCATACAAAATTTCTTTTACGAAATCCAAGATTTTGTAATATAATTTTACATCATAACGAGACTTTTTTCCGGACAACACTGTGTTTTCTATGTTATCGATAACTATTATTGCGAAGGTAAGGAGAAACGTCAAAGTTAAAACTAAATAAAATGGACGAAGGCAAGAAAAATAAAGATTTGTGAATATAATTCTAATAAAACTTTTATTAAATATAAGAGAAAACAACAATCGATATGGCACACAGAAGCAGTTGAAGATATTATTTACTTGTGGTAGAAGAAGCTGCGCAACTACCATATACAGTGGCTCAATAAAGAACTCGGACATACATGGTGTGTTCAAAAAGTATCGCGAATTTTGTGTTTTTTTCACAAATTTTGGGAACAAGAAAAATCACAGGAGGCTTGATCTGGGGAATACGGTGGATGTGACATCAGTAGTGTGTTGTTTTTGGCCAAAAAGTCACGCACAAGCAACGATGTGTGAGCAGTGGCGTTATCGTTATGCAAAAGTCAATTTTTGTTCATCCACAAATCCGGACGTTTCTGGCGGATTGCTTTGCGCAAATTGCGCATAACTTGCAGGTAATATTCCTTATTGATCACTTTACCCTGTGGCAAGAACTCATGATGCACAACGCCCCTGCAATCGAAGAAAACGGTAAACAAAACTTTTACATTCGACCGAACTTGGCGCGCTTTTTTCGGTCTTGGTTCGTGCGGCAGCTTCCATTGAGATTATTGAGCTTTCCTGTAGGGAAGGGTAATAAGAAGAAATCGGGACGACGAAAATTGTTCTCAGATGCAGATGAATGGTGGACAGTGCAGCGAATTAAGAAAAATCTAAACTTGAGCGCTCCTAAGCTCGCAACAGAAGGCGCGCAACACCTTAATATTAACTGCAACCCCGAAAGTACACGTGTACTGTTGCGAAAGAATAATTATAATGGAAAAGTTGCACGAAAAACACCTTTCATTAACGAGATTAACCGACACAAGAGAATAAAACTCGCAAAGCGTCACGGGGATAAGGATTTCGTGTTCTGGAAGCACGTTTTATTTGCAGATGAAAGCAAGCTTAACATATTTAGGTCAGATGGACAATCATACATGTGTGTGTGGAGAAGACCTAATGAAGAGTTTCTGAAAAAAAAATATACGTCCGACAGTTAAACATGGTACCGCTGTTGGACCGGAAATTTGTGCTTCATTAACGACAATATTGACCACAAACAATAGCTAACAATTATGACACAAAATTTGGTCCAAAGTGCTGAAAAGTTGGGAATTAATGACTGCTTCCAGTACTATCAAGACAACGATCCTAAGCATAAGCCACTTGATGTCCGGCTATGGCTAATGTCCAACTGCCCTAAAGTACTTGAACCACCTCCACAATCCCCAGACTTCAATGTAATTGAACATCTGTGAACTAATTTTGAAAACCAACGAAAAAAAGATGTTATTAGGAACAAGAAAGTCCTAGTGGGGAAAATAGATCCTTTAACTTGCAAGAAGTTGCTCGAATCCATGCCAAGAAGACTGAATGCCGTGAGAAAAAATAATAATTATATTGTTTTTTCTTAAATATTATTTTCCCAACTTTACTTTATATAAATGTCCGAGTTCTTTTTTGCCATGTATTTTGCTAAGTTTTTATGTTTGTATTTTCAATGTACGAATGAGTTGTAGTTTGTTTCTGCTTTTGTAGTATTCAAAACTGCGCTTGAAGAACGAAAATAAATGTAGCACACCAGCGTATTAGATTTGCACTTTAACATATTTTTTTTTTATTTAAAACCAAATAACTTGGACGTCCGAGTTCTTTATTGAGCCACTGTTTGCATACATAGCAAGGGAAATCGCCACAAGAGATTTTGTGTTTTCATCAGTTGAGAAGCTGAATGCCAATTTTGCAGCTTATCTGCCATATGTGAACGTGTAGATTAATTTTTGCGGATTTATTGCTACTCACTGCATAAGTGAACGAGCCATGCTAACTGAATTTTTTCCCAAAAATTAATCAGCTAAACATCGACGACATTTGGTCCCAACAAGATGTCTCAACTTGCCATACAACTCGCAAGCGTGCTTAACAATCGATCTATTGCAATATTCAAGCTACCATTGACGCCATTCAGCCATATTTAGTGGGAAAAGTAGTCAAAAATTGGACTTATCGTATGTACCATGTAACTCGTAGCCGCGGCCGACATAAGCCCGATATCATAATAATAAAATAAACTCTACGAAGCACTGTACCAGATTATGCGGCCTCGATAGTCTAGCGTAAGTGCACTAGCCTACCATCGCAGAGGTTGTGGGTTCGAATTCCACGAAAAGCACGGTCCTTGCACTTTTCCAAATTTGCCTAGTTCTTCTAAAATAAACAAAAAAATCCATCTTTACTGCCGCACATTAGTCTGCGCATTATTTGCATTGTGGCTGCTAAAACAAAAAAAACCACACACATTGCATCAGTGGCGCCAGCAAGAGGAAGCGGGCGATCGCGGTAATAGCGCAGACACACGAAATTTAACGAAACCCTCAACCATTTGTGCGATCCTGCTGTCAGAAAAATATGAAACACAGATGGCGCTCCAAGCAGTAAGAAGGCGTTGTTCCTAAGCAACGACAGGTGGGCATTCCACTACTAGGGCTTAGGTAGCGGCAGGCTAATCACACACACTGTCAGAAATCAAAATAGATTAACGAAACCAATGCAAGACTGAGTCTTGTAGAGGTCCCATGCTCCCGAGAGGAGTGAACAAGGAAAAAAAAACCAAAACTCTACCAGACTATAATAAAAAGGATCAGACCAACAACATTTCGGTTTTGTATTGTATTATCATTTAAGTTCTCAAGCTCTTAAAAAATACCCGATATTGGCACCATTTGTGGCATGTATGTATGGTAGTAAAATATTATATTTAAAAGAACGTTTTCTTGTATGTATGTATGTATGTGCGGAAGTGGTAAAACTAGCGGAAAATACTTCTACATATGTGTATGTGTATGTACGTATATATGATATTTTACATATAAGTAATGCTAACTAATTTATGCTCATTTTTTAATCGATTTGTTTATGTATGTATATTTTATAAACATTTACATACATATACGGAACGTCTGTATACATAATACGAGTAGGTGAAATACTAATAAAAAGTTCTGAGTGATTTCCGCTCGTTTCCCTTTAGTTAGCCATACTTCACAATACATATTAAGGTGACCAACTTTTAGAAATAACAGAATTATCAGTGCGGGACGTTATACGGTCTAAGAGGAGTGGCAGAACGCTGGTAATAAAAAAATATGTTATGTAAAGATCCCTTATGGTGGTTGCCTTCTATATTTTGCACATATTACTGAAAATGGCGATCACTTGCTATGAATGCCATGAATGTTATTTTGTGTCCGCCTTATATGAATACATCCAATATTCGCCACCTGTTACAATATCATGGAAGTACTTGGAACCAACGCGCTTGTATTTGTTCAACTTTTTTTTTACACCAATCGGTACGAGTCCTTTTTTGAACATTTAAGAAATTGTCAAACAAATTTCATTTTATTAACTCCATTTACTACACACAATCTCTCACTTAAAAATAACATTCAGTATTACTTCTAGTTACAATTTAAAAAAGGATATTGACATTGAGTAAGAATTCCACCACATTCCATCATCATTCCATCTATTCCATCACGAAGCTAAGTTATTGCTTAATAAATTATTAGCCCCGCTTTAAAAATATTTGAGGTAACCATGAGAGACGCCTGTCTAGCAGAATGCCTAAGTGTGCAGCATTATCTGTTTGGGGAATTCGCGGTGTTGAAGTTACAGGAGGGAAAGGTTCGTTGTGAGGGTCAAAGTTTTTTGAATGGATTTGCTTTCGTTTGCTTGTATACGCCATTCCTTCAACTAGGCGCAGACAGTATCGATTTCTCTTGTAGTTTAAAAGCAACAGCTGAGGCTTGATTACTCCTAGCTATTATAACATTATCATCTGCATATGCTGCGGTGTGTGTGTTCGTCGATAAGTGAAGATCGGCAGTAAACAGGATATACTAAAGGTCTTAGGATGCTTCCCCGTGATACACCTGATTTTATTGCGTCGAGATCGGTGGCTTCATCGTTTAATTTGGCAAGAAAATGCCTATTTAAGATGGGATTTTAAGAGCATGTAGTAACTAAGCTCGCTTTGAGCTTATACAATAGGCCTTTATGCCACATTTTATCAAAAGCCTGCGTCATTTCTAGAAAAATTGCAACACAATATTCCTTATTTACGAAGGCTGCTTCTGTTCTATTTGTGAGTGATGCTTTTCGAAATCCATATTTGTGTGTGGCCACTGTGCAACGGTGTTTCGAAAAGTTTTGAAATTACTTGCAGTAGACTTAGTGATTGCATAGTAGACTGAGAAAGTGATGAACTTGTAGCCGCAATAACGCTTTATTGGTTATTAAGCTATATCCTGACCTTTTTTGTTTTGAGGAACTTTTTTACTGGATACTTAATCTCTTGCCGGATGTGAAGTGGTATCTGTAAATCCATAGGAAACGGGGCTGAGAGAAATTTGTCTTTTGACTGGGAAAAGTTGCGAAAACATTTGAGAGCTGTTAGGCGAACTCCAGAGCCTTTTCCTTATCGGTTTTTGCCCACGATCCGTGGGATGTTTTTAAAGGTGTACTATATGTAGAATGTTGATTGTGACGTTTTTCTCGCTGTCTTCTACCGTAGCTTGCATTGATGACAAATTTGATAAGTGTGAAAATCAGAGTTCCTTACTTTTTAGTGCTTTGTGTAAGTTTTTAGTTGTTTTGTGCTTGTTAAGATTTTTTTGTCGTGTTTGTTTCTATTATTCTGCCATTTACGCCGAAGCTTACGTTTATCGTAAAATAATATTTTTATGTGATCATCGATGTCTGAATGTGGGTAGTTACACTTTCTTTGCGGAGTAGCAGTCCACGCAAATCTTCTTGATGACCAAATGTTTATGCAATATTGAATATACATGCTGATCCCACTAATGCGCAATCGGCATTGCCCTTGAGCATTCCCAGTTTGTTCTTAGTGAGGATTATGAGTGAGCCCGTTTTAGTTATTAATAATGAGACCGCAGTCTCTCTAGCGAAAGCATTTACTGCCTCATTCCCAGGTATAGCCTTATCTCCTGGGAGGCATATGAGCTGCGATTGTGCATTCCTAGTAAATTCAGTTTTTCGTTGCATTCAAGGACTAGCTTTTGTGAGCAAACTTATTTTATTGGGTATGGGAATAAGTTTCCGCCCTTTGTTAGCCAAAGTTACGAATTATTTAAACGATTAAGTAAACATGATATTATGTGAAGTTTGTTCCATTGGAAGCTACAACTTTACTTCATCTTCCAGGCATCATACGGATTCCTCTGACGAAAAATTTGAGTTCTTTTGACTTGATCCATTCATTGAGCCAGTTTGCAATGCTCTCGTAAGAAGTGAACCGTTCTGGCATTGATGCATTGATCGGCACAGATGGTAATCCGAAGGTGCAATGTCTGAGAAATACGTTGGGTGGAGTCAGATTTTTGAATTCAGTCTCTCTAAACATTTCTGGACCGATTTAATAACGTATGGCCTGGCGTTGTCATGCAGCAAAATCAGTTTGTCATTTCTACCGTCCGGCCGCTTTTCTTTCAGAGCTCGATTCAAACGCATTAGTTACAGTCGGTAAGAAGTTCGTTTAAGGAGTTCATGGTTTAAGGAGTTTATAATAGATGTCACCCTTCTGATCCCACCAGAAGCACAACATAACCTTTGAAGTATGAATATTTCTTTTTCAATGGCGATCGACTTGGTTCAACTGGCAGGCTCCAACTTTTTCGACGCTTAAGGTTATTATAATAGATTCATTTTTCATCCCTAGTGACGATAGGATACAGAAAACCTTTTCTTTTCTACCGTTCAAGAAGTATCTCATACGTCACTAAACGTCTCTCAATATATCTCTCCTTCAATTGAGGTGGACCCTTCCCATCGCATGCAAACGTTTACCGACGGTTAATCTGTCAACATCCAACTCTTTAGGCATATGATCAAGGGTTCGACATGCGTCTGGATCCAATCATTGTTGTAGTTGAAATGCTTCGATTTTTTCGGTGCCCCTTCTTTGGAAGCGGCGAAACCACTCTTTACAAGCGTGATGAAGCATGATGACCGTAAATATTTATCAATATACGACATGTTTCAGCTGTACTTCAAGGTAATAATAAAGCATGACTTCCTGCGAATGCTGTTTTTTCGGGACGAGCGTAGAAATCTTTGACTGCGTTCGAGACCCACATATATACACCCTCAAATCACCAGTATATTACTAGAGCAAACACAAAAATAGTATCAGCAGCGACAGGACGGAAACTTATTCCCATATCCAATACCTTCTAATGCTGAAATCTATACCACTGCGCATTGAGAGCTCATAATTTTTGAGTAGTGGTAGACACAAATCTGTAGTCTGATTCACGATATCTGTCACAGCTTAGACGCCAGATGAAATAATCCGAAGCACGCGTGTGTATGTAATTCATATATATATAATTTATTTTACGTAAAATAAAAAAGTTTTTTTTTTTTGTTTTAGATGAGTTCTGTCTCTACTGATACCCGAAGATTTCGAAGTTTGTATTAGTCGCGTTTGCAGAAATGTGCTTGAGGAGTAGGGTGTTAAAACACATTTTTACATAAAGTCATGTATGGAGTGGACCAGATTAATATTGTAGTTTTTGCTACATTTGGCAATTCCAATAAAAATTTGAGTTCATCTTAATAAAGTAAGCAAGAGCTTTAATTATTTAAATATGCCATTTCCCAAGGTATAAAACCTACGAAACACGGTTCGAAAAGGTATCGTCGCATAGGAATATGTGAGAAAATTTCGCCTAAGTTGTATAAGACACTTGATTGATTACGTATAAAAAAGTGAGCAGGCACATGAAGTAATCATCATTCCAAGCCCACCTAAAGCGTAAAGGTCAGTGGATTTTTCTATGAGGATAATAAAGTATAAAAAAGTAAACATGAGAATTTTAAAAATCCATTAAAGGAATCGCACAAAGAAGCGAAAATAGGAGAGTTAACTAATTTGATAAGCATCACGTATGTATGTACGTGTTGCCATACATGCACACACATACACCCACACAAAGACTCGAACGACACACTCGTTACGTGCCCAGTATAGACCGAAGTGAATTACTGAAGCATACATTTCGGCGTTAAAGGTGTAAATTTCACATTTGTTATAGAAGTACATGGCCATTGCTATACAATGTTTCTACCTACTTGACATCCAATGATTTTAATTATTTTCAGACGCATTAAAGATAATTCAAGTTACATAAAGTTAAAAATTTTAAAATTTAAAAATGAAAATAAGTAAACTACCCGTAATTTCAATTTAGTTTGCAATTAAGGAGCCTTGGCAATATTATAAAATGTATCTTACCTAATTAGTGCAGGGATGAAACCTACATTTCATCTTATTCTTCTTTCTCAGCTCAGTGTGCTTTTTGTCTACTTTTTGTTCCTTCACACATTTTAATATCTTAAGATACAAGGAAGTAAAAATAATTAAATTTACTGTTTTAAATATCCAGCAAATGAGCTATCCACTTTCACGCCCTCTGTCTTCGCAAGTGCTTTGCAACTTAAGGAAAATATAAAGCGTAAGAAAGTTACTCTGTCTGAAGTTTATAATTATTTTGCATAACTTAAGCAAAAGTATTAAGACTTAAGAATAAATGAGCTAAACTCGCGTGAACAAAAGAATGTGCTCGTCCTTTTACCTATACATATATGGCTTAGAGCATAAAATAAAAATATTCCAAAAAAAAATAAATAAATATGAGGAAAAATAGGAAATTAGTTGGCTGAAAAACTTTTTTTAATAAAATTCCAAAAAAAAAGTTAATATAAGGAAAAATATGAAATTAGTTGGTTGAATAACCTTTATTTTAAAGAATTTGTGAAATCGGGCCTTTATATAAGGAAACTGGGGCATCACTTTCTACTGAAAGCTTTTAATGAACGCTTGCTCCAGATGAAATGATTGTTTTTCGGATAAAGTGAGAATTAAGTAAATTTTCGATCTTTTGAAAATCTTAAGGCCGGCATGCCAATTAGATGTCCTAAATTCAGTAGTTTTCGCGAAGCGTTGTAGGATGAGAAAAAAAACAATTAGCCAAATGAAGTTTTGGGGATAGTTTAATATATATTTGAACTAAAAAAAAAAAAATTTGTACAATCTCCAACAATATATTGTAAGCCGAGTTATCAATAGATTCCCAGAGCGCCTTGCCACTGAAGTACCCAACTTCTGTACAAGATACAACTTGCAATTTTTATCTGAAAACAAAAAAAAAAGATTATTAATTTTGATGTAATTATCTTCGATGTGAACTAAGAAAATTGGGAGAAACACGTAAAATTTTTGGGGGAGGTAGAAAAAAAAAGTGGTTTTTCAAGGAAAAAAAAACTCTTCAACTGGGTAAAAAAGTCGCTTAAAAAAAGTTTTTGGATGTTTTTCTTAGTTCACATAGAAGAGAAAACAATACTGAAGATAACGCATTTTGAATGAAATGGATAGCTCGTTTAGTTTTTTTGCAATCGTGTACATAAATTAGGTAAAATCGTGAAAATGAAAAGCCGAGAAACAAACACTTACAGAGACGTACACAGAAACAATACACTACAACAATAAGCGCACGGTTGCTCGACGCCGCACTACGCTCGGCTCTGTAGCTCTGCAAATACTTGGAATTTAACTCTGAAAATTTGTGTCTCATGTTCTTGAATATCTAAGCTATTGATTTCAGGAAAAAAAAAAAATCGATTTTTTTGACCTTTTAATTGGCCCGCCGGCCTTAAATGTGGCGTGTTCATGTCAAATCAAGAAATTGTTGATTAATCGAAATGAGTGGAAATCAACAACTGAAACTGTGAGTTCAGATAAATATCGTGGACGATCCAATTATGGTTATGATGCATATATACTTACATATGTACAATTATCTATGTACTTCAATACCCGTTTAAATACGGGACTTACTTTCGGTACAGCTCTTCGGAGACAGCTGAACACAATGTGAATTTTTAGCGTTAACTATGTCTCAGGTAAGTAGAAATACCAAACTACAGATATTTGTGTCCAGCGTAAAGTCGGCCTTCCTCTACAACCGCGAAACGTGGAATTGTTGCAAAAAGATCCGTAAGCACTTCAAAGCTTTGTAAACCGCTGTTTGCGCAAAATCATGCACGTATCCTGCCAAATACAATTCAAAACACTGTGCTCTGGCAAGCCAAAAAGCAAAGAACGACTAAAATTGAAATTACTAAACGTAAGTGGAACGCAGATCAAACAACGACATCACCAGAAATGTAGTTTAGTGGAATCCGGAGAGAGATGGAGAAGGCGAATAAGACATGGAGCGAAATTAAATTACTGGCGCAAAATCCGGACCAGCGGAAACAATTTGTTGAGGTCCTATGTTCCATAAAGGAATAAAAAGATCAAATATACATATATCTCAGGATGGCCTCTTCCTTATCTCTTCCTTTGTGAAACAACAACAAAAAGCTCGCCACAAATAGGAGGAGGAGCTCGGCCAAACACCCAAAAAGGGTGTACGCGCCAATTATATAGGGTTATTCAATAGGTGCGCTTCAACTTTTTTCCGATAGGGAGGGCGAACGACGCAATATTTTTTATTTTTCGCTTGTCATTTGTAAACTTCATTAGTATACATTTCATCATGGAACGCTACACACTTGAGCAACGATTGCAAATCGTGCAAATTTTTTATGAAAATAATCGTTCTGTTGTTGCTACTTTAAGAGCATTACGGCCATTTTACGGTCCATTTAACAAGCCGTCCCGTTTTGGGGTTATGTGAAGTCATTGGTCTACAGTAACAAGCCGGCGACGATTTGTGAGCTCAGAGCCAATATTGAACGCGAAATTGCTGGAATTTCGGCCGATTTATGCAAAAGAGTGGTCGAAAATTGGGTTCAACGATTGGACTTCGTAAAACGTGCACGCGGTGGTCATGCAAAAGAAATCGAATTTCATACTTAAATGTATATGTTCAATAATAAAAAAAAAAAATTAGTTAAAAAAGTCAAACCGTTTGTGTTTTATTCAAAAAAGTTCAAAAGTTGAAGCGCTCTTACTGAAAAACCCCATATATATGTGGATCTCTCAGAATTTTCCTAAAAGGTGTAAGCCCTATAAAAACCCGATATGCCAGCGAATAATCTAAATTTCTGGCGATTTTTGCATTATTTGTATGAGGATAGTCATCAATACAATTAACCAATTAACTTTTGGAATTGAGCGTCATTGAAATGATATACTAGATCGACTACATTAACTCTACTAGGTTAAAATCCTGCCACACCAATTTGAATTTCTGATAGTTTCGGTCGTTATTGCAGCAAGACCGCGAATATTTTTTGGATTGTTGATATAAATAAAATTGATTTTTAACGGTACTCCGAAATAAGAATATAGGCCGCATTTACATGTGTAATATCGTTGCTTGGGCGATTTGTGTGACATGCAGAGTTTGTTCATATCCGATTCTTCCACGTGGTGCCAAAAAAAGCTTTCCAGCGTAAATCTCTAGGGCTCTATATTGACGTTGTTGTTGTCCTTTACCATTTAAAAACAAATTGATAAAATGCATTCAACACCTACGGGTAAGCTGTAATTCTGCCGTCAAAATGATAATGCGCTTTACCCGAAAATCTAATTTTGAGATGAAAATCCCACCAGGGGCTACAAACCCTGTTAGGGGAAGCAATATCGAACGTTTGTTTTGTAGTTTGGAATCAATTGAACCGTATAAGTGAGCAAGGCGAGGTCCTCGAACAAAATTCTCGTAAGACTAGTGATGTTCATGCGGTTAATGATCCGCGTCAGCAATCTGCGACAGGGGATATTCTCTGCTTCATATACTATTGGCTAAAGTATTAATTAAATGGGAGGTAGGTATAGTTTTCGTCAGATTTTTATGGTTTTTATGGTATAGAATCTAGTAAAGTTTTCTGAAGTGCATAGATATGTACTTAGCTTCATAGATAATCATATGCATTTATTCGAAACAAGACGTCACCACGACCAATTTTTTATGACCTATGATGATATCTCTGCACATCGTTTTAATGCATTTGCTTTATAATTATCTACTTAAATATTGCAGTTTTTCTTTTATCAGAAATTACCTTTAAATGGAAAGGAGCATGGCTAGAGCTCCATGATCGAGTAAATAGATGAAGTGAAAGAAGACCTGGAACAGCTTAATCTAAGGAAGCTGTAAGGAAGTGGCAACAGATAGAGCAGCTGTTCAGCAGCTGTTAGCGCCAAACAAAAATGGTTTTATTTAAATACAAAAACGAAATATTAACGAAAAGGAACGTTATCAATGAGTTTTATTGATTGAGCATTTGATTTAGAGCTTTTTCTTACCAAATAATATTAATGTTTCTTTAAACTCTATTCTACTCGTATACTGCCAAAGAAATTATAATAAGAAAAGAATAAAACGAAACAAGAAATAACCCAGCCAACCAAAAGGGAACAATTTTTGTATATAATTTATTTTAGAAAGCAGAACTCTACGTATTGATTGAAGGATACGATGCTGAGCGTGCTCGTGCGCCGAAGGCCGATAGGGTTACCCCCATTGCGGACGAGCTGCACCAACTTTTCAACAGAAATGAAGAACCACTTTTCTGCACTTTTTTCAAAAAGTTCTAAATACCTATACTTGTTTTTACTTATTACAATAAACCTTGCCTAAAGCTAATATTTCAAGGTATAAGTAAAGAACTGACACCGTTTCGTTAGGTTCTATAAAACTTTTCTGGTTTTAAGAAAGTGAAATTGACCTTCGATAAAACAATATTTTCAAAAATAGTGAGAAATGGTACTAAAAATTGCGCTATTTTTATGCTTTTCCTGCGGAACCTTGTAGATTAGGACTTTCTTAATTATAATGGTGGGGCCGTGCTCTTTAGAATGGGCGTGGTACCTACTAACCTAGTAATACATATTATATTCAAACAACTGTTACGTGAATAAAATTCCTAAACCTCTCAGCACTAGAGCTCTTGTAGAAAAAAATATTTTAATTCTAATTAATACTATACAAAACGTTTTATTGAGCATTTGCTTGCTGCTGCTTCTAAAAAATTTTCAATTATTCAAATTTTCACCACTAGGTATATCCTTTGCACTTTTCGACAGATGCATTACATTTACAAAGTGTGATTTTTCACACCATAACGTATTGCATTTGACACTTTGCATCTGCATTAATAAATATGCATTTCCAATATATGGATGCGCACACATGCATGCACACATCCATATACATATACATATATACTTACAATATTGGCTTCCATACGAATGCCGCATCAAGTCGAAAGACATTATTGGAATATCTACGCATTGGTGTGTACAAGCAGATACACCGACGCTTGCATTTAAAATTGCATTAAAAATGATACTCCAAGCGTTGCATATCCTTTACATTTCGAAAAATATTGCACTGTTATAACTGTACATATTATTAATATTATTTCAATAATTTAATAATTTCAATTAAATTTTCTTAACATATTCCGGTTTCGTACAGCACGCGTATATGCATTTATATGTATGTATGTATGGATGCGTGCATTTCAGAGCACTGCATTGATGAGTCCAAAATTAGCATGCATACCAACGCCTATATGCGCTTATCAATTGAAATATCCATATACATATGTTGGTGTGTTCGCACATACATACATATGTACATGTATATCTATGAAAGCTTGTTTTATTCAATGCCATTGTTATTATTACACCGCGCTACAAAATTGAACAGTTTTTGGCACACATGAGGAAATCAGTATACGCTTGAAAGTCATCATCATCATTTGGTGCTACAGTTCTATGTGAGCTTTGGCCTGCTGCACAAAATGTCTCCATTTGATCCGATCCTTCGTTGTATCCCCCCAATTGTTGACCTTGAGTTTCCGCATGTCGTCTTCTAGTTCGTCAATCCATCTTGGTCTTGGTATGCCTCTTGCTTTCATTGCAAATGTTTTAGCGTCAATTACTTTTCGTTGAGCTCTCGTGGGTTCCATTCTCATGGTATGACCTAGCCATCTTAGTCTTTGAGCTTTGTTGAACCGCACAACATTTGCTCCTCTTATAAGTTGGTCCAGTTCATGGTTACATCTTATACGCCACTCGCCGTTCTCTTTGACTGCACCGAAGATTTGCCTCAAAATTTTTCTCTCGAAAGCAAATAGATATTTAGAGAGGTAGGTGAAATGGTTATAACGGTACTACTCCGGTTGAAGTACTACTACACCCTAAGTGGTACTAAAGCACTGATACCATTAAGAGACCTCTAGCTGGCAGGTATCTACTAATATAGCCAGCCAGAGCTGTTGATTTAATGGAGAAGATTGATGGGGATTTAGGTTGGTGCACTACCCCAGGCTGTCGAAGAAAGGAGCACCTCAAATATTTGCCTACTATATAATACACGATGGAGAGAATAATAAATGGACGCTGATTGTGGTACAGCTATAATATCAGCAGATTTTCGTAACGTCGATTTGGCACAATTGGTGATCAGTGTGACCAGATTATCATTCTCGTAACTTGATTTAGCATTTTTTTGTTCTCCAGCCTCGCTGGTTTAGTTCTATCTTTCTGACATTTTTGCATAACAAATTTTCCTTACTTTGTGCGTTTTTTTAAATAAATGTGTTATAATTATGTACAATAGACTGTATCGAAAAAAACAGAGTTTTAAAATTCATCCTTCTATTTAAAATTTATGTTAAGATAATTTCTTAAAAAAAGGCCAAAAAACTCTGTTTTTTTGTTATATTTGGGGTTATGTAGCAAGATAAGGTGATCCTTTTTCAAAGAAATTTTTTTGACATAGTTACACTGCAGGAAAATATATCAGAAAAGTCCTTTTACGTTTTATTCTTGGATATCCTAACCGGTTTCAATTATATATTTATTATTTCTAATTATTTTTCTTTTAGCCAAATCTCTTACGTGGTGTCAAAAAAACAAAAAAAAAAAACTGGTCAGCATATCGCTGTAGCTTAGTAATAGTTGTTAGTAATAGTTGTCTAGAATTTTGAATAAAATGCATTGGACACTCATCGTTAATAGGCGAGTTTTATAATTTTCAAATAAGATAATTAAGCCGTCAAAATGAAAATGCGCGATATATAAAAGTTAATTTTTAGTATTGGACAGCAGGTTGCGACTGGAAATTTGGGTTTCGGCGTAGTTGAGAGCTTGGATCAAGCATTATCACCAACAACAACGTTAGCCAAGAGACCCAGCGAAGAATAACTCTTGTCAACAGGTGCTACTTTGTGCTCGGCGGTCAATTGAAAAGCAGAGCATTCTCTCGACGCACGAAAAGAATCCTTTATCATTCACTCATCTTTCCGATCTTATTGTGTCTTGGACATTGACAAACAACGATGGATGAGCAGTTGTTAGGAGCTTTCCAGAGAAAATTCAACGGCTGAGCAAATGAACAACAACGCTACAGCAAATAAGATGCTCTTTTCCAAATGTACTGGTGGAACTCGCGGGACGTCCTCATCTGCGTTGGAAACACCAAGTCGACTGCGACCTTACCGTCTTTAGTGTTTCTAACTGGCGTCAACGCACGTAATGCACAGGCAATGGGCGCAACATTTTGGTAGCGCCCAAAACCGACTATGGCTTGCAGTTGCCAGCTAAGTAAGTAAGTTAATGCGTATTCTGAAAATATTACTCTTCCCAGTACTCTCAAAAATTGGTGAGATTAAACGATTTTACAAAAATTATACTCATAGAATGCGCTCGAGTTAAGATATTTCGATAAATTGTATTTATGGTCCGTTTTAGACCGTTTAAATTATATTACATCTGTTAGAGTACAGAAGGCTTTCAAAATGGTATACAAACTCTAATGAAAGTACACCATGAAACAGATTTATGCGATGAGCCCACCCTCATGGCTAATCAAACAACAGAACATGCGGTTACTAGAAGCTTAACAGATAAGCGACAAAGTTATCAATGTATTTTTGATGAGTGTTCAGGTGAATTTTATTCGTTATCGTATTCGTTTTTATCACGGGAGAAAAGGTGGAAGGAAAGAGGTCGAAGAGAGTCCTAGTTTTGACGAAAGCGTACCTAGTGGCGCTTAAGAAAAAGCTACTATACTTAATCCATAGATGTAGTAGGGGAAAAACTTGGGTTCACAAAGCAATAAAACTGTGTCAGTCTGTTGATCTATTTAAACATGCTAATCTCCAAAACTACTAAGTCGAATTCATGAGGTTCTCACAGATAACTTGATCTTAGCTTAGGGTATGTGATAGGATTTATTTCATCAAAATCAGTTTACGGACAAAAGATATACTCAGCCTATGACTGGTACACGAGATGCAAATGAAAGTTTCTGAATTTTTAACTTCGATTCTCTCCCGCTGTATCGGCCCCAATGATGTTTATATTAGATAAGGCGCAAAATAAATTCAATTATTTTTATTAGATGCAAGAAAAATTTCAACGCCGAAAGTAATTCTGAGCTATTCGTCAACAAAATATTTGAGCAGTAGCAATGCATGCTGGGTATGGTTAGTATAAACCTATATATATTTATATAAATATATTATAAAATAAAATCTTAAACCAGCGATGCAAAATATAAACATTGATTCAGGATATTGACATATATAAATGCGTGCATTCCTACTTATGTAGGAATATGTTGATAAATATTTGTATACTAAAGCATTTCACATCGAAAATCAATTTGCCGCGCATAATTGTAAACGAGTAAGGAAGAGCTAGTTCCGTACCGAACTTTGTACACCCGCGTACATTTTAATAACATTTAATTTGGGTGGGTGAACTGATTTTGTAAACTTTCAAAAAGATATCACGGGTAATGTGCATGCCATATCTAACTTATTTCTGACGGATTGACGGATTTTGGTCGTAACATGAAAATTGCGATCTAAATGAGGTGGGCAGCCAAAGAATTTGGCTCTGGTTTGCGTGGGTTTTGTTAATTCGTTATCGAGATATATGAATTTTCCTAAAAGTGGGCGTGGTACCGCCCATTTTTTAAAATTCACATTACATGAGAGGGGCGACATTGTTTACCGACGATTTAGCCCGTTTTCAATGACAAAATTCATACGACAAAGTTCAATTATTTTAACTTTATTTTGTATTTTTTCTATAGGTACTTATAAATCATAAAATACCTTTTACAAATATTTGCATTCATTTAAAAAGTGGCATTGATTTAAGTATTAAAGATACATTTTCTGTAAATAAATTTAGCATTTTATAGGTACCTCTAAGATGAAAGGGATCGACAAAGAGTAATACGTGTACCAGGTTTCATTGAATTATATCAATTCACGTTCAAATTCTCGAGCGCACGGATATATGGACACACATGGCACGACCGCAGGGATCGGTGGTAGGTCCTGTTTTAGGGAACACCAAGTACTCAGAGGAGTAAAAGTAATAGGATTTGCGGATGGCATAGCAATAGTGGCGGTGGCTAAGCATATAAAAAAAAGTAGAACATATAGGGTGGGCCATGTAAAAAAACTAATCAATATTTTTAAATTTTTTTTTTTTATTTTGAAGATTAAGCATTGTAATTTATGAATGAAAAATAATATCGTTCCAATGACTGCCACGACTGGCTTTACAGTAGGCCATTCGATCAACCCAATTTTTAAGCACATTTTCGATTTTTTGGGCTCCAATTTCATGAATGGCAACTTCGATTTCGTGTTTTAAAGCATCAATCGTCTCTGGATAGTTCGCATAGCATTTGTCCTTAATGGCTTCCCACAAAAAATAGTCCAGCGGACTTAAATCACAGCTCCGAGGCGGCCAATTGATATCGGAATTCAAAAACGGTAGCCAAAAGTTCGAGTGTAACTTTGGCAGTGTTACAAGTTGCACCGTCCTGTTGAAACCAAATGTCGTCCATGTCATCCTCTTCAATTTTTGGAAACAAAAACTCGTTGAGCATGTCATTGTAACGCTCGCCATTTGCTGTAACCGCGGCTCCTCGCTCATTTTCGAAAAAAATGGCCCGATGATGCCGCCAGACCAAAAACCGCACCAAACAGTGACTCGTTGTGGATGCATTTGCTTCTCTACAGTAACGTGTAGATTTTCTGAGTCCCAAATCCGACAATTTTACTTATTGATGTAGCCACCGATGTGAAAATCAGAAAAGAAGAAGAAGATTCACCACTTTGGAAATAGGTTTTCAATATTTCCCAATTTTGTTCAAGCGTATAGCGTCCCATTTCGTAAATGTCAAACCTTTAAGTAAATTATGAACACATTTGACATGTCATTTGTGTTGCCATTCTCAAAAAAATAGGTGGTTCAAAAAGCAAACGCTATATGACCCACCCTGTAGAATGTTTAGCTTGCTTGCGAGAGGCATAAATAAGATAGGTTTTTTGCGTGTTCGACGGTTTTCTGCTATCGAAAAAGTGGATCAAAGAAGTTGCATAAAATTTTGTATAAAAAATGAAATTGGGTGCTCAAAAATACTTGAAATGTTGACAGTGGCACACGGTGAGAGTACTTGGAATCAAAAAAGAGGTTGTCTGTAAAGTCGGTTTACTGACGATAGTTTAACGTAACAACGTCATAAGAAAATATTGATGGAATGGTTGCAATTTTCAAAACAAAATTTTAATTTTATTTGTTTGATAGATATTTTGTATGGATATAGAGGAGGAGGTAAATGGAATTGCAATGGAATAGGTCAAGTTACATTTACACAAACGTGGAAAATGACGAAACATTTAACAAATTCATGAAAGATATCTTCAATTTCGATTGCGCATCAGACGTTAATAAGTCAACAACACTAAGAGGCACCATCATCGATTTGCCTTTTTCAAGACACTTTACACTCGAAACACTCCCTTTCATTTCCTACTTTTTCTATCATCGTCCTATTCTCGACAGAGAAACGGTTCATTACCATGCACACAGGAAGAAGGCATATGCAAATACAAGTATGTGGATTTATATACCTACATATGCGCATATACATACATATATATGCTCACTCAAGTAGGACAGAGCCAGATGTCGAACGTTGCCGAACGCGGGGGCCGATTGTGCTCTTTGTCGTTCGTTCCGCGCTCTCGCTTGCAGTTCAAGCACATTAGCTTACATTTGCTTGCGTACGGAATAGATTCGTATATTTGATATGTCCATATGACTTGTATGCATCTTTACATATAGATTAGTTCTTTTTGAAAATTGCGCGAAATTGTATATGTATATGCATGTTTATATACATATATTAGTATACAACATATATTATCTTATAAGGAATGTGGTAAATATTATATTACCATACATTTTTTCCTTCATATATAATAAAAAAATTAATAATAATAACATTAAAACAACAGGTATTATTAACAAACTTGGTTTTATTTTAAATTATTCAAGTAAATCAAATTAATAATAATCAATAAGAAGGCATATGCAAATACAAATACGTGAATTTATATATGTACATATGCGCATATACATACATATATGTATACGCTCACTTAAGTAGGAGAGAGCAAGATGTCGAACGTTGCCGTTCATTTGCTTTGTTTGCTTTGTCGTTCGTTCCGCGCTTTCGCTTGCAGTTCATTCAAGGTAACGACAAATGAGCAAGGTAACGGCAATGAGCAAGGTAACGACAAATGAGCAAGGTAACACTAATGAGCAAGGTAACGACACATTTTTTCGTGCGTGCAGCCTGTTAAATCGAATCATAAGACGTTATCACGTCAAAAGCCTTTACAAATGGTACAAGCCTTTCACAGAAGGTCGAGAATAGACAAGTTGCTGAGAATGTCGGCCTTTCTGCATATCGATTGGCTCATGCCATGTAATATTTTCGGAAATTTTGGGCATGTAGCGTGTGGCAGCGAAGTTCGTTCGAAAATTGCTAAATTTCGACCAAAAACAACGTCGTCTGAGCATTGCTGAGGAATTGTTGAATGACGTCAACGATGATCCAGATTTTCTTAAAAGAGTCATAACTGGTGACGAATCATAGGTATATCGTTATGACATCGAAACCAAAGCGCGATCGTCGCAATAGAAGGGTCTAAAAGAGCCAAGACGAAAAAACGCACGCCAAGTTTGATCAAACGTCGAGGTTTTGCTCACTGTTTTCTTCGATTACCATGGCGTAGTGCATCAGTAGTTCTTACTACAAGGTCGTACGGTTCCGTTTGCTATAAAATGCACGGAATTGTCGAAAAAAATGCATGACTTTGGCACCATGATAATGCACCTGTTCACTTATCTTTGCATGTGAGAGATTATTTGGCCAAAAACAACACCGTTAGCATGCCTCAGCTACCGTATTCACCAGATTTGGTCCCCTGCGACTTTTTCCTGTTCCCAAGATTGAAGAGACAACTGAAAGATTTCCCCTTCGATAATAAGAAAAGCATGGCTAAATCTATGTATATTGTATGTCTGCATCTCTCTACATTGCTTTGTACTACAACATGCAACCGTTACGTGACCATAATTATACCCGTGTGCACAAGCGCGTGTGGGTATAAAAATGTTTTCAGTAAACACATTATTTGATTATTATTGCGGCAAACAGCAACGGCAGCTGCAAATAAAACGACATCAGCGGCAACAATCATATTCCACATATTCCTGATGCCCCTACACATATTTGTATTATTCGCACGCTTGTTGGGTCCTCTGTATATCCATACATATGCATGCATATGTGCACAGCTACGTAAAAATGCGTTACTCGACTTAAGAGTTACTTTTTTAATATTCTATTTTATTAAAAAAGCGTAATATTAAAGTTAACCCACACAAACATCTGCCGTCATATATGCATACATACGTAACTTCAGCTATCCAACCAACGCTGAAGGCAGCATGATCGGCTTTTTCTTCTTCCTCGAAAAGCGATCGCATAGCTTGTGGCACAAGTGGTCTGCAGCGCTGAATGTGAATATAATTGTTGCCATATATACATGTGTGTATGTATGTGTATGTATAAATAAATACTTTCCAACACACCTTTAGTAGACGAGTATGCGAGCGTGTGCTGCTGGTTGGGCTTCATCAATGACACCATGACAGTGCCGCACAATTGGTATCGTCATGAACGCGGTGCAGGGATTGACAGGACACAGAGGGATGAAGTTAAAATGTTTAATTGCCTTGTATTGCGGTCGAATTGTCTGGCAGCCACTGTTTTTGCTGTAGCTGTTGGTTGTCACACTTGTTTTTACATATCTGTTGCTGTTGTTTTTTGTTGTTGTTGTCATGGTTGCTGATAGTTTATTATTTCCAATGCTATTGGACAAATTAAAAAATATTTTGCGAACAAGGATGTCAAGCTGGCTCGCACTGCTATACGAGTAGGTATATTTGGTTGCTTTCCTTCTTATTTTAATCCGTGCCGGCGTACAAACGCTTTTGCTGTTTTTATTGGTCAACTGAGTGGCATTTTTATGGCTACTGTGTCAGTGTCGAAATATGCTATACATTACAAGAACACCAACAATAGCAATAATAGCAATAACCTACCAATCCAATCCTACCCATTCTGCATCACAACAGACTAAAAACCATCCTCACACCCGGCAAGCCAGTCAGCCAACCAGCCGGCCAGCCATCCAGCCATCCCGCCAACCAGCCATCCTATACATCCGATTCGTTGTCATATTGGTCATTATTATTAAATCGAAGTTTAATTTTTATGAAGTCAGCATTTGTACGATTATGGAAATGTGAAAGGAATTAAATTATTCCATTTTCGTTAATATTGAATTTTAATTTGCAAGTGTCATGGTTAAAGTAAAAGTGTGAGTGTGAGTGTGAGAGTGTCAGCAAATAAACGTGCCAGGATGTAGTACATACGACATTTGTCAGTTTCTGAATATACGAACGCAGCGCAGTGTATGTATGTACACATATTTATATATATATAAACGAATATACATACATATTTTTAAAATGTTTGCAGGAGACAACCTGCATATTAACCACCTACATATGCCCATAAGCTAAGAATTCTTGTCTTCAACGTTACAGTGGCTCGTATATTTGTGTTTATATTTTGGAAAAACCTATTTGACAGCTTCTCCAAATATCGATTTTTTTTTTTAAATTGGTTTTAAAATCATTTAACGTTTTCAATCATATTCCACGATTAAAATGTTTATGCTGAAATGGTCTGCAAAATATGTTTAAAAATTATAGCAACAGAAGTAAAATAATGATGCTTGCGAAATAAAAATTCAGAATAGTATAAAGGTGAGGAAATACCTTTCCAATTACTCATTAGTAGTCTAAATCGGTCAATAATTACCTGAGCTACTTAAGTTTTTGTTAAGCCTGCCATCGAAAAAAAGTTTAAAGTAGCATACAAATCTCTTTATTAGCGACCGGTAGCGTTATGACTTTTTTTGACAAAAGTTTCAAGACAAAAAAAAAAATACTTTTTGATTTTTTTTTTTATTTAACTAAAAAAGTTACTGTTAAAACTTCAGTTTTATTTCCTCAGTTGAATAATAACGGTTAACCTTCAGTCAAATAATAACTGGAACTACCAGCTCAATTTATCACTTTGCGTCATTTTTTCCATTTAGCAGCAAAATATGACCAGACTTTTCAGAAAAATATACTTGGTCTTTAAAAAAGCTGAGAAAAGTCAAAACTGAGTAACAGTAATATGGACAGAAGACATACAAAAAACATACTTGACAGATCTCAGCATTTACTTCTACGGGTGCTATACCCGCAATCAAACCGCAGATCATTTCTGTCTCGTTTGTTGAGTCGGAAATCCTATTACCAAGAAATTTATATATGTTTTGAAATCTAGAAGTTAACATCAAATTTTCCGGAAAAATAACAGCCCAATTTTAACCGTTTTTATTTTACTAAGAAAATATAAGTCAACTTTTAACAGTTTACATTGGACCTTTTCCCGAAAAAATGGAAAAATAAAAATTTGAGAAATTTTTTGTCTGCAACATATTTAGTCCTCGACTTTTTTATTTTTCAAAAATATGTTTAACTATTGTTTTGGGGCCCTATATTATTCTTTCAATTTTAAACTTAAACTCATGTTTCTAAATAAAAATGTTGTGTAAAGTTTGACAACAGATTTTGGATGCTATTTGGAGGTAAGGAAGAAATAGGCATAAGCTTATAGCCTTTCTGGAAAGATAGTAAAAATTGAACAAAGATCGATGTAAACCACGGAATAATTTTATGTGATTTCTTAATAGTACTTAATTATTTATATATTTAACTTAACCATTTCCGTGTATTTTTCATATATATATGGACAAGCCATGTGACTGGCATCTAATTATATGTACCTAGTTACATAGTTCTATGTACTACGTTTCAAGGTATTTTTGTTTGTTTGTATTTAGTAATTCCACAAAATATAATGAATTTTATAGGTAGAAAAATTGCAACATTTTTAGACGATGCATCCTAATGTTCATATGTACCTCTACAAACCAATGGACAATACCTAATAATTACTATCAAACTGCTTAAATTATAGTTTTTTTTGCCAAAATTTTTATTCCGAAACTTTTGTTTTGCAAGATCTCTTTGTAACCATAACAAAATTTATTGGCAACTAATACCATGTGTCGTCAGCATTCTTATGGTTTGTGGCACGATGATCGGAGTTTCGGGGACAGAGCAGAACACAATGTTTTTGGCCCCCAATGACAAGTTGATAGATACTTGGAGTCCATTTTGGAGGAAAGTATGTTGTTAGCTATCTTACAAAGGATCAAAGAGCGATTTGGACACTTCTTAGGGTGACCGGTATCAACTTTAAACAGCGACGGCTCAAAGGCTGAAAACAATACTGAAGTGGCATGGCATTTTACAGTAACTTCAGATATGTACTTTGTTGCTTTAGGTATGATGACAACTGTCTTTCTATCGGAAGTCTTTGCAATATTTATATTATTTTGCAGTGTTTGGGAAAATGGCTCGAACTTCTGCAAAAATATTCCTGGTATCTAAATTGAGGCTAAACTTTCTTCCAGGATGAAATGGGTTTGAACCTAAACGAGCGCTGGGATACTATGATGTCGAAGGTAACGAATTGGTTGATAACTTTGAGAATTTGGAACATCCAAGTGGGTTGGAGCCAAGCGTACCGGTAACAATCGGGTATATCCAGGCTTTCAATAACAGAGCTCAAGTGAACCATTGGTATAGAATTGACACCTGCGAAGCAACCAAGTGTGATAGAGCGGTAGAAAAGTTCTTTCTCAGTTATATGGGCAGTAAGTTATGAGACCGATGAGGTTAATCAATCAGCACGACGACATGTGTTCACCATATATATCACTGAAAATCCTCTGTGTTTATGTTACTAGCAGGATGAGGCTTTTTCATGGTCACCTGCCGTCATGTCATTTTGGTCTTTCACCGAGATTCGAACCTACGTTCGCCAGACTTAGATTTTATATTCTTGGGTCGGATGTACTCAGACGAATGTAATGAACGTGCTACAAACAAATTACTATGATTCTTAAAAAGTCCATGCAGTTTTTAAAGGAATAATAAATTCTCAGCCTATCGGTTTTTACCTATCCTTTAAATCCTTTCACTTGGCCTTAAGTGTAAATTTGCATGAATGTTAAGAAAACGATGGGTTGCTGACTTCAAACGTGCTCCTAGAGACTCCGATGATTCATAACGCCTCAAATGAGGCGGCAACCCCAGAAAACATCTAAAAAATCTACACAATAGTTATGAGTGATGGAGAAGTGAAGTTTAATGAGTTAGTTGACATCGTACAGATATCAGAAGAACGTGTTGGTTTTATATTGCATGAGCGTTTGATTAAGAGGAAGCTCTGTTCAAAGTGGGTCTGCGTTTGCTCTTTATTTTTTTTCATCAAACAACGCACCATGTCACAAGTCAATCAAAGCAATCACAAAACTACATGAATTGAACTTCGAATTGCTCCCACATCCACCAAGCCATCGAATTCATTGTTGAACGTATTGAATCAAGGGTTAGATCATGCATATTTATTTTAAAGTATATCCATAGGAGCTCTACAAATTTTTTTCTAATAGTGGTCGCCACTCGTCAGGCAATGGCAAACCTTAAAGTGTATATCTGCCATGAAAAAGCTCCTTATAAACGATTACCTGACCTTGGAAGAGGTATACAACTGCGGGTATTTGTGGAAGAACACCAAGACGAACACCACCAGAGCACGAGCTCGCCCAACACCTAACTATACAAATATGTATATAAGTGCTCTAAATATATTCTAATAATATATCTATATAACGGTACATGAAAACTCGCATGTATGCTTATAACAATGGTGGGCTTTACATATGTATGTATGTATATACTGGCAAGTTAACTGAAATGTTCTGTAATACAGAACAGCAAATGAGGCAGAGATTGCAGGTGCACGCGCATAAGTATGTATATGCTTTCATATATAAATGCCCAAACGCACACCGGTATGAGATGATAAGCCCACACTCATACGCACGTCGCAGAGTTTATGCACAGACGCATGACAAATTATGTTCAACTTCGCTTTAGCATATTTAATGGAATCATTACCGAATAGGGATACAACACCCCGAATCTCGTGCGCCGATTGCGTAATTAACACAGGACGCACAAATAAGTGTGCGCATATACATGGATATTTATGTAACGCATACATATACACTCCATTACACATCCAAACACGTGGAAGAACTCGTAAGCCCCGGATGTAGTGTAGGCCTAAATGGCCACACAGCGATAGGAAGAACACACAAATGTGACTAAGCAACTAAAGACATATATATATATGACATAAAGGTGCTTAAACTTATGTACAGTTAAGTGTTATACCGAAACAACTGTCTTATATTTGTTATATAATCACAAATATTGGTATTAAATTGGTCACTAATATTAAGCCTCTTACAGGAGGTTTCATTGTAATCAATTTCCCATGAGAGCCTTAGTAAATATGGACCTCTTTACGTGCCTATGTTAAGAAGGAACAAAATATAACCGGCGGGAATCTACGAACTTCTGAATTATATTCTTTCTAATAATCACCTCGTTACAGTATCCCCTTATCCATCATAACTTGCACTAGGTTAAACTTCGAAATATTTCTGTACACCATTCAAATAGACCATAAAAATGTTTCCGAAAAATAGATACCCAGACTATCCACTGAATGGAAATATATACCATAAGAATAGTTGAGCAACGGTGAGCATTGCCTTTCGAATTTTTAGAGAAGTGCAAATAAATCCCTTTGGATGTACTTAAATATGATTTTTGACTCCTTGATCTGGTGAGGTGCTTTATGAAACAAGAGCAATCAAATCTCTACATTATCTAACATAATTTTCTTACTGACCTATGTTAAACTTCTTCTTTATCTTCTTCTTGATTGGCGCAAAAACCGTATGGTTTGTTTTAACCGAATTCAACAAAGCGCATAAGGCGTTTCTTTCTTTGACTAGTAAGACAAACGCAAGTGAGGGCAAGTTCTTAGCAACTCTGAGGTTTCTTGTTATTAAGCAGAGTTTTTTTTCATGGTCTGGTCGACCATTTCGACCTAAGGGATTGGGGTTTACATATACCCTGAATAATGGAATTCATAAAGCTGGATGAGTGTTTCCTTCATAATTTAATTACGGCCGTGCTTTCAGTAGATACTTTTATTTGATATAGTTCCGTCTCGAGACCTTTTTTAAGCTGCATTTCAAACTCTTTTCATTTATCTTTTTCGGCTTCTCGTTTCCTTCTTCGAATAATACACCTCTTTGCCTTTTTCAGCATCCAGTAGTACTCTCATGTCGCCCTTTACAAGTATTTCCAAAAGTTTTCTACTTCAGCAATCTTTCGTATTTGCCAGCCACTGCTACCTTCAAAGTTTACTGTATACACAAGCGAGATACCTCTACAGCTATGATAGGCTTCTCGTTACATAAAATATGCATATATATATTGATCTATATTTTCCTTTAACTCTTTGTGGAGGGCTTCAAAGCCAAACTGTGTCCTTATCTTCTTGCCTTCCTGATTGGCACCATTACCGCCTCAGCGATTTTGGTCGAGTTTAACAAAGCGTGCAAGCCGTTTCTTTCTTGAGCTTACCGGTGCAAGTTGCACACACCAAGTGAAGGTAAGTCCTTTTCCACTTGATCTTTCTAACATAGAGGACGCCTTTCTCTTCCTCTACTGCCACCAAGTGGTACCGCATTGAATACTTTCAGAGCCGAAGCGTTTGTGTTCATTCGTTACGTCTAAGTCGTTGTAAATTTCAGACGGTTAACTGTTACATCTCCTACGATAGTCGCCGTCGGCAGCGTACAAAGGTCCAAAAATCTTTCGCAAAATCTTTCTCCCAAACACTCCAAGGGGCGCCTCATCGGATATTGTCATCGTCCACGCTTCTGCTCCTAACCCTAATCATAGGACGGGCATGATGGGAGCCTTCTAGAGTGTTAGTTTTGTTCGCCGAGAGAGGACTTTACTACTCAATTGAATTTCAAAGCCGACTTTGTTACCGGTGTTAATGTAGGTACCTAGGTAAACGAAGTCTCTTACAACCTCAAAATCTTATACGATAACGAAAAGTTGTCAGCGAGGGTTTTCGATTATTTATCCAAGACTGTGAAATTGACTATTCGTTAGCAACTTAGCTTCCAATAAGTAGGTTGCTAGCCCGCCTATCCTGCCTTGGTGAGAATAAAGAAAGCTGGAAACTACATACTTACACCTCCAAGCAGGTATTGTCTTTTATTGCCCATCTATTCTGCATATCTGCCGAGGGTTCGCCTATCCACCACCAGATATGTAAGCTATGCGAACGATTTATGTAGATATATGTATCTGTCTAGCATCTTCAGGTTTTTCCATTTTGGAGGGATCATTCATCAACGCACATCATTACTTTTTGCTTACATTGCTTTGATTTTAATCTTTGGTTCTTCTTGTTCAATCACTGTGGGATGCCACTGGTTAGTAGAATATCTACTGAAACTACGTCTCTGCGAGTCTTCTCGTAGCAGGTACTTTGCTGTTCTCAGTCGAGAATAAAATTAATAACAAAAGCAAATTTATCTCTACTCTGATCTGACATTGCACTGTCATTAATAATAAGGAATGCGAAAATAGCTGGCCTCTTTATACCCAACTAACATGAGGGTGGTAGGCTCATTTTAGTGTTGGCGCGGATCCGAGAAGGGCGGAAGTTTATTTAGTGTCGAGATCTAAAACCGTTAAGCTAAAGAAAAAGTTAATCATCTGGGTATAGAATAAGAGAAATGTTATCGTCAATTCTATATGAATATTTATATAAGAATATAAGTAATAGAAATGGTTTATTAAGTTCGTAATTTGTTTTATATAATTTTCAAAAATACTAAGGTTAATTTCTGCCAGCAGAAATGAGCTACCCTGGGAAATTCCAGTTTAACCACAAATATTATTCCTATAATTTTTCTACGACTACCAAATGTAAGAAAATTGATAATCCTTGGTTTACTATTATAAGGTTGAAGATCATATTGCGAATAATATTGAAGAGACTTAAGCAAAAAGTAATAACTGTTTTGGAATAGCTTTCAGCTCTTCTTCATAAGTTGGTAATGCGGCTTTAAGAATAACGTCTATGGAAAAGAAAAGATCAGAGGAGCAAAAGTGGACTCATTAGATATCATATTTTACAAGAAATATTTTTTTATCAATAAAAAAAAATTTACTAATGAAATAATTCAACCTTTGATCCACAAAAAAATTAAATAAATGTTGCTTAGTTTTTGCACAACACTACATACATATATTTATTTTAAATGCGATAAATACATATATGTATGTAAGGCTGAAATGTGCACTCAATTGGCAACGCATCGCTGGACACACCGCTCGACAGCCAGACAAGTTGACAAAACACCGGCAAACACTCTAGACAACATTTATTGGCATGTATACACACACACTCACACAAAGTTGGTGATTTTCTATGTAGACTACATGCAAGCTATTTTCGTAAGCCAAAATGTGTATGCGCGTGTATATATGGTATGTATGTAAATATAATAGGACTATGAATAAGTTCGTGCGGTTTTTTTTCGAAATTTGAAACTTTATTGACGTAAAATGGTTACAAATTTAATATTCAAAATATTGTCCATCGCTTACTACTACTTTTTCCCATCTTTCTGGCAATTCACGGATTCCCTTTGTGAAAAATTCGGTCGGTTTTGCCGCAATCCACGAATCGATCCATTTTTTGACTTCATCGTAATTACGGAAGTGCTGGTCAGCCAGGCCATGTTGCATCGATCGGAAGAGATAGTAATCGGATGGCGCAAGGTCTGGACTATACGGCGGGTGGGGTAGGACATCCCATTTGAGCGTTTCTAAGTATGTTTTGACCACTTGTGCAACATGTGGCCGAGCATTGTCATGTTGCAAAATAACTTTGTCGTGTCTATCGGCGTATTGCGGCCGTTTTTCTCGCAGTGCTCGGCTCAAACGCATCAATTGTCGTCGGTAGACATCCCCCGTAATCGTTTCATTCGGTTTCAGTAGCTCATAATACACAACACCCAGCTGGTCCCACCAGATACACAGCATAACCTTCAGGCCATGAATATTCTGCGCCGACGTCGATGTTGAAGCATGGCCAGGGTATCCATACGTTGCCCGACGTTTTGGATTGTCGTAATGGACCCACTTTTCATCGCCAGTCACAATTCGATGCAAAAAACCCTTTCTTTTGTGCCGTTGAAGCAGTTGTTCGCATGCCATAAAACGGCGTTCAACGTCTCTTGGCTTCAATTCATACGGCACCCAATGGCCTACCTTTCGGATCATTCCCATGGCTTTTAAACGTTTGGAAATGGTTGATTGATCAACTCCCAAAGTTTTTGCAACCTTTTCTTGCGTTTGAGCCGGATCTTGATCGAGCAATTCCTCCAATTCGGTATCCATGAACTTTGGCGGCGCACCCTCGCGTTCTTCGTCTTCCAAGCCAAAATCACCACTTTTAAAGCGTGCAAACCACTTCTGGCACGTTCGCTCAGATAGAGCATGCTCACCATAAACTTCCACCAAGATACGATGACTTTCGGCTGCTTTTTTCTTCATATTAAAATAATGAAGAAGAATTCCCCGCAAAAACACATTATTTGGCACGAAATTCGACATTTTCAAGTGTGGTCAAAATATTGTTGTTTACGCTTCAAATAAAAAACTTATACTGACGTTTGTGCCTTACGACAGTAGCTCTCCAATGAATGTTTGGAAATGTGGATCGATGGAATAATAATCAAATTACGCCATCTGTTGTAAAACCGCACGAACTTATAAATAGACCTATTACTCGTAACTCATCAATGCGTATCTACTTGCGGGTTGATGTTGCTCATACGCCAAGGCTTGTGCGTTGAGTATACGCAACCGCGTCGAATAGACACACAATAATAATTACTTACTATCTATCAATTTGTAGGGCGCAGAGCATCATTGGTGAGAAAGTAGCGTTTACTGGGCTTCGAAAGCGTCACCCTACTGCAAACAATTCCAACGCCACTGATGCGACGACTGTGGTGACGCTTGTACAGACGCTGTTGCCGGCAAAGGTTACGATCGATGTCAGGCGACTGGCGTACGATTGCTGATGCTTGATTGCCGCCTGACTACAGTTGCCTGAATGTCAGCTAGCCATTTCCATGATTCAATAATGATTGAATTAATTGCGTTAATAATTGACACTATCTTTGATGTTGCAACGCATTGTACATATAATCGTATATTCATACTTACATACATATGTACACGCAAAACTTTAGGTATGCATTTATGTTTACGTATATGCTTATAAGCACAAATACATATATACATATGTACATACAAATATGATTATAACTTGTAGCTCTACATAATACTTATAAATGCGTGTGTGATGGCGTCTGTGTTGTTTCGGAGACATTGCTTCGTTTTGCACGTAAAATAAACAATTTTTTGCTCATGCGAAAATGTGAATTTGTGTGTGCGTAAAAAACGAAGGCTAGCTGACAAAATTGTCACAATTTTCAACACAATTATCATTAATTATTTGCGACAACATAAATAATTTGTATTTTAAGGCAGTAGCTATTGAAATATTAACTACAGCTAAAAGTATGCAATCATGTATGACTTTTTTCCGTTATGACGTGCGCAAAGAGGAAAGCCTCATGACTGTAGGCATGACCTTGTGTGACCACTGTACTTATATCGGATTTTTATTTAGCTGCATGAAAACTATCGATATTGATAACTATGGTTTAGCAACTGAGAATGGCAAACTGAGTTGACATATCTGTAGTAAGGTTTGGCAAGTCGTAATGAATTCCTTAACGTCAAAACAACGCTTTCAAATTGTAGTAATTTACTTAAAAAAAAAATTAAGAAATCTGTTCGCGAAGTTCATAGGGTCGAGCGTTGAAGAAGACGCCGAAATGTCGATTCGTAGTCGATCTTAAATTGTTGGCATATTTTCCTCTACCACGTGGAAAATTTTACGTAAGAATCTTGGCGTACATGCCTATAAAATATAGCTTTAGCAAGAATTGAAGCCAAATGATTATCGTTTGCGTCGCATTTTTGCTGATTGGGCTCCTTTAGATGTGTTTCTAAAATTTATTGAAAAAGTATTCACAAAGTGGACTGATCGAAATGACCATGAAACTCGTGGCCGCGGTGGGCATATCAGATTATAATACAAAAAAAAATTCACTCCCAATATTTCTGTTTCGTATCATCATTTGAAGCCATAATTAATGATTTACAATAATTTAATAATATCTTAGTGTTATGAATTTTCATGAAGATGTATATGATCCGTTTTTAGTTTCATATGTTATGCTATCAAGAGCGTGTGACAAATTTGAATGCCGTTTGGACTGCATTTGAAGTGCGAAAACAAAAAATAATAAAAGAATCGCAAACCTTCGGCGGCTGTCGTTGCCGAATGGGTGGTGCGTAACTACCATTCGGAAGTGCGGTGTATCAGGGGTTTTCCAACAGCGGCCACCCCTCTGCAGGTAATGGCAAACCTCCGAGAGTATTTCTGCCATGAGAAGGCTCTTCATAAAAAACATCTGCCGTTCGGTGTTGGCTTAAAACTGTAGACGCCTCCATTTGTGCAACAATAAAGAGATTCGAATTAATAGTACGTTTTTGTATTTCGGCTCCACTGTGCGGCGCGTGAATTCGAAATGTCAAAAAACCGCAAACCGCTGTCAAACTGAATATCGTACTGATCGAAACTTTAAAGCGCTTCAAGTGTGCGAAGCGAATCTGCTATTTGGCAACTTTTATACTAAGTCTTGCCATAAATTCTGTAACAAATTTCGTAACGTTTGCATTTGTTCGTATGCATTGTCTGGCAATGTGGCAAATTTCGCTTATCAATAATGTAGTGGCGAGCTAAAGAAAATCACACTGTAGTGATTGCATTACATAACTGTGGTAAAAGTGCAAGTGAGATTTACGAATTGCTGAAAAAACTTAATTTTTCGAGAATGTTTGTTTACCGCACGATCTATCGTTTTTCCGACACGTCTGAAGTGACAGACAGAAAAAGAAGTGGTCGGCCTCGCGTAGTTCAAGCCAGTGCTACCTTAAAAACGTTCGAGAAAGAATTCGCAGAAATCCCCTAAGAAAACAGAAATTATGTCTAGAGAAATTAATGTATCGACCATATCCATGTTAAGACTAATTAGGGATGATCTTCAAACGAAAGCCTTCTGACAACGCACTTGAAGAAAATTAGACTCGACAAATGCAAGCAGCACGCGGGCAACGGTCAAGAAAATACTTTTTTTGAAAAGTTTTCTAGAAAATTTTCTTTGTTGAGGAAAGAAACGTTGCTTCAAGGGTTCAGTGTGACTACTATCCAGCCTCCGTAGTGGTTTGGTAGGGAGTGTCTAGCAAAGGCGTTATATCTCTTCTTTTCTGCAAAATAGGAGTTAAGATCGGTTTAAACTTGTACCAGAAAGATGTTTTAGGAGGCGTGGTTAAGCAGTGTATTAGTACTATCTTCAATGGAGAGCAGTGAATCTTTCAGTAAGGTTCCGCTCCAGCCCATACGGCAAAAACCAGCCAGCAGTGGCTAAAGAACAATATTTCTGGGTTCCTAGCCGCAGAAGATTGGCCGTCTGGAAGTCCAGCTATGAATCCATTGGACTACAGTTTATGGTCAGAATTGGAGACATGTTCTCCAGGTCATGACCTGTTGAAGACTTCACAATGGCCCGTTGAAGACTTCAATATAAATGGAAACCGTGTCTGCTGCAATAGCGTAATGGCTTGCGTAAAAGCAAAAGGGTGGCTATTGAAAGAAAGAAAAGAAAATTTCAATTTTGCTTTTAATATTTACATGACTGAATAAAACTAAGTTCATTGAAAAAAGAATTCTAGTTTCATAAGTGTAGCGGACTTAACGAGTAACACAACTTATGGAGGGAATAAGTACATTTCAGTATCTTTCAAGACTTCTTTGACAGTTGTCGAAGCAAAACAAGCATACATTGCACCAGCACCTTTAGACAGGTAGATCTTGTGTGACCCATAGATATGTTTACATAATAATCAAATAGTTTTGTTTTTATATGAATAATTCTACAGACATTTCGGAAGTAATACCAGCTGATGGGTGTAACATTTAAGACAAGTAATTCTACTCACAGATGCCTTTGTTGAACAAACATTACATACATATATACTTATGTACCTACATACATACATATATACAGAGGTATACCATAACAGTTGAGAAAATTTTAATTAGTAATTTCCGTTTCAAAACGGAGACTACTTTTATTTTTGTAAATCCAAATTAGTGCGAAAGTGACTGGATTTCTTTCGGGGCAACATCGTATGCCATTTAATTATATGAATCTTGTCATGGTGGCCCACTCAACGAGGAAGCACAAGCTGTGGTATTATTTACTAGTTACAAAATGCCTGTCGGTATGTTTTACATTTATTTTAATTGCTATCTAAATTACATGCCTAATTTGTGCTATTTGCGATTAAAACTGAATTTTTCCCATCAATTGTGGGTGTTCCGATGCACAAACTTTTAAATTGATTGATATCATATAATTAGTTTAATAATTCGACAAGTCACAGCTGCTAAAATCTGTAATACATCAAAATTTACATTCACTATGTAGATTTATACGAAACAGTAGCTTTTATGCCCGGGGTATGATTTTAGTGAATTGTATTTAACGGAAGAGTACACGCAAAACGCGTAACACGTATTTAAATAAAGACTATTACCCACATATAGGGTGATTAAAAAAGAAAGGAAATTAAATTAAAATAAAAACAACAACAGTGAGACTATTCTTACGACCGCTATTGATGAATGCACGCTATCGTTGAATTTCTTCCTCACACCTTGGAGCGGTGCGCCGCTTGTATGGCCTGTATCGCCATCTTGTTGGCATCGCAGTTTGCAATATATTATATCTACCCTTGTGCTCAAACAATGAAGTCATTTTATCTTCTTACAATATTCACAATATTTTTCATGCATGTCTCTCTATTCCCATAATTATCTTTAAGTTTGGTTTCTATTTCTATTATACTTAGGTGCATGCATATAGTTTTAAATTTACTGTAATTTTTTTAAATTGTTAATTTCAAGTTTGCATTATATAAAAATAACTGATTATGAACTTTGTAACTTCCAACCATATTATACAAGAATTGAAAGTCTTTTAGATACAGCCACATTTAGTACCAAATAAATATAAAAACTAATTTTTCTTTTCGTTAATTTTTTATAAAAATATAGTTCATTTTATAACAAAAACCTTGTAAATCCAAGTTCCCAACTTTGTACAAAACTAACAAAAATGTAGTAAATTTAAAAAATTGGCGGAAAAATGTTCAACTTTTTCACCAAAATCTGGGCATGCAGGATCACTTATATAGCGCATTCAATTTTAATATAGTACGGTATAAGTTTGAAGTCGTTAAGAATTAGCTTTTACATATATAGTTTGGAACTTTGATTTATTTATTTATTTTTTATTTTATTTTATAAAGGTTTACATAACAATAAAATTATTATATAAACTGAAAGTGGTGCAGCGCTAGTATTGGAGGCTTTCAGCTGGAACTTTGATTTATACAATTTTTGTCACACACAGAACCACATTTGTATAAAAAATTAAAAAAAAAATTTTAAATGAAAATACTGCGAATATTATAAAAAGATAAAGTGACTCAATTATGTGAGCACAAGTGTATGCTGTCGAGTTCGAGCTCTGCTCTATACCGAATACCATTGACAATAGCGGTGCCAATCGTGAAGCAGCGATCGTAAGACGATGCGTGATAAACCTTATTGAATATTTTGACAGCCAGATGTGTATCTTGCAAATAGCGATTAAAGGTAGAATTACTCAGCTAATTAAAATAGTTATTTGATTTACATGGACCAGGAGCCACATCGTATTTCTAACGTTAATTTACTTTGCGTACTTTACGTCGGCCGCCGTAGTCGAATGGGTTGATGCCTGACTACCATTTGGAATTCACAGAGAGAACGCAGGTTCGAATCTCGGTAAAACACCAAAATTAAGAAAAACATTTTTCTAATAGCGGTCGCCCCTTGGCAAGCAATGGCAAACCTTCGAGTGTATTTCTGTCATGAAAAAGCTCCTCATAAAAATATCTGCCCTCCGGAGTCGGCTTGAAATTGTAGGTACCTCCATTTGAGGAACAACATCAAGACGCACACCACAAATAATAGGAGGAGTGTGGCCAAATACCCGAAAAGGGTGTACGCGCAAATTATATATATATGTATATATATATATATGTAATATTGAAAGTTCAGTGCTAGACTTTTTCTGGGCATAAAATTATATTTTCAAAATCAACATTGCTTCTTAAATTTAAAATAAAATTGATAATGGCTAAAAAAAAATCACTTCTACAGCAGTTAGAATCAAACAGTAGAAAAAAAGGTTTAATGCGGTACGGTGCGTGCGGCATAAATCTAATTAGCTTTTATTTTGAACAAAATTTAATGAAACTACCCGAGCTTTTTACACAACATTTGCTTATTCTACATTCATAAAATCATTCAATACAAATTTTCATTAGCTGCAATAACCTACTCGACCTGGGTGCAGAAACGAATGCATGCCCAAAATCGAATACTTCTTATTCTTATTGACCATAACGATATTAATTGCATCCTTCACAGAAGCTTATTGGTTTCACGCTTAACTACGCTCTATACGTTGTAATCCAGGGCATCGCTTTTCGTGAAAGAGCAGAGTCTTGCTGAAAGATGTATGAACTGTCACCACGTACACTATCAATCCAGGGTTTCAGTACTGCCTCTAGATCCTCGGTATACACAGCAGAGTTCACTGAAACTCCTTGAATAAAGAAATGGGAATTGTGGTGACATGACATGTGCTTTGTTACTCACTATACCAAAAACCATAACAGTGGTTGAAAACTTCGTGTGTATGACAACTGGAACCTCTGTAGGTTCACATTTCTTGTCCAAAAAAACTATAACATCTCAGGTGCTTTAAGATGTTTAATATTGGTTGGTGGCTGTTCTCGTGCTTCCTCCAATATAAAGTGTTTTCTGCACAAAACGTAGGATTTATACTTCTCCCTTCCAAATTGACTAATTGACTTTGAAGGATCTTCATCAAAGATCGCTGACTCTTGTTGAATAAATTCTGCAGCTTCGACAGTGTCAGAACGTTCCTCTTAGTTTTTGGCTTTTGTGATGCTTCCAATTCAAGGTGAATCTTATGAACAAATAAACGCGAGCACCTATCATAATCAGACATTTCTAAATCATTGTGATGTGCACATATTCGCAAAAGAAAATAGCGAAAAGAAAAATAATGGTTTCGGGAAGTTATAGCCCCACATATGCTTGTCCTCAACTGCCGTATACACCCTGTATATGAGCCCACCGCAGCCAAAGTATCAAAAGTAAATAAAATTACATTAGTTTAGTATATTTTTTTGGGGATATAACTAAACTTCATTTAAGTAGATTTAGTGTATGTTTTCATTAACCATTTCGCGATACTCGAAAGCGGAATTGCTCGAGACCAATTTTTCTTATTTGGATAATTCTATTGCACGTTTTGTTTTGACAAAAGCTCTTAAAGAGAGGCATTATGCATTGATTTTTGCGTTCTAAAATCTTTCTGACGGTACAAGGAGTAAAGTAAATTACATAAGAAAATGTCAGATACTAAACATTATCGCATGTTTCGATGTCCCATACGACTTTAAAAAACAACATTTGTTATCACTGCGTCCAAAATATATGCAGAAAGGTTGTCAAATATTGAGTGTAAACAGAAAATGCTTATACAATGAAATAAAAGAAACCTTGAAAAATAAGAACATTTGCAAACTTCGTTTTATATAATGATTTATGTAAAATATACTTTCAAATGATCTAAAATAGTGAAAATGGTGGCGATAAGTGTAAAAACAGTTGCAAACGGTGGAGAGGAAAGTTCAAGAAAGACCAAAAACAAATTACAAAGCAATAAATTAAAAAACAGGGGAAAATACGGAATGCTATGCAAAAGTCGAAAGCGATGGATGCAAAAAATAATGAAATGACTGAAATGAAAAAGCGGTATGAGCACATACGTAAGAAACAAAGCTCGTAGAAATGCTAAAAGAAAAACAAACAAGCCCTAGAAATGCAAGCAACCGTTGATGAAAGCTCTAAAAAGTGGAGGCGTCACTAAACGACATACAAAAAAACCAAAAAAAAAACACAAATTAAAAGTACTTGCAATTTGTTGCAAAAATATAAGCGGTCCGTATAAATCAAACAATTATAATATTCCTCATACTATTTTATTTATTATATTATATAATGCTCTACTTGCAATACTTAGCAATTATGATGATATCAGTTTTATGCAAAGTCTCTAGTGCTTGAATCACATTGTTCAAGTTTAATTCATTATCCTTTGCAATAAATAAAATTGAAAATTGCTGCTAGAAAATGAAATTAGCTAGACTAACTATATTTATAAAGCCATAGAATGATTTAAAGAGGATCAAGTAGAGCAATTGAGTAGTAAAGTCCTCACTCGACGAACAAGCGGCAATCGCGCCAATTAAGTAGAAGAAGTTCCAGTGGTATCACAAAGCCCCTCTATTTGTCCAAGGTGCGTCGTAAGGCAGCGACTTTACCTAACCAGTCACGGAGAATTGTACACCTGTCTTAAAAATATGGTACCGTCTAAGAAATATTCACTACTGATATCTTGGTGTCACTTTTGAAAACCCTTAATATATATGTAGCACGTTTGGTAGAGTTTTTGTGGAATTAGATGTGGAAGTACTATTTACTATACCTAAAGATGGGTGTTCTTTAATTGAATATTATTATTTTTGTCCTAAAATTTATATTACTCAAAGTTAGAGCGCATTTTCTTTAATAGCTAAGCAATTAAATATAACTTTTATGCAATTTTCAAAATTACTGTCGTTTGAAAAGTGAGCGGTGTGGTTATTTTCGGATTTTGCCCATTGCATGAAATGTATTTTTACTGAGTTATCGCTCAGGTTTCTGATTTGAAGCAATTCCTTCCTCAGGTGGTTGAACGGCAAGAAACAAAATTTTTGCGAGATAACGGTATTTGAAAGTTCTTCTTCAGGCTCATGTGTCATAATATATTGAATTTGAATTCGAAGAGGTCGAGCCAAGGAGCACCAGGAGATTTGGTGGCTCCTAAAACACTCAGGCTAAAAAGCCCATTGTATTTAAAGCTCTGGAAAGGGGGTAGATAGTCAAGGAGGGAGGGAGAAAAGTATCAGAGAAAGAGATAGGAAAGAATAAAGACAGAGATAGAGATAGTTAGTCCTGTGAGAATTTTCCAGATTCTTTGGCGAATCTGTAAATATCCTCCAGTTTTAGAGAACGAATATTACTCATTCCCATGACATCGGAACCCAATACCCGTAGTCGCGCTCTAGCAAAGGCAGGACACTCACAGAGAAAGTGCTCAGTGCTATCCGCCTCCTCCAAGCAGGACAGGCATACCGGGTCCTCGATGATTCCAATGGAGGTCATATGCTGACCCCATGGGATGTGTCCTGTAATGATGCCGACCATCAACCGAATGTCTTTCCTTCTAAGTTTTAGTAGAAAGTTTGACAGTTTTCTGTTCGGACTTGTCACAAAACACTTTGCAGTTCTGCAGCGTTCTAGACCGGACCATCGCTCTTTATGTAGATTGCCTACATAATCGTTGATCCAATTCTTGATTCCTGCGGGACTGATTTCGATTATTGGCTCTGGCCCCTGTGGGGGCACCGCTGATCCACGGTTGGCCAATTCGTCGGCAATTTCGTTTCCTTGAACACCGGAGTGTCCCGGAACCCATATAAGTACAAGCCTGTTTTGTCTTGCGACAGAATTAAGCTTCTTCTTACATTCTTGAACAATCTTCGAGGTTTGCTTCGCGTTCTCCAGGGCCTTCAATGCAGCTTGACTGTCACTGAAGACTCCAATCTGTTTCCCGCTCCATCTCCTCTCGATTATCCATTCGGCTACTTTTAGGATGGCAAAAACTTCTGTTTGAAAAACAGTTGCCATTCCCCCCATAGCATAGTGATACTTATTACTATCGTTTAAGTACCATCCGGCTCCAGACCCTATTTCAGTCTTGGACCCATCGGTAAAGAAAATATCCGTCAAACCACCCTGCATGCATTCTGGATTGCTCCATTGCTCACGCAATGGAAATCTGACATCAAATTTCCTTCCGAACGAAACTGTGGGTATCAGGTCATCTTTAGGTGCCAAAAACAGTGGATACTGTTCCGACAGCAACTTAAAGATTTCTCTGTGTCCCGAAGATCCATCTTCGTGCCAGAAACCATATTTATGGAGTCTACACATTGCTTTTATTGCTTCCTGTTGTATCTTAAGATCCAGGGGGAGCAAATTAAGCATAGCATTTCGGGCATCACCAGAGGTTGTACTCATGGCACCCGTGATGCATAAACATACACTTCTTTGCAGCCTGTATAGTTCCCGGATTGTGGACTTAACCATGCTCCGTCGCCACCAGACCACAGAAGCGTAAGTGATGATTGGTCTGATAAGTGCCGTGTATATCCATAGGACCACAGCAGGTTTCAGACCCCAAGTTTTGCCAAAGGCTCTACGGCATTGCTGAAAAATCTTCAATGCACGATTCACCTTCAGTGAAACGTGTGTCTCCCAGGTCAGCTTCTTATCCGAGATTACTCCTAGATATTTAACTTCGTTGGAAAGACCAAGTGTCACACCTTTCAGTGTTGGAAGACTGAGTCCATCCAATTTCCGTTTTTTCGTAAACAAGACTATGGTTGTTTTGTTCGGATTAACGGAAAGACCTTGTCTCATGCACCAATCATCGATTTTGTCAAGGATCCCCTGCACTTTCGTGCAAAGCCTCCTTAAGTATTTATCCGATGTTAGCGCACAGACGTCGTCCGCATATGCTTGGACGTGAAAGCCGAGTTCCTGCATCTCCGCTAATAGGGAGTCTACGACGAAGCACCACAGCAGCGGAGAAAGAACACCCCCTTGGGGACATCCTTGCTTGGCCCTGACTGTGATTTGCTCGTCGGCGCTCCCACCAGCGGTTAACAGCCTCTCAGGGATCATGGAGTATATCCATTTTATAATGGCTTGATTAACTCCGTGTCGTTCGGCAGAAGAACATATCGAGCCGAAAGTGGCATTATCAAAAGCCCCCTCAATGTCCACGAACACGCCCATTGTGTATTCGTCAGCTTCCAGCCCAGCTTCAATCTTGATAACAAGATCGTGTAAGGCTGATTCACATGATTTTCCACTCTAGTAAGCGTGTTGATTTCTACTAAGTGGACTTCTCGGCAATACCCCCACTCGAATATGTTTCTCCACCACTCGTTCCAGACTTTTTAACATGAACGATGTCAAATTGATTGGTCTAAAACTTTTTGCTAGGGAATAGTCATCTTTTCCTGGTTTTGGAATAAATACTACTCTTACGCGTCGCCATTGGGATGGTATATAACCAAATGCAAGACAGGCTGTGAAGATCCTTTTCAGGGCCTCAATCAGCCTGTCTCCTCCTTTTTTAAGCATTACTGGATATATTCCGTCAGGTCCAGGGGACTTAAAGTTCTCAAAGGAAGATAAGGAAAACCTTATCGATTCCCTTGTCACTATCCGACTAGCAATATACCAGCTGTACCTAGAGGTTCCACCATTGCCACCGTCATTGTTCATGCCACACTCAGCTTCAGAGAGAGTTCTACTGCCCGGAAATGGGTTTCGAGTAGAGCATTAAACGTTTCCGATTTGGAAATGGTGTATGAACCATCAGGTTTTCGAATGGAATCCAGCCTTACTGAGCGGTCTAAATGAAGGACCTTACAAAGTCTCGCTGTTTCCCTCATTTCTTCGACGTTACTGCAGAAATTTCTATAGGATTCAAGTTTGGCTTGCCGTACTTTTTTCTTATATTCTCTCTGTGTAAGTCGATGATTGGCCCAGTCCTCTTCTGTTTTGGTCTTCAAGGCCTTATTAAGAAGTTTCCTGGACCGTACACGAAGCTTCGACAGTTCAGGGTTCCACCAAGGAACCGCTTTCCCCTGTCTGCTTTGCCTGAGTGGACACAGTTCCTCAAAGCAATTGATTAAAGTACCTTCTAATTTCTTAGTACCATCTTCAATCATTTCTGCTGATTTGAGTTTTTTCAGGTTTGGTAATCGCTCTGTTACAAGCTCACCATACCTGTCCCAGTCCACATTTCGAGGATTCCTACCGGAAGGTATTGATATTGTGTCAATTCCCACTCGGAATTCGATAAGACGATGATCAGAAAGAGAGTCCTCTTCCAAAACTCGCCATCGGTTGATTTGATTTCCAACTGACCTATTGGTAAGTGTTAAATCAATCACCTCTTGTCTCCTTCTGGTCACAAAAGTTGGTTTGTTACCAGTGTTTTGGATGACCAAATCGGATGACAGGATAAAATCCAGTAACTTGGGACCTCTGGGGTTGCATTTGCTGCTTCCCCACTCAATGTTCTGTGAATTTGCGTCACAGCCCACTATTAGCCCCAGATTATTGGATTCTGCGTACTTGACCACTTCTCTTAGCTCCCTCGAAGGAGGTGGCTGTAAAGAGTCGTAGGGTAGGTAGGCCGAAACTATGATAGCTTCGACACTGTTCCCACTTTTCAAGTACTTTATTTTTGCAGCAACGATATCTCCAGAGCATAGCTCTTTTAACATCGTGTGTTCGATCAACCTCGGCATGATAATACATGCTCGCGGTCTCACATTCCCTTCAGAATGAAGTATTTGTCCCCACGACATAGCACTTAGACCACAGATACGCTTGTGACATACCCATGGTTCTTGTATAAGTATTATGTGTGGGTTTGTTTGCAGTTTTGCATGCCTACGGCGCAAGAGAGCCGTAGACGCTTTGCTATGCTGCAGATTAATCTGTGTAAATATTACTTCAGTCATGAGACTGAGTATATTTACGCTTTGTCCTCCACCTTATCCTGGACGCGGAACTGGATCCGCCCCAGATGTAGGTGAGGACGGCACCCGTACTTCGACTTAAGCACCTTGAGGGACCCAAGATCGATACCCAGTACCAGGTGGGAACCCGCCTCCGAAGTGGTAGCGGATTTCTGCCTGGTGCACGAGTATACTCTCCAGAGAGTCGTGTCAAGATCCTTATTCTGAACACGGATGCGCTTGAGGAGTTCTGCTGAATTACAGGAAGGACCCGGAATCCAGACACTCGCTCGTACCAGCCTTTCTTTGCTACTCTCAACAAGAATAAACTTGCTGTTTTCGCAGGCTGGAATCTTTGCTATAGCTTTTTCTAGCCATTCTCGGGAAAAAGCATTGGAACAGTGCACCTTTACGATGCCGTCCACCACGCTTTTCCCCTCGAACGTCGGCGCGTCTTTCGACTCACCGATAGCTTTCCAAAGATAGCTGTCAAGATAGTCTTGTTGCCCTTTGGACAGTAGACCATCTTGTTTGTCGGTATGTATCTCCACCGTCATTGCCTTTGCTGCCATTCTCGCGAATGATTCGCCAGACGTTGACGGAAGAGTGTCATTCGACATTTGAGGTCCCTTAGCCTCTGCCTTGTCAGGCAAAGGTTTGTCTGCCTTGGATTGGGTCGAGGATGCAGGCATTTCCGAATTCCGTCTCTCGACTTTACTCTTATTTGCCTTTCTCCTCTTCCCGGTCGTTGGCACAGACCCCGTTTCGTTTCCGGAAGAGCGCAGCGCTACAGAGGAATCCTCTGTTCTGCCACGCTTTCCCGTTTCCGTTACAGGTGTCGAAGTTGACGGAGCTTGAGTCCTTGCCTTAGCTAGTGCTTCGGCTTGCCTCGCCTTCTGTCTCCTTCGTTTGATCTGCCTTGCGGTTAGACCAACACCTGCGTTCGAATCTCCAATAACTTCGGTCTTTTTACCGGTACTTACCTGATTCGTACCAGGTTTAACCGTTGTCAAAGACTTACTCGGTACCAGAGATCCGTCTGAGTCTACTGAGAGATTGTCCGCCATCTCCACATCCTCCACAACTTGTTCAGTTGCTTCAGATCGTTTCGACGGCGGTGTATCACTCACACTCACTCGGCTCTCCATTGGCATAGCCAATGTGCCATGTTTCACCACTAGTAGTGCGCTTCCTCCGGAACCCTGGGTGTCAGTTCCGGTCATAGGGGAATGTGGGGTTCGGGCCTGCACATCCGATGCCCGAGCCGTCGATTGCTCGACGGGAGGATTTCCCAGAAGTGGGTTACCTCGTGCAGAGAGATCCTTGTTGAGCCTCCACATTGTAGGAAAATGCATTTTATACCTCCTGCCAGGTTGTCGGTACGGTACTCTCCACATAGTACTTGGGTGGCCACCAATTCCGCCGTTCCGCGGTTGAGTGGATACCCAATTCCTATATGGAGCTGCCCTCTTAGTTCGTGGTAAGTTAATCTCCATAGAATGGGGTTAACTCGCCACTTAAGCCTCATCCCCGCGGCAAGGAGACCGACATGGAAAATGGGTCCGTTGTTTTTTCGGTAGACGACTGTAGTGATCGATATCTCGTAAAGTGTCGATAAAATAATTAAAAATGTATGTTCGTTGTCAAGGTGACATTTCACACTAAAAAAATTGTCCTGCTGTTTTTTGTTTGTTCCATTCAGTTGTGAATTACAGGGTGTTAACAATGGAAGTCAGCAAAGTACATTTTACAGTTTTTCTTTAATAAAGGGAAAAATGCAAACCAGGCCGGGAAAATTGTGAATGGTGTTTATGGTGCCGATACTATAACAGCTAATTATGTGCAATTTTGGTTTCGCCTATTCCGTTTAGTCATCTTTGATGTTAAAGATGCACCTCCCAGATGCAGGCCCGTCGTCGAAAATGTGATAAGATCACAGAATTAATCGAAGTTGAATATCGACCATAAAACAGTTTTAAACTAATTGCGCAGAAATTTACGCAAAAAAATTGTTTTTGTTTTCCCCATACTAATATAATATGTATGTACGGTGCCAAAAAAAAATTTCAATATATTTTACTTCTTATTTGTTGCTTAGCAAATTTGATTATATTTTAACTTTTTTATAAATAATTTTTTAATTTTTGAAACCACTGAATATGCACAAAAGCTGTTTCTTAAATTTGTCCTAAGATCTTAAAATTTGTACTGTTCCAACTCACTTTTACAGCTCCCGCTTGTTATTAATCAAGCTAAAATCGCTCGATTGCAGATGGTCGATTGTATCGTTGCCCTGTATGCTTAATTTAATTCAAGCTTACATTGATTGCACATTTTCCTTGCATTCTATTAAGGGGGGCCTCTACTGTAAAACTTAAAAAAAATCGATTTTTTACTTTTTGTTGAAACATACTCAGAAACAACTCCAGAATGTTCCATGAAAATCTTAAAAAGAAATCTTGAATAGTTTTCAAGTTATAAAAGTTTTAGCAAAGCAGGTATAAACTGAGCGCTCGAGCGGTTTACGGTCATATGCTGTAAGGGGGCGTCCATAAATTACGTGAGGTGTTTTTTTCAATTTTCTGACCCTCCCTCCCCCCCTGGTGAGATGTCGTGAGATTTTATTCAACCCCCTCCCCCATCCCCCAATCTCACGTGAGATTTGTCAAATTGTGGGTTTCTTATGTAAACGCGTTGGATTGTTATTGTAAAAAGAAAAAAAATTTGCTTCGTGCTTTTATTTACGACTAGTTAAGACTAGTAATCAATATTGCTGAGAGTTATAAGTGTAATAAAACTTTAACAATAGAAGACTTAAATCGTAACTACTGCGATTAAAAAAAGAATATCTACTCTAATTCAGTCCATGGAGAATCATGCGCGGTTTCAAAAGAGACTATTGGGACCAACATGTCCATATGATTTTCAGTAAAATCATGTGCTCCTTCAACTTCGTTCTAATCTAGCCACTCTAAGCCGTTGACGCTTGCGCACAGTAACTCATTAGCTCGTCTTGTGACAATCCGTGAGGGTCGCACTTTGCGGAACATACGCGCTTGCTTAGCTGGTGCAATGTGAGCTGCTCGCCTGTGCTCTGCAGCTCTTGTGATAGATGCGAAGTAAATACCGCATGTACTGTAGCATATTTTCTCTAAATCATCACGTATACTTGGGCAATAGAGATCAATAGGCGTGCTGATGAAGGCATTCAGCGGTTCAATCGGTACGCGTATTAGAAATGGAGCAAATGATGTTCCGTCATGTTCTTTAAAGTCCGGAATTGTCAAACCTCAACCTGAGTGATAGGGCGTTCGGCTCATAGTGGCGCGAAAACAACCGACGGGCTACACTGTACCGCAAATTCAGATTAAATTGAGCTATTTGGTATAAAACAAATATGGTGGTTTGACAGTAGTAATGTACATATAACGTCGAAGAATGAATGAAATTATTTTCTTTCGAACGAATTAGTGAATGATCTTAATCATACTACGATTAGGCTTGAGATTAAATCTTAAGCATGTACAATTTTTTTGTTTCAATCAGAAAAAAAATTGCGTGATATTTGCCGAGACCCCCCCTCTCTCCAACGTAAGATTAGATGAGATTTGACTCGACCCCCTCCCCCCCTTAAACATCTCACGTAATTTATGGACGCCCCCTAAGTATGAAAAATTGTTTAAGCGTGTTTTTCTCGAAACCACGTTTTCAAAATTGCCCACATCACAGCTCCGTGAAAAATTAACATATCAAGCTCAAACTTTGATAGTATATTTTTAACAATATTTACTAGTTTTTAAAGCTATGGTGGGAAAAAATTTATTATTTATAACCCCTTTTTTAATAACAAAATGACAACAAAAAAATGTCGATTTTTTAAAAAACTTCAAAAATTTTACAAAAAAATTTTTTTTTGCAAGTAATAGGCTTAACAACTAGAAATAATGATATATAATAAAAAAAATTTGGTTTTTTTCATTTCAGATTTTTTTTAAATGCGTGACAGTGTGGGCAGATTTCAAAAGGCGTTTCGGGGGAGCGGCTGTACAGCTGCCATTTTGAAATGAAAATAAATTTAAAAAATTTTTTTGTACACTCAAGACCTGTGTTTATGTAACCCTAAACTTTTTTTTACTAATTAAATTAATACAAGTATGAAAACAAAATCCATGAAAATTTGATTTTTACAGTAGAATCCCCCCTTAACTTTCTTATTCCGGCGCGAATTTTAAGAAACTCGTATCCTTTTTATTCCAAGATATTCGGAACGAATTTCGAGTTCAACGTACCTAATTACTCGGGTTCTTCGCGAATTTTATGAGATCTCGAATTCCATGCATTTTAGGCTTAGTTCTTTTTATTTAATCTTTTTTGATTCTTTTATTTATGAGTTTATTGGTAATAATTTATACTTGCACTAAGTCAGTAGAGTAACTTAGTAAGTCAGTAAGAAAAAAATATAAATAAAAACAAAAATTTTACTCATTATTTTGTTTTAATATAACCTCAATCAGTTTTGCCAATCATTTACATCGAAAAACATTAACGTAGATTGTAAAGTTGAGCTTCCTGAGCCAATCTAACAAAGCGGAGGATGCTGTTGAATTGACCGTCAAAACTTGAACTGTCAAAACTGTTGCTTAAAAAAAAGTTAAAAATTCGGGATAGTAAATTTTTTTAAATCTCGCCCCTCTGAACATTTTCATATACTTATCTTATAACTATCTTTTGTCTGTTACATTACTACAAATAAGTGAACCAATTATAATATCCTTATAAGCAAGTGCACTAGGTTTAAAAATACAACTACGTGAATTTTCCACACATGTGCCAACGCAATTAAATATTATTTATAAGCCACTATATTATCATAACCATTTCGCATACCTACATACGATTGTTTGTACGCACACACACAGAACATGTAAACTATAAAGTCACAATATTTCCACTGTGTTATTTTATTTGTCCCCCATTTGCTTCATAATTTCAAAATTTCCTTTTTGCAGAAAATTTGGTTCAAATATGAATACAAATAATCCGCTATAATAAATTTTCACTAATCAAATCTCTACTGCACCTCCGGCTACTTTGTTTTCAAACTTTTTGCATTGACCACAAAACAAATTACAATAGTGAAACCATAACAGATTTTGAATGCATAAAATGAATACCTACATAAATGAATACATAATAATAAATATAATAGTATTAGATTTGTAAAAAATTTGCATAGAGCACAAGCATGCCTTACATGTTTGTGGACATGTGCCTGTGGCTGAGTATTCAAAAGTGATAAATTATTGGCAGCAAACTGATTTATGCTCATTATTTAGGTTTACACATGACAAATAATCGGTGGTACTTTGGTATTTAGTACTTTGGTATTTCAACTGAATATTGTAAGCTATTGGTAAGCTATAGGCAGCCACCGTAGCGGAATGGGTTGGTGCGTGACTACCGTTTGGAAGTGCACATGTTCGAAACCTGGGGCACGAAACATTAAATAATAGAAAAAGTTTTTAGTTTAGTTGCTACTATTTTATAAATAGCGGCCGCCGTGGCCGAATGGGTTGGTGCGTGACTACCATTTGGAACTCAGAGAGAGAATGTTGGTTCGAATCTCGGTGAAAGAAATTAAGGCACGCCACATATAGGAGGAGGAGCTGGACCAAACACCTATTAAAGAGTGTAAGCGCCAATTGTATATATATGTTTATATATTTATAATGAGAGATTGGTAGGATTGGCAATAAACATAAACAAAACCAAATACAGGGTGGCTGATGAAAGCCGCTACCAAAAAAAAAATTGAATAACTTTTTTTCTTTTTAAGTTATCTGTTCCATTTTTGTTTTAATTTGTAGATTGATCTTTATAATTTATTAAAATGGATAACTGGGGCACGCAAACAAGAATTTGGATAGTTCGCCGCTATCACGTACTGGAGTCCGTAGTTTTGATACAGAGAGAGTACAGGCGGATGTTTGGCGGCGATCCCCCGAGCAGATGGACCATAATGAGACTGGTGAATAATTTTGCTGAGCAAGGAACAGTCGCAAGAAGGCCTTATCATCGAAACCCACCAGTTCGGACGGAGGAAACGATCGCTGCTGTAGCTGCAGCTATACAAAGCAATCCAAGGGTTTCAACAAGAAGCTTATCTGCTCAACTTGGTGTCAGCCGACAGTCTTTGCAAACAATAATGCACAAAGATTTAGACTTATTTCCCTACAAAATTCAAATGGTTAACAAACTGAATGCAGCAGACTTGCCGATTCGCTTGGAATTTTGCCAGAAGATCCTGCAAATGGTGGAAGAAGACCAAAACATGTTAAACTGCCTTTTCATGTCTGATGAGGCCCATTTCGATTTAAACGGCAATGTGAACAAACAAAATTGTCGAATATGGAGTACTTCTAACCCACAGATACTCCACGAGACGGAATTGCATCCTCTTCGCGTGACAGTGTGGTGTGCGGTTTCTTCACGCTGTATTGTCGGGCCTTATTTTTTTGAAGAAAATGGTCACACCGTTACGGTTACTGGAGACCGTTATTTGAAAATGCTGAAAGAATTTTTCTATCCAGAACTACGCCGAAAGAGAATTCCTTTCAACTCTGTGTGGTTTCAACAAGATGGGGCAACGTCTCACATAGCCCAGACTGTTATGACAGAGTGCGACGAAAATTTCCCAATAAACTGATTTCAAGAAACTCCGAATTTCGTTGGCCCCCCAGGTCGCCTGACCTTACTGCACCTGACTTTTTCTTGTGGGGTTTATGTAAACAAGAAGTTTATAAAACAAAGCCAACAAATTTGGATGAACTAAAACAATCCATTCGGGCAACAATTGCGGCTATTCCTGTCGCAACTCTCTAAGCAGCAATGAACAACTTTTTACTAAGATGCCGCACTTGTGTCAACGAGCATGGGGGGCATTTAAATTCAATTATTTTTAAAACTAGTTAAGCTACATTTAATAAAATTTAATGACCTTCAACTTGAAAAAAAAAATAAATGAATTCCATACACTAAAAAAAAAGTTATTTGAGCTTCTTAATGTAGCAAAATTCATCAGCCACCCTGTATATTTATGAGAGATTGGTAGGATTGGCAATAAACATAAACAAAACCAAATATATGAGGATCTGAAAAGTGAAAAGGAAAACATCTGGCGTTTTGGATATCGAAGATTTCAGTTTTGGGAGCGTGTCCAAATTTATGTAACTCCGCGTACTAATAAGTAACGACAACAACATGCAGGACTGTATATCTGACGGGATAATAATGGCGAATCGTGCACACTACGCTAAAATAAATCTCCTAAAATTAAGATCTCTCTCACGGAGGTGCTAACTGGCTATTTGTAAATTGCTCATTCGACCCGTGTTGACCAACGGGTCAATAAATTTGGAGCAAGAATCTCACAGACTTGGAGCGCCTAAGAATATTGGAACGCAAAATATTTCGTTAAGAATGTGACCCGAAGAAGATGTCGAATACAGAATCAGGCACAATAAGGAGCTGCTAAGTATCTGTAATAGCGAAGATATTGTAAGATCTATCAAGACGCAAAGCAACAAATGGGCAGGTCACATCATCCGCATGGATGACGGTGGGTCACAAAAACTTCTGCTGGACAGTGCCAGACCAAAGATAACCTGTAAAAATGAGGCGTGAAAAGCTGGATATCTCCAGCGCTGAATGGTATTGAATGGAGGACGATTGCTGAGGCAGCTAAAGCCCACCCCCGGACTGTTACATTAATAGATCATGATGATTATAGTTATATACCCCATGATAAAAAAGTACTGGAGTTCTTAATTCACTGTTTTCGCTCGTTAGTTTCCTTAAAAATACTGACTATGCAGTGGGAATATGGACCGTCGATATACATATGTAGAATTCTGCAAAACAATACGGAAGGTGAACTTAAAAAATATGTTGGAAGACAGTCGCAACAAATTACTAGATTTGTGAATAGAAAAGTCATGAAGTATGGATCGGGATAATGTACCATCTCTTAGTGGATTCATTGTTCGTTATAGGTTAGAAAGTGGTCTATATAGTATTTTTTCATTATGTTTTATTTTGAGAGTGAGAACTCTTTGAAGTTACATAAAATCTTCGCGAAGCGATGCCGAAGCTAGCCGAGGCAACCGTGTAAATGAAATTGTGTTCCATAAATAATTGGAATGTTTGTTCTTTCGAGGTAACTATAATACACTGAACAGAGTTTATTTTTGTAAATTTGTTTGGCCCTTTATTTAAAATATTAACCATTGCATTGTGCAATAAAACTTCATACGATTTCGGGCGATTCAATATACTATAAAGTCCGCTGTAGGGCATACGATTGGTTCAAAAGTGTTGAAAGCGACAAATTTTTAATTAGAAGAGGAATGGAAATTTATATGCCGATTTTAAAAAGTAAATATTTTATTGGAACTCGCAAACACGGCATCCATGTATTTTAGGTATTAAACCTGTATTTTAGAGTTTAAGCCTAGTCGCACACATGTTGAAGAAGAGCCACATAGTGGGCGTTCAAAATTTCAAACAAATATTTTTAATGACGAATCACGGAAATGCTGCTAGGAAAGTTGGCGCCACATTCGCCAATCAACTCAGATTTGGTAAAAAATTGTGAGAGGATCATTCGAATTATTGGGTTGAAGTTAAGGGAGATTAAATTAAAAAAAAAGAAAATATTAATTTAAATTTCACTTGTTTTTATTTTGCTTTGAGTACACTTTTCTACCAATTTCTAGTTTCAAGTCCTTAGAAATAAGTCAACGTAAATTGCTACATGCTCTGAAAGCAGTTTAGGAAAAACATTTTAAAAACTTTTTCAAGAATCGAAAAGAAGTCTTATCATAAAAATACTTAGGAATTAGAGGGGGATAACTTTCAGTCTATTTCATCCAGATTTTGAAGAATGAATATAGACTATAAATCGAACAACCGAAGTCATAGTTCAATTCGTCCCCTTAGTATTAAAATAGCCTATAAATTTTTTGATGCTTTGAGAAAATGAATTTCAAACTTTTTGTCGAAAGTAGCTCTCACTTAAATCTCGTTATGTCTGTAAATATTTATTATTTTTTGACTGACGTTTTGACCCACTTTGTGGAACTAGAATTTGACAAAATTTTGACCACATATAAAATCGACGATGGAGAATCCAAAAATTCAATAAAAAAATAATAGCCTATGAGCACATAGGCTATTGTTATATTAAGGGGACGAATTTATTTACACAAGTTTTCTATACCCCATATAATCAAGCACAAAGGTTCATTGCATGATTACAAGTTTTCAAAAACAAAGGCTTGGTGAGTGAGAAATCTTCACTGGTTTGAGAAGATAAACTAGGTATTGTATTATATTAAATTTTTTAAAAAACACTTTGTAAGGGTAGAAATAAAACGTATATTGCCTGTAACGCCGCGTAATTAAAAAAGGAACACCGCACTCGTCCGATTACAATTTCAAAAAAAGATTCAATATTATTTAATTTATTATATTCTAATAGTTTGCCAGGATCTGGCTTAACAGTGAGCTTTACTTTAAATCAGACTATTTCAATTTTTTCTACTGAGTCATTGCTTGACGACCTTATTTCTACATCCGTTCCATTCGCTTCCTCCTTTCCCTGCTACATGTATATTATTACAATCTGGGCGTTCACACATCTGTATTATAATGATTATCACGATTATTTGTTTTAAAGCTGACATGTCAAAAAGTTTATTTTCTCCACAATCTATTACCAGCAGCTCGAACAAAGGCGCACATCCACCAACCCACAGGAGCACATTCATTGCATTGCTAAGTATGCTCTTCCCTTCACCGCTTGCAAAAATAATACATAACAGGTAAACAAAAGCTGGGTTGGGACAAATAATAATAGGCAAAAAGTAGAGGATTTCATATTGAGAGCGAGAAAGAAAGTGGGGTCGAAGAATTTCTGCGTACATTTTATACGTGAATGTTGATATGAAGGATGATGAAACTGCGGATGTGGTAGGGCACAGGTGTTATTAAAAATCCTGATATTATTTGTCTGCTTTGTTTCAAATACGAATGAATAACTTTTTTGAAAGATTTTTTTTTCTGTTGGAAAGTGTGCACACATACGTATATACATGTTTCTATGATTTAAACTAGGTGTGTGTGCACCCAATTGTTAATATTTGCAGGTATGCATATGTTACCATGTAATAAATTGTGCTGTCTCAAAACTTGCTGGCAAGTAACCCATTTTAGGATGACACTCACACGCGCCTAATGCCAGACAAATTATTTCATCTGGCTACTTAGGAGGTGATATCATTGAGTGCAAAACGAAGCACTTTCAAATACTAAATATTTTGGACTGTCGATCGGTGGTATTTTTATAGATACTTATCAACAAGTTATTTTGAAAGAAGTGGTGAAGTACAAAATTGAGCCCGAACCGAATGGCTTTTAATTTTGGCAACGACACTCTTGGAGAATGAGATTTATATATTATAGCATGACACAAATAAAAGGACAAAGTTGGTGAGGTTCTTATCTGGTCTTAATCATAATTATATCGGATCTACATAGGGGCAAGAGCAATATGTTCCAAGTTTGGGCGAATTTTATTAAAACATGCATTTACCAAAAAATGAGCGTGGAACGCTGTGGTCAAGGCCCATGTTACAGCTGTCTTCTGGTCAACTCCTGTAAGGAAAAGATCAAACGCCTCGAATCTATAGAACACATTTCTCTTATCTGGGTTCCTAGACATAGGAACATAGAGAGAAATGAAATAGCGAATGAACTTGACAGGAAAGCGTCGGCATGACCGATCTCAGTTGTCCTCATCTCAGACATCGGTGTCCCCTTGACAGTTTTTAAAGGAAAACTAAGCAATTTCTTTCTCAAAAAAGCTCAAGACAGATGGAGTTCTTTCTATCTTATCGTGGGATGTCTCAAAAATATTTTGGTCTCAGTATGGCAGAATCAACACACTTAAAGGGGTAGCAGTCTCTCATAGTGGAGGTCACCGGTTACTAGGTAATCCGCACACTTTCTTTTCAAAAGTCCAGGTCTGGCGGCTAGGTGCTTCAGGCTTCTTAGTGTGTCTTTCGATGAAATCCTGAGGCAGTTCTCTAGCCAAGATCCTTAAATGGCTATAGATGGTTTTTCTTGTTTTAAGTTGAGAAACTTTTCGCAGGTAGTGGTCTAAATTATTTTATCACTATTTGTACCTGACAACTAGTTTTTTTTTTTTGTTAAAATTACCTTTATATGGGAGGTGAGCGTAGTTACTGTGCAATAACTACCTTAGGTAAAGGATAAGATGTACGAGTATACCAAGTTTTATTGAATTATACTACTTTTTTCCCGAGTTATAGTACGGACAAACATAAGTAGTTGAATTGCCTCCTCTCAGCATTCCACATATACACTAAGTTAAATAACTATTGGAGAGGCATCAAGTTGCTCAAAATTATTTATAAAATAGTAGAACTAATATTTTGGACAGACTTCAACCGGTCGAAACGTCGTTACGCAATGAACAAGCAGGTTTCCGTCCCCACCGAAGTTGCGTAGATCAAACGAATACTCTCAGGATAAATGGTGTTCATTGATTTCCAGAAGGCTTTTGATACCACCAAGTGCACCGCAATATGGTCTTCCCTTGGAAGACTCTCACCTAATAATATTGTAATCGGGGGAAAACCGGTGAAGTATGTTAAAAGTTTCTATTATCTCGGTAGCTTAATTTCAACTAATGGTGGACCTGAAAAATACACAGAAAATCGTCTGCGTAAAAGAGGTAAAAAGTAGGCTAATCTCGTAGAAAACTAAAATAAGAGTATTCAACGCGTGCATAAAATCCACACTATTATATGGCAGTGAAACATGGACGGTGTAGAGAAGCTTTACGTAGAAACTATAAAAATCAGCAAATAAATGCCTTCGGATTATATAATATGTAAATTTTTTTGCCCGAACACTATCCGAAATAAGGAATTGTGACAGATCACCGAGTAAGATGCAATCCAAAAGGTGATAAGAAATCGTAAATGGCGATGGATCGGAAAGGACAGGGAAAACATTAGCAGTATAGCATTGGAATGGAACCCACAAGGACGCAGACGACCCGGTCGTCCACAAAATACTTGAAAGTATTCTAATCTTCGTAAATTAGAAGCAGTTAGCCAAACGTGGGATGTCGTATAGAGAACAGCGGTTAATACAATAAAATTTAAATGTTTTGTTGAAGCCCTATGTTCCGAAGTGGAATAATAAAAGAATAAAGAAAAAACTATAGCACAGGCGCTTATTGATAACTTTTGGCAACTTATTTGTGATTAATTTTTTCTATGAAAACATAGTTCATTCTGCTACAAAAACCATAAACTCAAATCCAAGTTTCAAACGTTGTGTAATTTAAAAACAAAACCCAATAAAATTTCATCAAAATTGCATTCTTTTTAAGCAGAGTTTCTAGAATAATTTTAGAAATATCGACCATTTGTTGTATGGAGTAATAGCACAAGACCATCAGCCAAAAAATTAAACTTGCTTGAAGGAAACTACACTAAAATTCAATGGATTGAAAACCACATACCCGAACTTTCTCGAAAAATTCTAATAAAAAATTATGAAATCTTGATGATATTTTTGTTTGTTTTAATTTGCACAAACTTAAAACTTAGTTTTTTGTAGAATTTTCATAAAAAAATCGTAAAATTATACAAGAAACATAAATTACTAAAATTGTGTTCCTGTGCTGTAGTTATTTAACGCACTCGATTCATTTATGCTGAATAAAATTTTACACCGCGTATAAAAATAAGCTAATATACAAATACATTCTATGAACTGCAGCCCGGTCTTAGTAGCCAGAGCTTTTAGTTTTTATTCTAATAAAATGAAAGAAAGGAAATAGTAAGGATGGAAGTATAATGAAAAAAGTTTTATTTATTTATTTAATTATAACAATTTATACAATTTATACAGTACAAATTATATAGCAATACTAGCAACGAGGGCTTCCGTTAGAATATATAGTACTTATATACTTCAACTTCTTAGAAATAGAAGTACCATCGGGATGCCTGTGACCTCGAGCAAACTAAGAATTAAAAGCAACATTGTCCAAGAGACCAATAGGTCATAGAGAGATGAATGCATATGCGTAACAGCTAGGCAAGTAAATAAGAAAAATGACCTCTCTTGCCTTATTTTTATTTACTTGCTTTGTGGCTTGTATAACCGATCATTGTCTATTTGACAGGTATTCCTTGAGATTAGGAGTTTTCTACTATTAATATTATAGAAATTGTAGAGATGAGGAAGAGAAAGAGGAAGAAACAGTTGAGCACTTTATTTGCAGTTCTCTAGCCTTAGCTTAAGTCAGGCAGGTTTTCTAGGTAGATACTTTTTCAATTCTTTAACGTAACAGCCTAGAGAGGAGAATGTATCAATTCTGCGCTTCATACGAACCATAAAATCGTTTGACGAAGTAAAGAAAATGAGGTTTGCGTATAGCACAGTGGTATCACAACGCACCTGTAAAGTCTAATTCAGTTGGTCGTACAGGCCGATGTCATTAAATATAGAAAATGGCACCGTTGAAATATGAAATAGTGTGAATTTTGCATCCATATAGCTTAGCTGATTTTTCGAACAAGATCTTGATTAATATGCCTAGAACTCAAACTATGTGGCTGCCTTCAACAAATTCTTCAAGAGAAAAGGTACCATGGATTTTATCTTAAATGTAAATTGTTAAGATATATCCTATCTCAAAGCTGACAACTGACATATTACATATTCATCAGCTTTTCACCAGTCCGAATATAGTCATCACAGGGTTTAGTATAGAACTACTCTGCCGTATTTTCAAAAGCAGCATAAATGCATGTATACATATGCGTATGTATGCGTATGTATGCATGCCGTGAGAGAAAGATTTATTAAAAGATGTAACAACTTTCATCAAACAAGCACAACAAAGAAGAGGCTTTGTAAGGTGGGGCGTATGAGTGACATCAGGGCGTCGCATTGACATTAAGATGAATGTGTAAATTTGTGCATATGAGTAATATGTATGTATGTGTGTGTAAATTTGTGCATATGAGTATTATGTATGTATGTTGTTTGAAAAATTATCTGCTTCTTATTTTTTGTTTGGGCGTCTTTTTCATTTGCTTTCATTTTTAATTTTACGCCAAAAAGAATATTCAAAACAAAATCGCGCAATAGAAAGCAAATGCATTTGTAGAATATTAAGGCTCTTCAAGATGCTCTGTCACACAAACACACACACGCAGAGCCAGCGAAGAACTACATGTATAAAGTGCATATCCATTAATATACAAGCGTACATGCTCTTTTGTTTTTAGAAATATTTGTTGGCTTGTGAGAATGTAGCGAATTATTGTTAGTTTAGATATCTACAGTTGTATAGCTGCCGGCAAACAAAACAAAAGAATATGTAACACTTTGACAAAATATGTAACACAAAAATTATTATTTCCAATAAGACAAAAGCATAGCGGAAAAAATGCATGAACGCATTTGCCTGATTAAAATATGCAACTGTTAAAAATAAACAATGCAACATTAAGGAATTAATAACGTGAGAAATACTTTGCAAAACATGAATATGAAGTAAGAAAGCAATGCATGCACATGCGTGTATACTCACTCACAATTGCACGAGTATGCACACATTGTTGCCCATTTTAAAGAAAATGATATAGTCGGGTATATAGATATTGAATAAAATGCAACCTTTACCAGGCAGCTTTCGTGGCATCCTTGATTCTAGTGTGACTGCCCTTCTAATATCTCTAAAATCTCTTTGATAGCACAACACAATCTGTACTGGTTTCTGAAACCTGGTGATGTTTTGCAAAACGAGAAAATAGAGAAAATTGCCTGAGATGGGGCTTAAAGAATTGTGTGCCCAAGTTAAAGTAACTCCAGCGCAGTTTGTAATGAGGGGTGAACTAATCAGAATAGGATTCTGAAAAACGAGAACACCGATTTATTAAAGAGTCATAGGGGAATTGGAGCAGTAGATGTGGTTTGAAATTAGAGTCCATTCAGTAGCACTTTTTAAATGTTCTCTATATATATATAATATATAATTGACGCGTGCCGCCTATATTAGCGTTTGGCCGAGCTCCTCCTCCTACTTGCTGTATTCATCTTCAATATTTTTCCACAATTGGAGGGACCTACATGAGGAAATTTTTCATCACATAAATATACTCGGAAGCCTGCCAAGAAGCGCCCGTTATTAGAAAAAACATTTTCTGTCATTTGTTGTTTCATTCAGTAGTTCAATTTCAATGACGTTTCCGAACTTGTGTACTTCCGAATGGTAGTCATGCACCAACTCATTCGGCTACGGTGACCGGAAATGTTCCTAATGTTCTGTCTTTGTGAATGCCTTCTACTCCAAAAACGCATTTGGATTTGGATTTGGGTTATATACGGAATATATATATGTCAACTACATTTTTTTGGAGAAAAATTACCCGATAAATGCCGCTGGGATAAAAACGCTCCAAAAGTTCCTTTTGTGGTCCAACATGGGTCATATTCACTATTAATGTATACCAACTTCTTCTCCTTAATTGGCGCTATAACCGCTTACGCGATCCTCCGCTTTCGCAGAATCTTTTTTAAATACTCCTTGGGATGCCTCAACAGATGTTGTCATCGTCCAAGCTTCTGTGCCATACGTTATCGCAGGCATGACGAGAGCTTTATAAAGTGTGAGTTTTATTTGTCAAGAGAGGACTTGACTACTCAATTGCCTACTTAGTACAAAGTAGCACTTGTGTGCACGAGAGATTCTCTTACAACCTCGAAATCATAACTGTCAACAGTGACGAGGGTGACGATACGCGAGTGCACCGACTTTTTGTTTGATAACAGCAGGTACTTCGCTTCACTACCAGACCCATTCGTTTTACTTAACCAGTTTTGAAAATGCACAACTAACAGCGCCGATGTTAAGGCCGACGATGTCAATATCATTGGCATACGCCAACAGTTGTGTGCTCTTTTAAAAAATTGTGTCTGAGCGATTAAGTTCTGCGGCTCGCAAGATTATACTCATTACGTCAGATTAAATATCTTTGCCCAAAATTAAGCCGATATTTGAGTAATGTGCCAGAGATACTTATTTATACCTAGAAATCATAGGTATGACCTTATGTATCGAAATGTAGGGTTCCCTTTTTGTGTGTTTGGCCGAAGCTCCTCCTCCTATTTGTGGTGTGCGTCTTGATGTTGTTCCACAAATGGGGTGACCTACATTTTCAAGCCGACTCCGAACGGCAGATATTTTTATGAGGAGCTTTTTCCTGGCAGAAATACACTCGGAGGTTTGCCATTGCCTGCCGAGGGCGACCGCTATTAGAAAAATGATTTTCTTAATTTGGTGTTTCACCGAGATTCGAGCCAACGTTCTCTCTGTGAATTCCAAATGGTACTCACACACCAACCCATTCGGCTACGGCGGCCGCTGTAGGGTTCTTACAACTATTTATTTATTGGTTATAAGTACTTCTATAATATTTTGCTGGCTTCTATAAATATTTGCTCGTTTCAAAACCTAAATACTCAAAACACTTTGATGTTCTGTTTCTTTCGTGGCGTTTTTATTCTCTAGAACAGCGTTTAAATTGTTTTCTGGTGTAAGTCCCACGTCTTGGGAAATTGTTTAAATAAAAAGATATTACAATTTTCTTCAGTAGTTCTTAGTTCCGACTAGAAAGCCAAAAACAAAAAGGTGCGAGATTTCCATATCACATAAACTTTGTCGCAAGGCCTAATATTGGTGAGTGCTAACAACCCACAAGAGCTATCAAGTTAATCTAAATAAATTTGCAACTACAGAGCTGAACACTTTCGTTGGTACTTGATTAGTAATCAAGCTCTTTTGCTGTATGATAAATACAGCAGGCTGGCTTTGTTTGCTTCGATAACTTTCAAAAATGAATAAAACAATGCTGAAATATATGAAATGAGACCAAATGGCAGATTTGCTTGAAGTACGGCAAAGCTTCAAATAGCTCATTGTTCTATTTGCAACGCTTTTGACATTAGGAATTGAACACACCTGCCATTCATTTCATTTTATTTGGTTTAACTTCTCTTCTTCTTAATTGGCGCGATAACCGCTTAAGCGATTTTGGCCGAGTTTAACAAAGCGCGCCAGTCGTTTCTTTCTCGTGCTAACCGGCGCCAATTGGACACACCAAGTGAATCCAAGTCCTTCTCGACCTGATCTTTCCAACGCAGAGGAGGCCTTCCTCTTCCTCTGCTACCACCAGCTGGTACCGCATCGAATACTTTCAATGGCGGAGCGTTTGTATCCATTCGGACGACATGACCCAGTCAACGTAGCCACTGGATCTTTATTCGCTGCGCTATGTCTTAAAGTTCATACTGCTCATCGTCTGCGATATTCGCCGCTGCCAACGTGCAAAGGTCCAAAAATCTTACGCAGAATCTTTCTCTCGAACACTCCAAGCGTCGCTTCATCGGATGTTGTCATCGTCCAAGCTTCTGCGCCATACGTTATGACGGGCATGATGAGAGTCTTGTAGAGTGTTAGTTTTGTTCGTCGAGAGAGGACTTTACTGCTCAGTAGCCTACTTAGTCCAAAGTAGCACTTGTTGGCAAGAGAGATTCTACGTTGGATTTCAAGGCTGACATTGTTATCGGTGTTAATGCTGGTTCCTAAATAAACGAAGTCTTTTACAACCTTGAAATTATAACTGTCAAAAAAAAAAAAAAATTACTTAACCTGATTTGTTGGAGTAGTAGAATCGACTAGAGCGCTACTTGCGAAATTATTCATATGTACGAATTCTACCAGTTAGGCGAACGATAATTCGAAAACAGTAAAAGAAATCAAACTCATGAAAATACAGACTGGCGGCAGTGGAAAAACCTAAATAAGTCATCGGTTTTTACTATTACCAGCCGCAATTATTAAATAATATATAAGAATGGAAAAGCTTCAAAGTCACTTTGATTGGCCTCTTATTTTCTATATTTTTAACTGTTAAGAGAAAAATTCGCAATATGTTTTCAGAACTTTTAATTAACGTTATGATTCAAAAATGTATTACAATATGTATTACTGAATATGGCTAACATCTCCTTTTCCTGTGCCTGAGCGAAACAAGCATTCGAAGCGCTCATTTCGCCATGCAAGTTTTCGACAAAAATAAGTACGCCAAGCAAAGCCAGCATGCATGCAGCCTTTAGAATAGTAAAGCACACAGAAATGCCTACTAGTCTCCAAATGGGCGCAAGATTCCGATGCCAATCTCTCAACTGACCAAGTCATACAAATATTAATTTCTTCCTTGCCTTCTACACTCCTGCATTGTATGCATTTATGTATGTGTTTTCCTTTCATACAATTATTCATATACGCACACACATACATACATACAGTTATATCAGTGTACAAATAAGAAATATTTAATCTTTAGTTGTCTGGTTGGTTAACTTAACCAATTTTCCATTGCTTGCTTAAAAATCAGTACGACCTTTTCTTCGTATCAGCTGCGCAGTGCAAATGGGAGTTCCATGAAGTGTTTATATAAATTTTACCAGCCTACGCAATCTTCTTTTTCGTTTACTGAATTTGGGAGGCTCAAAATCACTTGTAGCTGTTGTTCATATAATATTCATTCATTCATACAATATATTTTCTATGTATGCTTATATGCATACAAACTTCTCGTTTACTTATCGTGTGTGTGTGTATTTACTTGCACTTGTATAAAGTGGAGTATCCAAGGGTGGTTGTTTCGTAAATGTATTTTTTGTTTTGAGGAAAAAGGATATCATTTTCAAGGCTGTTTGTCAATGTGTGACATTTGGCGTTTGCTCAATTTGGGGGAAGATTTAAATACACTTTACTTATTTTTGAGATATGATAGGAATTTTATAAGCACTTTTCGGGGTGCTTTTGCTTTCTCTTTTGATTCTTTGTGTTGGCTTCGCGTAATTGCGGTGACATTTATGGGGACACCTGCTGCGCCCTTAAGATTTATTAGGTATTAAATTTAGCGGTCGTAAGCAACACGGTGTAGCTTCGTTGACAAGAGAAAAAAAAACATAAATAAAACAAAATAAAATTAAGTGAATTTAAATAAAATCAAATAAATTTAAAATAAAATAATCACGTATAAAATGTAAAATAATAAAATAAAGTAAACTGAAATAAATTAAAAAAAATTGAATTAAATGAGAAACCAAAAAATATCTAAAATTATATATAGTAAAATTAAAAACCGGCCGCCGTTAAAAAAAATTGAATTAAATGAGAAACCAAAAAATATCTAAAATTATATATAGTATATTAAAATTAAAAACCGGCCGCCGTGGCCGAATGGATTGGTGTCTGACTACCATTCGGAATTCAGAGAGAGAACGTCGGTTCAAATCTCGGTGAAACTCCTAAAAGGATTTTTCTAATAGCGGTCGCCTCTCAGCAGGCAATGCCAAACCTCCGAGTGTATTTCTGCCATGGAAAAGCTCCTCATAAAAAATGTAGGACCCTCCATTTGTGTAACACGTCAAGACGCACACCACCAATAAGAGGAGGAGCTCGGCCGAATACCCAAAAATACATAAATTTAAATCAATAGACAATAAAAACATAAAAAAATAATTTGAGGTGAAAATTAAACTAAATAAAATAAAGTTAATTACTTCAAATAAAATAAAGAAATAAAAATTAAATAAAATAAAATACAGTTACGTAAAATGAAATAAAATAAATTAATTTAAAGTAAAATAAAATATTTACGTGAAAAATTTAGGGTTATAAAATAAATTGAAATAAAATTAGTGTTAATATAGTAAAATGGAGAACAGAATAAAAAATAATATAAGATACAAAATTAACTAAATAAAATAAGATTCAGTTAAGTAAAATAAAATAAAATAATTTTAATATAATTAAAATAAAATAGTCACGTAAAAGTATAAAATTATAAAAAAATAATAAAATTATATTAAATAAAATAAAAAAAATTAAATCAAATGAGAAACTAAAAAAATAAATATTGTAGAAAAAGTTGAAAATTTAACTAAATAAACTGAAATTAATTACTTCAAATGAAATAATCAAATGAAATAAAATAAAGTAAGTTAATTTATATTATAGTAAAACAATATGAAATAAATTAGAATAAAATTAAAAAATATTGTTTTAAAAAAAAAATTTAATTTGTAACTTAAAATTTGTATTCGAAATTCGGCTCTTAACAATTATAAGTGAAAAAATGCCATCATTTAAATGTCCACTATGAGCCCGTCTATGAATGCCTAATTGTTGAGAACCAATGACTTCGAAATAACGATGTTGAAGGTTATTCAGCAAACCTTTGCGCTACAGCTGTTTAATTCTCAACAGAACGCCCAATTTTGTTTCTGCCAGTCCTTTTGCTGTCTTCGACAGAACCATTTCCTTGAAATCTGTTTTTACCAACCTTTGAATTCTCAACTTATTCGGATAAATACCATTTTCATAATAAGTTTCAATAATTTTAACTCGTTGTTCTATCGTGTAAAATTGTACATACATAAGTATGTCTATCTGAATAATTGTTGAGATGTTTTTTTGGGAATTCTTTTTCTGTAAACAACGTTTGATTATTGATGTCGTTGAAATAAAGTCACTATATAATTTTTGAAAAAAAAAAAATTGAAATGATTTGGAGATTGACATCAAGCGGCAGATGGAAAGTTAATGGAAACTTATTGCCACTTGTAATATTGGCTCACGGGCTCTTTCACGTAACTCTGGCGGAAACCTAAAGAAGTTGAAATTGGAGAAGCACCATAGCTATAACCTTTTAAAAGCGTCCCAGCTGAATTCTTGCCATATCATAAGGCATTTTTTCAGTAAATTAGTATACCGAACTACATATTTATCATTTTAATATTTAGACTTAGTAGTTCTATTTTAAGATAGAGTACGAAAGTATACAAATTTATAAAAACAATAATAATAAATAAAAGAAAACCATTTACTTCAAGGAAAACAAATTTAAATAAAAATGTCACTAAAATAAAATAAAATAATATAACTAAGTAGTTTTAAAATAGAGACTGTAATCACAGGAGTAGCTCTGCGAAGAAGGCGAAAGTTAAGAGCCGCGTTTATTGACTACAAAAAAGCTTTTGATTCGATGCCACATGATTACCTATTAGAAATATAAGGAATACAAAATTGATGCTGCCGCGTTGCCCTCTTGGGTCGCATAATGAGCAAGTGGAATACTAAACTGGTTTTAAATGGAACTGTTTCAAAACTGATTTCAAGCAAACGTGGTATATTCCAAGGGGACGCCTTAAGCCCCTTATGATTCTGCATTGGCCTCAACCCACAGGCTTTTTACACATAAGCAAAACGGCTTTACACTCAAAACAGAAATAAGACACACATTCAACCATCTTCTATTTGTTGATGACTTGAAACTTTACGCAAACAAAAAGCATAAGCTTCGTGAGCTGATGGACATCACTAAAGCTTTCAGTGATGACGTAGGAATGGAATTTGAAAGAGATAAGTGCAAAATAATACATCTAATTATAGGTCAGCTTGATGAGACCGAAGAAAACTATGCAGTAGATCCAAATATTATTATAGACAACTTGCATAGCAGCAAATCTTATAAATATTCGGGATTGCTGTAACTCAAAGGAATCAACCACTCGCTAGTAAAGCAAAGCCTCATTAGCAAATTTGAAAGACGACTGACTAAAAAGTAGTCTGAACAGTGGAAATAAATGCAAAGCAATTAATACCTGGACCATACCTCTTTTGACTTACTCGTTTGGATTAATAAAATGGTCTCAGACAGATCTCCTTCGGATTTTAACGCTGATACGCACCGATTTTACAGAATTCTAAAGCCATTGCCCTCAAAGCGCTGTGGAAAGAATATCGCTTCCTCGAAACGTTGGTGGGAGAAGAATCATTAATATAGCGGGTCTACACTTTTCGCAGCTTGAAGCTACGTACATATTTTCTTAGCAGCGAGTCTCATTTATTTAAAGCTATCGCTATGGAAGATAATGGCTTCACCCCACTCAGTTTGATGGGGCAGGACTTCCCAGTACCTGAGGAGGTTAAATTCCCAGCAGAAATGATCGCAGCATGGAAGGCAAAAACAATTCACCATGCCCATCCTCATGATCTCGAAATGGAATGGATAGACGCACAATCATCCAATTTATGGTTGAAAAGAGGAAAACTATTTTCTGAAACAGAAGGTTTCGCAATCGCTATCCAGGACCAAGTTACTCCAACAAGAAATTTCCGATACATGCCGAGGCAATAGAAGATAGGTGACGAAGGTGCGGCATTTACGGTGAAACAATCAACCATGTAATTGCTGGATTTAGCGTACTTGCCACAATCCCTTGAAAATTTCATCCGGTGTGTGTAATCTCCGGCAATAGTCGAGATGGATTAAGCTCAAATAAAATAAAATTTAAAATAATAAAACAAAACGGAAACATTGTTGGAATGTTCTTTTTCTATTATAATTTGATAGATAAATTTATGGCATTATGAATTATGGCATGGAATATGATATCCGCCATATGTCTGGCGCGACTACAAGTTACATGGTCCATTCGGTCAGTCCAATTTTTGCCTACTTTTCCAATAAATTTGAGTAACAAATCTAAAGGAGCCTAATAAGCAAAAATGCGACGAAAACAATTGGTCATTCAGCTCCAACTCTTGCGCGAGCTGTATTTTATAGGCAACTACGCCAAGATTCTTAAATAAAGTTTTCCATGTAGTTGAAGAACGAAGTACAACAAGTTGAGAATGGCGTGTTCTCCAACACTTTGCTCTGTGAACTTCGCGAACAGATTTATCTTTTTTCCAAAATAAATTTTCGCAAATCGGAGGGGTTGTTCTAGCGTTAAGCGTTTCATGACAACTTGCCTTACTTAACAGAACTGTTAACTTGTTTGCCATTCTCGGTTGACAAGCTATAGTTATGGATATCAATAGTTCGCATGCAGCTATAAAACACCCGATACATACTTTGCCTTTTACGTATGAATTCAGCAAACCCCCACTGAATCTCTCACTTGACATTTAAGACAACAGTAGAGAAATTTCGAGGGGCAGGTACAATGAAGTCACGTCAAAACAATAAAAAGCTAATATGGAATCATGTCGACACCCAAAAGTTAACCTTTTTCAAATTGACATGACGACCGCGATTACACCAACGCCAACGTCACCACCGACATCAACGATGATAATAAAGACAGTAATGGCGATGGTGCTTCAAGCGCGAGCGAACTGACGAAGCCAAGTAACAGGAGCGTGTCTAAAATACTTATAAGTTTGTTTATATACATAGGTATTTGAGTGTGTGGGTGTGTTGTGTGTGTGTATGTGGAGGACAGTAAACGATAAAAGCAGCCAGGCGGGCAGCACGTTAGGTCGGTAGTTAGCAGGCAACAATAATTCGAGCAAATGAGCTTCACATACACCCACACAAACAATCACTCAGCAGGAGTGCCAAAACTTACACTTCAACGGTGAAAAGAGGAACGAACAACAATAACAAGCCAAAAAGCAATGAAAAATAATAACAGTCATTGGTGTGTCGAGCCAAAGGCAACCCTCGCCTGCGAGAATTTTACAGTTGTATTTAGAAATCTTGTGGCCAAGTGGTTAAGCAGAAGGAGAGATTGAGTCTTGTCGGATTTTGCACTAAATTGCTTTGACTGCTCATTCATTTGGTCTATTCGTTTCAAATACTTTTACGTATTTTACAGATTTTTTTGTTTGGTTTTTTATTTGCAATTTGCGCACTTGTCGCTAGGTCTTCCTTTTTGTGAATGCGGCTTTATCGTCATTCGTTTTACAGTGCTTTGAGAACAATGAAGACCGCCACTGCTACTACTCCCGAACCGAGAAAAGTTTATTCAATCATTTATGGATTCAATCACTCATTCAATAGTAGATTTATAAATAGGACAAAGTCGGGCATAAGAAATATTGTTCTAATATCTTCCTTTATGGAGTGCTGTGTTCTTTATCCAAAAGATATGCTGGCATAGTGGGAACCCAACATAATTTTGTTTCACACTAGGTGGCACTCATGTCGAGATAATTGTAAAGGTGTATTTAGGGGCAATTAAGTTCATATTCAAAATATATCATACCCGTACATACTTCCTATATTATGAAAAGATGTAATTTTGCAAGAAATGTATCCCGTCACACTAAAGCACACAAATGGGAGCGAGCACACGAATGACTGTACATCTTTACAAACTGTGACTTAGAAGTGTTGAAAATGATTCCTTAGATTAAGGAAACATAATTTAAAAGATTTATAAGAGATGCCCTTGAGAGCGAAGGACGAATTCCATATCTCTATATTTGGGAAATTACGGCAAGAGTCGCAATCAGGCTCGGATTCAGTCAGCTGACTGCTGGTGCCCGAGCTTGTATGGCAACACTGGTTGTTTAAAACAAGGTACATAAGGCTTTGATAAATCTTTCACTTATGGTGTTCCTTCAGAAGGAACTAAAAATCCAGTAGAGTAGCGATAATGATATTAGCCTTTTCAGCATTGTTAAGTTCTTTCGGTGCATTATCACCTGTTTCAATAACCAAACTTAATCAACAATTTTGAGCTCAGAAGACCTGCGAGAGCGTACTATCATTAGAAAAATTTTCAACCAGGTATTTTGTAAAATGATTACCCTCCTTCTGTCGAACCGGCACGAGAAGAGCAGTTTGCATGACTTTAGAGATTTATTATTCAGAAATAAAAAAAAATCCTTAGCTTAATAAAAATACACAGCTAACCGTCAATAATCATTTAATGAGAGACGATAATTTCGTTTCTCTAAGACAGAAAATTGAATCCGATATATGCACCAAAAATGTCGCAGTGGAGCCAGATTCTTACATAAACATTGAAATTGTTCCTTTTAATTTATAGTTAGTCTCATTTGATTTCTAAAAAAGGGAACTAAAGTACATTTGTGTTCGAGTGGAAATATCCAGGTCAATTTTAGAAAGAATAAATGAGCTAGAAATTTTCGTATTCTACAATGAAAATACATACAATGTCATGCCTAGACCCTCCCCACAAATAGCAGACGCACGAAAATTAATGAGGTTTATATAAAGAATCACATTCAAAATCTCTTAAGGCTAAAAGTGAATACTGTATTTGAATAGGTTCTCGCCTAGTAGTGCAGCTAGGCGACTCATATTGTATCAGTAAATTTTTTCTGGTAGGTCTCTATAGGCAAATATGTGCCAAATTGTTTATACATATTTTTTTTTTCATTTCCATATTTAAGTTACAATACAATCTGTTAAACAATAAGTAGTTGCGTTCAAAGTAGTATTGGAATTCTTTGCTCCCTAACCAATATGTCGACGTGTATGCGAACGTGAACGGTCGTGTTTTTTGATTGCTCCGCTATCGAAGTTTTAAATATGATCCTAAACCATCATAAATACGAAATTGTGTAATTTTATTTGCGAGACAGTGACTCTATTTTAATAAAATTATTCTTCTTGGCTATTGCATAATATACTGATCTAAAAATGCCGTGTCTATGTGCCAACAAAGTTGAGCGTACACAAGACAAAGTGCAGTGCGACAAGTGCAATGACCTTTTTCATTTAAATTGTGTCAACCTACAACCTGTTGACCTTGAATTCTTGCTTAAATCGGGTAAGCAATTCATATGTGATAAGTGTGCCGCTGCTCGACGACAATCCCTTCGAGCACCATCAACTCCCATTAACCTGGATGACGAAATTGCCACTGCTGATAATGTACCTGTGAATCCAGCTAATCTAAGTACACAATTATCACCACATCAACAACTGCCGAAATCAACATCAGCTGATGACGTAAACAATTTAGATATCAGTCTGAATACAATTATCAGAGAAATTGCTGCACTGAGATCGGAAAATGCTCGTGCGATGGCTGCAATTAGCTCTCTCAAAGTGGATAAGCAGTTGCTGATTTCGCAAATAAGTGATTTGTGTGCAGAAGTGAAGGAGTTACGAAAACATCAAACGGTTGATGTCTCCTCTGCTCTGGTACAGCTAACCGCTGAGGTGAAAGACCTTAATGCTTGTGTTCCTGCATGTGAGTGTCATGCAAGGAACACAAAAAATGCGAAAAGCAAATCGAAGAGACAGGAATCACTATCAGTGACTGCTGCTACGTCGCCTGTAAACGTGCCTATTGTTGCTGCTCCGCATGGTGAGACTAATTCGTTTTCCTCTGCTTCGCACTCTCATGCTGCTGCTGGTGATGCGCCGCTCTCTTATAGCGCTGCTGTTACTAATACAGCTAAAGTGAAGCTGACGCCAATTGCTGCTGCTGCTGCTACTACGTCCGTTCTCCCATCAACATCAACTTGCAGAAAAGCGTCGGCATTGCCGACTTCTCTTGCACCTACATCAAATCGTACACGTGAATGGAAAACCGTAACTAGAGCTAATAGGAAAAAGCTTAAGCAACCTTTAGTTATTGGTTCAAACCAAAATAGTGAATTAAGTGTAGTTCCTAACATGAAGTGGCTGCACATATCGTCCTTCTCAAACACTGTGACAGCTGCCGATATTGTTGATTATGTTGCGAAACATGCAGAAATTGACCGCAAATTTCTTTCCTGCTATATGCTTATCAAAAAGGATACCCTCGTAAAGGATTTCAAGAAAATCAACTTTAAGCTAGGCGTATCTGAATTTTCCTATGATAAGCTTTTAAATGCGGATATATGGCCTACGAACGTAAAAATTCGGCCATTCACTTTTTTTCAAAAAGACGTCACTCCACCTCTAATTCCGTAACTTCTGCAGCTAACTCCATCGCTAGTAATAAGTTATTAAAATTGTATTTCCAAAATATATCTGGACTTCGGACTAAATGCTCCACGGTATATATGAAAAGTTCTTTCTTAGATTTTGATATTTTTGTATTCGTTGAATCTTGGCTGAATGAAAATTTCTTCGACTGTGAAATTTTTGACCTCAATTTGTACGATGTTTTCCGTAAAGACCGTGACCCTGTCAAATCTGGATGTTCCAGAGGAGGTGGTGTTCTCATTGCTGTTCGGAGAAAATTTCGGGCATCATTGGTTACACTTACCAATTCTGACACACTCATCGATCAGCTTTGTGTACGTGTTTATGGCTCATCTGGAACAGTTTATGTGTGTGCATCCTACATTCCGCCGAATAGTCCGGATCATTTATACTTTGCACATTCTGACAATGTTGTGTCATTAGCATCAAGCATAGCTGGTGACAGTCATCTTTGTGTCCTCGGTGATTTTAATTTATGTCGCCTGAATTGGTCCCCACTTAGAAACTCGGCTGCTTTTATGGCTTCTAATGTAAATTCTTCAGCCGAAATTCATGTCATTGATAGCTTTTTAAGCATTGATTTATCACAAATCAATGGTTTTTATAATAGCCTTAATAGAATCCTAGATCTAGTGTTCATTTCAAATAACATCAACTACACATTGTCTGAAGGCATTGCTCCCATATCTTTAACTGATAAACATCATGTTCCTCTTTCTCTTGAGTTGGAATTTTATGAGTTTTCTGAGGTATCCGATGAGCCTAACATCAAATTTAACTACAACTTATGCGACTTCTCAATTTTTAACGAAATTTTATTAAGTATTGACTGGGGTAATGCCTTCCACGACAATGATGTTACCTCTTGTTTTCATTTTTTTAAGACTAAGGTTTCTGAGCTCTGTTTGAAGCACATTCCTATTTATCATAAGAAAGTATATAAGTCACCTTGGCATACCAAACGGCTTAGGCACCTAAAGAATCTAAAAAACAAATTCTCTAAACTGTATAAAAGGTCTGGAGACCCAATGCACTTCTCAAAATTTCAATGCCATTTAAAAGAGTTTAACTGTTTGAACAAGTTCTTATATAGAAATTACATCTTGAATTTCGAAAACAATATTATTTCGGATTCGAAGGCCTTTTGGCAATTCATCAAATCAAAAAAGTCTTTCTCAATGGTGCCAAACAATGTTTTTTATAATGGTAAATATGCAAATTCTGCCATAGAATCTGCCAATTTATTTGCTGACTTTTTTTGCTCTAATTTTGAACCCGACCTAGACTCCGATTCTAGTTTGCCCTCTAATAGTTTTTCACCTCTAAATTTTGGGACTTTGTACCTATCTGTTACTGATGTCGTCAAGGGTATTACGAAGCTTAAGTCTACAACGAAAACTGACTCGGATGGCCTTTCGGGCATTTTGCTGAAGAATTGCTTGTGTCTCGCTGAGCCTCTTACAATTATATTCAATAAATCGTTGTCCTCTGGTATTTTTGTTGACGACTGGAAATTTACTTCCATTACGCCTATATTTAAGAGTGGAAATAAAAACGATGTTAGCAATTACAGACCGATTTCGAAGCTTTCGTCTGTCTCAAAACTTTTTGAGATAACAGTAAATGATAAGTTATATTTTGCTGTCAAAGGCCTAATATCTACCAACCAACATGGTTTCGTTGCAAGTCGCTCCACTGTCACTAACTTGTCTATTTTCAATGATTACTGCATTTCAGCCTTCCAGAACAGATCTCAAGTTGATGCAATTTATACAGACTTCTCTAAAGCGTTTGACAAAGTATCGCACCGAATACTCTTGTCGAAGCTTGCATCATTGGGTATACACTCCACTTTTTTGTCTTGGATCAAATCATATTTGTCCAACAGACACTGCGTTGTAGCCGTCGATAATACGACATCCCGTGCATTTATTGCATCCTCCGGTGTCCCACAGGGAAGTATTCTAGGACCCCTCCTCTTTATACTCTTTATTAACGATATTGGTTCTTGCTTTTCATTTGCAGAACACTTGTTGTATGCTGATGATCTTAAAATATTTGCGGTGATTAACAGTGTTAGGGACTCTGAAAAGTTGCAAACCGACTTGCACAATGTCCGGAACTGGTGCTATTTAAACCATCTGTCACTAAATATTAGCAAATGCTTTCACGTAAAATATGCTAAATCAAACAACACTTTGCATACTTCGTATAATATTGCTGGCTTACCTTTGCAATCCGTTGAGGAAATTAAAGACTTAGGCGTTATTTTCGACTCTAAGCTGAATTTCACCAGCCATGTTAACCACGTCATAAGACGATCATATGCGATGCTAGCATTCGTTCGCCGAAATTGTTCTGCATTTACCAACCCACACACTCTCAAAACATTGTATTGTGCTTTTGTTAGATCAAGATTAGAGTATGCCGCTATTATTTGGAGACCGTACCAAATAGGTCTGTCTAATCGGATTGAGAGAGTGCAGAAAGTCTTTCTTCATTTTGCGCTCCGATCTTTAAACTTTTCTGAACCTGTACCATCGTACCGCTCTCGATGTTTACTAATTGACTTAAAACCACTTGATAGCAGACGGTCTATTCTATCGTGCTCATTTATTATTCGTATTATTTCTGGATCTATTGATTGTCCTTCCCTCTTAAGTAAAATTCAATTTAATATACCCAATATGAGGCTCCGACAGTACGAAACCTTTAAAATTGGCTTCTCGAGAACCAACTATGGGATGAATGCTCCGATTCCTAGGGCATGTTCAGATTTAAATATGTTTTTCAATTCTTCTGGTGCTGATTTTACATGGCCGTATGGCATCTTAGTCAATCATCTTAAATCGTTCTTTTCTTAGTAACTAATAAACTATTGTACATTAGCTTAATATAGTCTGTAAGAATGTATCCATTCAAAGACAATAAATAAATAAATAAATAAATAAATAAATATTAGATAAACATTCAATTTGGCGTCAAATAAAATTCAATTTATGTCACATTACATTATTTTCTAAGAGTATAAAAGATATTTTTTTTATATAACAAGTTCTGTTGGAGTTCATCCTTTTAATCTGCGTTTGCCTAATTTCTCCGATTAGGGTAGTGTGTGCATTTCTTCATTTTGATGATTTGTTAGTCATTGGACCAATACGCTTGATGCTGTATTTTCTGAGTATGTAATCTATTGTGTTGATATTGAAGTCGCTGTGGATCGCGTCGTTGGGTATATACAAGTCTGCTTTTGTTATTGTTCGAAGTATTTTAGATTGGATCCTTTGAATTATTTGTATGCTGGTTTTTTTTTCCTGTGCCCCATATTTCTTTGCCTTACTTCCAAATGGGTGAGATTGTTGATTTATATACCACTACTTTGTTATTAAGGCTTAATTTTGAATTTCTAGCCTATAGCCAGTATAGTTACCCGAACTTGTTTTTGATTTCATTTCGTTTATTTTGTATATTCTTTTGTATCTGCTGCCATTCTAAGAGGCATATCTCATGCTGGATCATTCGATTTCAACCTTTATAAAAAAATGTCCGTTTTTCTTATAACTATTGAGAATGGTGAAGTAATTCCTTGATAATATTTTAGATATATTAACACGTTCACGCCGGCGCGTACCACCGGTGGCCCGCACAAGTCTGCTTCATGGGGCGGCGCGTACCACCGGTGGCCCGCACAAGATTGCATCATCTGGCAGCGCGTACCACCAATGGTACTTTATTAGACGGTACCTATGAGATGAGATGCCATAAACGACTACCCTTAGGAACAAATTTCGTTTTATGACCTGCAATCGCTCCCGTCCGATAGAGCGAAAAGATGTAAACATTGCCGTCTGTGGGCGAAGACCATGAATAACAGCGCCGGCGTGAACGTGTTAATACTATATTTTATGCTATTATAATATAATATTTTGGTTATCCAATTTTTTTGTTTACTTTTTCGGGCAAAATCGACGAAAGACATTTTTTCCACCTAAAATTACTGAACATATTTTATTTCTCAAATGGAGGCATTTTTTGATAAGGAGTAAATTTTGAGCTCATCTAAAGAAAAATTTGGTTGTTGTTGTTGGATCCTTGTTATATTACTTTTCTTCTTGTTGTGCAGTGTAATTGTATGCACAGCATAACGCATGAAATTTATGTCAAAAATATTCCAAATGGGCTCAGTGTGCACTGTTTGTGTGTATTTGTAAGTTTGTGCGTGCTCATCCTCACACTCTCTTTTTGCTTATTCGCCTTTGCAACTGTTGCACGCTGCTTGCTTAGACTTGACCTTGAGAAGGCAAAATGAACAACACAAAACTTCGCACATACAAACATAAACATACTTGCATTGGCATATCCACACTCACAAATTTTCTAAACGAAAATCAGTGGGTACTTTTTGTCTATTTGTGTGTTTGGTATGTGTGGGTTTGTGGTATAACAAACCAACAGCGTGACTTCATTTTCTAGCTAAGCTTCTTCAGTACAGCCCATCAAAATGTATGTCGCTCTACTTGTAATTTTGCTGTCGCTCTTAAAGAGAGGTTTTGGTTTTCATAAGAGGTGGGTTAGCGTTGTTTACCCGCAACCCACAAACATTGTGGCAGACTGGCATGTGTCTGTGTTGGCCCCTGGTTCGTGGTCGAAGCAATTCACTATTCGGATTTTTTTTGCTGTAAAGGTTGTCATTTTCCTTGCCATTGTCTGTTTGGGCATAAGTTATGCGCTCTTTCAGTTGTTGTTGTTTTTTATTGCATCCAGCTGTTTGAGTGAATTTTCGGTTATTTGCGCCAATTTGACTTGTCACTTACTTCTGCTAGCTTGTTGCTTCAATAACGTTACTTTCCACCCACGCAGTTATACATACATATATGCACGTATGTACATACTAAAGTGAACCTTCCATGAAATATTTTGAATGTTCCGATTGGCAATGCATCTTCACACCAGCGTATGCATGTTTTTCTATTTTCGCAGCAGTGAAGCCGTTTGTGTTTGTTGGTATCTTGGCAATGAGTCGCTTTTCTTGGAACAACTACATACCTAGCTTGGTATAACCATGAAGAAAATATGTAAAGCATACAACGAACTAACGAACAGATGATGCAAAGAATTCTTGTATGCAGTGGTGCGTGAAAGGAGGTAAGCTGCTGGATGCTTGGTTGGCTTCGATGTCCTTGGCGACATTGCCAACACCACCGCTGCATGCTCGATTCGGTTTGTTGCTCTACTTTTATGGTTTCCCAGTAGAATCTGTTTGCGTTGATTTGGCTTGATGCGTGCCAATGTGTGCGTGCGATCTCATAAGCCCATACATACGTGCGTATCCTTAATAAGCCTATGGAATTAATACAAAAACATACCCACAAACTCATATATAAATATACGCTGGTACATATTTCACATGTTCATACATACTTTCATGCGCATATTTCCCACCTTTATATAGCATAAGTAAGTAAATATTGTGGGTTGCTCTCGTTCTTGTTGTTGTGGTTGCGGTTGTCACATTTATTATTCGGCAAATTTTTGTGGTTTCCGGTTGTTTGACTTTTTTGCTACTTTCACAACTGAAATTTTGGTAAAGCATTTGATGCTGCCAACTTGCCACACATATTTATATGTATATGTAGTACTATGCAAATGTAAATACACATGTACAATCATACTATATATGAACATGCGTACATATGTACTTGTATTACAGCGGGTGCTCGTTTAGGTTTTCACATGACTAGCGGCGCTAGGTGTTAAAAAAGTCTGTGAGTGGATGTGCGCATGTTTGTCATGTTGGTGGCCTGGAGGTGGCAACCAACTGTTGCATGCATGTATGTATTTTACCGCATGGCTAATTCATGTCCACTCCATAAATTCGCACATTTAAATACGTATATATACAATACAAAGCAAAGCAAAGTGTCTAAAAAGTTATGTGAAAATACCCCAAAGGAAAAAGTAGTGTAAGAGCGTCTAGTTGAGAACTAGTACTTTCATAGTTAAAATAAACTTAGCTGGTGGAAGTTATTGTAGATTTTGACTAGTCGCTAAGGATTCATAGTAGTCGGTTTAAGGAAGACGGGGTGAGTTGTGTAGAGGAGTCGATTTTATATCTATTTTTCTACCCTAGATTTAGTTCGAATTTTAAATAATCTTTTTAGAAAGCTTTTATTTGGTAGTAAATATATGTACCTACAATAATGCATGCACCTCTGGGCTGCAGTCATAAATGAACGGAATTTTTTGTTATTGAAACGTAACAAAAAAGAGCTTAAAAGCTAACAAGTAATATTTTTCGACATAATTAATTGATAACATACAAACATTTTACGTCATTTCACACCGCTAGTCACTAAGTCTCGAGGCTTGGTTTTTCGCAGCCTTCTTGTGTATATGACTTCTCTTAGTGCTGAATCTTTCAGGTTTATGTACTCTTCCCGCTTTTTTTTGTGCTGTGTCTTAAAGAAAGCTATACTTTTGACAACCTTTTCTACCGACAGATCGTAGTGCAGATCGGTATTCCTTATAGATATAACAAGGAGCATCGACCACGCCCCTGAGCACCTTATTTTGTTGGCGCTGTATAATTTTGATTTTTGCTGAACGCCGTCTGTCCATACCGGCTTTTGAACTTGATTTCGAATAAGTAATTTGTTTTGAATTGACAGTTTAGAGTTTCTGGCAATCAACCATTTATGGTCAGCTTTTTTCATTTTATGTCACTTTCGTTAGCTTTTAATTTGACATATTTTGCCTCGTGTCCAATGTCATTCCCAAGTATTTAGCAATATTACTATAGGACATTGTAATGCAGGATATTTTCACCGGGAAATATGCTATCTTCTTGCTTGTGAAGTCAATCTATACAAATTTGCTCTCGTTTAGTTTAATATTCCAGGCTTTATGTCGCCAACAGCTAGGATACATGTATAAGTATCATCAGCAAATTTGCCTACTCTGCTTGTAGTAAAAACTGGTAAGTCTGACGTGTAGAGTAAATATAGTACTGGCTTAATAATGGTGCCTTGAGGTACACCCGCTTCTATTTTCTTTTAATGTTTGAATAAGCCTGATATTACTTTACTCTAAATGCCTATCAGCAATATATGATTCAAGTATGGTAGCATCTTTTTTAGTTCGCAGATCAGGTCTTCATGGCACACTTTATCGAATGCCTGAGCTGCATCAAGAAATTTTGTGGAATAAACTTGGTTATTTTCTATAGCTGTTTCAATGGCTTATTTTATCAATCGAGGAATGTTTTTCTCGAAGACCAAATTGGTGAGAACTAATTAGTTGTTTGCATTCTATTATTTACTTTAGGCGTTTGGAAAATAATTTTTCAAATAGTTTTCCGATTACTAAAATTTATGCTATTAGGCGGTAGAATGTGACCTCATTGTGGTTTTTTCCCGGCTTTGGAAATATTTTAATTTCAGAAATCTTCTAGTGCATTAGAGTATATTTGAATTTCAAGCATGCATGATAAATGAATGAATTAAGTGAAAGGTGTCTACTCCGGTATTAGTTTCGGGTTTCTGTACAAACCTTTGCTGATCTCGTGAGAGATGAGTCTTCAAAGGTGAACTTTTATTGTTCACCAGTGTACGGAAAATATTAATTGTAAGCGCAATTGAAAATTAACTATTATTATGTTATTACTAACAATTGCTTAATTCTACTTGTGGAAAACTGCAATGAACAATTAATCAATTTTAGTGTTTAATTATTAATTAAAACAAACACTGTAGTGGTTAAAATTATTTAAGCATTTTGAAAAATTTCTGGATAAAAATATTGTATGTAAGTTCCCACCTGATTTAATTTCTTTCTGGTATGTAAACTCCCACTTGATTTAGTTTCTTTAATTTAGATAGATTACCGACTTTTAAAAAAATTATCTGACAAGCTGGCTTAAACACTTTGTTTGCTACTAAGGATGAAAATAAAGGGTGGTTAAATTTCAAGGGCCGATGTTGAATGTAAACCACACCTAAACGTCAAGTTTTTTCTTGTATTTCATTTGAGATTTTTCAATTTCAGACTAATTCAATTTAAACCATGGAAAGATACATAATCGAGCAACGCGTTAAAGTTATTCAGGCTTATTATGAAATGGTGGCAGGAAATGGCAACAGTGAATGACCAATTTTCGAAGAAAATCATCTTTAGTGATGAGGCACATTTTCACCTCAGTGGATTCGTCAATAAGCAGAATTGCCGCATTTGGGCGAATGATAATCCAAGAGTGATTGCCGAAAAACCAATGCACCCACAAAGAGTGACTGTTTGGTGCGGTTTATGGGCCGGCGGCATCATTGGGCCGTATTTTTTCCAAAATGAGGGCAGTCAGGCAGTTACTGTGAATGGTGTTCGCTATCGTGAGATGATAACCAACTTTGTATGGCCTAATTTGGAAGATATGGATGTGGACGATATGTGGTTTCAACAGGACGGTGCCACTTGTCACACAGCTAACGAAACAATGGCTCTTTTCGCGAAAAAATTGATGATCGAATAATCTCACGTCGCGGCGATGTCAATTGGCCGCCAAGATCATGTGATTTGACACCGTTGGACTTCTTTTTTTGGGGTTATTTGAAAAAAAAGGTGTACGTTAATAAGCAGACAACAATTCAAGAGCTAAAAGATGAGATAATTCGGCAGATTAACGGGATAGAACCGCAATTATGCGTCAGCGTCATCTAAACTTTGGACCATCGGATGGAGGTGTGCCGCCGAGGCCGCGGCGGCCATTTAGCCGATATTTTGTTCCATACGTAATTGAGCCATACCAGTATTATCATAATAAAGAGAAATGACAATAATTTCCTAAAAAAATTGTATTTTATTCAAAATCAACACCGGCTCTTGAAACTTAACCACCCTTTATAATGTTAGCGGAAAATTTCTAGCCCGGTATTGTGTGCTAATCCGGGCTCCCGAATTGAAATCCTTATTTGGTACCCATTGTGTAAAACTTAGTTTGGTCAAAATTGCTTTTAGATTTAACATTTAAGATAGTTGGTAACCCTACTCGAAAATATTTTTTAATTATTGTAATATTCTTCTATTTTGTTGAAAAATTTACCTTTCTCTTTAAGGGCCATATTTTGATCTATATATTATATATTTTGACCGGTATCGACACCAGCACTCACCATTCTGCTCTTAACAGTAACTATATTTTCAAACATGGTATGAAAAAAATTTACTAAGCAGTTTTGCTGTCTATAGATAACATTAAAACGAACAAACTTTCGTCTTTGGATATATTATATAAAGTGTAGTAAAAAACAGAATATTGTTGAAAAGATTTTTTTTTTGGTTTTTCATTATCTGGTGAATAATTGCATGGCATTTCTTTTGTATATACTATATCTACCATGTGTCCATCTCGGCTACGAGTTACATGGCCCATTCGATCAATCCAATGTTTGACCACCTTTTCCAATAAATCTGGCGGTACGACCATTGAATAAAAAAATTACTGAGCGCTGTACTGAGCCGTCTCGTTGAAATCAAGTGTCGTCGATGTTTAGCTGATTAATTTTTGGAAACAAAAATTCGGTCAGCATGGCTCTTTAGCGCTTGCCCTTCATCGTAACGGGAGCAGCTTCCCAATTTCGAACGAAATAAAGGCCGATGATGCCGTCAGTGCTTTAGAAACTTTGGAGCAGATTCATTTTTTTTTCCAAGTAAATTTCCAAAATTTAGAAGCGTTGTTCTGGCGTTAAACGATTCAAGATGACTTGCCAAACCCTATTGAAAGGATGTGTGAACACAGTTTGCTATTCAGAGCTGTCAAACCATAGTTATCGTTATCGATAGTTATCATATAGATAAAAAACACCCATCAAAAAGTAGTACTTAATTTTATAAGTTTCTACATAAATTTCTGTAACGCGTAATAATTTTAGTATAAGTCTGTAAAGATGAGTAGGTTTGCTGTTACTTATTTGAATACCTCGATTGATAAGTTTGATCAGAACTGTAGAGAATTGCGCAATCTAATGACACTTTGCCGTATGATGCAGCCAATTACAAGAATCATTTATTTAAATGAAAAGGTTTACTCTCTGCAATTTGTAGCAGGTCGATTTTCCTACACAGCACGAATGTGCACACACACATACAAGTAGTGTTATATTTACATGTTAATATAAATGTGAATTATTTGAATGGCTTTTCAGATTATTTTTTGCTCATATTTAACACCATTTTTCCTATATTTTCGCACAAACTGTTTTCCGTCCAATAGTGTGTGCACGTATGTTCGTGGGTGCGTACGAGCACATATGTATGTTTTTCAATCGTATTTGTGGCATTCAATGATTTGCCCGATTAAATGCTTAATTGTGCTTGATTGTTTGGCATATGCTTTTTTGAAATTATTTTAATAGGCAACACACACATTTACATGACATAAGCATGAAGCCAATTTAGCAAAGCAGAGAGCGGAGGGAGTTAAATAAATATTTTGTATGTACTAAGCTTTAGAAATTCCCGTAGTTAACATTCTAATCCATTCAATTCTAAATCCTTAAAATATTATGTTTCATATTACATATATTAAAACTGAGTAGATAACTTCGTTTGCTTAAAATTAAATTATACTTCTTTCAGATTTGGTATTTGGTTTAACAATTGGTTCAAAGCTTTCATTGTAAGTTAATCTTGAAATATTAAAACAACTCCTCAAAGCCCTTGATAGAGTATCACTCGCAATTTTATTGCATAAACTCGAATGTATTGGCCTCGACATTGACTTTTGGGCTTATCTTTCGATAGAAAGATAAAAATACATAGAAAATTGCTCGTCGTACTCTTTTATGTATAGCGTCCTTGAGTGTTCCACAAGGAGTATTCGAGATTAAATTTTTTTGCTCCTTTTATTGGATAGCATTGGTTTATGTTGTCGAATATTCTGCTATGGATGATTTGAAGTTTTTTCGTAATATTAACTGTAGAACCGATTTTCACTTTTTCAAACAGGACTTAATTATACTGGTTTTAATCACCAACTTAATTTCAGTAAATAATTTTGTGGTGTTTGATGAATGTTTTAAATTCATAAATTATATATGTCATGTCCTTCCGTAGGTTTACAGCAGTGTAGTAATTGTGTGCCGCTGCTTAAAGGATGTCAAAGATCTGTATATCAGGAATCCTCTCTTCAACTCTTTAGTTCACTCAAAATTCGAGTATGTTGTTGTTCTTATGTGGAATCCGATCGGAATGGTCATGCTAATGGAATGGAAAAGAACGCAAGTTCCAACCGTTAAAATTTGAAGAGCCACTTCTCAGACTGGGAAGTACATCACTCAAACACAATTAAGTCCAATGTACTGCACTCGGATTCCGTTTTTAATTTTCTGTAAATCTACTTGACCTCCGAAGAAATCTGAGTAGATCTTGTGATGCCATGGAGCCAAGGTGGTCGCTTCTTAACACATCAGTGCCAAAGACCTCAAGCCGCCATCTCATCTTCCTCTCCACATTCTGGGCAAAGCGCACTGTCTGAGATACCCACCATGTTCTTCGGCCATAGGAAGTGGCCCGTCATCAGTCCAACTAGCTGCCTACAGTCCCCTCTGCTTAGTGACAGGAGGAACCGCGACAGTCGGCCGGACATGACATTAGTTTTGTTCCTCTGCAGCCTCTCTCAGCCTGCCAAGCTCGCTTGTGGGTTAGAGTAACCCATTTACTAACCGTAGTTTTGATAACTGTAGAAGGGAGTGGTAGAACGGGCTCCGGGCCAAGAAAGTTAGTCTCAGAGCCCATTCCGGCTAAAGAATTAGAGATCTCTTTATCCATTTTCCCACGTGTCCATGGACCCATGTTAGCATCGAACCATTATATCTACCGACATAGTTCAGCCTAGATTTACAGGACTCGACTACCCTTGAAGTGGTTGGGGGGCTGTCTAAGGTCATGAGCGAAGCTTGGCTGTCGCTGCAGACACATATAGATCTGACTCTCCATCTGTTTTTGAGCCTCTGGCAGCATCACACTTTAACCTCTTGTCAAGCACGACTCTGGATGGCAAGGAGTCAAGGGGTATGGCAAGGATGGTTGGATCGAAGTCTCAATCCGAATTGAGTTTCAGCCTGCAGATAGCCTTCAAGGCCTCTTTTTGGATGAAAACATTAAGTATATACATATATATATAATTGGCGCTTACACCCTTTTTAGGTGTTTGACCGAGCTCATCCTCCTATTTGTGGTGTGCGTCTTGATGTTGTTCCTCAAATGGAGGGACCTACAGTTTCAAGCCGACTCCGAATGGCAGATATTTTTATGAGGAGCTTTTTCATGGCAGAAATACAATCGGAGGTTTGCCATTGTTTGCCGAGGGGCGACCGCTATTAGAAATATGTTTTTCTTAATTTTGGTGTATCACCGAGATTCGAACCGACATTCTCTCTTTGAATTGCGAATGGTAGTCACGCACCAACCCATTCGGCTACGGCGGCTACGAAGGAAAACATTAAGTGGTGGTAGATTAATCATAGCATCTAATTCCGGGCCTGAAGTAGTCGTAGCCGTCTAGATCCATAGGACCTTGCTAGGAGAAAGACCCATGTTTTCCCAAAAACCCTCTTGCACTGCCAGAAAGCTGTCAGTACTTTGCATGTCTTTGTTTCAACGTGTGATTTTCAGAGGAGTTTATTATCGAGCATTACTCCAAGATATTTAATTTCCGTGGATTTCCGTGGGGGTGGATTGTGACTCCTTTTAGCTTAGGCAGAATGAGTCCATTAAGCTTCCTCCTTCTGGTGAAGAGGACAATATCAGTCTTGGTGGAATTTGTCGATTCGCGCAGCACCAAGTGTCAATCATATCCAGAGTTTTCCGCACTTTCCTACAGATGTTCATAAGCGAATGGCCTGTTACCAAACAGGCAACGTCGACCGCTTATGCTTGTGCGTAGACTTTCGAGTCGTTTAAGGTGGTGCGTAGAGGATCGATTACCATACCCCAGAGCAATGGAGACAGCACATCGCCTTGGGGGCTACCTCTAGTGACCCTGGATGACACCAGCAAACTTTCCTCAGCTCGAACCGAGACGATTCTTTGGGCCAGCATCGAACGAATCCAATTCACTAACATCCGATCTACGCCGTGTCTACTAGCATAAATACTGTTCAAAATTCTTTCCAATAATAATCAGTGGTCCATTGGTTCTGAACTTCTCGAGCTAATTAGTATTCATACGATTATAACACGCAAAGCTCTTTGTTTTCAAAATTCATTTTATCTACAAGTGCTAACAGCCATGCATCTATAACCAGAGCACTTTTGGAGTGAGTATTATAGAAAATAAGTAGATATTGATTTTTCATCTCTGAGATCATCTTTCAAACCTTTCATTGACCCTTTGTATTGTTAGCTTCTATTGTATGGGCATTATATAGCTGTAAGTAAAATTGTATACCTCTTCTTTTAGATATACCGGTCATGACGTAGATTAACATTTAATTTTAACTTTAAAGTCTAATCTTTAAGTATTACGCTAATTTTGTACGCCTAGTTTGTAATTGGTGAAAAATAAAATTGCTCGAAAATTTGTAACAAATTATTATGTAAGTGTGTGGAACAACTTACGGCTTCAGTAGTCTAGCGTATGTGTAAGTGCACTAGCCTGCCATCCCAGAGGTTGTAGGTTCGAACTCCATGTTGTACCTAGTTTCCCTCTTTCTAAAAAACAAAAATTCCTTCCTCATCCCCAAAAACTTATCCTTTCGTCCTTATTCCCGCACAATAGTCTGCGCATAATTTGCATTGTGGCTGCTAAAACAAGCAAAAAATACACAGCTCCACATTGCATCAGTGGCGCCAGCAAGAGGAAGCGGGCGATCGCTGTGATAGCGCAGGCACACGAATTTTAGCGAAGTTCTCAACCATCTGCGCGATCCTGCTGCCAGAAGAATGTGAAACACAGATGGCGCTCCAAGCAGTAAGAAGGCATTGTTCCTAAGCAACGACAGGTGGGCATTCCCACTACTTAGGACTGGTAGCGGCAGGCTAATCACCTACCCTGCCAGAAATCAAAATAGATTAACGAAACCAACGCAAGACTGAGTCTTGTCGAGGCTCTATGCTCCCGAGAGAAGTGAACAAGGAAAAAAAATTTAACCACTACATACGTAAATGCTGTGAAATAATTTTGCTTTTACATTCAGACTTACTGACTCGTTATGGGATGTTACATAACACATAGAGTGAACAAATACCATTCAAATATTAATTAACTAATGATTTTATTTGATAGACCTGGATAATGATCGAATGGACTATGTAACTCGTAGCCGTGGCGGACATTATTATCTACCAGATTAAATTAAAAAAAATTCTTTCCAATAATATTTCTGTTTTCTATTATCATTTTAAGTTCGCTGGCTCTGAAAAACACGCAATAGCAAGAAATAAAAAGAACCAAATATTAGAACAGAGGTAAGCCAAGAACTGATGATAATAAACACTTTGGTATGTCTTCTTCGGTGTTTTTTATTCTATTTTTTGGCTTAGGGTTTTGGTGTTTGTTTGCACTTTATTATATGTATGCGTTATTCCACTTCTCCACCTATCAAATTTTCACAACATTTTAACATTTTATATTGCACGCCATTAAAGACAATTAAATGCAAAATAGTTTCCTGTTTGCAAGCGTAAAAAATGAGTAGAAAACAAAGAGAAAAGTAACACAATTTTTTCGCGGTGAATTTTTTGTATGGTAATATGTACATATGACCACATACACATATACATACATGCCTTTACAAAGTGGCTACTTAATCGTTTTGACTCTCTTCGTAATATATATGTATATGCTATATGTATTTATCCATTTACATACACCTGTCTTTATGTATGTATGCATGTCGAATGGTGATGGCAGATGAATAATGGCTGGAAAGCGGCTAATTGAAATATTTTCAGCCTATCGTGTAACTAGTTTATTTTGCAACAGTACCATTTTGCGTTCATTATTATATGTATAGATATTCAGCGTCAATGGTTGCTTAAGGATGGTTTCATAAGTAGAAGCCTACGTAAGTGGGGAAAGTCACTGATTGCGATTCACTAGGCCGTGGCCAGAGTGATTCTTCTGCATATGGTTCAAACAGCTCACTACTTTCGGGCCTTGCCCAAGTATCCTTTGGGTAGCTTCCGAACATCCATTCGAGAGTAAGCTGATGTGAGATTATGCGCTGGGTTTGGGACATGTCAAGTAAAAATCCTCCTCCAAATAAATATATAGTTACATATAATAAATATACATACCATATGTACCTATGATTTGTGCAACGCCTCTCAGCAAATGCATTGGTGGCTTGCAATGATACCCACCATTGTGCACGAAAAAACGATCTTGAGTAGTCAATTTGGAACTTTCATTTAGCACTGGCTACAAAATGTATAGTTCAAAACCAGTCCGTAGCTGATATGATTTTGTTACTGCAGGTTATGGTCAGTTTGCATTATTGTAGAATTTAACATTTTACTGAATTTCATATACATATATAGACCCATGAATGTAGTAGGTATGCATATATATAAGTGAGATGAGCTACGATTAAGTCCACAAAATGCATTGCTATTTACACTCACACATACGTACTATATACTCGTACACATCTAAACTGAAATGGCAGCTCACATGCATGCCAACATAGCAGCACTCACTTTTTTATGACTTCCAGATAAAAATCAAAAGTCGTTAAACTTTCAAATTATTATTGTATTAATATTGTAAAATTTTTATGTTGTAAATTGTGTACACTCTTTCGTTTCTTTGTTTTTATTATACACTCAAATTAATGCGGCTTTGCAACAATGTTGCATTTTGTTTTGCACCAAGCCGCTATCGTATATTGCATTGCAACAAAGTTGATCCTTTTATTGCTTTTGTGACCATTTTTTATATTATCTTTTTAATTTTATTATTTTAAGTTGAATTGCTGGTTCTCTTTTATTTGCTTATTTTTCATAAATTACCACCATGTTTGTTTTTTGTTGCTATTTTGTTGTATTGTAGCCTTTGCAGAATTTTTATGCATCGCAATTATTTAGTTACTTTGTTAGCGTTTTATTCGTTTCCTCGTGGTATCGACATCTGTTGCATGAGTGGAGTAATTAGTGCATTCGTAAAATATTTTACAACTCTAATTAAAATTCGCCCAGTTTTTTTTCAGAGTGCTACCACAGTTTGACCGTTGCTGTATTATGACGATGGAAACTTGTTGGATTGCAAGTTTAGGCTGGAAATTTAATACAGCAAATAATTTGCAAAGAATGCATGAGCCAAGTGACAAAGAGTGTAGAGCTATAGAGGGAAATATGAAATGATTTGAAAGAGAATAACAGAATCAAGTCGAGAGTAAAGTAAAATGAATTCCATAGAAATAGGCAACGAAGTGGTGAAAGAAGTAAAGAAGCACTTAGGTGAATACATGGATATACTCTATGATCAGAAAGTACCGGGAATATTTAATTTAAATGAACTGCGCTCGTGGGAATTGGTCCATATTTTTTTTCTATGTTGGTAGGACTGTAGGACACACACCTGCCACTTTTAACCGCCACCGGATCATTAGTGTCTGCCTGGCCTTACGGAAATTTGGGCAAACAATTCTTTGATTTTGCATGATGATAACGCTCCATCGCATCGAGCCCAATTTGTGCTGCATTATTTAACCAAACACCAAGTAACTACCATCGTGCAAGCACCGTATTCACCTGATATGGCCCCGTGCGATTTCTTTTAGTTTCCCAAGTTGAAGTTACCACTTCGTGGAAGGAGATTTCAATCGATAGAGGAGATTAAAGAGAATGCGACGAAGGAGCTGAAGACGATTCCTCCGTCGGCCTACCAGCGGTGCATGGAGGACTGGGTTATACATTGGCACATGTGTATTGCTTCAGACGGGTTATATTTTGAAGGAGAAAAAATAAATTTGCCTGAAACTTAACTCTGTTTTGTTATTACATGACAGATGGTTTGATCGATGGGCTTGATTTATGGCTGTGTGCTTACTAAACTACCACAAGTACATAAATCCACGTCACATAGAAATCTCATAGTTAGGACTCTATTCTTATGAGGCCACAAAATTCACAAGGTCACAATTAAGATTTTAATAACAACTGGCATGTTTTGATATTCTTATAAAACATTTAAATGAATTTAGAGAAAAACTTTATTGCGAAAAAAGTAGCACATATGAGGAGGTCAGAAATAACCCCAGCGAAAAGTGAAAACCCGTACATTTTTTAATATTTCCCATTGGGTAAAAACTATTTTATTATACATGCTCAGCTCTCTCGGCTAAACAAGAGGACTTGCGATCACAGCGGTTCCTTGCGACAGCCTAAAGTGCTTTTATTTTAAATGTGACCTGAAGTTATTACGAAGGTCGTTTGAAAAGTTCGTATAAAGTCAAAGAGATGATTTTACTGGTGCATATCAACGTTATGTTTAGTTAGTAGCATCTCTAGGAAGAACAGCCACCAAGTTTCAGCTATATTGGTATATTTCTTTGTGTTTGACATTCGTTTGAACCGAGGAAGTCGAGTGATTTTCTTCTTCCATCACAACAACGCACCAGCTCACGCCTCAACAGTCGTGGTCGTTTCACATCCTCCCTATTCTCCAGGCTTCTCGAAGTAATGGCTGGTCGGAAAAAGATTTTATTCAACCGACGAGGCGATTGTCGAAACGGATGGATATTTTTAAGATTTGGCTAAATTCAATTTTTCGGTACGAATTAGCAAACAGGACAGTATTGGACGAAGTTTAAAAGCCTAAAGGGAGACTATGTCGAAAAGTGAAAAAGGTTTACCCAAACAGTTAAGTATTTTATATTTGCCCTTTGTTCTTCGTTTCCGCACAAAAGTAATTTTTGTTTTCTATATTATTTCCTCATAATTTAGCTATTAATTTGCTTCTCTGGTCATAACGGAAAAAGTTTTAACTTTGCAGTAGTGAAAGTTGTAAGCTTTTTTCTTGAGATAGATTTTCAAGAATGGAATCACAAAAAATGATAACCAAAAATTTAAAAATTGAGAATGGCATTTTTCTGTTGTATTTAGTAGCTAAGAATAGCGCGCTAAGGCTAACATTTTTTATAAAGTTTATATTTCTTTAGATATATACAAAGGCGGATGTATGGATGGACTACTAAGTTTTAATTTTATTAGTGCGTTTTTGTAATTTACTGTTATATATTGTATGATGCGACATATCTTTCGCATGCTTTTGAACGGCACATGAAACTTCCTAAGCTGATATTTGATTCGAAGATTTTAAATTAGAAAAGCGAAGAATTTAACCTCAAGTAGCAACTGGACATACTCCTGTACATATATTCGGCATAACTACCTGTCTTGTAGTAGACGAAGAAAACATCTACACTCTTTCAGTCTCTAGTTAACATTACGACATTAGTCATTAGTTAACGTTAACATTACGTTACGCCAATGCCACTCGAAATATCTGCTGATGGAAACAATTGATGTGACGTTACAAACTGCCCCCACTCTCAAAAACGAAAAACGGCAATACTCTAATGTGAGCTTTCGTCTCGACTAATGGTGTGCATGTGCCAGGGGTGACGGATTGATATGGAACACTACTACAACCTGTTTATTCTAATAATGACGTTGCACTGCTAAAATCAATAACTAATTCCCGCTTTTCAAAAGTCCATCCTTTTGGCCGCATAACATGTTTGTTTGCTTTAGTGAAACCATCATTAGTTTCACATGTGCACATAATGTACATATAGATCCGAGTATTCCGCTAATTCCTGCTATGAAATTGCAGCTACCTTTTTATATGCAATTTTTACAACATTCAATGGGTCATTCGTCACAAAAAATTACACATTTATTTCCTGCAGCTCATTAAAATATTAAATTGCAGCTTGTGAATAAAAGTAATCTAAAACGACTTAAGCCCCAATCTGTCCTCATATGCGCCGCTATGTACGAGTGTGCACAAATATGCATTTGTATGAAGTTGGCCGCATTGTGGGGGATTTGCGGTACTTTGTTTGACTACTACTATTTAATTTTTAACTGCATTGCACTACGCTACGTGGTTGTTGTTTCAGATGTTGTTGTTGTTACTATGCCGCATTGTGGCAACAATTTAAAAATTTTATTATTTGGCGGATGTTTAATTGTATCTATTAAATTTTCTATTATAGCTACAAACTTGACGGTTTGTTTTTTATGTGCACAATTTTTTTCTCTCTTTCTGTTTTTCCATTCATTTAATTTTATTCCTTTCCAACTACTATTTGCAGCTTATAATAGCACAATTACACAATTGAGAATTTTAATTTTTTTATGTTTTACAAATAACTATTTCACAGTTGCTTATAAATGTCAGAGGACAGGAGATCCAAATGGATTTGGTGGACAGTGGTACAGTGGTTTAAGAAAGAATAACTAAGGACACATTTTTTATATCAAAATTATTTATATCAATTTATATACAATAATAACAAATTACAATATAAACGACACAGCTACGAAGCTTTATTTTTTTATTGTTTTATTTTAGTTCAGTAGAATGAAAACGCAAATTACAAATATTGAGCAAATTAAATTAGACCAGATTTAAGACATTATTGCCCTTTAGAAAATTATGCACTTGAAAATAATTGTTAGAGCTCGGGGAAGGTAATGCAGTGTTTAGATTAACGCTGTCAGCGCATTGATATTCAATTGTTTCGGGCATTGACTGACCTGGTGCTGTGCTGTGTTTGGTCCACCGCACAAAGGACAGCAGGATGGCCTTTTTCTAGTGAGGTCTCACCTGTTTCTGGGGGTGAATATCGTATGAAGTGAAAGCCTTCTATTGTGGGAAAAGTCGTAATAGTTTATATCAATCCATTATTATTATTATTAGGAGACCCAGCATAGCGTCCTGAAAGTTTTATTGTGCCCTCGCCTTGGATTCAGAGTATTTCTCTGAGCCCAAATTCTTTAATACATTTTAGTGTTCGTCCTAGTTTAGTGAGTTCCCTTCTCTGGTAAAATATGTTTACTCAAGTGCTTGTGCCGCTTGTACCTCAGTGCTGGGCAAAATGCCAGCTTATGTTGGTGGTTTCATATTCCTTACTACAGAACCTGCAAGTTCCATTGAATTATATTCCCAGGTTAGTAAGATAATAATTCAATATACTATATAGAGGTCTGTTAGAGTTCCTGTGATAATTCCAAAATTGTTTTTATTTAATCTCCATTTGTTCTTATTCCAATTGTTCTTAATATATTTAAACTCATTACACCAGTTTAGGCTAAAATAAACTTGTATTCAAATGTAATTCTTTATTTTATTGAAAAGTCATGTAATTTTAAATTTTTTAATCATTATCGCTATCTTATAATGGCTTGCACCGTTTGCAAAGTGGTTCCAAATCATTTTCATCATAAGCAGACAATGTAGTCGGTAATTAAACTTTGCAATACTAACTGCACAACTTCAAAATGGCATAAAAATAATCCGCATAAAACGAGATCTTACAGGATATTAATATATTATTATTTATTTTAAGTTTAGTAAAATAAACGTGTTGCTCTTCTGTTATTACTTACATTTTAATGATTAATTTTTAAAAACTTTTGCAAGAAACGTTTTTTTTTTTTGTAATCAGTAAAAATATATTTAAGTGATTTGATTCTACATAGTACGATATAACGATATATAATACAATGTTTTTTAAGGAAGCATGATTTACGACTTAGTTGATTTTTATTTCTCACAGTGGGTATGGAACAAGCGGACTATGACCACCGAACTCGTGAAAGCCTCTTTTTGGAATTTTTTGGAAGTCTTAAGAAGATCAGTGTCAAATTTGTCTCTGAGAGAGGATTTCATTCTGTTTCAAGTAAAAAAAAATTATCGCTTTGCTGAATATGTTGATGATGGCATACCTATGTGTGTCGAACTTGAAGCAATTTGAACCCAACTACACTACCCGAAAAAAAAAATAGACCACGGCATTTGACCCACTAAAATTATGTAAAATTGTCCGCTGAAACTAAATATGATTGTTTCAATTAGTAGAATAGTTTTCGAGATATTTCAGAATTGGGTTTTTGAGCTCTAAGAAGCCTTATTTTTGTTTGGTTGATAATTTGTTTTATAATGAACATTTCACGCCTTTCCGAATTGTAATCGAAAAAAAATTACAACGCTATAAGAGATACAATGACACTTGTCTGGCACTTTAATGACACTTTAGGTCAAAGGTGTTGTGATTAGAATAGTTGATTTTTTCTTCTTCAATTAGCCTTTAATTTAAAATGCCATCAAAATAGAATGACGACAAACTAATTTCACCTAACTGTTATTCATTTCATTCTTCTATTATCTTTCCCTTGACATTCCTAATTTGTATTGATTCGCCTTGGTTCTATGATATGGTTATATGATCTTTGAACCTATCCTAGCCGTATAAGAAGCTATAAGAAAAAGTTCTTTTATAATTTTACAGTTTGACGTTTACAAGGTAATACTTCAAGCAAAGCACACACTAGCAAGGTAACGGTGAACGCCGCACAATAATAATGCGCACTCGCTCTTTTTCAGATCGAAACACTGTCTACGACACTTCACTTTACGATACTTGCGACAGGTTGGTTGCGCGCCTATCAAAAGCGGCAGGGGAATAAGAGCAACGAAAGAAAATCGTGCAACTTTGCGGCAGACCCATCGGGAGAGCAACAATTAAACTAAATTTAAATTATATGTAATATTTGTTGTGTGTTGTTGCTTTGTCAAACATATGTATAATCTATATATATTTTTGCTTGTATATATATGTGTGTGAATGTTTGTGATTCATAGTTGCATTTATCTTTAATTGTAAAAAAATAAATTCCCTGCGCTGTCAACGTCTCGTCGTAATTATATGCGAAAAGCACATGCACACATACATATACACAATCATACGTACATGACTTAGTGAATATGTGGACACCTACATGCCGCATCGCTTATCCGTTCGTTCGCTTGACTGGTGAGGTGGGGGAAGTGGTACTTGTTGCGGTACGACTAAGTAGATGTAACATTTTTATTACTGTATAATTTCCACTTAACAAGAGGATGTGATGCAATTCATTGCAATGCACTGAAAAATGCTGAATACGGTAGCTGCAGCTGCTGCTGCTGCTGCTTTTCTGCTTTTGCTGCAATACGAGTAATCTGGCAGCAGCTGTTGATTTATGTGTGTGTATAAAAGTATTTCATTACTTTGCTTTTTAGCTGAAAGTAAAATTTTACATACAAATACACATTTAAACAGTTGTCGAGGTGAGACATTCAATGAATGCTAGCATACGAGTATGACTTTAAAAGCTACTCTATGTATGTGTGTATGTGCGGCTGTTAGATTACCATGGGTAGTTATAGTTTGGGAACATTTCCACTCGGCGGCATTTCTAAGTTCTTTGGCGTAATTTTAGTAACTATTCTATTAAAAAGACACCCAAAACAATTTTACAGGAAGAAGAGTGTACATCTTTAGTTGCGATGGGGTCTGCGATATAGAACGGGGAGGTTGCAACGTTAGCTTTCACCTTATTCTTTATAACGACGCACGAACTCTTCCTTATTGTCTCCAATAAGATATGTCACTGCTATGGGACCTCCTTCTAAATGGGTTCCTGAATCACACTATCTTCATGATCTATGTAGTTATTTTAACCGGGGACAAATTGCCAATTGTACTCGACAGAAGAGAAGTCATCGGAGAAAATAATTTGTGGGTTAATATGAATCCGAAGTAAGTAAGGCAAATCCAGATAATGCTCGATTTGTTTATTAAATCAAACCAAAGAAAAGAGTGATCATTTAACGAGTTAAGCCATTTTGCTTCTTTTACTTTAATTAGAGTGTTATTGTTCCGCGACTGACATTGCTGAGTGACTTTGTGCGTAACTGGCATTCAGTTTGTTCCGGTTTCAAAACCAATTGTAGAATGAAACATCAAATTATAGAGAAATTTTGTCATTCCATTTGCCGTTTGGAGGTGGCATTCAATTATATTTTCTTACATTTTGAAAGAGAACCACATTAAGAGAAACACGTCAGATTATAGGAGAAGCTCGGCGATTCTCACAGTCCACAAGTGACGAAAGAGTAGATGCAAAGTGAGTTGATTTTAAATGCCTACAGTGGGTATGAAGATCGAGAGCAACCGGCAAGCAACCGCTAGTATCACTTGACTATGACGGCCGAACTCGTCCTAATCAAAGCACGAATTTCAGTTTTAGGGGTTTCCTGGAAGTCTCAATTGTTTAATCTCATTTAGTTTATAAGAAGATCAGTATCAATTTTATTTCTGTGATAGTATTCTCTTCTGCTTCAACCAAAAAATATTCGCTGTGCAGTAGACGCTGATAATTATCATTATTACGCTTTGCCCTTACTTATTTTTAACGAAAAAATTTAAAATTTGAATTGTAAAGAAATAAAATTACTCTTTTTTATAAACAAACTAGCTTTAACCCGCGGCCCCGTTCGCGTAGGCGTAGTTTTGAGGGATTTAGGATATGTATATAAAAGAATTACAAACAATAATTTCATAGAAAATAATTTTTTATTAATAACCATAATATTACAATACCCGGCATCCGTTGCTATGCCTCGTTGAATAAAATTAAAACAACCAATCAGAAAAATATGAAGCAAAATTATTTTAATTAATTGTCTATCTCAAACCGTTTTTGAGCTTTGCATTTGGGTCATAGTTGAACAGCTTATGCGGATTATGAAGTCTAGAGTGTGCTATAAATAGTGGGAAATAGGAAAAACTAAGATTTTTTAGATTAAATTTAAGCAATAATTCGATTATTAGTGACGAATGAGAGTGGTGGCGCGACCTGGGGGCTGTGGGAAGGAAGTTCCATCATAAAAACATGCCTATAACCTTCATTGGGTGAAAATATGAATGTCTAAAAATGTTTACGTCATTTGCGCGGACAACGTACAGACATTCACCTTTATATAGGGTGGGGCATATAGCGTTTGCTTTTTGAACCACATAGTTTTTGAGAATGGTAACACAAATGACATGTCAAATGTGTTCATAATTTACTTAAAGGTTTGACATTTACGAAATGAGACGCTATACGCTAGAACAAAATTGGGAAATATTGAGTCTTCTTCTTCTTCCGCGGTTACAGTAAATGGCGAGCGTTACCGTGACATGCTCACCGAGTTTTTGTTTCCAAAAATTAAAGAGGATGACATGGACGACATTTGGTTTCAACAGGACGGTGCAACTTGTTACAATGCCAAAGATACACTCGAACTTTTGGCTACCGTTTTTGAAAACCGAATAATCAGCCGAAATTCCGATATCAATTGGCCGCCTCGGAGCTGTGATTTAAGCCCGTTGGACTATTTTTTGTGGGAAGCCGTTAAGGACAAATGCTATGCTAACCCATCCAGAGACGATTAATGCTTTAAAACATGAAATTGAAGTTGCCATTCATGAAATTGGAGCCCAAGCAATCGAAAATATGCTTAAAAATTGGGTTGATCGAATGGCCTACTGTAAAGCCAGTCGCGGCAGTCATTTGAACGATATTACTTTTCATTCATAAATTACAATGTTCAATCTTCAAAATAAAAAAAAAGTTTGAAAAAATATTGATTAGTTTTTTTTTTATAGCCGATTCAAAAAGAAAATTTTACATGGCCCACCCTATAGTACAGATTGATCAAAACAAAATGTTTAAAGAAAATTAATATAAAATTAGAAGTACATGTAAAAGCCAATAGTTTAAAAAAATATCCCTGTAAAATTTTAAGTTGATACCTTGATTACTTTTTGAGTTATATGCAACAGCGCGGAAAAAACGTATTTCGAGAAAAACGCGATTAAAGTTTTCGTTCTTACTCATCTTTCGTTCATAACTTTACTGACCTTATAGGCACTTTTTAGACTTTCTATTAAGCTTAAAACATTAAAAAGATATTCTTTAGATTGTAAATGAATTTTTAAAGTTAAAAGAAAAAAATGGAAAATTTGAAAGTGCTAGAGTAGCTGCCCCTCTTAACTAATTTCAAAAAATTACCTTCAAAATTTTCCACTTTTTAATCAGAATTTTAAAAAAATTTTTAATTTAAAATTTTAAAGTCCATTGAATTTTGATGTAGCAAAGCGCCAAGTGACTTTCAACGAAATATCACTGATTTTTTGCAATTTATTTCGTTAAGTTTCACGCCATTTAAGATAAATGCTTGATTTTTTTTATATGAAAGCAAACTTGTTCGTCAAAATTAAAAATAAAACTTGGGGTATGCAGTTTTAGAGCCAACTTAATTTTAGCTTGAAGTCGCTTAAAAATCGTGTTGGTTTTTGGCAGTGTTTTCCCTGACGGTGCTCTCTCTCTTAACTATCAACATCGAAGATAGTATTTAAGGAATATCAAAAAATCTTTATATACTTCACTAGTATAAAAAACAAAATCGATATTTAAAAAGATTTCCTGGGCTTATTTCTATCAACGGACAAGATTTCCTTTTAGCCTACATCAAAAGTCATCTTTAGTTGCGCCGGAAATCCCCATCCCGTCATTTGTAGAAAAATTAGTGTTTCAAAAATTTACATATCAAATGCATGAATGAATCAAGCGGTCAACTGAATGAAGGAATTAATGAATGAATGAATAAATGGGTAGAAGCAAACCACGCGAATAAAATGGCATGCATTGCACACACCCAAATGATTCAAACACCAACACTTTGATTTTGTACAAACAAGAATAACTATGAATCTACAAAACAAATGCCTGTATGTGTGCATAAAAAATATTAAATCATGAGCGAACTCTCGCTTCTTTTTGTGTACGTAAGTGATTGCTGAAAAAAAATATAACAAAATAACTGGAAAAAATTATAATATGCGCTAAGTAATACTCGCAACATAGTAGTGCTGTGAGCCCCTTGCCTTGTCTATTCGCTCCTCCACAACCGCTTCCTGTTCTCGTAGTTAGAGGGCATTGCATTTGCAGCGGAAATTACTTGAAATTAAAATAATTTTTTATTGCTCTTGTAATCACATTTGTTGTAATTACTATAGTCTCTCGCGTTATTATTGCAATTGTTGTAGTTGCTGTTGTCTATTGTTGCGTATGTAAATTTTTCTTACAGCAAATTCTTTTGTTGCCTAGATTAGTCGGCAATTTTATTACTTTTGTTAAAAGTATATATGTATGTATGCACCCTTTTTCCAGTAGTTTACTTAATTTTTTTTTTATAAGCGAATGAAGAGGAGAGGGTATTAAGTGCTGACTCGTTGAAATATAGGTAAAAGTATTTTATATATTGTATCACTCTACATAAATAAATATTATTTAACAGGGAGGAATATATGTGCATACATATGTATATATAATATATGCAAGGCTATAATAATTTATATTAGCATTTTTTCTAAGTAGTCCTATTTCAAGATGGCGACTTTCACGTGCTACAATATTTCAGTTTAGTTATCATGAGCAGTTACATTGCCATACCTCGCTTTACGCACCTTGAAAGCTGATAAACGTACCTACATACGAGTATATGAGAGAAATGCGGCAATAAACAAGCGTCGACTGTAATTGAGTGACTGTTTCGACTAAAACGAACGATTTCATAGCCACAATCAGAAATTATATTGCTTGGGGTTGTTGTTGGGCGTTCCCACGATCACTCTTAGTCTGTCCTGGAAATGTGGTTAGCTCAGCGAGCGCTCGGTATCAAGTTACAAGGTTCCGAGATCCTTCTGAGGCTAACAAAGCCGCTGCTTTCGCATATTGCGGGTATCGCAGTTAGGTATAATGCAGTGAGAATTGATATAACCTTTTTTTGTTAAGTTCATGTTTTTTCACAATATCAAAGTGTAGAACTATGCATATTTACATAATCTTATAATGTCTCTACGCCATAAAACTATAGTAAGCAGCAGAAAAAAGTAAACTATAGCAATTTCTTAACTAACGAACAGTCCTCCATTAACAAGTTTTATTTTGTATGACTTTGATGTTGCTTAGACATGTATTGCACTTCATAGGACCAGCATATCCTATTTCCTGTTTTGTGGACTCTTCGAGTGCTGCTTGCAGAAATTGTCTGCAGGATTAGGTGAAATTATCTAGTGCCTTCTCTTACCGGTCCGGGGTTTAGCATAAATCGTTTAGGCATTAGACATCTTGCCACTCACTTCTGTGCTACGTCTGCAGTTATATCAGAATTTTTTCGTTTGATGAATTTTATCAGTTGTAAGAGCACGCTTTTCCCAACTTTTTTCTCCTCTTTGCCAATGCAGTGGTATTATAATCGAGGAATTTAATTTCTCTTCCGTGTAAGCTTTCTCACGAGCAACCATAGAACTAACCCAACCTTATTGTAAATAAGTGTATAGGAAGTGTGGAGATATTAAGAGATTAAACATTATATAGGGTTTTTCAGTAAGAGCGCTTCAACTTTTGAACTTTTTTGAATAAAACACAAACGGTTTGACTTTTTTAACTAATTTTTTTTTTATTATCGAGTTTGAACATATACATTTAAGTATGAAATTCGATTTCTTTTGCATGACCACCGCGTGCACGTTTTACGAAGTCCAATCGTTGAACCCAATTTTCGACCACAATTTTCGATAAATCGTCCGAAATTCCAGCAATTTCGCGTTCAATATTGGTTCTGAGCTCACAAATCGTCGCCGGCTTGTTACTGTAGACCAATGACTTCACATAACCCCAAAACGGGACGGCTTGTTAAATGGACCGTAAAATGGCCGTAATGCTCTTAAAGTAGCAGCAACAGAACGATTATTTTCATAAAAAATTTGCACGATTTGCAATCGTTGCTCAAGTGTGTAGCGTTCCATGATGAAATGTATACTAATGAAGTTTACAAATGACAAGCGACAAATAAAAAATATTGCGTCGTTCGCCCTCCCTATCGGAAAAAAGTTGAAGCGCACCTATTGAATAACCCTTTACTTGAACAACGTACCGCACCAAAAACCGAACTAAATCCTTCCGAGCATTGGTCCTTACCTCTTCGAAAGTATAGCATCACAACAGGACGCTGACGGAATTATCGATGTAAAGACTACCAATATCTATACCGATGGAAGCAAGTTGGAAAAGGCGACTGTGCATTAGCATTTGTTGTTCATAAACAAGGTGACAAGGTGACAACTGGCGTAAATTTAAATTACATAGCATTTGCACTGTCTTCCAGGTTGAAACTTTAGTAATTCACACCGCACTGAAGAGGGCTCAAAAAGAATTGAAAAAGGAAAAACGAATCATATATAAAGACTGCCGTTACTGTTTGGAAGCTATTCAGAATCGGTGCGATCTTAATCCCCTCTTTGGCGTCTCATTCGAATTGACATACTCATAGCTCTTTAGGGGCCATGATTTCCGTCAAGTGGAGACTTAAATTTATGCCTAATTTATGATTACATTTTTTGTAGTAGAAATACATTCGGTGATTTGCCGTTGCCTGCCGAGGAGCGATCGGTATTAGATAAAAATTGAATGCATTCACAAAATTTTGTATAGAGTTGGATGAAATAAATTTTGGGTAAAACAACTAGAATCTATGTGTTTACAATGCTGCTAATTCTCAATAAGCCCAGCCGAAAATATCCATCGAACTATGATCTATTTAGTCTCCTTTTAAGAATTTATTGCAAGTGGCAGAAGTTAAGTCTATGCCAGTATAAAACCAAATTATTTGAGAAGAGAATCTGGGCGATTAGAAATCGCCCTACCTACATGTAGTTTTGTGTGGCCTGGAAGTAGTTTCGTTGGTATTGATTTTTTCTCAACGTCTTGGGCATAACATACTGAAATGATAGTATATGCTGTTCTTAAGAGAAGTTAACACTAAACCTACCGGTATTTGATGTATTCCTATTCCTACCAATGTGGGTCAAATGACCCGTCTTTAAAATATTATATATATTATTAAGATCACATATATTTCTCGGTAAAACAATTAGCAAGAGAAGAGTAAATCTTGAAAAATACATTCGATGTATTTTTTAATAAAAGTCGTGAAGGCAAACGACGATTTAATAATGTTATTTCTAAGAACTTCTGACAAAAAGTTTAAAATGGGTCATTTGGTTTCATATTTTACCATTATTATTATTACCAAGTGATCTCATGGCATCATCATCTACTCTAAAATATTTATATTAGTATAAAGTATGGCGGAAGAAAAAGGAAACCCGATCTACAAATAAAATCAAGCACATAAAATCTTCATTCATAAAAGCATTCAAGGCGAAATACCTTTGTTTTTATCAAGCCAAGGCATGAATATAAAGTATCTTAACATATACATAGTTCACTTTTCAAATTCCTTATATATATATCAAATATTTCTTTTACACTTGCTTGCATTCCCTCGATTCAGGCTCATTTTAAATTATTTTACCACAAATTCAACGTACCCTCATTTGCCACGGGGTGGCGTTTAATAATCCACGATACTTGAATAAGTTCAGTTCAGTGGCATAAAACCAATAATTTATGTATCCTCTACTCCTCCTGAAAGGAAACCCACTTCGCTGCGTAATTTTGCATAAATATCAAGGCTTGCAATCAATGTAAACTTAATGATATTTATTAATTTTTTCCTAGCCTGTTTTCAAAAGATATACCATATACACTTATACTCATATATATTCAGGTTTCCTCATATAGCATTTGCAATATAACAAATTTAATATTATTACACTTGTGCGTCAAATGAAGCGTTCACCGTTTTTGCTTACAAAGCAGCTGCGAATAGGCGGGGGTTGTAATGATGGCATTGGTGACTCTGATGGTGGAAGTGGAAGTGGGCGGCGAACATGTGATTATGCCTAGCGTTGGTTGTACGTTGTGTATTGCTGTGTGTCAACGTCAAGGACGCAGGATATATTAGCAAGTGAGAGTAAAAAATATGCGCTCTAGGAAATTTGAACTTTTCAGTGCTAATACATGAATATTCTCTAGTTTATGTAGCGACTCCGTTTGGTGGTGGGTTATTATAGATCTTGATGAAATGATCAATAAATTTAAATTATAGGTATTTACTAAAAGAAAAAAAATCAATTCATCACAAATTCTAAAAAAAAAACAATTTTATTCAAGAACACTACCAAAAATATACTCAGAAATGTCGCCCTATGCTCTGCTAAAAGTTAAGGGAATAGATGGCTGTAGTGATCGATATTTCCTAACGTATCGATCAAATAAAACCTTCTTTGGCTGTTTTTTGTTTGTTTAATTCAGTTGTGAGTTACAGGGTGTAATCAATGGAAGTCAACAAAGAGAAAATTTGGTACATTTTACAGTTTTTCTTTGATAAAGGCGATAATGCAAGACAGGTCGCTGAAATTGTGAAAGGTTTTCATCGGGCCGTGATTTCGTCGATTCTGTTCAGGCATTTTTGATGTCAAAGAAAATGTCGATAAAATCACCCAAATAATCGGAATTGACCTTCATTTTAGGGGTCGTAGTATCACCTAAGAGCTAAGGATCGACTATAAAACAGTTTTGAACCATTTGCTCAAATCTGGGTTCAAAAAGAAGCTCGATGTTTGGGTGCCAATTAACACCAAAAATATGATGGATCGAATATCCATCTGTAAAGCCTTGGCTAAACGGAGTGAAATCGATCCATTTATTAAGCGGATGGTGAGTGGGGATGAGAAATGCGTCACGGCAATATTGCACGAAAACGATCGTAGTCAAAGCCTGATGAAGCAGCCCAAACGGTGGCTAAACCAGAACTAATAGCCAAGAAGATTATACTGTCTATTTGTTGGGGCTTGAAAGGCATCATTTATTAGGAGTTGCGTAGGGTGAAACACTAAATTCAGATCTCTACTGTGAACTATTGGACCGTTTGAAGTTAGCGACTGATCAGAAACGGCCACAATAAGCCAACAGAAGGGCTGTTGTGTTCTATCAGGGCTATGCAAAGTAACATACGTCTGTAGTGACTGTTCGGACAATGCGAAACATATTAAATAAAGTTTTGAATTTTACGCAAAAATAATGGATTTTATTTTCCTAAACAATATGTAATATATATAAACATACAGCTAAAAATCGGGCTAGATTGGAAAAGAAAAGAAAACATATAACCGTAAAGGAAAAAAATATGGATTTTTTTTTATAAATGTATAAAATGCCAAAGTTTGGGTTTTGAAATCTCATTATTTCGAAGACTTACCAAGATATTAAAAAACTGTTTTATATTAGTTTTTCATCCCAAATTGTTTAAGCGATTTTTGCTTTGAGTACCCACCGTCAAGGAAATATACTTGCATATGAGGAAAATATCATGAGTAATGCGATTTTCACTAATTGAAAAATAATTGAAACGATATAAAACTACAATTTAAAAATATATGCTTATTATTCGCAAACCATGATTTTTACGATTTCCTTGAAGGTCGGTGCAAAGACAACCAATGCTTAACTGTTCATTCACAAGTTTTGTATGCCATCTGATGCTTGCTTGCTTATTTCTGTGTAGTCTAACGGGTATTTCAAAAAGGACGCTGCAAATTTCTTAGCCTTTGGCGGCTATGGTTAATTAGTATGGGAAGAGTGGTTCCGCAGCTAGAGAGCCCTTGGTATGTGAGTAGCCTACCTTATTGTTAAGATACTTTTCATTTCAGCTTGATACCTCAGGTGGCTTGTTGGCGGACACCATTATGTGGTGTTGAGGATGCTAAGGTTGCTTTTATTGGCAAAGACATTAAGCAATGTGTGCGGCTGTTGTTTTTCATAATCCAGTTGAAATGTGCAGAGGTATGACATATAAGCGCTATAGCAATATTTGTTTTCCAAATTTTTTACGTGCGGTTTGGAAAATTGAACTTTGATCTATGTATGCTGATAATCAAATTTTGTTTTCGAAATCAATGTTTCGTTCGAGAAGCAATGCCGGTCAACAATTAGTGAGCAAGTAAGTTCGATAAAACCAGACAACAACCGTAAAGGGAGAAACTTATAAATGGAAAATATTGTTCTTGAAGTTATTCTAAAAAAATTTTACGAACGATTAATGTTATTTCTTTTGGGCTGATCAATATTTGGGATATATTTCAGGCTTGAAGGTTTCAAATTTTATGGGAATTCACTTCTTTAAAATTCATTTCAGCATCTGTGGCATAGTGTGAAGCGTTAAGTTGCTAAAAATAAGTGAACACATATTTGAAGAGGACAATGTAAAGCCTGCACACTTAAAATTTATACTTAAAACTACTTCGCTTTTTTATTTTAATTATATCAATTATATCAAACAAAATTCGTAGTATTGGTGGCTTAAAATAAAGTGCAGATAATTTGTTTCAGCTTCTAACCAATGCGCAATGTTATCTTTTTACAAATAGAAATAATAATAAAAAAAATATTATTATTATTATTATTATTAAATTTGGTCATCGGAGGGGTGTAAAAGAATTTGTTGGCCACAAGTGTAGTATGGGCGAATCAACACTATCATTGAGCTACCTTCCTTGGATCTATCTTAAATTTGAGGTCCACGCGAATAAAAAACACATAATTGAAGTGAATATTATGACCGCCATAAGGCAATTTCAGCCAGAGTTATGTGACCATCGCCAATTGGACCTTCCGAATAAGTAACAATACTCGACTAAATACTCCATTGATATACCCTGTATTTGTGTTTACATATATATTTAGAGTATGTATGTATAAATGTAGGTCCATTTGCATGCTTGATAATTCACTAAGGTATTGAAATAATATGTAATGATTTTTTGCATATCGAAGGGGTGTAAATCACTCAATCTCCCAACACAGCTGGTGGTATTGCAAACCTCGATAAACGATTTTTTTACATTTATTTATTTTTGCTTCATGCATGCTTCCTATGGTACGAATATTATTAATTTATTATTACTTTTGTGTTATTGTTGTTTGCCTGTCTTTGAAGAAAATATCTACATCTCTCCTTATTATACATGCATATATTTATTTGTATATATCTTTCCTCATACATACTATATATGCACGCATTTATATTTGTGTCTAAGCGCATCTCATGCATATTTATTATTTTGTGAATTTATTTTGTTTTACTGTTCTTTGTATGTATTACCTTACATTAATGTATGAATTTATCCTCAAGTTTACCGCTCTGCTGCGTAGGCAAAAAGTTAACGCCAGTCGGTGGTAAGCGTAGTCTATTTCGCTAAGGGTGTGTTTTTGAATTAGAATATCTAAATATGCAATCGAATAAAAAGTGAGAAAAAAATAAAATAAAATAAATGCGCGATAAAGAGTCCCTAGCCTTTCTTTATTAAGATAGATGGATATGAGAAATGAGTCTCGACGAGGATTATTAACGATGAACGGCAAGGATTATAAAATATAAAATATTTGAGAGCTGTTGAGAATATATAAGTATTAAGCATGACTAAGCATGTCAGCAATTGCGACTGGAAGAAAGGAAAACCTCACTGCGGGCAACAATTTCGTGGAATATCAGAGTGAAGAAAGAATAATAAAAGGATATCAAAGTTGAAAAACTTTCTAAAATTAATATATATTTTGTGTATTCAAAGAACTTACACTTACAATCGTCTGCTAAACTATTCCAAACTAATGAAATTAACTTCGGCGCCACTGTCTTCAGTATTGACATAAGTTTTGATAAAATATTTGTTCTTTGCAGTAATTTAGCGAATTGTTCTACTACATATTTTTAGAAAGTCGTTTAATCTTAAACACAAATGTATCAAATTGTATTTCACCATAAGAATTGTTTTCAGCGTAACGACTTTTAATTGCGACGTTTCATCTATTGACGCTTGAAAGTATATTACCTGTTACACCGCAACGCTAGTCCTTGCCAGTGTAGTCACAGTTTTCATTCCTAAATATTTTCGTCCATTAATTTAGAACTGAAACATTATCTATCCACTTTTTAATTTTGTTTCCGCAGCAGCAATTCTAGATTAACCTACATTTCCCTTACATTTTACAATAACATTCAAAGGCTATGCAACAACGTCTTCTTAGATTTTCTTGTTCACCAATATGCGTTAAGATTTGTAAGTGGAACAAGGATTTATACAAGAAAAATAGAACTTACCCCGGAAAAAAGGATTTTTACAAGAAAAAAAGTATTTATGCAGAAAAATTTGGATTCATATAATTTTCGAGGGATAGGTTTTTGGAAGAAAAAAAGTTAAAATAAATATCCCGCGAAAAAAGGATAGATGGCTGTTAAGTAGAATTCATGGGTAGAGTACCCATAGGATTAAGAAAGCATTGGGAACTTTCAATTGATTGGGATCATTTTGTAGTAGCTGAAAAGCAATATAATTTCATTGTAAAGTAAGAGTTTTATAAAAATCGATGCGTTTCATGAAGCCGATTGGTCGGAACTATTAATCCCTTGCTGATGCGTATATTGCTGACATGTAAAGAATTTGTATTGAAATATGAATATACCCATACACGTATTGGTGCACAGTATGTTTATCCTCCATTCGCCGAAGTTTTTCTCCTATATAAATAGTCATATTATTCTTTGGCTTGGTTATCAAGTATTATGTAATCTAGACTTTAAGGCTTAGGCTAAGCCACTTTGAAAGTCCTTATTTAAGATTTTGATATCATAGGCTGCCATAAATTGAAATGAAATAAATACAATTAAGATCATTTCCTATGTTTTTTTCTCGGTTTTCTAGTCTAAGGGTTGTTAACCGAGCTATATTCTCGATAGTAGGACTATCCCCAGTGCATTACAAATGCACACCTTACTTGAGAAATAACTTCTTGACTTTGGTCGTACAAGTATTATAACAGATGTACCGGATCAGAATATAATGTGTTCGTTAATCGACTATATGATTCCAAAACATGTTTTTAGCAGTAAGGTTGGAATCGTTATCTCAAACCACGATAAATGAAAATTCAGAGTACTTTGAATCAATCCCAGAAATCTCGAATGGTTCACAGACGGTTCGAAAGCAAACAATGAAGTCGGTGCGTGAGTCTATGGTCCAAACATGAAAATCTCCGAACCAATGGGCAATTGGATTTCAGGCTGAAATTCAAGCAATTTCAATCTGTGCGAGAATAAGTCATATAAAGGGAAACAAGGGTGCACACATAGCTATACACTCGGACAGTCCAGCTACATTAAGGGGACAGATACCTGTAAAATTTCGAAAAAAACATTTATTTTTTAAAAAATATTAATATAATCCTTTAAGAATATGTCAACCATTTATTAGAACGTAAATTTAAGTATTTTTTATATTATATGTAGATCGTCAACCGTAACAACTCTATTCTTTGCGTTCGAGCGCTGGGAGACGTATAGTTACGTTGCCGACTTTAGACGCGGTTTTCTCCAAACTATATTTTTCGAATTGGCGTACACGATAGCTCGAAAAATTATTGACCGATCTCCCTGAAATTTTGCACACATCATTTTTATGATCTTACTATCTATTTGAGAAAAATTGAGTGAACATCCGCCATTTTAAATGATTAAAATAAAATAAAAAAATGTTATATTGTTTTAATGTATACATAAACTGTATGCAACCTTTGAAAAAAATATATTGACTTCTTCATTTTAAATAATTTTAATGAAAATCAGGGAATATATAGCCGTTTACAGGTATCTGCCCCCTTAAAAGAACTAGCTTCACATTCTGCGGAATCGAAACTAGTTTACGAATGCCTCAACAACCTTAACAATCTTAGTGCAAGAAATAAAATTGTACTTCGCTAGGTTCCGGGTCACTCTGGAATCAAAGTAATAAATTTGCATTGTAGCAAATTTTTAAGGTCCAGATCTACTGGGCAGAAGCTAAATGCAGGGTAAATAGTTGGGAGAATACTCAAAACTCCCACTGGGAAGTCATACAAGAACTCCGGCAAGCCATAAAGCAAATAGTTGATTTCCTGACAGGTTGCTATTTCTTAAATTACCATCTCTCAAAAATTTCTTATTAACAGAGTGTAGACTCTATCTTGGCAAAGACAAGAATGCACATTTTTCGCAGAGATCAAATGGATCCGAATGAAATCAAGGATGTTCCCGTTACAGATATTTTAAAATTTGTCCACAAGGCGGAGTATAAAACATGTATTAGGGTTCAAAAAATCTTTTCCGTCGAAGTGTCAACCATTTGATGCAGTTATTATTATTATTATTATGGATCAGTGGGCAGATAGACGAAATATTTCCAAACAGTAAATTTATGAATACTTTTTTTTTGTTTTGGTTCAATAAGACTAAAATCAACCAATTCTTATCAGAAGGCGGAGCATTATGTCCAGTCAAATACCCAACTACCACTTTACTACATATTGCTCAATAAGCCATGAAATACCCTGGTGGATCAATAATGGATTCCTACTATGGGGTTGGCCTATTTATACTCATTGATGACATAAAACCTATCAGATGTCCAGGTAGTCAAAAAAATAGGTCCTGCTGCTGAGGAAGTCAAGGACTGAATACAAAATCAAATATTTGGTAATTGGAGCAACCTCTTCGGAAGTGAACAATCGAGAATTTGTGGAACCACGTCAAATGGTATTCAAGTCGGGCAAATCGAATGATGTCAATGCTGCGCAATACTTGCTTTGTGATGATTCTGATACTTTTCATCTTTGAACAAATCACGTGGATTTGAGGCTAGTGGCGCTAATCTCGTAGTATGCGTCATATTATTGTTATTGTTTTGTCAAAACTATATTTTTCGAACTGGCGTACACGATAACTCGAAAAATTATTGACCGATCTCTTTCAAATATTGCACACATCTTTTTTATGATATTACTTTCTATGTGAATTTACAAGTTTTCGAAAATTTTCCGAAAAAATAATTTTTTCGAAGCAAAAATAGTAGGAGAATTTTTTTTTAAGCATTTTATTCCGCGAATTTTTTCCCTTTTTTCCATTTTTATTTTAATATAGAAATTATGACATAAGTAAACAAAAAAAATTTGGTTTTTTGTATTTAGGTCATTGACGCCGATGCTACAATGCCCGCCGATTGAGAAGCCCCGCTACGACCTTCCTGGATGAATTGAGTGTGTATCTGCCATTTTAAATGATTAAAATAAAAAAAAAAATTTATATTACTTTGGAGTATAAATAAAGTGTATGCCGATTTTGAAAAAAAAATATATTGACTTCTTCAATTTAAATAATTTTAATGAAAATCAGGAAAAATATGGCCCTTTACAGGTATTTGTCCCCTTAATGGAATATAGTGAAAAGTGGATAAAATTGACAGGCATCAGCTGAGGTTATATTTGATGCTTCCAATATTACAGATATCGGCTCTTCTGAGCAACACTGGTTGTCCTCTTACAAATTGCTTACCATTTTAATTTGTATACATGCATTTGTACGTAAATATGTATGTATGTATGTGCCAAATAACAATGACATTATAATTAAGATAACCATCACTTTTCGCCACGATGAATTAGTAAGTAAATATTAATAAAAGAAAAGTATAGTAAACGCAGAAAAAAACTGTGAAATTCGACCGGACGCAAACGATGAATCCCGGCTGCGAAAACCACCACCTTTAAATTATTGTTCACCCGAATTTGACTATCATCACCAGAAATACAATATTTTTAATTCATACAATAAAATGCAGCTGAAGCTAAAGTGGTAATGACAAGGATAACGAAAACCAACCCTGATTTATGATATTCACGCCGACAATATTATTTTCCGCCACCGCCGCCGACGTTATACGGCAATAGTGACCAACACACAGCGCATTTGTACATCAAAAATCAGCAGTGGCGCACCCCGTATGCCATGTATACACAACGCTTGCAACACCTTCCACGTTTGCATATTAAAATAATGTAAATTCACTGTCTGCCACATTTTTATTTCAAATATTTATTATAATAAAAAATATATAAGTATATGCACATCACATATACACTCCAATAATCCCGCGACCAAGCACCCCAATGTTGGCAATTTATTAAGAAGAGCACGTGCATATATACATACATATCAAATTTTACTAATATTCATGCAAATTCTATATAGAAAAAAACGTGAAAAATATAAGTGAATGCGCGGAATGCGGGAAAATTTACTGGCGGCGTATTGCCGCCCTTGGATGAAAATCGAAAGTGGAGAAATATAATAATCTGTGCTCATTTCTCATGCCAGCGCAACCACTTTGGTAAAAAAAAACAGGTTGGAACAGAACATCCACTACAATAAGAGCAGCTGTCACAGGCGGTAGCAACAACCACAAGAAATATGAAAAATGCGCCTATATGCAGACATTTCAAATTTAAAATATATTTTACACACACACACACATGCACACATATCTCATACAAATGCTTGTATACAGTCTTGCATTCAACAATTGCCACTTGATGCGGCTTAAAGCAGTGGTAATGAAAGAGGCTCGATTTCGAGTCGATACTGCGGCATTCAATATGCGTATATAATTTTTCATTAAAACTTGGCAATATAACTTTTTTAACGTCATTTATTGCAACCACTCTCGCTTGCAATAACAACAATGTCTAAGGTGGTTTTTTTTCAAGTGTGTGTATGCCAACTCACAAACTTAGGTATAGCATATTTTATAATGGGGTATTGCAGCCACCAAATGGATAGGGGCATGACTACCATTCGGAAGTGCACAGGCCTCTGGTCACGGGGCACCAACTGATATTCGTAGAACAAACATTTTTTCTAATAGCGATCGCTCCTCGGCAGACAATGGAAAAACCTCCGACTGTATTTCTGCCATGAAAAAACTTCTCAAAAAAACCTCAGCGTAGAACTGTAGGTCGCTCCATTTGTAGAAAACATCAAGGCACACCAACTGAAAAGTCAATTATGTATGTACCTATATACTGAATATTGATTATTGATTGATATATTGATAAAGTCGCTTTCATTTAAAGCTGGTGAACCCCAACAGTACATTAGCAATTCTGTTTTTCCTTATGATATTTTATACCTACTTAGATTTGGTTGAGTAATATCCTCGGAAATAAGGAGAAAAAAGAGATTTGGCATTGACATTTCAGTAGTAAGTTGGTCAGTAGACTAAACTCTAAAAATCGAAAAAATAAATAACTATAATACAATTTGAGTTTCGGCTTATATGACATTAACAACAGCGAAAATGATGACGGAAAATTGTGAATCACCTAAGCGAGCTGTGAGTGCATGTGATCCATCCCACTGAATGTACACAAAGTATAACGTTAGGGATAAATCATTCGTTTGGCAAGACCTCCCCCGGCTGGCACGATAGATTCACGAAATCAAAGCAGATTTGCAAATTTGCAAATCGTGAATCTCACAACAAGAATCAAGTACAAGTAATGTAATCAAACAGAAGAGCAAAGTTACAATGCTCCTGAGATCGTGCGATTTGGCTCAGCTAATGTAGCTTTCTGAAGTCGTGATCCACGTATGTCAGTAATTCGCAATCGACAGTTGGCTTAAAAGCGTTATTGGGAATTAGTCCTCTGTGATCCGTGCCACCCAGCGAAACTGCAGAGGCATTAGAACGATATCATATTTTATATACATACTCGTATAATGGCAAACGTGAGTCCTCGCACATAGCTTGTTTCATTTCACTTCGACTCTCCCTTTTTTGAAAACTCTACATACATATATGGCATGTGCACATACATGTAATAGAAAAAGTGCTTGATTAATTATCACAGCGTCAGACACACAACTGTGTTCGGAAGTTATGTGGTGAGTCTTCAAGAGGTTGTGATGACATCGGTGACCATTGCATCTTTTATTCCACCAGTTTAGAGGAGCTTCTAATAAATGTTTAAGAATATTTATCATTATCATCAGCGTTTGACACCACAGGTAACTATATAATTGAGTTATTATATTTAGTATATGCCCAGTTCTTTTGACAACGCTTATCTCATCCATTGCCCAGCACAACATTAAGTTTAAAATTGCTGATGAGAGAGTGTCGCCTTTTCATTCTGTTGGGAAAGACCTCAGATTTGCTGTCCTGTATTATAATTTTGGATTCAGTGTTTTGTGGGGTCATCATTATAAGCCTGATTAGTTTTCTAAGATTTTGCACCCTTAGAAAATTGTTGGTATGGTCATCCTTTTAATGGGGTCAAATGCTTGTGTGAAAGCAATGAACGCATATGGAAAGCAATGTTATGTTCATATATATAGTTATTACTTTTTAATTTAGTTACATATCCTTATGTTGGGCCACCAAGCTTTTTTGGTAGCTATTATTTTTCGAATTAATTAAACACTTTTATTTTTACAAAACTTTATAATTTATTTTTCGCACTTAGAAATTTACGCGTTCGTGTGTTTGTTAATCCCTTTACAATTATTCAAGTTCACCGGCCTCAGCTGATGTCGAGCTTCAAGTCTCGAAATATTTGCTTAGCACAGCTTATATATAATGTATGTACATAAGAATGCGTTGATACGAACGTTAGGAAATGACAAATATGGGATAATGTGTATTAATATAATTCAAGGACAAGTACAAGAATTAGGGTGACCAGGTGTAATGAGTAAAAAATATTACAATGTTATAAATTAGACTACAATACTAAATTATTAAATAAAAACTTTACAATTAACCTTAAATTATGTCATGTAAATTAGGTGCTGCTCCCAACACCTTAAATATATTCAAATTTCTACAGTAGTGCATATTTTCTTAGCGTAAAAATACTTGGATATTTATCGTTTTTTAAATTACTTGACATTACGACGGCTTTGGAAAAGGTAGTGTCTGTACGCACCATGACCATGGACTCGCCGCTGATCTCAGCAACTCCAAACAAACATTGAAAATTGGATGTCGCTTCTCCAAGTCTGGCTTGGCGCAATTCAAAAATTATGGCAATTTTTGCAAAAAGAACGTCTTTCCGGATGAGTGACGTGTAGGTATTTTCGTAGGGAAAGCAATATATCTTGAGCACTTTACATACAAAAATATAATAAATTTATCGGTTACAAGATTACCAAAATATATAATATATCAATGTTGACCTGCTCTAACTATGTAATCTCTATAACTCAGTTTTGTTGCTTGACTCGGCGAAAGCTCTAAAGTCTAACTTAGATTTTGCAGCTCTCTACGCTCCTCATTTATTTCACTAAGCGATTTTATATCAAATTCCATTTGTATGAATTTATTAGCAATGACAGCTGGGCGTTTTAATTGCATCATTTGATAATACTAAAATCTTAGAATGTTTCATTTTATTACAACGCCATATCCGCAGCCTTATATCTATTAAATTACACTCATTGGTGGCTCCAACCTCCTTTCATTTGCCTACCTACATCAACATAGTCTCAAAGAATTGTGGTCTGGTCTGGCTAATACTGCATTTGGTTTGGCTGCTCTATTGCATTTAACATTTCAAGCATTTTAGCGCAATCAATTGCATTTAAAAGCATTTTTCCTTTTATTACTTTTCACTGCAGCAAAGTAATGCAATCTCTTCGCCTCATGTGCACTCTTCTCTCCCAGTTACATCCTCAACATGCATACACGCACACTTACGGCTGGTCACGTCGGTATTGTTTTTCGCAAAGCAAAGTAATGAAAATGGAATGCACATAAAAATGGTATCCTTGTTACGATTGCGCGTGGGCGTCTGCCGCCTGCCGGTTGCATTTCTTTTTGCGACTGATCATAGAATACTCAAGCGCACTCATACATATAAATGCTCCAACTTGTATGTTTACTTATACATTCAAAACATCTGTTTAAGTACAAGTGAAGTCTGTGTAACTGCGATGACTCAAGGGTTAAGCGCCAATACGTGTAATGGGTGTCTCATTAAGGCTGTACATATTAAGTTTAGCGGCATTACTTTTGGCTTCAGTGCCAGACAGCTAAGTTACTCTAGAAGCCGCTCGTACCTATTCAAAAATTGTTAAAGAATGTAAATTGAGGCTAAACTCTGTTGCAAGGCGGAATGAGTTTGAACTTATGTGGGTGCAGTGAACTGGCGGATGAATTGGCTACTGCGGTTCCTTGGGGTTACACAATTGAAAACCGTAGCTGAATGGGCTCATGCGCGACACAGGTTCGAATCTCCGTGCATGAAACATCAAATAATAGAAAACGATTTATCTAACAGCGGTTGCCCCTCGAGAAAAATGGAAGACCTCCGAATGTATTTCTGGCATAGAAAAGCTCCTAGTAAAAAATGATCTGTCATTCGGAGTCAGCTTAAAAATGTAGGTCCCTTCATATGTGGGCAAATATCAAGACAAACCCCACAAATTGGAGGAGGAATGTGGTCAAATACCCAATAAAGGGTGTAAGTGCCTATTATATATATATCTATCGGGAACAATTGGGTGTGTATACTATTTCAGGAATAAGTTTGATGTGAACTGTTAGTACAGTACTGATGCCTGTAAAACCAACAATTATTGGCCTGAAACGCTGATAGTAAAATTTTTGACAAAGACAGAATAAGCTACGATCTCTAATAGGACTAACTCCGGAGCACAATCGGTGGGGATGGCATATTATCACCATAGACATTATCGGTCCTTAAATGCAGTGGGCAGAATTGTCTGAGTGATTGGCTAAAATTCCGGCCATCAACAATTGCTTTTCATTCTACTCTGTCAGATCACAGAGATCGAAGTTGGGTGGCAATTTTAACGTTCACTTCTCCAACAGAAGTCAACGGGAATCTTATATAGTTTAGTTAGATCTACTACAGTTGAGATATATCAAAAATAAACAGTGAAACAGAATGTGGCGTATTATTTAAACAACTTCGGACTCCTGTAGGCCTCCTAAAGTCGCTGCCTATGCAAGCGCAAGGGCTTTGTAGTTACCAAGTGAACTCTTCTAATCTAATATTTTTCTTTCTCGTGTATCATTATTGCTTGACAGTTATCACGTGCGATCATTTTGGTTTAGTATCCTCCAAATTTTCCAGTAGGGAACCATAAGCTTGTTATCTAAGGGGGCAGCTTTTTTCTCCAGCTCATCAGGCCTTCCATTACCTTCTATTTATTTGCCTCTAGGATTTCAATAAGGGTGTTAGTTATAACTAAGTTTCTTCTAACTTTTTTAAGAAGTGCAATGCGAAAACATATCCTATATGGTCTTGTGGCTATCTGCAGTGATCTTGCAGCTGAAAAAGTCTGCTAACAATTCTCTACTATGAATTATGCTAAGCAATATTGCTGTTCCTGTGATTATTGTGAGCTTCATACCTTCTTCCGAGATTTGGATGCAGATTAAGGAAGTTTGCACACCCTGCCAAAATTGACCGCATGCCCAGAAATTCTGAGCTAAAGATAATCCGAAGCATATCGCCCAACCGCGATTTTGAAGCTCACGTTCTCGACTACTAAGTCAAAATCTCATAGAATCGGTTCTTGTACGCTATCGGATGTTGAGTTTTGTACATAACCTCGATGTCTACCGTTTTTATTACGATAATGGCATCACAGCTTTTCAAATTAATACTGGTTTTTCGTTTGTTTATATTTTTAAAATATGCGGAAGCAATGGTGCACCCTGTATATTACAATCGCAAAATGCAACACTGTAGGCTGAGAACGGATGCTTGGACTTGAATTGAGTTGTATGGATGCAACATACACACAAATACATATATATATGTACATACTTTGTTGCAACGCCGCGTGTGTGGCACGTTGCATGCATTTCACATGGCTCTGTATTGAGGCTGCTGCATTATGGCGGCCCAGCGACTACACTATTTCACTTGCACCAAAATGACTAGCCAGCGGACACGCTCATGGTCGCGTAATCGTGAGTTCTCAAGCACAAAAATACTACAAAGTGCTTTTGGTAGAAATTCGCGTAAGGTGGAGGAGCGGAGAAGGAAGTCAATATGAAAGGAAGTAAAATTTTATATGATTGCGAATGCAACTGCATTCACTCACTCACTCACACACGGACACAAGTTCGTTGGTTGCACTCAGCAACCGGCGGCGACCAATATCCTGCGACTGGTCAGTACAACAGCAACAATAATGAGTACGGTATGTAGTATGACTATAAGTAAGCGCAATCCCCAATCACTTTGCCCACCCCCCAGCAACACCAACTGCTCATACTGCTCTACCAGGTCTATCGTACTAATATTTTATTACTTACATTTCGGGCTAGCTGAGTTGAGTAGTTGCGTTGTAAATTTTATAGTTTTGTGGTACTTAAGTTGTAGATACAAAGTAATTTTGTAGTGGTGGTGGTGGTTGTATTGGTGCCTTGCCAACTCTAGTCAGCCTGGCATATGACGAAGTGTGGGCAGATAGAATATCCTGTGTATGGTGGTGTGTGTGTGTATTAGTGTAAATACATCAGTGTATGATGATTTCGGCAGGGCAATGCAGTGAGAGGGCGAAGGGCATTAGGTATTTGTAATTCTGCTACAGCTGCGATTTTTATTAGCGCCTTGTGTGTGCGACTCGAGAAATTTGCGAATATTTGCAGTAGTAACTTGTTTTAGAATATTAGCAGATGTTAGCTACAAATACAAGTACACGTCGCATATTGCAAAAGAGTAATTTTTCTTTTTGGTGGTATAAAAGGAGAATCTAAAAACTAATATTGCGGCATTAAAGGCTGTATTTAAAATTCTACATTAAAATTCAATTGGAATGCTGAATATAAAAAGCAAACTTTTCATATAATATTGGGCCTTTTTTTGTAGCTCTATGAGAACTATCGATATCGACAACTATGGTTTGACAACGGAAATAGCAAATTGTGTTTGAAAAAATAAATCTGTTCGCTAAGTTCATAGATCATCATCAAGCGCCGAAGTCTATCATTGGTCCTTTTTTTTTTTTTTTCGATATGATGGAAGGAGCTATCGTTACGGTGAATGGCGAGACATGCTGACTGAATTGTTGTTCCGAACAAGACGGCGCAGCTTGCCATACTCGTACAGCGCGATTAAGAATCGATTTAGTGGCCTGGCCAATTACATGGCCCATTCGTAGCCGCGACGAACATATCCCAGATATCATATTCAGCAAAAAATGCCATGAAATTATCTAACAGATTTCAGATTATCTAACAGACATTTGAAGTTCTCAAACTTTTAAAAAACAATCGACAGTTTTTCAGTGCTTAAAGAATTTTTTCGTTAACGGCTTAGAATTGTGCAATTGACTGTCCAAGCAAAAATTACACGAACGATAGATGTGGAATACTAATTAAACAAAAATGGCCTAGAGTGACAGTTACACGCCATTTTGGAACACCACTATTATACTATTTTTTCCAGAATTTGAGAGAGTACCTATATCTCAACCAGCGCACTCCTTTTTGATTTGCTACATTGCAATAGTTGGTGGCTTATTCGTGTCGACCTCGATGACTGTAAATAGCCTCGAAGAGAATACAGGTAGTACAGAGTTATGATCATGAGGAATAGTATACAAAATTTTTTTCTGGAGATAATCTTATGAGCTACGACGTCTTTTGACTAATAACTGGTCTCGCAAATTTCATGGCATTTGATACAGTCCCAAGTAGCTTTATGTATATCGGTCGATATTGATGGCTGCGTTTCCATGGCTTATCCCTTTTCTCAAAATTGAGTAATTTTCCTTCATTTATAATAAACATCATGTTTTTTACCTTTTTAGAAACTTACCGATGCATGGGACGTGGGAGAGGTTATGGACCGGTATCGAAAATTGGTGAAAGTTTTAATACCAAACTAACTTGGATAGAAGTAAAATATGTGTCAAGTTTTATTGAAATATATAAAACTTTGTTCGAGTTATCGTGTGCATGAACGGACGGACAGACAGACATGGCTAAATCTAATTGTGCCATCATTTTATATATATATATATATATATATATTGGACTGCCGCAGTTAAACGAGTTGGTGTGTGGCTATTCGGAAGTGGGCGGATTCGAAACCCCGGACATGAAACAAGAAATAATAGAAAAAGTTCTTTTTGATGGTGGTCGCTCCTCGCTAGGCAATGGATGACTTAAAACTTTACGTCCCTCCAATTGTGGGTGGAAAAATTAAAAAATAGGATAAATAGCTCGACCAAACACCCAATGAAGGGTGCAAGGATATAAGGGCGTAATATATGTCAAGGCGATCGCTTAATACTTTTAGTCTTTAATGAGGTTCATTATGCATGCAAGCCACATGCAATGTTTTTCCAATGACAATTTTGTTTATTCGCAGAGAGCTGATTTAATCGCGGGCACATGGTGAGTTGTATGTCTTAGAAGGTTTATGATTTGTTTGTATACATTAAATGGCGATAAAATATTTACAGAATTTATTATATATATTATATATGTAACTTTATAATTAATTAGGTAAAAATATATTCTTCCTAAAAGTGGACTTAAGCGAAGGGCATCAAAAAAAAATCGAAGATACTCAACTACAACAAATATTGGATGAAGACAAATGTCAAACTCTTGATGATATGTATAAAGAGTTGGATGTTAACAGCTCAGATGATATGTGATGGGAATGGTCTTGAAAGCAGGTAACTGAGTGTCGCATCAATTGAAGGAGAGGGATATCGGGAGACGTTTGATGGCATGTGAGAATGAAAAGGATTTCTGCATCGCATCGTCACTGGCGATGAAAAATATATCCATTATGATAACCTTAAGCGTCGATAAAGTTAGAGCCTGCCACGTGAACCAGGTCCATCGACAGCAAAAAAAAATATTCATACTTCAAATGTCATATTGTGCATCTGGTGAGATCAGAAGGGTGCCATCTATTATGACTGTTTTTACTGCATGACAACGCCAGGCGACACGTTGCTAAATCGGTCCAGAAATATTTAGATGGACTGAATTGGGAAATTTTGCCCCACTCGCCGTAATCCCCAGACATTGCACCTTCGGATTACCATCTGTTCAGATCAATTCAGTCAGCCCTTATTGGAGAGCGATTTACTTCCTACGAGAGCATCGCGAAATGGCTCAATGAATGGATCAAGTCAAAAGAACTCGAATGTTTCGTTAGAGGAATCCGTATGCTGCCTGAAAGATGGAGTAAAGTTGTAGCTACCAATTGCACATACTTCACATAATATCATGTATTATTTAATTGTTTAATAATCCGTAACTTTGTATATATAAGAAGGTACGGAAACTTATTCTCATACCAAATACAATACTTTGAGCTCCGAAAAACTGCAGGAGTGGATTTAAAATTTTGGAGTAGCCGAGTCGTTCAACTCTTTACTTTACTAAAGCAATGTAGCCGACTGCATTACAACTTGCAAGGAATTTTTCAGAAACATTGTAGCCGGTTCTACGTTACCGGTATGACTCGGGTTTTTCCCGACCAAGGACTGCCGCCGCAGTATACTAGCCCTGTCTAGCGTACCGTAAGGAAAAGTGGGGCTTATGGATGGCGATCAAACGATGACTAAGTTCCATACAAATAACGTCGTTTGCTCCACTAGGAGCTAAAGGAAAACATATGTATATATGCATTCCACACAGCTGAAGCAAGGAGAGCTCGAAGTAA